>NC_135821.1:60732462-61480542 GCF_964213995.1 Mustelus asterias | reverse complement strand
GGGTATCCCCACCATCTCTTCCCATCCCCATCTCTTCCCATCCCCATCTCTTCCCATCCCCATCTCTTCCCATCCCCATCTCTTCCCATCCCCATCTCTTCCCATCCCCATCTCTTCCCATCCCCATCTCTTCCCATCCCCATCTCTTCCCATCCCCATCTCTTCCCATCCCCATCTCTTCCCATCCCCATCTCTTCCCATCCCCATCTCTTCCCATCCCCATCTCTTCCCATCCCCATCTCTTCCCATCCCCATCTCTTCCCATCCCCATCTCCCCCACCCAAACCATCTCCATCTCCCCCCCGCCCCCCCCCAAACTATCCCCATCTCCCCCCGCCCCCCCCCCAAACTATCCCCATCTCCCCCCGCAAACCATCCCCATCTCCCCCCCCCCCCCCCCCCAAACCATTCCCATCTCTTCTCTCCCCCCCCCCCCCCCCCGGCCAGCCATCTCCCTCCACCACCCCGCCAGCCAACACTCCGCCCCCCAGCCGTCTCTCTCCCCCCCCAGCCGTCCAGCCCCAGCCGTCCCCGTCCCCCCCCAGCCATCCCCCCCTCACCCCCCAGCCGTCCCACCCACCAGCCGCCCACCCCCAGCCGTGTCTCCCCCCCACCCCCCAGCCGTCCCCCCCCCCCCCCACACCCCAGGCGTCCCCCACCCCAACCCCCAGCCGTCCCCAGCCCCCAGCGGTCCCACCCCCCAGCGGTCGACCCCACACCCCCCAGGCATCCCCACCCCACCCCCCAGCCGTCCCCCACCCCACAGCCGCCCCAGCCTTCCCCCCCACCCCCCAACGGTCTTCCCCCCCCCCCACCCCCCAGCCGTCTTTCCCCCCCCACCCCCCAGCCGTCTTTCCCCCCCCACCCCCCAGCCGTCTTTCCCCCCCACCCCCCAGCCGTCTTTCCCCCCCCACCCCCCAGCCGTCTTTCCCCCCCACCCCCCCAGCCGTCTTTCCCCCCCCACCCCCCAGCCGTCTTTCCCCCCCCACCCCCCAGCCGTCTTTCCCCCCCCACCCCCCAGCCGTCTTTCCCCCCCCACCCCCCAGCCGTCTTTCCCCCCCCACCCCCCAGCCGTCTTTCCCCCCCCACCCCCCAGCCGTCTTTCCCCCCCCACCCCCCAGCCGTCTTTCCCCCCCCACCCCCCAGCCGTCTTTCCCCCCCCCACCCCCCAGCCGTCTTTCCCCCCCCACCCCCCAGCCGTCTTTCCCCCCCACCCCCCAGCCGTCTTTCCCCCCCACCCCCCAGCCGTCTTCCCCCCCACCCCCAGCCATCTTCCCCCCCCACCCCCCAGCCGTCTTTCTCCCCCCCCAGCCGTCTTTCTCCCCCCCAGCCGTCTTTCTCCCCCCCCCAGCCGTCTTTCTCCCCCCCCCAGCCGTCTTTCTCCCCCCCCCAGCCGTCTTTCTCCCCCCCCCAGCCGTCTTTCTCCCCCCCCCAGCCGTCTTTCTCCCCCCCCCAGCCGTCTTTCTCCCCCCCCCAGCCGTCTTTCTCCCCCCCCAGCCGTCTTTCTCCCCCCCCCAGCCGTCTTTCTCCCCCCCCAGCCGTCTTTCTCCCCCCCCAGCCGTCTTTCTCCCCCCCCCAGCCGTCTTTCTCCCCCCCCCAGCCGTCTTTCTCCCCCCCCCAGCCGTCTTTCTCCCCCCCCAGCCGTCTTTCTCCCCCCCCCAGCCGTCTTTCTCCCCCCCCCAGCCGTCTTTCTCCCCCCCCCCAGCCGTCTTTCTCCCCCCCCCAGCCGTCTTTCTCCCCCCCCCAGCCGTCTTTCTCCCCCCCCCAGCCGTCTTTCTCCCCCCCCCAGCCGTCTTTCTCCCCCCCCAGCCGTCTTTCTCCCCCCCCCAGCCGTCTTTCTCCCCCCCCCAGCCGTCTTTCTCCCCCCCCCCAGCCGTCTTTCTCCCCCCCCCAGCCGTCTTTCTCCCCCCCCCAGCCGTCTTTCTCCCCCCCCCAGCCGTCTTCTCCCCCCCCCAGCCGTCTTTCTCCCCCCCCCAGCCGTCTTTCTCCCCCCCCAGCCGTCCTTTTCTCCCCCCCCCAGCCGTCTTCCCCCCCCCCCCACCCCCCAGCCGTCTTTCCCCCCCCCCACCCCCCAGCCGTCTTTTCCCCCCCCACCCCCCAGCCGTCTTTCCCCCCCCCACCCCCCAGCCGTCTTTCCCCCCCCCACCCCCCAGCCGTCTTTCCCCCCCCCACCCCCCAGCCGTCTTTCCCCCCCCCCACCCCCCAGCCGTCTTTCCCCCCCCACCCCCCAGCCGTCTTTCCCCCCCCCACCCCCCAGCCGTCTTTCCCCACCCCCACCCCCCAGCCGTCTTTCCCCCCCCCCACCCCCCAGCCGTCTTTCCCCCCCCCACCCCCCAGCCGTCTTTCCCCCCCCCACCCCCCAGCCGTCTTTCCCCCCCCCCACACCCCAGCCGTCTTTCCCCCCCCCACCCCCCAGCCGTCTTTCCACCCCCCAGCCGTCTTTCCCCCCCCCACCCCCCAGCCGTCTTTCCCCCCCCCCACCCCCCAGCCGTCTTTCCCCCCCCACCCCCCAGCCGTCTTTCCCCCCCCCACCCCCCAGCCGTCTTTCCCCCCCCCCCACCCCCCAGCCGTCTTTCCCCCCCCCACCCCCCAGCCGTCTTTCCCCCCCCCACCCCCCAGCCGTCTTTCCCCCCCACCCCCCAGCCGTCTTTCCCCCCCCCACCCCCCAGCCGTCTTTCCCCCCCCTCACCCCCCAGCCGTCTTTCCCGCCCCCACCCCCTAGCCGTCTTTCCCCCCCCACCCCCCAGCCGTCTTTCCCCCCCACCCCACAGCCGTCTTTCCCCTCACCCCCCCAGCCGTCTTTCCCCGTCACCCCCCCCAGCCGTCTTTCCCCGTCACCCCCCCAGCCGTCTTTCCCCCCCACCCCCCCAGCCGTCTTTCCCCCCCACCCCCCCAGCCGTCTTTCCCCCCCACCCCCCCAGCCGTCTTTCGCCCCCAGCCGTCTTCCCCCCCCCCCTCCCCCGCCTACCTCCCACCCCCCTCCCCCCCACCCCCCACCCTCTCCCCCCACCCCCTCCACCCACCCCCTCCACCCACCCCCCTCCCCCCCACTCACCCCCCTCCCCCCCATCCCCCTCCCCCCAGCCGTCTTCCTCCCCCCTCCACCCCCACCCCCATCCCCCCCACCCCCCTCCCCCCCACCCCCCTCCCCCCCACCCCCCTCCTCCCCACCCCCCTCCCCCCCACCCCCCACCCCCTCCTCCCCCCTCCCCCTCCCCTCCCCCCCACCCCCCACACCCCAGCCGTCCCCCCCCACCCTCCAGCCGTCCCCCCCCACCCTCCAGCCGTCCCCCCCCACCCCCCAGCCGTCCCACCCCACCCCCCAGCCGTCCCCACCCCACCCCCCAGCCGTCCCCACCCCACCCCCCAGCCGTCCCCACCCCACCCCCCAGCCGTCCCCACCCCACCCCCCAGCCGTCCCCACCCCCACCCCCCCAGCCGTCCCCACCCCACCCCCCAGCCGTCCCCACCCCACCCCCCAGCCGTCCCCACCCCACCCCCCAGCCGTCCCCACCCCACCCCCCAGCCGTCCCCACCCCACCCCCCAGCCGTCCCCACCCCACCCCCCAGCCGTCCCCACCCCACCCCCCAGCCGTCCCCACCCCACCCCCCAGCCGTCCCCACCCCACCCCCCAGCCGTCCCCACCCCACCCCCCAGCCGTCCCCACCCCACCCCCCAGCCGTCC
Source organism: Mustelus asterias (assembly GCF_964213995.1). Classification (NCBI taxonomy): domain Eukaryota; kingdom Metazoa; phylum Chordata; class Chondrichthyes; order Carcharhiniformes; family Triakidae; genus Mustelus; species Mustelus asterias. The sequence continues at coordinate 61,476,856 of NC_135821.1, read as the reverse complement.
CCACCCCACCCCCCAGCCGTCCCCACCCCACCCCCCAGCCGTCCCCACCCCACCCCCCAGCCGTCCCCACCCCACCCCCCAGCCGTCCCCACCCCACCCCCCAGCCGTCCCCACCCCACCCCCCAGCCGTCCCCACCCCACCCCCCAGCCGTCCCCACCCCACCCCCCAGCCGTCCCCACCCCACCCCCCAGCCGTCCCCACCCCACCCCCCAGCCGTCCCCACCCCACCCCCCAGCCGTCCCCACCCCACCCCCCAGCCGTCCCCACCCCACCCCCCAGCCGTCCCCACCCCACCCCCAGCCGTCCCCACCCCACCCCCCAGCCGTCCCCACCCCACCCCCCAGCCGTCCCCACCCCACCCCCCAGCCGTCCCCACCCCACCCCCCAGCCGTCCCCACCCCACCCCCCAGCCGTCCCCACCCCACCCCCCAGCCGTCCCCACCCCACCCCCCAGCCGTCCCCACCCCACCCCCCAGCCGTCCCCACCCCACCCCCCCAGCCGTCCCCACCCCACCCCCCAGCCGTGGTTAGCACTGCTGCTTCACAGCTCCAGGGTCCCGGGTTCGATTCCCGGCTCGGGTCACTGTCTGTGTGGAGTTTGCACATTCTCCTCGTGTCTGCGTGGGTTTCCTCCGGGTGCTCCGGTTTCCTCCCACAGTCCAAAGATGTGCGGGTTAGGTTGATTGGCCAGGTTAAAAATTGTCCCTTAGAGTCCTGGGATGCGTAGGTTAGAGGGATTAGCGGGTAAAATATGTGGGGGTAGGGCCTGGGTGGGATTGTGGTCGGTGCAGACTCGATGGGCCGAATGGCCTCCTTCTGCACTGTAGGGTTTCTATGTTTTCTATGTCCCCCCCCCACCCCCCCAGCCGTCCCCCTGTTCCCCCCCCCCCTTGATGTGAAGATGCTGGTGTTGGACTGGGGTAGGCAAGATGAGAGGTCACACGACACCAGGTTATGGTCCAACTGGTTTATTTGAAATCACAAACTTTCGGAGTGCTACTCCTTCGTCAGGTACACTTCACCTGGCGAAGAAGCAGTGCTCTGAAAGCTTGTTAGATGGGACCCACAACAGTGTGGTGCTCCCTCAGTACTCCATTGGCGTTAACCTGGATTATGTGTTCAAGTTTTTGGCGTGGTACTGTGAATCTACAGCCTTCTGACTTGATGAGAAATCTACCAGCTGAGGTGCAGTTTATAACTCATTTGCTGTTTGTTGACTGGGCTTTTGTTAATGTGTAATGGTGGATGACATCCCCCACCCTCTTGTATCTGTCATCCCTGCCTCAATATTTGTTCATGAGATGTGAATGTTGCCAATAGGGCCAACATTTAATGCCCATGGTAGTGTTGAGTTGCCTTCTTGAACTGTGACAGACAATGTAGATACATCCACAGTGCTGTTAGGAAGGAAGTTGCAAGTTGTTAACCCAGAGATAGTGAAGGAATGGCAATGGAGTCAGGATGATGTGTGACCTGGAAGGTGATGGTGCTCTTCTGTGAATGCTGCCCTCGTTCTCTGAAATGGTAGAGCTTAGGCATGTCAAAGGAATCTTGGCAAGTTGCTGTAGTGCATGCTATAGATGGTAATACACACAGTTGCCACTGTGCGCCGGTGAGGAGGGAATGAATGTTTAAGGTTGCGGATGGGGTACTGAGCAAGAAGGCTATTTCGCCCTGGATGGTGTTGAGTTGATGTCTTAGCTTGAGTTGCACTCACTCGGGCAAGTGCACAGTAAACTGTCACACTCCAGACTTCGAATCATAGAATCCATGCAGTGCAGAAGAGGCCTTTCGGCCCATCGAGTCTGCACCGACTCTCTTGATAGAATAACTTACCCAGGTCCTCTTCCTCATCCCTGTAACCCCACACATTTCCCATAGTTAATCCATCTAACCTCGGGACAGTAAGGGGCAATTTAGCATAGCCAATCCACCTAACCGACAAATCTTTAAACTGTGGGAGGAAACCAGAGCACCTGGAGGAAAGCCACGCAGACACGGGCAGAATGTGCAAACTCCACGCACTGAAATTGAACCTGGATCCTTGGAGCTGTGAGACAGCAGTGCTCGCCACTGTGTTGTCCCACAAGCCTTGTGGCTTGTAGATGGTGGACATGCTTTGGGGAGTCAAGAGGCAAGTTATTTGCTGTAGAATTCCCAGCCTCCAACTTGCACTTTTTCATTGTGTATATATATGGCTGATCCAGTCCAAGTTTCTGGCCAATGATAACATCCAGAATTTTGATGATGAGGTTTTCCATGATGTCATTGAATGTCAAGGGAAGATGGTTAGATTTTCTTTTGCAGCTGTTGCAGCTAGTCATTACCTGATACTTCTGTGGTGAGAATGTTACTTGCCACCTTTCAGCCCAAGCTTTTACCAAGGTCTTGCTGCATGCAGATACAAACTGCTTCTGAGAAATTGCAAGTGGTGCTGAACACTGCAGTCATCTGTGAGAATTTGCATTCCTTTTTATGATGGAGGGATGGTCGTTGAAATAGTTGAAGTTGTTGGTCCTAACACCTGCAACAATATAATATGCTGGACCTGAATCGCAAACAACTTTCTTTTGTGCTAGGTATGATTCAGCCAGCTTTTCCCCCTGCTTTCCATTGACTTTATTTTTTGTGGGACTGCCTTGATGTCAAGGACAGTCACCTCAACTCTTGTTCATGTTTGGGCTAAGGTTCTAATGAGGGTTCTTCCTTTTGCAGAAAGTGCTGACTCTTGTTGGGACATGGCTGTGTTTACCTCACCCAAATGCCCATTTTAAAAAAAAAACTCTGAATGTTGCAGGCTTTACAGGTCTGAGGGCATTTGCAGCTGGGTTTGATTCCTGTACATTATTAATATTGACATGTATGTTTTAATGTCTGCTACCATTGAAAATGAAAACATCTAGGTTGTGCTCATTTGAGTTGAATAATATGATGAAGTAGTGATAATTCAGTACCTCAAATTAACTACAACGAAATGAGTATTGCTTTGGCTCAAATGACCCTCCCCACCACTCCCCCTACTCCATTGTGTATTGGTGTTGATGTGCTAAATAAGCTTATAACAATTCTGAAATAAAAACAGAAAACGCTAGAAGTACTCAGCAGATCAGGGAGCATCAGTGAAACGGGAAAGAGTTAAGATTTCAAATCAGTGACCTTGCAACAGAACGACATTTTCTGTTTTTATTTTAAAAGTTTCAGCAGTATTTTGTTTTTCTATAATGATTCCGCTTGAGTTAGGGATGCATTTTGTGTTGTCAAGTCATATCTGTCAAAGGTAGGGAAATTCTGAAAATGCATGTCAGTCTGAAAAGCATGGCTCCCACCAAAAACGGCATAATTCTTTTTTAGTTTCCAACATCTTTTATTTTTTTCTAAAACATCAGGGAAGTGTAAGGAATGACACCATAAAATTGTTTTTCTTGCTGTACATAAAGATTTAAGCTAATGTTTAATTTTTGGATACTGTGTATCCAAATAAGCCATTTTATTAATGTGTTGCTTCCAGTGAAATACGTTTAGTGAGATTTAAATTCATCTTGCTCTTAAATAGCTGCTCTTCGGTTTTAGAAGGGTTTTGAGTTGATTAGTTTCACAATCTTAATGCGAGTCTAGATCTAAAATGTTTGTTCTCTTAGTTCTGTGTGCTGTGCCTGCTGGCATTCTAAATAAAATATGGGTTAATTGACTTTCCAGTATTGGATATGGATTTTATTTTGGAATCAAGTGAAGCTTATTTATGCTCTGCAATTAACAGCTTCCCATAGAGTATTTGTGATACACCAGAAGTACTTTATGAAGAATCAGTGATTGTAATTGACCCTAATGCTTCAGATTATTTTGCATTAAGGAAAAGAGCTGGCATTGGACTGAAGACATCATGAACCATGGAAATAAAGCACGAGTAGTTTAATATCCTTCAAAATTATTGCTTTGCAATCATCCATTTATTCTTTTATAAACATAATTGTTTCCATGTTATTCTTAATGGCCAAATAGGCAGGATTTTCCACGGTATTTCAGTGTATTTCTGATTGTAGTACTTCAACGTTAGTCAAGTCATATATGTGCTTCTGGGGAAGGTTCTGTGGATGCAAATATAAAGAAGAAAGACTTGCACTTGTAAAGCCTTATTCAGTCTGAGAACCTTGAAGCATGTTGTTCCAAGTTAATTTGATGCCACAAAGTATAATGACAAAGCTCATGTAACTTATTGGTGTCATTTAATCACTTGAATGTATTACACCCTTAAAAAGCACATGAACCTATATTCTATAAAATAGACATAATTTCTGATTGTATTTTCTTCGACAATGGCAAATGTTGGGTCCAATGGTAAATCAATAGTTATGGTTATATATTCCTTGTTTTTGAAGTTATTTTCAACTCTGAAATCTTGAATTTATTATCATCTTTGACAATTAAGAAATAAATACATTTCTCTTCACCTTTCACTCGATCAATTTTAAATATATGGCTCCTCATTGCTGATTTAGTGAACAAGAGCTAATAACTTTTTGCTTTTTATTTTTGTAAAACGCTACATTTTTAAAAATCTGTCTGTACATTTAAGAAAATCTCGTACAAGATAGATACTTCCTTTGTGATTTTTGGTCTTGCCATTGTTTACCATTGTAAGTCGCTATGTCAATATTTCCCATTCAGTTTTGCTGTGCAGCAGATGGTCTTCATGAAGCCTCTCTCCCAAATCTGTTACCAGCTTTTAAACAATCTTTTTTTAAAAATCAACTGGCGATTGGTTAATTTTTACCTATTTGTCCTTTCAGCACTTTCAATAGATTTGGAATCATTTAAGGGACTATCTGATTGTTCCTATTTTAGCTGCTTTGTTGTGGACAATGAACATTTTGCATATGTCCAACTCTTTCCTATCCATGGCTGCCCTTTGAGGAAAAACAGAGACTTTTCCTTTCATGGACTGTTTTATCTGGTCGTGCAACTTTGAGCTATGTCTATGCTGTATTGCAACAAATATGTAAGTAAAACTTTGAGAATTGACTTGCCATAGACGATACTATTGTTTAATTATTAGGAATAAATGTTTGAATTGATCCCTCTCTTTCTGGTTTATATTCAATTTATGACCCTAGTGATATTTTGAAGTAGGCTATTTAATTTTTTAAGTCTAGTGTATCATTTTAGGCATTGTGCTACACATAACAAGAAATCGGAGCAGAATTGGTGACCTTGCTCCTGTTCACCATTCAATAAGATCATGGCTGACCTGAATGTAGCCCTAACTCCAATTTTGTGTCTACCCCTCAGCCACCCCATAACCCTTGACTCCCTTATGTCTAACTCAGCGCTGAGTGTATTCAGTGGCGCAACCTCCATGGCTCTCTGGGACGGAGAATACCAAATTCTAATGACCCTCCAGGGAGAAGAAATTCTTCCTCATCTTTATCTTAAATGGGAGACCCCTGATTTGGAACTGTGCCCTTCTCCCCTCCAGATTCCGGTAACAAGGGGAAACATCCTCCCAGCATCTACCCTGTCAAGCTCTCTCTGCATCTTTATTTCATTCTTCTAAGCTCCAAGGGGTTTAGGCCCAATCTGCTTAACCTTTCCTTCTAAACAAACCCCCCCCCCCCGGCCCTCTAATTAGCCTTGTGAACCTTCAATGAGCTGCTTCTATTTAAAAATGTCCCTCCTTAAGTAAGATGACCAAAATTGTACGTGGTAGTCAAGGTGCAATCCCACTGGTTGTAGCAAGACTTTCTGACATACTCCACTTCCTAATTAATTGCTTTTTTTTTGTGATTCATGAACAAGGTCACCCAGATCCTCTGTAGTGCAGCATTCTGTAGTCTCTCCCATTTACATATTCTTTCTGTTCTTCCTGTCAAAGTAGACAACCTCACATTTTGCTCCATCTGTCAGTGTTTGGCCAATTCACTTAACCTATCTATATCCCTTTTGCAGACTTTGTATTCACCTTGCAACTTCAGCAAATTTAACTCCAATGCAATCGGTCCTTTTGTCCAAGTCATTAATATAGATCATATGGAACTGTAATTTCTTGTTATGATTGTATGAACAGAGGGGAAAACCCTGAACAAAACTGTAATTCTGTTAAATTTCTAGTGCTAAAATTACTTGGGATTTTTTTTTAAAAAGCTGGTGGTTGGGTTGTTTGAAAGTATCACCTTCCTGACCAGATTTTTTGAGCACTGTTTTTGAGGAGGAAAATTGCAAGTTACTATATGAAAACATGGAGATGGCAGAGAAGAGAGGTGGTTGCGGAAGCAATTTAATTTTATTAATAGTGGATATTTATGATAAAATATTATCTGACTTTCAATAAACCCATATTTTCTCAATTGAAAAAGGGAAGCAATTGAGATCTGCCAACGCTAGGGGATTATGGGATTAAATGGAGTAACAACAAAGAATGTGATGTTCATGTGATCTGAAAGTTTGAGCATGCAAATATATCTAATTGTTAAGAATATTGTTAACATAAAAAATAACTTTCATATTTGACTATTGGAATATTGCTGAAATTGTTTGCAGTTCACTTGAGAAATCAAGGTTTGGAAGAGGATTGATAGTTGCACTGTGCAAATGATACAAGAACTATGATCTCACAGTATTGAGCACATGGTCTGATATTGTAGTATTTGTGTGGCACAGATTCAGTTGAATAATTCATAGTGTATTATGTGGCATATTATTAGTGTTGCGTTTTATTTAGAGTTAGTGTGAAGTCTTATTAATACGATGCTATTGAGTTAAACTTGACCAGAGGTTACCTATAACAGCTAATGGATATGAAGATTAGAATTTAGTATAATATGTTTAGAACTAGATAAACTAGTTGGGGAATTAGTGTTTCCCACATGCTACATTAGTTTGAGTTAGTGGTTTGTTAAAAGCATTTCAGTAAATATTTGCACATTGTGTTGAAATTACTGCATCCATGGGAACTCAGAGTTAAGAGACAGGAAACAGTTTTGTACCATGGCAGGTTGTAGCTGTTTTGATCAGTAGCTTAACTGACCAATTTCCACTTGTGGTGAGCAGGTAAGGAGTTAGCCTTGATGAGTCTAGCTGTATCCTTCATGCTTGGGTTTGGGGAAATTTGCCAGTCTGAATAGAATGTTTAGTCTGTTAATGGGGGCAAATGCACTGTACTTCATTTACACTCACAAGGAGCTTTACAAAACAATTATTTACACTGTACTCATATCTCAATTTATTAATCTTGAATTGGTCTTGTCTCATTGGAGTTCACCAGTCCACCTTTTTGAAAAATAAAATAGTTAAGTGTGGTACATGTAGGATTGCAACATGTAGTTTCTGTAAGGAGTTTTCATTATTACAGCCCTTGCATTATGTTATTGTGTGACTAGTTAATGAACAGTATAGAAAACTTTGGTTTGTTAGGACTATGCCGAATGCCACTGAAAGGGACCAGTGATATCGGACCAAACTGGATGTCTAGAATGTATCCAAAATTTATAACAGCATGTCATCTTGCAGAGTATTTATAGCATAGGCCAATTAATCCAATAGATTATACCAGTGTTTGTATTCCACACATGACATTTCTTTTTACCTTATCAGCATAACCTTTTATTCCTTTCGCTGTCACGCTTATCTAGATTCTTCTTAAATGCATCACTGCTATTTGCCTCAGCTACCCCCATGGTAGCAAGTTTCAAATTATACCCACATTCTCTGGGTAAAGACACTTTTTCTGAATTCCTTTATTGGGTTTATTGATGACTGCATTTATGGCCTCCTACTTCTGGTCTCACCTACAAGTGGAAACATATTCTCTGCCTCCCTCCTATCAAACCTTTTCATTACCTTAACTGCTATTGGTCACCCCTACTATCACTTTACAGATGATTGAGAGTAGACTATAAAGCTGTAATTGGCCAGGCTGGATTTGTCCTGTTTCTTGTGTACAACACAAACCTGGGCAATTTCCCACATTGCTAGGTAGATGCCAGTGCTGTAGCTGTGCTGGTACAGCTTGGCTAGGGGTGAGGCAAGTCCTTGAGCACAAGTCTTCAGTACAATTGCTGGAATATTGTAAGGGCTCATAACCCTTTTCTTTTCTAGATAAAGGAACTGCAGCCTGTTCAATCTTTCCTGATTAAGTATATACACTTGTCCTGATATGTTCCTTGTAAGTCTCTTTTGCAACTTGGTGCCGCTAACTTTTTAATAATATGGAGATCAGAACTGTTCGCAGACATTCGAGGGTGGTGTGACCTAAATTCTATAAGAAAAAACATTGCTTCTACCCTTCAAGAAATGAGCACCATTATTTTGTTTTTTAATGGCCTTATTAACCAGTATCACTGCTTTTAGTGATTTGCATACCTTATCTAAGCTAAAACAGGAAATTTTGGATAAACTTAAGAGACCAGATGTCAGAGTTGTTGTGACATTGGTTTAACCAGACAAAAGTTAATTTGTCTGTTTGTATAGATGTGGATTTACCAGCTTAGTGTTTCCAGCATTTCTTGTTTCATTTCAGTTGATACCTTCTTTTGCTGTTTGTTATGCCACAATTATGTTGCACCCTTATAATTTGACCAATTAGATGATCTAAATCCCATGTATTCTCACTCACTTGAGGAATGTAAATTTAATAGTGTAATTCTCTACCCTCATTTTAACTTTTGATGATTATTTATCTGAAAGGGTTCTGGTATCTTTAAAAAGGATTCCTAGTCCTAGAGGATGTTGACCGACCAGTGCGTTAGTCCTAGAAATCTCAGAGCTGAATCATTCTCTCCTTTTTAGTACTGTTTTAGATTGAGCAGTCAGATGAGCATTAAGAATGCAGGATTTAGTGATGTCAAAATGATCTTGAATCATCTGTACTTTGTGAAGGTCCTTAATTTCTGCAGCAAAAGTAGTTTTGACAGTGATGAAGTCCGCAAGATCTAATTTAATTGAAGATCAGGAGAGATATTGCAGCCAGCACTGCTGATGTGCAAATCTGTTTAATGACAAGAAATTCAACCCATGTTGAATGTGAAGCCACCAAGAATTTTATTTAGCTAGCAAAATCAGTAATTCATAGTTGGGCATTTAAGACTGCAAAGACAAATGACAGAACTTAATGTGGGAGCAACAGCATAATTTGGGAGGTGGTGGAAGAAGGATAAGGGAACTTGCTTTTTGTTTTAGGAAGACTTTGTATAGTTCTGGCATTTCATTTGGAGGCCTGTGTTTGTAACAAGTTTCATTTATATTGAGTCTTTCATGATCTTGGCACCCCAAGCACCTTTCAACTTGGTTGCTGCTGCATTGTAGGAAAAGATGGCTGCCAATTTGTGCACAGCAAACTCCCATAAACACTGATTATTACATTAACCTCTATTTGTTCAATGAAGTTGATGGGGAGGATGGACGTTCGCCAGGATGCTGAGAACTCCTTGCTCTAGTGCTGTGGGATCTTTTATGTTCATATGAGAGAGCAGGTGGAGGCCCATTTTAATATCTCATCTGAAAAAAGGCACCACTAACATACCGCACTCCTATATCTTGAACTGGAATCTTGGTCTTGATTTTTCTGCTCAAGTCTCTGGAGGGGAACTTGAAACCAGTCAGTAGAGTGCTACCAACTACTTACTCCAGTTATGCTAGCGCTCCTAGAAGCCATGTTTGGCCAAATGCTGCCTTGATGTTGAGGGCAACTACTCTCACCTCGTCCTTGGAGTTCAGCTCATTTTGTCCATGTTTGAACCAAAGATGTAATGAGATCGGGATCTGAGTGGTCCGGGTGGAATCGAAACTGAGCGCCATGAGCTGGTTATTGCTGAGTAAGTGCTGCTTAATAACGCTGTTAATTACCTCTTCCATCACTTTACAGATGATTGAGAGTAGACTGATGGAGCTGTAATTGGCCAGGCTGTATTTGTCCTGTTTGTTGTGTACAACACAGTAAGAAGTTTAACAACACCAGGTTAAAGTCCAACAGGTTTATTTGGTAGCAAAAGCCACACAAGCTTTCGAAGCTCTAAGCCCCTTCTTCAGGTGAGTGGGAATTCTGTTCACAAACAGTCTCCACATCATGTTGTGTACAACACAAACCTGGGCAATTTCCTACATTGCTAGGTAGATACCGATGCTGTAGCTGTGCTGGTACAGCTTGGCTAGGGGTGTGGCAAGTTCTTGAGCACCAGTCTTCAGCACAATTGCTGGAATATTGTCAGGGCTCATAACTCTTGCAGTATCCAATGCCATCAGCCATTTCTTGGCATTGCAGGGTGTGAATTGAAATTGGATGAAGACTTCATCTATGTTGCTGGGGACCTCTGGAGGTTGCTGAGATGCACCATCCACTTGGCACTTCTTGCGAATGCTTCAGCCTTTTCTTTTGCACTGATGTGCTGGGCTCCCCCATCATTGAGGATGGGGATATTTGTTGAGCTGCCACCCCCTCCAGTGGGTTGTTTAATTGTCCACCACCAATCACGACTGGATGTTGCAGGATTGCAGAGCTTGGTTCTGATCCGTCGGTTGTGGAATTGCTTTCTCTGTCTGTTGCTGCTTATTCATATAGTCCTGTGTTGTCGCTTCACCAGCATGACACCTCATTTTAATGAATACTTAGTGTTGTCTCTTGCATGCCCTCCACCACTCTTCACTGAACCAGGGTTGATTTCCTGCCTTGGTAGTAACAGTAGAGTAGGGGATACACCAGACCATGAGGTTACAGATTGTGACAAGGAGATTGTTGAAGAAACTGCAAGGAAAAGGAAAGTGGAGATACCTTTACGCAAAAAGCAGATGGGATGCCATTGGAGTTTGGCAGAGTTATTGGTGGGGTAGATTGACATGCCCGGTCAGGTCACAGTGAGTGCATCATTGAAGGGTTTCAATTTGAATGCCAATTCTTGAGACCCTTGCATTTTGAGTCTTTTCAGGCTCCATTTGTGGAAAAATGAATTTTGGAATTACTTGTGGCCTATAATGATGCTGTAGTGGTATGCATTGCTATTAAAGAGGAGTGACGTTACAATTTAAGATGACCGAGCCAGAGCTGCTATTTGATAATTGGACCAGATGAATGCAAAGTATGATTTTAAACTGCAGCATGTTGATCTGTAGCTGTGATGATGAAGTTAAATAAACTAGGGATAATGTTGATCAGATATCACTATTGCAATGTCAGGTCATTAGTGTCATATATATCCAAAGATCTTTTATATGGTGAATTGGCTACTGGGTCCACAACCTGCTTTTCCAGAGTGAAAAATGATGGACTGCATTTTTGGGGTTTCAGTATATGAAGGAAGTCTCAATTGCAGTTGCACTTCACTGAAATACTATAAGTATCTCCAGAAGGTAATAGAATCTTAATAGTGAGAGTGCCATCAAAAGATTCATCTTTAAATTAGCCAGTGGCATCCACAATCTGAAAGCTATGATGCAGTCTTGCATTAGTCAATGCAAGAGCAATGATGGAAATCCAAATGCAGAGTTCTGACAGATGAAAAATGAAATCTCAAAAGCAACACTAGTAAACAGGCAATAAATTAACTACTTGTAAATACATGGTGCTAATTTGCAAAGTCAATTTAGCAATGATCTGGATTTCGTCTTTGGCTGCAAAACAAGGATGAAGGCCCAACCCCCAGTGGCAGTTTAAACTTGGCAAACAAGTCCAGGAGTTTTCTTGGAGTGTGGCAGCAATGATGGCAGCAAACAGCCAGTTACATTAAGATCTCAATCAGCTACACGCATCTGCATCTCACTGGTCACTGATGCCCTATTTATTAGAGCTAAACAGCTTGTACATTTTCAAAGGGGAGGCAGTGGCATTGTGGAACTGTTGCTGGACTAGTAATCCAGAGACCCAAGATAATGCTTTAGTGACCCATGTTCAAATCCCGCAATGGAAGATAGTGAAATTTGAACTCAAAAATCTAGAATTAAAAGTCTAATAACCATGAAGCCATTCTTGGTTGTTGTAAAACCCCATCTGGTTCACCAATGTCCTTAAAGGAAGGAACTCTGCCGTCCTTATCTGGTCTGGCCTACATGTGACTCCAGGTCCATAGCAATGTGGTTGATTCTTAACTGCCCTCATGGATGGGCAATAAATGCTGGCCTAGCCGGCAACACCTGCCACCCATGAATTAATTTTTTTTAAATGTAATTGTTAAAAACCCTTTAAAAAGCGAACTTATGTTGAATCAATTCCATTTAATTTTTGTGATTTGTGTTAGACGTGTGGAGCCTCAACAATGCACCTTCTGGAGAGGCATCAAATCACTGACAGCTCCTTCTGGATTTTCCTGCTTTTGTGTATGTACAGACTCAGTGAAATGATGATGGCCACCATTGACCATTTTAGTGTCGTTGCTACTTTAAAATCTGGAACAATCCAACTAGAAGTCATTCGAGATTTGGGTGAATGGGTGCTGGGAATCATAGTTTTGTTAATAAAATGTTACTAGTGGTTGTATATCTTTTGGTCAAAATCAACCAATTTTTTTTCTAGATAACATTCACTAAATTTGAGCCAGGTTGCTGGTCATAATGATGTGATGTCATACTAGACTGAAAAGCAACTAGAGGCTGTACATGATTAACAGCGCCACTTTTGGTATTACAAAATTTGATGTTTTGCTGCAGTAGCAAGTACACCAAAAGCGATGAAGTAAGATCGCTGTAAGGACTTGAAGAATATAACAACACACAGATAGATATATATACACACACACACACACTGCAGCAGTAAACCTATAATCCCATTATTTTATCTTTTAACTTGAGTGGGTGCTTAAAGGTAAGATTTAGGTGCAACATTGAATGTTTCTGTCTCTTGTATTGGTACAATTGGAGTATCTGTGGGGTAATTCACATACAGGAAGAATAAGGTAAAATGGTACCTACGATAATGATGCATCAAAAGTTTTGGATGAGGAAACGCTCTGTTCAGCTTCTGTATAGTAGACCTCGTAATGTTGGGAAAGTTTCCAAATCCATTTTTCTCTTGTGGTTAACAACTAAGATTCTCTTGTGGTTAACAACAGAGAAGGGTTATAGATGGTGCAAGAGGGAGGATGGACAGGCGATAGAGAAGGGGAGAGCTCAGCCCAAAGGATTGAGATGTGTTTACTTTAATGCCAGGAGTATAGTGAATAAAGGGGATGAGCTCAGAGCGTGGATCGATGCCTGGAAGTGTGATGTGGTGGCCATTACGGAGACTTGGATGTCTCAGGGACAGGACTGGATACTACAGGTGCCGGGGTTCAGATGTTTCAGGAAGGACAGGGAGGGAGGCAAGAGAGGGGGTGGAGTGGCATTGCTGATCAGGAATAGTGTCACAGCTGTAGAGAAGGTGTATGCTGTGGAGGGATTGTCTACAGAGTCTCTGTGGGTGGAAGTTCGGAGTGGGAAGGGGTCGATCACTTTGCTGGGAGTTTTCTATAGGCCACCCAATAGTGACAGGGAGGTGGAGGAGCAGATAGGGAAACAGATCCTGGAGCAATAATAGCAGAGTTGTTGTGATGGGAGACTTTAATTTCCCAAACATAGATTGGAATATCCCGAGGGTAAGGGGATTGGATGGTGGTGGTGGTGGGGGGGGAGGAGTTCATTAGGTGTGTTCAGGAGGGTTTCCTGACACAGCATGTGAACAAGCCAACAAGAGGAAAGGCTGTACTTGATCTGATACTGACCAATGAACCTGGACAGGTGTCAGATCTCTGAGTGGGAGAGCATCTTGGGGATAGCAATCATAACTCTATCTCCTTTATACTTGCATTGGAAAAAGAGAGGATCAGGCAAGCTAGGAAAGCGTTTATATGGAGTAAGGGGAAATATGAAGACATAAGGCAGCAAATTAGAGGAGTAAATTGGAAGGAGGTATTCTCGGGGAAATCCACTGAAGAGAGGTGGCAGTTTTTCAAGGAATGTCTGTCTAGGGTTCTACAGGACAATGTTCCGAGCAGACAGGGAGGAGTTGGTAGGTTAAAGGAACCGTGGTGCATGAAAGCTGTGCGGGACCTAGTCGAGAAGAAAAGGAAAGCGTACAAAAGGTTCAGAGAGCTTGGCGAAGATAGGGATCTAGATGAGTATACGGCTTGTAGGAAGGGACTAAAGAAGGAAATTAGGAGAGTCAGAAGGGATCACGAGAAGGCCTTGGCAAGTAGAATTAAGGAAAACCCTAAGGCGTTCTATAAATATGTGAAGAGTAAAAGGATGAGACGTGAAGGAATAGGGCCTATAAAAGGTGAAGGCGGGAAAATCAGTACGGAACCAGTAGAAATAGCAGAGGTGCTTAATGAGTATTTTGCCTCGGTTTTCACAGAGGAGAAGGACCTGGGTGGATGTACTGTGGGCTTGCGGTGGACTGAAAAGATTGAGTATGTGGACTTTAACAAAGGGGTTGTGCTGGAATCTTTGAATGGCATCAAGATAGATAAGTCGCTGGGTCCGGATGGGATGTACCCCAGGTTACTGTGGGAGACAAGGGAAGAGATTGCAAAGCCTCTGGTGATGATCTTTGCGTCGTAGATGGAGACGGGAGAGGTGTCGGAGGATTGCGGATGTGGTTCCTATTTTCAAGAAGGGGAATAGGGATAGCCCAGGAAATTACCGACCGGTGAGTCTAACCTCAGTGGTTGGTAAGCTGATGGAGAAGCTCCTGAGGGACAAGATTTATGTGCATTTAGAGAGGTTTAGTATGCTCAAGAATACTCAGCATGGCTTTGTCAAAGGCAGATCGTGCCTTACGAGCCTGGTGGAGTTCTTCGAAAATGTGACTAAACACATTGACGAAGGGAAAGCGGTAGATGTGGTTTATATGGATTTTAGCAAGGCGTTCGATAAGGTCCCCCATGCAAGGCTTCTCGAAAAAGTGAGAGGGCATAGGATCCAAGGGGCTGCTGTCCTGTGGATCCAGAACTGGCTTGCCCAAAGGAGGCAGAGAGTGTGTATAGATGGGTCTTTTTCTAAATGGAGGTCGGTCACCAGTGGTGTGCCCCAGGGATCTGTTCTGGGACCCTTGCTGTTTGTCATTTTCATAAATGACCTGGATGAGGAAGTGGAGGGATGGGTTGGTAAGTTTGCCGACAACACGAAGGTTGGTGGGGTTGTGGATAGTCTGGAGGGATGTCAGAAGTTACAGAGGGACATAGGTAGGATGCAAGATTGGGCGGAGAAGTGGCAAATGGACTTCAACCCAGATAAATGCATAGTGGTCCCTTTTGGCAGGTCAAATGGGATGAAAGAGTACAATATAAAGGAAAAGACTCTTAGTCCTGTAGAGGATCAGAAGGACCTTGGGGTCCGGGTCCATAGGACTCTAAAATTGGCCCCGCAGGTGGAGGAGGTGGTTAAGAAGGCGTATGGTGTGCTGGCCTTTATCAATCGAGGGATTGAGTTTAGGAGTCTGGGGATAATGATGCAGCTATATAAGACCCTTGTTAGACCCCACTTGGAGTACTGTGCTCAGTTCTGGTCGCCTCATTACAGGAAAGATGTGGAAAAGATTGAAAGGGTGCAGAGGCGATTTACAAGGATGTTGCCTGGATTGAGTGGCATGCCTTATGAGGATAGGCTGAGGGAGCTTGGTCTTTTCTCCTTGGAGAGACGTAGGATGAGAGGAGACCTAATAGAGGTATATAAGATGTTGAGAGGCATCGATCGGGTGGACTCTGAGGCTTTTTCCCAGGGTGGAAATGGCTGCTACGAGAGGACACAGGTTTAAGGTGCTGGGGTGTAGGTACAGGAGAAACGTTAGGGGGAAGTTTTTCTCACAGAGGGTGGTGGGCAAGTGGAATCGGCTGCCGTCAGTGGTGGTGGAGGCAAACTCAATAGGGTCTTTTAAGAGACTCCTGGATGAGTACATGGGACTTAATAGGATGGAGGGTTATAGGTAGGCCTAAAAGGTAGGGATATGTTCGGCACAACTTGTGGGGCCGAAGGGCCTGTTTTGTGCTGTGGTTTTCTATGTTTCTATGTTAACATGACATTATCCACCAATTGGAAATCTCCAGTCAAAAGTGGAAGTGTGCAAATAATTGAACAGCAATCGTAAGGGACAGATGAATAATTATTGGTCCTATCCAAAGCACCTTCTCTTTTGATGGTCACCTTCTGTTTTCTAATGTTTTCTGTTGTTTGAGGCTTTAAAATACTGCATTTCAGTGAAAATAGATTGTAACTTGGCTATTTAAACAACTTTTCTTTGACAGTCTTCTACCTTGATGATGGTTTGCGACTTGATAGTCAAATAATGTTAAACATCTCCTGGTGTGGCCCAGGAGTCCCACTCTGGCGTGGCATTCTGATTTTGCTACTGATACTGATTAAGACAGTGGGCTGAGAAGGTTATGTTGACCTCTTTCCTCTGGGTCCTTTTCTTGGCCAATTGAGTTTTCCATTTTTTGGCTTTTCCGGTGGCTCTCCAGTCAAGCTCCAGAGGTTGTGACCATTAGCAAATGTTTCCCAGTGTCCGTGTTGATGTCTAACATCTTATCTTGCTTTCAGCTGGCTATGTAGTACAAGTATGGATGTCCAGCAGGTTGTGACCCAGTAGCCAATTCACCATATAAAAGATCTTTGGATATATATGGCCCGCCATCTATCAGATCAGATGGATGTGCCTGAACCAAAGCAGATATATATTGTTGGTTTAGTAATTAGTGTATGCTGATGGAATTAGCATGCGTTAGGGCCAGTTGGTGACCTTGAAATCCACACTCTCCCATTATCTCCCTATTGCAGATTTGCCAGGTTGTGGAGACTCTCTGCACTCCCCCCCCCCCCCCCCCCCCCAAACCCATAAAATTAGCAGAAAGGGAGCTGAAAAGTATTTTTATTATTACATTTGTATTTCATAAATTTAAATAACTTCTATGGAGACCAACTTGTGCATACTTAATTTATGTATATATAATTCATAAAACACAAAAGCCACTCATGCAAACTGATACAATTTTTTTCATGGCCTATCTTCACTAGCACTCTTTTCTCTCCAACTTTGCTCACCATTTGACTGGCTGGCATGTCAAAATTCATGGGGTCACATCCATATTCCTAGCACAGGCCAATTTAGATCCATTCTTTTGTTGACGTTTGATTATAAACTGCAGAAAGGTGAGTTAAAAGCTATTTTTTTCTTGATGCATTTTGCAACTTCATGTTCCAACTGTAGCCACATGCTAGGCTTTCCTCTGCACATTTATTTTTGGGCATTTGCCTAAGTTGTGGTAGAGAACTTCCTTCAATCTCCAATTTTCTTCTCCTTTATCTTGAATTCTTTAGCTGCTACATAATTTGTCTGCTCTTGCAATCTCAATCTCAACAACTGTCGGCTGTTCCTTGATACCATGTTGCTATATTAGAGAATGGGATTGGCGAGAATGCAGCACACACCAGTGGCGGCGGGGGGGCGGTCGGTGTGTGGTTGCCGTGACTATTGGGTTCCTCACCGTGGGGCGGTGTGTGGTTGCCGTGACTATTGGGTTCCTCACCGTGGCCCTGGTTGGGAATTCATTGTGTGAGGGACCCATCATTGTATTACATTTACTTATGTGAATCATCACTATGGATATTTTTAAGTGAATATGCATAGCAGTGAACTTGTAGAAGTCTAAAACTGTGAATTCAGTAGCAAAATGTTTGTGATTCTTTGATAAGATGATTTGTTGCAAAAGTTTCCACATGAATTTGAAAGCAAAGTATGTTTCTTCCCTCTGGTAATTTTTGCCATTTTTCATCCATTTGAAGAAGTGTTCTTATCCTTTTTCAAGACATTGAGGGGCACAGATAGGGACAAACTATTTCTGCTGGTTGAAGCTAACTCGTGCTAGTAGTGTAGCATTTAAATTAGAACCAGACCTTTCAGGAGTGAAAATACAAAACAATTCTCCATACAGAGTGGTAGAAACTTAGAACTCACTTCCACCACCAGCAATTAGTGCTGGATTAATTGCAAAGTTAAATTTGCAATTAATATATTTTTGTTGGGAAATGCAGTTGAAACAAGTTACTGCAGATGCGGGAATCTACAACAAAAACAAAAAATGCTGGACAATCTCAGCTGGTCTGATAGCATTCAGTGCTGATCTGTGAACCAACTCCTTGCCTTTACCCTGTATCCCAACAACAATTTTTGGGGCAAAGGCAGGAGTTAGTACACAGATCAGCATTAATCTCGATTTATTGGCAGAACAGGCTTGAGGGGTGAAATGGCCTATTCTACATTCCTAGCTGGTGCCATTGAATGCCACATTGCACCAGAAGATACAGGTTTTCATAGCTCCTTATTTTAGTGGCTTGCTGACAAATCTTCTGGCAGCGTTATGGGAAAAAGGCAGGAGAATGTTACTAAGTTATAATGCTCATCATAGCCCTTAATTCTTTACTGTTCAAAAAATTATTTATCCTTGCCTTTAAAAGCATTCAATGAGGTAGCCTCAACTGCTTCTCTGGGCAGGGCATTCCAGAGATTCACAACTCTTTGGGTGAAGAAGCTCCTTCTCAATTCAGTCCCAAATCTACTTTCCCTGGTTCCAGTTTCAGCCACCAGTGAAAACAACCTTCTTGCTTCTATTTTATCTATTCCCTTCATAATTTTATATGTTTTGATAAGATTTCCCCCCCATTCTTCTAAATTCCAGTGAGTATAGCTCCAGTCTACTCGATCTCTCATAATCCAACCCTCTCAACTCTGAAATCGAGCCAGTGAATCTCCTCTGCACCCCCTCCAATGCCGGTACATCTCTTCTCGAGTAAGGAGACCAAAACTGTACACAGTACTCCAGGTGTACTCCATCTGCCAGACTTGCCCACTCACTTGAACTATCCTTATCCCTCTACAGACTTTGTCCTATACACACTTTGCTCTACCACTCATCTTAGTGTCATCTGCAAACTTTGACACACTACACTTGGTCTCCAAATCATCTATGTAAATTGTAAACATTTATGGTCCAACACTGATCCTTGAGGCACACCACTATTCACTGATTGCCAACAAGAAAAATACCTATTTATCCCCACTTTTTGCTTTGTTAGTTAGTCGATACTCTATCCATGCCAATACATTACCCGTAAAGCCATACACCTTTATCTTATGCGGCAGCCTTTTGTGCGACACCTTGTCGAATGCCTTCTGGAAATCCAGATACCTCTCCTTGAAAGATCCCGAAAGTAGATATATAAAGCATTCATCAAATACACCTTCGGTATATCGTGTTGTCCTGTCGATTTAATTTCTATTGACTGTCATCTTTACAGCTGCTGAATGTCCTGTTGTGTACTTCCACCATTTTGCTTTCATTTCAGAGGTCCAGACTTTGCTACTTTTATATTAGACTTTGTGCAAAGATTAAAGCTTTAAGTAGTTACTAAGTACATAGTGCTCAGCTTTACTAGATTTTATGCCTAAATTAGAGCACCTATATTACTAACAAGTTACTAACAATTAGAATTTGACATTCTTTGTGACTATGCTAATAATTGATGTAAAAGTTACTAGTATCCTAATGTGCTGGTTAGGTGCATTGACCCAAACAGGCGCCAGAATGTGGCAACTAGGGGATTTTCACAGTAACTTCATTGCAGTTTTAATGTAAGCCTTACTTGTGACTAGTAAATAAACTATATTTTATTGCTGTATGTCTACACTAGATTGTTTTTCCTCTGATGAAATTCTAAAACCTGTCATAATACTGTGTAAATTTTGTTTCGTGTCTCAGAGACATGCTTTGTATCTCTAACATTTCATTACCATCTTTTTTTACTAGATGTTGGAAGCACACTGTATTTTTGATTTTTTTATATTCTATGAAGCAGAATTTGATACTTGACCTTTTCTTCTTTTCCTGCAGTTTTAAAAGATATTGTCCATGGCGAGTAGGGAGCCGAAGTACAACTTGGTGCGTGAGTTGGGACGTGGCAGTTATGGTGTAGTATATGAAGCAGTGGTAAGAAAGACTGGGGCAAGGGTAGCAGTGAAGAAAATTCGGTGCCATGCACCTGAGAATGTGGAACTGGCTTTGCGAGAGTTTTGGGCATTAAGCAGTATCAAGAGCCTTCATCCTAATGTGATCCACCTCGAGGAATGCATCCTGCAGAAAGATGGGATGCTGCAAAAGATGACTCATGGATCATCCTCTTCCCATTACTTAAAGGTAAACATTTAGCTTTTTTGTTTCAAAAGACTACACGCATAGTTACTCTTTTTAACATGGGCGGGGGAAATAAAGGTCGAATAAGGAGTGATCGAGGTACCCTAGTTTATCATGTTTGTCCAATATTTTTGAAAATGGCTAATTTTATGTATCTCAATTTCAAAGATTGCAAAATCCCATAATTTAGGTAGTGTTTTGGGTGTTGATAGGTAATCTTTGATACAGATCTACTTGTTGGGTATAACATTTTTCATATGATATCATCGTGAGAGAAAGCCACCAAAGCAGCATGGCAGGCAGTTTTTAAACATCCCAATGATGCCTTAAAATGATCTCTAGTCTAGTTAATATGGTTTAGCGATGACTATATTGCCCGCTTTGAGGAAATCTGGATACCCCAACTTATTTCGTATTTTACATCTGTGATAGGAAGGATGTTAATATTGCAGAATAGAACATCATGTCAGAGTGAAAAACTTACAAGTCACGTGTAGATAGCATGAGTAAGATGTAGATTATGTCCTTGCCAACATTGCACTTTCAGCTCAACGAGCATAGGTTTTCTTTGGGTTTCAATCCATCATTTATTGTGACTCTAAATTGAAATTACTGATTCAGAGTCAAGTGATTGGCGCCTTTGTGATATGGATTCATGCTCAGATGTTTCACTTCATTGCAACAGTTTTATTGGAAAATTGATGTGCAGTAATATTTTGTTACCCTTCAGTTCCATATGTTAGATTAATCTTTATTGGAAAACCTGACTATAAAAAATACTTGGCTAACAGGGTTGAAGAGAATGCTTTCATTACAAACTAAATTTCTCCATAACATTATTTTGTGTATAAGCAGTGAGACTAGCAATGGCTTTTGGGAGCGTAGGAACATTGGAGAAGGAGTAGGCCATTCAGCTCATCAAACCTGCTCCACCATTCACCTTTAGGTTATTATTAATCAGAATTCTATCAATCTCTTCCTTAAACATACTCAACGACTGAGCTTCCACAGCTCTCTGGAATAGGGAATTCCAAAGATTCAAAACCCTCTTCATCAGAGTCCTAAGTGGCTTCTCCCTTATTTTCAAATAGAGTCCTTTGGTTCTTGACTCCCCAACCAAGGAAAACACCTTAGCTGCATCTACTACCCTGTCTCTTCCTTTCAAGTATTTTGTAGGTTTCAATGAGATCATCTCTCATTCTTCGAAACTTTGGAGAATACAGGCCCAGTTTGCCCAGTCTCTCTCCATGAGACAGTTCTGCCATCCCTGGAACAAGTCTGGTGAACCTTTGTTGCATTCTTATAGCAATAATATCCTTTCTGAGGGAAGGGGACCAAAAATGTACATTACTTCAGGTTTGGTCTGATCAGGCTTCTATACAACGAAAAGTACAGCACAGGAACAGGCCTTTCGACCCTCCAAGCCTGTGCCGATCTTTTGAAGCAAGACTTTACTATCCTGTACACTCATCCTCTTGCGATAAAGGCTAACATTCCACTAGCCTTCTGAATAACTTGTTGCACCCGCATGTTAGCCTGCAGTGATTTATGATCCATATACAGTTTATGCAGCATTTTCTGTTTTCGATTTCCAGCATCTGCAGTGTTTTGCTTTTTAAATCAATTTGGAAACCCAGTTGAGCATGGGATCTAGAATTAAATTTGGTTGTTCATGTTGTCTTAGCCGCAACCTACAAAGTGTTCCCCATACGTACCAGTGATTTAAATTTCTGAATGCAACCTCACCTGAGCCCCTGCTTCCCTCTTTCCCCTCTCCCCACACCACCACTCCACAAAAAGACCTTGCACAAAAAGTGCAGAAGTGAGTGGGTGGGGGTGTGCTTCTTAATTCTAGTGATCGGTCCACTCTTTTTTTGCAAGATGAATTCTCACCTCTTCAGTCTGGGTTTTATTTGAGTATACATTCCAGTAGGGTAAACACTACATCCTGACTAGGCTGATCACTGAACTTCAATGAGTAAATACATCTAAAATTTGAATTCTTGGGAATCTGTCGGGCATCACATTGGATGAATTTTGTGTTTTGGGTTTCAAATTTTGCTCAGAGGTAAGATAATTATTGCTATTATTAACTTGTGTCTTAGTTAAAATATATTAATTTAAAAACTTTTTCTTTGAGCTAGTTGATTGCTGTTTGGACATGGGCAAGCTTCAAAAACTGTAATAGTTACATTTGTAACTTTGACTAAATCAGATACTGCAGCATTTTAAGCTAAATCTGAAAAAAATGGTGGCTCTTCAGCTAGAAATCTGTATATGTTTCACAGCACCAAATGTTATTTTGTATTTTCTTTTAAAGCTGGTGGAAACTTCACTGAAAGGGGAACTCAGCTTTGATTCTAGGAGCTCATACTATCTCTGGCTTGTAATGGATTTCTGTGATGGTGGGGACATGAATGAGTATCTGCTTTCAAGAAAACCCAACCGTCGGACCAACACTAGCTTCATGTTGCAGCTCAGTAGTGCCTTGGCCTTTCTACACAAAAACCAAATTGTGCACAGGGACCTGAAGCCAGATAATATATTGATTACCGAGACCGGATCGGAAGCTGGAGGAGGAGGTCCTGTTCTAAAGGTCGCAGACTTTGGTCTGAGTAAAGTCTGCTCTGGGCTGGGAGCAGACCACAAGGAACCAGTTAACGTGAACAGATGCTGGCTTTCTACAGCTTGTGGGTCAGATTTTTACATGGCACCAGAAGTTTGGGAAGGGCATTATACAGCTAAAGCAGACATCTTTGCACTGGGAGTCATAATTTGGGCCATGTTGGAAAGGATTACTTTCATAGATTCGCAGACTAAGAAAGAACTATTGGGAAGCTACGTGCGTCAGGGGACAGTGATTGTTCCTCTCGGTGAGGCACTGTTGGAAAACCCCAAGATGGAACTTAACATTCCTGTTAAGAAAAAGTCCATGAATGCAGGAATGAGACAGCTAATTAAGGAAATGCTAGCGGCAAATCCACAAGACAGGCCTGATGCTTTTGAACTAGAACTGAGGATATGTAAAATAACATGCAGAGAGTGCAGCCGGACTGCGTAAGTCTATGTGTGCGAGTGAAAATGAAATATTATACAGGACTGGCTCTGACCAATTTTGAGGCTTGCCAAAGGTTTTAAATTGCAGACAAGCCATTTTTTGTGCCACCCTTGTCTCCCAAAGTGTAAATTTAAAAATTGTTAGCTCAAAATTTAACCTGCAGTTCCGGTGCTGCTGTTTATTGGTGCCCATATCCGAACTTGGAAACCAACTCCACTACTGTTACTTAACCAGATACCAGTTGACAAATTTTGAGCTCTTTATCCCGTAGCTTGCATATCCCTTATTGAATGTGTGACATAGTTAAACATATCATTTGGTGCTGAAAGGCATAATCTGATGTATGGTTCTGATGGAATGCCATTTGTTGCGTTTTTGTAGTGTTTGTTTAATCATCAGTCATCCATTCATTATTTTTTAACAGGTTCACATCCCCCCCCCCCTCCCACCCCTACCCCAAAAGAACTCTTGGCCCTCCTATGTCTTATTGATTTCTTCCTCACTCATGCAGCCTAATCTTTTGGAAACAGTTGATGCTTGATGCCACCTGAGGTACCACAATTGCCAATTGGAAATGCCAAGCAATTAACTTTACAGTTTATTTCCATTAATGCAACATTTTATGTTATGAGTAATGCTTTGGCAGTGAGCAGTGTGGTGGCAAGTTAATAACTGACCTGATTGGGAAGTGCACTGTATTTGACCTTACATTTAGATGTGTTCTGACACTGTTTTAGTTAATTGAAATTGGATGTTAACAGTGAAATATGTGAACAAATGTAGCTTCAGGATGGTGCTTGAGCCTTTGTGTGACCCTTGAGTGACTTTTTAATCAGTATATAAAATTATTTAAAACAAATGATTTCTTCTTTCCCAACATATTTTCATTGAAATTAGTTTAAAGAGTTATAAATGTTACTCTATCTGGATATGGTTATTGAAATTGGCATTCTAATTCTGTGGAGTAGAGGCCAGTAGTGTTATCTGTCCTTTTGAACATATAAATAAAACACCTGCCCTCATCTTTCAGATTTTTTTTGAGGAAATTATTAACATGGAAATTAACTTGAAAGTAAGTTTCGCCTGCCTGAACACAATTTTAATATTTAATGAGAACAGGCACTTTGAAAGTGAATGTTGGGTAGATTGGCTTTACTTTGACTCTATTTCAAATTGGAGGCTTTCTTTACCTTGATATGTTTGACTTTATTTGGATTAACTTGGTGAGGAAGGAGAAGAGTGTACAGATAGGTAATCCCATATTTGTTCCTTTTTGAAGATGAAATTTAGAATTAATTCTGAGGATGAACGGCATTTTGTAGACCATCTGACTATTCATTTATGCATTTTTGACTACTGTTATTGCTATGTTGCTGTATCAAGAGTATTGCACATCTAAAATCCATGAGGTCAAATGGAAGCTATTTACAAAAGAAAAGATGGAAGTGGTGGGAACGTAATGTAATATTACATAAAGCTACAAAATGTAGGAAAACTTGTTTTTAAAAAAATTAAAGGCACTACCTTGTTAAGTGGGTTATCTTTCTACTGAAAACAAGAAAATGTATTAAACTATATGTAAACTTTACTGTGAAATTTGTAAGATTGTGTAATTTATTTTAAATGTAATATGTATAATTAAAATTATATGAAAACCTATTTCTGTATTTAATGATTTTTGCTAATCAATATGTACAGGTTGTTGGTTTAAGTGATTTCTTTGGTTGGGCAAACTTTTAACAGGAGCTTGGTTTTTAAAATATTGCCCATGTTTAGTCAGCTTATTCACAGCATCTGCAATTGCTGATGATGGGAAAGGAATGCAGGAGATTGTGTTGTCCAAGTTGCCAGAGTATGTCCATGTTCAAGTAATACATTGATTATTAGCAATATATAAATTTTGTATAAAAATGTATATACAAAAATCAGGATGGATGTCAAAATAATGAGGTTAATTTTAAATACTTTACATCTCAAGTGTAATTTCAAGAGATTTTTCAATCAATATAAGCCTAGATGATATTCCATTTGCTACAATTCTCTTTGCAATGTGTAGTTTTCAGACAAGAGATGCTGAACATTGTTAAATTAAAGAGAGCTCTTGTGCATTTGGTGGGGCAGGTGATAAGTTGCTATTTGGGTGCAGAGTGATTGTACATAAAGTTGCTGTTTGGAGCTTTCTTGATTAGTCCACCTTTGTTGCAAAAATGAGTAGGTGGAGAATATAAATTGGGAAGTACAAGGTTTGATCACTGTCTGAATTAGTTGTAAAGGTGTGGAGATATTGGGTGTCCTCTTGAAAAATGTTATTTCTTATGCCTAATCCAGTGTTCAACTGTGTTCATGTGTCACACATGGGCCCATTTCTTGATGTTGTAGGAAAGTAAGGATTTTTTGCTAAATTCTATCCTTTATTGAGCATAGCTGTTAGGGTATTTGCAGAATATATTCTATTGTCTGGTTGTATTTTTAGCCTTTTCTCTTTCCCTGGAGCAATTACATTTTGCCCAACAACAGCAGGACCCTCTCATGAGGTTCTTACATTGACAAGCAACTGTAATACTTCCAATCTTTGTAACCTGCTCTTTGATCATTAGCACTTCATCTTCATTTCTCAGTTTAAGTATTCCATGTCTTTTGAAGAGGGTAGATTTTTTTGAGGCCGAACCAATTCTGCTTACTGTCTTGTGCAACAAGGCATAAGTAAAGTGCCTTAGTAGGTCGAGTTGTTGAGAATGATATATACATTGAATTAATCTCGTGATAGTAATAGTTCTCTGATTCTTGAAACTCCTGAATTAGCTTTGTGCTGTTGGCTGCTGGTAAGGTGGTTTTGACAACTCAATGCCAGAAGAACCTTTTTGTAGCCAATTGATGTTGCAGGTAAATCCAGTTTTTATTGGAAATGCCGGTTTTATGGAAAGAAAGTGATTGGGTTGTAAGCGCATGCTGCGACATTGGCTGCTCCCCTCAAACACTTAAATCACTTGAGTATTTCCCTGTTTAATAATCAATATTTACTTCCCATGGCCTCAAATGTTAATATATTTGAGTATTTTGGTACAACTCTAAGGGTGAACTACATAATACCGTGTAAATCCTTTATTCCAAATTGAACTCGGCCCTGACCCATTTTGTAAAAGTGGGATTCAGCTGTATCCATTCAAACCCATGTTCTGACATTGAACACACTCTCTTGTATTACATTTGACCATATAATTCATGTGATTTCAGTGGTGTTCATGCTGATATACTTTTTAAAATCTTGAGAGCCCGTGTTTTCTGTTTGGCAGTTCAGAACATACTGAGAATTCATGTAGAGAATACAGATAAAGTTCTCCCAGAACGGAACCTCTTTTTGTTTGGTAGTCTTTGAATAGATCTTGTTGTTGAAGTAGTTCTCTGAAAATAAAGCTGAGATAGTGTTACAGTGTGTGTAAAACAGTTGGAAAGAACTGGGAGGGCAAGGGATTGTGGATTGGACAAGGCTGTTGCTGTCTCAGTGTTGCTAGAGTCCACCAGACCATTTTAAATGGATCAGAGAAGGGCGTATCTCAGGATTCTGTGCCATCAGGACCATTGTAATCCAAGTGAGAGAGAGTTTTTTTTAATGTACACTTTGTTGGTAGTAGCCATGTCCATGATGGAATACAGCAGCTGGTGAACACGGCTAGATGACCAAAGCGATTGAGTGGGAAGTGAGAGATTCTACATGGTGGAGGCATAATTGGAAAGACAGATCATGTATGATCCTGCATTCATCTGGAAAGTAATGCAAGTGCTTGTAACTACATCTTTGTTGTATTTGATTAATATTTAAAATGAAATTTACCTTATTTGAAATACCTTTCTCCTGTTAGTGTTCGGATTATATTGATTTTAGTTGGTATGTTATGATATGGTATGTTATGTTATACATAGATAAGCTGCAGTGCTGGGCTGAGAGTTGGCAAATGGAGTTCAATGCGGAAAAGTGTGAGGTGATTCTGTTTGGAAGGAGTAACAGGATTACAGAGTACTGGGCTAATGGTAAGATACTTGGTAGTGTGGATGAATGGAGAGATCTGGGTGTCCATGTGCATAGATCCCTGAAAGTTGGCAGCCAGGTTGATAGGGTTGTTAAGAAGGCGTACAGAGTGTTAGCTTTTATTGGTAGAGGGATTGAGTTTCGGAGCCAGGAGGTCATGTTGCAGCTGTACAAAAGTCTGGTGCAGCCACACTTGGAGTATTGTGTACAGTTCTGGTCACCGCATTATAGGAAGGATGTGGATGCATTGGAAAGGATGTTGCCTGGTATGGTGGGAAGGTCTTATGAGGAAAGGCTGAGGGACTTGAGGTTGTTTTCGTTAGAGAGAAGGTGGTTAAGAGGTGACTTAATAGAGGCATACAAGATGATCAGAGGATTAGGTAGGGTGGATAGTGAGAGCCTTTTTCCTGGGATGGAGATAGCTAGCACGCGGGGACATAGCTTTAAATTGAGGGGTGATAGATATAGGACAGATGTCAGAGGTAGGTTCTTCACTCAGAGAGTGGTAAGGGCGTGGAATGCCCTGCCAGCAGCAGTAGTGGACTCGCCAACTTTAAAAGGGCATTCAAATGGTCATTGGATAAGCATATGGATGATATTGAAATAGTGTAGGTTAGATGGGCTTTAGATTGGTTTCATTGGTCGGCGCAACAGAGGGCTGAAGAGCCTGTACTGCGCTGTAATGTTCTATAAAAGTTTTAATAAAGAAATCGTGTCTTTCAATTTCCCACTTGTTGGCTTCATGGGAATTCCTTTCCTTTATTTTGATCCAAACTGAGCTTCTTTCTTGATCACAATGACTCCATCTCCATACATCGCATTTCTATGCCCCTGCTTTCACCCATCTGTTTCTGAAATCCTCATCCATGCCCTTTTCATCTCCAGTCTTCCAGATCCACAGCAATGTGGTTGACTCTTAAGTGTCCACTGTGGTGGCCTAGCAAGCCATTCAGTTCAAACTGAATTAGGGATGGGCAATAAATGTTGGTCCAGCCAGCGACACCTATGTCCCACAAAATGAATTTTAAAAATTAGCCAGCAACACCCACGTCCCATTAATGAATTATCCTTAATGTGAAATCAGGCCTTCAGCTCCATTGGGACTATGCGGTGGTCACTTCTGCCATTACTACTTTGGTTAAATGCATCTACAATAAATAGATTGGCAAGAATGAAGTAAAATAGGTTTTTACTCTGTTAGTTTTCTCACCACCTTATTTAGGCCCAGTCTGGCAGTTGTGTTCTTCAAAGTCAGTAGTGGTGCTACCAAGCCATTCTTGGTGATGGAAATTGAAATCCCTGCACAGAGTATATTCTGTGGCCTTGCTGCTCTGTGCTTCTTGTTGAACATGGAAAACTAATGATCAGCTGAGGGAGGTCATGTGATTGACCTGTGAGACGGAGTGTACCACCTCTTGTCAGTTTATCCTGCTGATGGGACAGGGTACACTTCGGATGGTGATGGGAGGCTACCTTCAGAAAGAACAGCTACTTAGGGATGGTGAACATAGCTGATGGGGCAGAGTTTCCTGATTGTAATTTCACACATGGATTCCCAATTGGGAATTTGGAATAGTATCAGTAGTCTTGATCAACACTACAATCATTTGCCTCTGTCAACTTGCTGATACTAACTGCTTTTGGTGATTTCAGATTTATCCATCATTACAAATAGCTTTTTCTAAACCTCCAGACACTATCAATTATCAAAGGAAAATATATTAGCCTTTAATTGACCTCTTGAATCCCCCATTTTGACCACTTTTGCAGCCGAGACCTTAATGACACAAGCCACAGGTTAGTAAGTGAACATTATAACCGTGCAGCAGCCCAAGACCACCTAGAGTAATACGGCAGCAGAACATCTAGTATATAAAACATTTTAATTTTCTGGACGTTTTTAATCTGGGTTATTTCAGAAACTGTGTGGTAATATTTAGCAGGGAGAAAGCTTTTCAGAAATGCTAAAGACTAATTCTACTTGGTTGCGAACACAACTCTGACCTGTCTTATGAAGATTAATGTTGAAATAAAGCCTGCTTAAAGTGATCGAAAATGACCTATCTTGTAAGGGTTTATTCTTTAAATGACTGTATCTTGTCAACCAGACCAACTGTCCCTTTTTTTGGAAGATGCAATAAATTTATTTAGGAATCCCGATCAAGCATCAGTTTTGCCAACCCTTCACGTTTGTCCTGGATTCCCCAGGAATTAAGGATTAAGCTCCAGGACGCTAGTTCAAAACTGTCAAATGGAAACTGAAGTAGGAGATCATGTAATAAAGCTGCCAAGAATGCACCCAACCAGAGAGTTGACTTTGCTATCTGGCATTGATACTGTCATGTTCAGTGGCATTCATCCCTTTTGTAAGCAAATCTTATGCCCTACTTTTATAGGCATTGGCCTGTGCTGTCTGACATTTATTTGTACATTAATGGGACCTGGAGATGTAACAATTTGTCATCTGACTAGATATCGATCTTTTGCATTTGGCTCTCCAGTCTCCTTAACTGAATTAACACTGGCTTAAATGAGGCTTGGTTCAAATTGCTAAGCTGCTTTATCCCATAGTGGAGTGGATGTACAGTGCGATAGTAACGATCAGTTTCACTTTGTTGCAGCTTATCACCATTTAACATTTAAAAAAATTGAAGACACTGCAGCAGACCACTTGAGTAGATAGTCTTGTTTGACTAAATAAGCTAATTCCTTTTGCATTCTGTTCTGTGGCACTAAGAACCTCCCCTTACAGCATGCTGTGTTTCACAGAACTGGCGGCCAGTTGTGTACAGCAAGTTTCTGAAAATTATAGTGACTAGATAATCTGTTTTGGTGATGGTTTGAGGGACAAATATTAGCCAAAAGCCTGGGAACAATCCCCTACTCTTCAAAATAATGCTGGGGATTCTATTTTCAAACTGAGGGGAAACGTGGCTTCTCTTTAATGCCTTATCTAAAGGAAGGGACCTCTGACAGTGTGGTATCCCTCCATACTGTACTGAAAATGTCAGGCTAGACTGTGTATTTATGTCTGTGATATGGGGCTTGCACCCACAAACTTCTGACTTGGGTGAGAGTGCTACCACTTTTTTGTGGGAAATTGTCAAAAAAAGGTGATAATTATTGTACTTTGAGTAGGTAGTCTGTTCAGTGATATAACCAGCCTGGTTCTTGAGTCCAGTACACTATCAGTGGTCCTGCCTTTCAGGATGTCTGCACTTGAGTGAATGTAAACGTAACATGAGGCCAATGTTTATTCCTCAACAACATCATTTAAAATCAGCTAATATAGCCACCTTGGCCATCACTCCTCTGTGGAATCTTGTCCACTAAGTGGCTGCTCCTTACATAATACTCTAATTCAATAATATTTAATAGCTGTGAAGCATATAGAGTCAGAGGTTTACAGCATGGAAACAGGCCCTTTGGCTCAACTTATCCATGCCGCCCCTTTTTTTTTTAACCACTAAGCTAGTCCCAATTGCCCGCGTTTGGCCCATATCCCTCTACAATAGCCATCTTACCCATGTAACTGTCTAAATGCTTTTTAAGACAAAATTGTACCCACCTCTAGTACTACCTCTGGCAGCTTGGTCCAGACACCCACCACCCTCTGAAAAAGTTGCCACTCTGGACCCTTTTCTATACCCCCTCTCACCTTAAACCTATGCACTCTAGTTTTAGACTCCCCTACCTTTGAGAAAAGATATTGACTATCTAGCTGATCTATGCCTCTCATCATTTTATAGACCTCTATAAGGTCATCCCTCAGCCTCCTACGCTGCAGAGAAAAAGTCCCAGCCTCTCCTTTATAACTCAAACCATCAAGTCCCGGTAGCATCCTAGTAAATCTTTTCTGCACTCTTTCTAGTTTAATATCCTTTTTATAATAGGGTGACCAGAACTGTACACAGTATTCCAAGTGTGCCCTTACCAATGTCTTGTACAACTTCAAGACGTCCCAACTCCTGTATTCAATGTTCTGACCAATAAACCCAAGCATGCTGAATGCCTCCTTCACCATCCACCTGTGACTCCACTTTCAAGGAGCTATGAACCTGTACTCCTGGATCTCTTTGTTCTATAACTCTCCCCAACGCCTTACCATTAACTGAGTAAGTTCTGCCCTGGTTTGATCTACCAAAATGCATCACCTCGCATTTATCTAAATTAAACGCCATCTGCCATTCATCAGTCCACTTGTCCAATTGATCAAGATCCTGCTGCAATCCTAGATAACCTTCTTCACTGTCCACTATGCCACCAATCTTGGTGTCATCTGCAAACTTACTCACCATGCCTCCCATATTCTCATCCAAATCATTAATATAAATAACGTAACAGTGGACCCAGCACAGATACCTAAGGCACACCGCTGGTCACGGGCCTCTAGTTTGAAAAACAACCCTCTATAACCACCTTCTGTCTTCTGTCATTCAGCCAATTTTGTATCCATTTAGCTACCTTACCCTGGGTCCCGTGAGATTTAACTTTGTGCAACAACCTACCATGCAGTACCTTGTCAAAGCCTTGCTAAAGTCCATGTAGATAACATCAACTGCACTGCCCTCTTCGACCTTCTTGGTTACCCCTTCAAAAAACTCAATCAAATTTGTGAGACATGATTTTTCACTCACTCATGCTATTTGTTCCTAATCAGTCCTTGCCTCTAAATACCTGTAGATCCTCTCTCTCAGAATACCTTCTAACAAGTTACCCATTACAGATGTGAGGCTCACCGGCCTGTAAGTCCCAGGCTTTTCCCTGCAACCTTTTTTAAACAAAGGCACATATTTGCCACCCTCCAATCTTCAGGCACCTCACCTGTGGCTGTCAATGATTCAAATATCCTTGCTAAGGGACCCACAATTTCCTCCCTAAAATCCAACAGTCCTGGGCTACACTTCATCAGGTCCCAGGATTTATCTACCTTGGTGCGCTTTAAGACTTCCAGCACCACCACCTCTGTTGTACGTACACTCCTCAAGACATCACTATTTATTTCCCCAAGTTCCCTAACATCCATGCCTTTCTGAACAGTAAACAATGATGAGAAATATTCATTTAGGATCATTTTGGGATGATTTGAGGACATGAAAGGTGTTATCAAAACACAAATGTTTGTTTCCTTCTCTCCCTCTCTGGGTGAAGGAGATAGGCACAAACACCAGTTATACCAGACAATGTACCCATCCCTATTGGTGATTTTGACTTGGTACCTTCCATATGCCCCAGAGTTGCTGTGACCTGGAATGTACTGCCTTTAAAGGGTAGTATAAAAATGTATGATAGTAACTTTCAAAAGGGAATTGGAGAAACCTTTAAAGAGGAAAATTTGCAGGGGTTGGGGAGAGCTACCGGGGCTTATTAGGTCGCAGTTTCAAAGAATTGACACAGGTATGATGATGGGCCGAAGAGCCTCCTACAGTGCTATATGATTCTATTTGAAAACCAGGAGATTACCCTATTGAGTACGTAACACATCTTTTGCAAGCAGTTGAAAATATGCAATTAAATATTTGAACTTTTGTCTTAAAAATCCTGCTCTCTCCTGATTCTGCCTGATATTGATTTCTTTCACTCCCAAGATAAATTTGTGAGGGATGCATTAAGGTGTTTTGATTTGATCTCTTCTGTTTAAAAGAAAGCAGGAGTCTTTACTTGTGGTCAAGAGAAGAAAATATGACTTAATTTCTGATGAGCAATTTTCTGCATTTGTGACTTGTATGCTACTGTGCCTAACTTGAAACAGGAGACCTGGTATTATCGATAAGATCAAAACTTAATTTCATGTTCTCTTGTATATCTGTACTGTCTTGCATTTAACATATCCTTTCTCTATCTCAATTTTGTCATACCTGTGCTACAACTTTAGCAGTGGCTTAATGTCTTGGTACTTATCACCATACTTACCTTTTCAGACCTCCCAAAATTAGGTGCCGCTACTGCTTCTCAAAGGTTAATTTCCTAGCATTGCTCTCGGTGGTACTTGGAAGGTAGGTTCTACTTTAAATTTTGCTTCTAAGTGTAATTACCAGTTGCTGCTTCCAATAAGTGTCTAATCCAGCTCTGTTTTGACTAATTCATCTTAAGGGATTTTTGAGGTAAGCAGAAAGATTGGAAAGCTAAGATGTGTCACCTATGCCAGTGAATTAAAAGTAGATTAAAAAACACATTTTAAGGCCTTTGTAAGAGAGGTTGCTGTAAATTCATAAATCCAAAATGAACTCTTGGGTGAAATGAGAGTTCAATCAGCCTCAGTAACTTAAGGTGATATGACATTGGTAAGAAGAAAAGTAGATGAGATCTTACAATATTCATGAATGAAACAAGATGTTGCCATGTTCTAGTATATTATAAACTTTCTGTCAATGCTTCATGTCTCTGATGGTAAGGACATACTGCCCATAATTAGAATGTTTTGTATGAGGGGTAAGAATGCACACATTCTGTCCATGACAAATATGAGCATTGAGAGAGACTAAGAATGGAGGAAATAGAAATTTTAGCCTTCCCAGTTTAAGGGTATTAAATTATTGAGGGAGTATAAATGAGGGTTATCAGATTAATGACAGAACCAAGACGACAGAATTGTAAGGAGGCATTGGCTATCCTGAGACTTGCCTTCATTGAAAGGAGGAGACTAACGGATCCTTTAATGGAAGTATTTGGGATTGGTTTGGAGAAGCTTGGAATGCTTTTACAATGTTAAAGGTGCTATTAGTAAATGAAAATTATGTAGAATTCACAGCACCGAAGCAGGCTAGCTCCATCCAATTGATTTATTCTTATGAACTACATTATTGTGTTCTCACCCTATCTGCTTTCTTTTTCTTTCTCCTTCATATACCTATTTAGCCACCTCTTTCAATGTATCAAATTCCACATTTTAACCACTCTCTCTGGGTAAAGGCGAATTCCCTTTGGATTTATTAGTGACTTGCATTTAATGCTCCTTGTTTTGGACTCCCCTACAATTAGAGGCATCTATCTACTGTTTCAAACTTTTTCACAATTTTGAAGACATATAATGGGTCATACCTCAGCCTTTTCTGAAAAGAACCCCAGCCTGTTCAGTAAATATTTAAGTTTAACCTCTGTCATAGTGCTTCACCAATGCCTTTATGTCCTTTTTGTAATACAGAGACCAGATGGAGCATAGTTGTTGTTGAATGTGAAATTATTTTTTTAAAAAGCCAAGAGCAGGAAAGTTAACAGTTTCAAATTTGATAAAATAAAATATTGTCCCAATTTTTGCTTTTAAGTTTTTTAAAAAACAAACCTGCAAAGATGATATAAGAAACTGATCAGACTGAAATAGAGACTACCAGTTCCTGTCGGAAAATAGTTTTCAGTGTAGTCAATTGCAAGGGCAAAGATGGCAAGTTTCTTTTTTTGAAGGATATTAGTGAACCTATTGGATTTTGTGACAATCCGACAGCTTGATAGTGACTTTTTTGTTTCTCAAACCAGCTATGTTTTTTAAAAACTGAATCCAGACTCTTACATTTTGCCATGGTAGGATTTGAATTCACATTTGTTGATTATTTGTCTAGCTCTAGCCCATTTGATAACTAGTCCAGTAACATTACACTGTACCTTAAAGCTGATAAAATAGACTTATGGCTTACCGTTTTTCTAAATTGTTTCTATATAATATCTTATAACCAGGCAAGGAGGGATAGAATGGCTTGCCTTTTTGCCCTCTCCTCGTTTGACCACAAAATTTTCTTTGAAAAGGTTATACTCGCCAATTCAGCAACTGTTTATGCCGTTGTGATCAAAAAGTAACTAGTAACACAGGTTTTCTTGAGTTTAAGAAAGAAAGGAGTCAGCTTTAAATACTCCGAGTTTTGCATGTGCAAACATGTACTAAATTACTGAATGGTAATCTGTAGAGTCCATGAAACAAATAAGAGTATACCGTCTGTAGATTGGTGACTAGGCTATCTTCAGGTTGAATTCAATGGTCTCTATGCTTCCAATTTAAAGATGGTTTTTTGTTGACTGAGTTAGTTGTTCTTTGGGAGACGGTAGTGCTGGACTGGATTCTTTTGAGAAATCTTTGTCTGCAGTAAGGCAACGCTGGAGGATCAACGTTAGCAAACGAGGCTCAAAATTGACCAGGTGGGTTGGAGAAAAAAAAGGAGGCAGGAGCAACCACCAGTAGGTCTTCTCCCCTCAGCTGCTTGTCCTCAGTTCTGCTGTAAACATATGTGCTTAAAATGTACAAAAGGTCAGCTTGTTATGCTTCCTTCTACAACTGTAAGAAGTTTAACAACACCAGGTTAAAGTCCAACAGGTTTATTTGGTAGCAAAAGCCACACAAGCTTTCGGAGCTCCAAGCCCCTTCTTCAGGCGAATGGGAATTCTGTTCACAAACAGGGCATATAAAGACACAGACTCAATTTACATGAATAATGGTTGGAATGCGAATACTTACAACTAATCAAGTCTTTAAGATACAAACAACGTGAGTGGAGAGAGCATCAAGACAGGCTAAAAAGATGTGTATTGTCTCCAGACAAGACAAAATGTCCGTAGGGGATGGCTTCTTTAACGTTTCTACCACAGTAGAAAACAGTACCACTGCAGGGAAGTCCATTGTCAACTTGTCCGACTACACACTTCAACCAGATGAAATCGAAGTTCTCAGCCGAGGGCTTAATTTTTGCCCCACCACCAAAATAGACCCCATCAGTCTCGCAGCAGACACAGAGGAATTCATCAGGCGAATGAGGCTGAGGGAGTTCTTCCACAAACCCCAAGAGGCCAACAGCGAACACAATGAGACAGCCAATGAACCGGAACAGCCGACAGAGAGATCCGCAGTGCATCCGAGAGGAAAGAGTCGAATTGGACTCCTCTGGAAGGCCGCTGCCCTCGACTTGACATGTATGCCCAAGCCGTCAGGAGGTGCGTCAACACCAAATTCATCAGCCGCACTCGCAAGACAGCCCCGAACATCACCCAAGCGCAACGCCATCCACGCTCTCAAGACCAACCGCAACATTGTCATCAAACCAGCAGACAAAGGAGGGGCCATCGTCATATTGAACAGAACAGATTACTGCAAAGAAGTGTACCGACAACTAAACAACAAGGAACACTACAGACAGTTACCTGCAGATCTGACCAAAGAACACACCCGTCAACTCAACACTCTGATCAAGACCTTTAATCCGGACCTTCAGAGCACCCTCCGTGCTCTCATCCCACGTACTCCCCGCGTTGGAGATCTCTACTGCCTCCCGAAGATACACAAGGCAAACACACCCGGCCGTCCCATTGTATCGGGCAATGGGATCCTGTGCGAGAACCTCTCCGGCTATGTCGAGGGCATCCTGAAACCCATTGTACAAAGAACCCGCAGCTTTTGTTGCGACACTACGGACTTCCTACAGAAACTCGGCACGCATGGAGCAGTTGAACCAGGAGCACTCCTCGTCACAATGGATGTCTCGGCACTCTGCACCAGCATCCGCCATGACAATGGCATTGCTGCAACGGCCTCAGTGTTCAGCGCCGACAACTGCCAGTTTCCAGATGCAATTTACAACTCATCCGCTTCATCCTGGACCACAATATCTTCACCTTCAACAACCAGTTCTCCATCCAGACACACGGAACAGCCATTGGGACCAAATTCACACCTCAATATGCCAACATCTTCATGCACAGGTTCGAACAAGACTTCTTCACCGCACGGGACCTTCAACCGGTGCTATACACTAGATACATCGATGACATTTTCTTCCTTTGGACTCATGGTGAACAATCACTGAAACAACTCTATGATGACATCAACAAGTTCCATCCCACCATCAGACTCACCATGGACTACTCTCCGGAATCGGTTGCATTCTTGGACACACGCATCTCCATCAAGGACGGTCACCTCAGCACCTCACTGTACCACAAGCCCACAGATAACCTCATGATGCTCCACTTCTCCAGCTTCCACCCTAAACACGTTAAAGAAGCCATCCCCTACGGACAAGCCCTCCGTATACACAGGATCTGCTCGGATGAGGAGGATCGCAACAGACACCTCCAGATGCTGAAAGATGCCCTCATAAGAACAGGATATAGTGCTCGACTCATTGATCAACAGTTCCAACACGCCACAGCGAAAAACCGCACCGACCTCCTCAGAAGACAAACACGGGACACAGTGGACAGAGAACCCTTCGTCGTCCAGTACTTCCCCGGAGCGGAGAAGCTACGGCATCTCCTCCGGAGCCTTCAACATGTCATTGATGAAGACGAACATCTCGCCAAGGCCATCCCCACACCCCCACTTCTTGCCTTCAAACAACCGCACAACCTCAAACAGACCATTGATCGCAGCAAATTACCCAGCCTTCAGGAGAACAGTGACCACGACACCACACAACCCTGCCACAGCAACCTCTGCAAGACGTGCCAGATCATCGACACAGATGCCATCATCTCACGTGAGAACACCATCCACCAGGTACACGGTACATACTCTTGCAACTCGGCCAACGTTGTCTACCTGATACGCTGCAGGAAAGGATGTCCCGAGGCATGGTACATTGGGGAAACCATGCAGACGCTGCGACAACGAATGAATGAACACCGCTCGACAATCACAAGGCAAGACTGTTCTCTTCCTGTTGGGGAGCACTTCAGCGGTCACGGGCATTCGGCCTCTGATATTCGGGTAAGCGTTCTCCAAGGCGGCCTTCACGACACACGACGGCTCAGAGTCGCTGAGCAGAAACTGATAGCCAAGTTCCGCACACACGAGGACGGCCTCAACCGGGATATTGGGTTCATGTCACACTATTTGTAACCCCCACAGCTTGTCTGGACCTGCAGAGTTTCACTGGCTGTCTTGTCTGGAGACAATACACATCTTTTTAGCCTGTCTTGATGCTCTCTCCACTCACGTTGTTTGTATCTTAAAGACTTGATTAGCTGTAAGTATTCGCATTCCAACCATTATTCAAATTGAGTCTGTGTCTTTATATGCCCTGTTTGTGAACAGAATTCCCACTCGCCTGAAGAAGGGGCTTGGAGCTCTGAAAGCTTGTGTGGCTTTTGCTACCAAATAAACCTGTTGGACTTTAACCTGGTGTTGTTAAACTTCTTACTGTGTTTACCCCAGTCCAACGCCGGCATCTCCACATCCTTCTACAACTGTCAGGGGATTAAAACAAGTGGTTCTCCTCAAAGTTCATGCCTGGAAGTCAACTTAGTCAGGGTCCCATTGTCAAGCAAATAGTCTTGATGGCCCATCTCCAGCAGTTGAATTCCTCAGACAAACTTCCAAGGCAAAAGAAAAATAGCAACTGTTCACTTTGGACTCTTCCTAAAAACCAACAGCCAGGCCAGTTAGTTTCTGGACATGTATTGTCATACATGCCTTGCTAATGGAACAGGAGACCCCAGTCCTTCACGTGCTCCTGAAGTCATTGCCTTCATCAGGTTTTGCAGACATACTCCACTCCAATGAATTGAAATGTGGAATGTATTGTAATGCAAATTGAGGTTAGTCACCTTGGACTGGGAGTTCAAATCACTTCAGTCTCTGTTTTTAAAAAGTCTGAATTAAAAATAATTATTTGGTATAAAGCACACCTTCATGACAGCTCAGTGAGCTTTAGACATCAATGTTGAAATTTCCTACTGAGACTTGACATCTCAAATCTCTGAGGACTAGCAAGCAACTTTAACAATAGTGGGTGAGACCCTCCATTTTAAATTGGATAAATGATTGTAGAGGGAAAAAAAATGCAATTCTATGGAGAAAATTCAGGGAAGCTAATTAATTTGATAGCTCTTTCAAGAAGCCAGAAATTCTTCAAAGCTGCTTCAACCACACCTTCCAAACCCCCCATGGCCTCGAACACCAAAAAGGATAAGGGCGGCAGATGCATGGTAAAACTACCACCCTGCAAGTTCCCACCATCCTTACTTGGAATTACATTGCTGTTCCTTCACTGTCGCTGAGTCAAAATCACAGAACTCTCTTAACAGCAGTGTGGATATACCTATACCACATGGATTGCAGTGGCTCAAGAATGCACTCGCTATCACCTTCGAGGGTGACTAGGGATGGGCAGCTGGCCTAGCCAGTGGTGCTCAACACTCGTAAAAGAATTTAAAAAAATTGGGCTGGGTATTAGATACTAACCTAGCCAGCAATGCCCATATCCAGTGAAAGAATTTTTAAAATGGAGCTGAATGGCCTTCTGTACTTTATCACTTGACAATTCCACAGTGGAATTCTAGAATAGTTAAGTCTAGCAGTCTTGGCATCCTCTGGATCTTAACCTACTTGGCATGAATGTTCTGCAGTTTCAACAAACCAAATTAAATGTTTCCCAAGCTTGCTCTAGATTGGGAAATTGCAATAATAAATAAAATTCTGACAAGCCCATTCTCTTTCATCACATCACCCTCCCCATATCTAAGAGTCAATTACCATTGGTGGCTAAGCAGAGCACAGTGTACAGCTGTGAAATATCACTTCAAATGTTTGTGCAGTTGGCAACAATATGAATCTGATCAAGAAAGAATTGGTAAACTGTTTCCTTTAATAACGGAATGTTTTCGTTAACAATATATTGCATTTTGTTGACCCAGGTAAATATTTAACTCCTTTAATCCTAATGCATATTTGTTAGTGAGTAACTAAAATAGTGGTTAGAGGGTAAGGTATGTTTCATGTCAGCAGGATGAGTTGCAAGGTAATTTTAAGGCTAAAATCACTGGCAGTTGGTTTACTGACAGTTTGTCGGGTTACAATTTGACCAAATGTTCTCATTTTTTAAAAAATGTTTGCACTGTGTAAAAGGTTAACTTGATATGATAACTGAAATTGATTCAGTTGGATTTGAAGGATTCAATTGAATAGCCATGTTATAATGTATATTAGTGCCGAGTTAACTGAATGTAACCTGCTTAAGTTAGTCTCTTTTGAGAGCTGATCTTTCAGTATTACAAAATGAGGAGCGATGTTTATACAGATTCCAGCTGAAGTTAGATTATTGATCAATAACAGCTACTGATAAAGCAATTAATTCAAAGTCCTGTTTGAATGCACTTCAATGACTTGTTTTTGTTTAAATGGGCTGCCTGAGGCTGCATTTGAAGTGCACTCGAGCATTTATTGAGAGTTCACAGAGCAGGAACAATGATTCAGCAAGATATTGGGTTAGGGCATGGGTGGGGGTGTGGTATCCAAACCCACGGATTATAAATATACAAGTCACTAAATCTAGTAGAATGAAACTTCTTTATTCAGAATATGGCACACGCTACAACAGGGAGTTATCTAAATAGACAAATAGCACAAATGCCTTTAAGGGGAAGTTAGATAAGGACACAAGGGAGAAAAGGGATAGAAGGATATATTAATGGGATTAAATGAAGTAGGGCAAGAGGAGGCATGCGTGGACATAAATGCTGGTAGAAACCTGTTGGGTTGTTGTGCTGGAGACTCCGCATAGCTCTGAAATATAGAATGTAGTACAGCATTGGCAATACCATTCTGGTTACAAACCCTGAAGGCAGCAGGTGGAAACATTAGCTCCACCTCAATTTAATCTGCTTAAACCACAGTTCCCTGTTGCTACGATAGTGAAACATTTGTAAATGAACTTTAGGGATAGGTGGAGTCATTTAACCCAAAGCATTTTAAACATTGCCCTTTTCACTTCTACCCAATCACACAGTCCGTCGCTGCATCTTTTAAAAACAAACTTGAGAGCAGGTGGTTATGACACTAACGCCCCTCCTTCAAAAAAGAACAGTGCAATGTTTATGTTCTGTTAAACTAGCGTAATCAACACAATCTCAGGCATGATTCCTGCATGTGCTAAAACGTTAACTATTTAAGTATCAAATTTATTTCTGTAAATCACACTGCTTTAATATTGAATCTACAAGTAACTTGAATCTCACTGTGTAAACTACTGAGCCAGCTTTTGTATCTGAGAGAGCTTGCTGGCCAATATGCAAAAGATATTAGCATACTAAAGAGAAACTGGATAACTGGCAGATAAAGGGGTGAAGGATAGGCGAGATTTAATTATAGTGTGATAACTTTCCAACTTTGGGACAACCTGCTATTGGCTGGATTTTCTTAAGACCTAAATTTGGGGGTTAAACATGTATCACAAGGACCTAGTGAAGCACCCCAAATACTTTGGGGATGGGTGGAGGCAAGGGAAGAGGAGTGGAAATCAAATAATCTGAGGGAAATTCTTGAAGAATATCTTCCTTTACAGAGAATAAAGTGTTGCCCTGGAAATGAACAACTTAATGGGGATCCTGCCGTTTTGGATTCCCAGTCTAGGTGGGTCCCATTGTAACCCTTTATGAATCAGCAACTAATCTTGATGATGGAATGGAACTGTAAAAAGTGAACAGCTGTCGGGGTCTGAGACTCCCTAAAATCGAAAGTGGAGAATATTTCCTCTCAAGATGTGTCTCTTTGTGTGTCCCCACTTCAAGTATTTGAGTACTTCAGATTTAATGTACTCCCACACCCCTCTATCTTTGGTGGTGCTGGGATGGGCTGGCAGGGAGAATGGGAGTTTTGTTGCCTCGGTTATTCATTCACTCAGTTGGCTTGTACTAATAGTTTGCCATTTGAAATTTGGTGAGATAGTAAGAGGAAAGGCCATTCTGCCTGAGGTGATAGAGATCTTGCGTTACATTGCTTAGTCATCACAGGCGCATGTTGCAAGAGTAACTTTAAGTTTAGCTGTGACACTTGTCATGGCAAGATAGAAGGGAGGTAACACTCCCAATGGCATATGTTCAAAAACCTGTTTTTCTTTGTACAGCAGTTATAAATCTTTGAGGGATTTCACAATTGCAAAGGAGCTACTTCATGTCAACTTTAGAAATATTTATACTCCAGAGTTTTAAAAACCTTAAATGATCCTGTATTATTTTTTGGAGAGGGATTGGAGGCCTGAATGGTACATGGAGATATATACTGGCCTTTCATTTCTTGTGATCTAGAATTTTTATAGCCCAGACTAACGAAATTAAGGTGATCCCTGCCCGCTGATTTTTATGTGAATGGATTTGGCAGTCTCAACTCAGCTCCTGGTAGACATAGGTTGTCTGAGCTTTATTCTGGCAGACAGAAATGGAGCAGTTCCATTTTATATCCTAACATCTCTAATGTAAATGAGCAGAAAACTCCTCCATAATATGATGATGGTCAGGGAGAGTTGAAGAGTGCTTTGTGTCCAGTGTACATCACATTTTAGAAAGGAGATGGTGGGGTTGCCCTTTTCTCTCTAACATTTTTTTTCTTTTCCGGGCACCTCCCTTATTCAGTACCTGTTGCAAATTTGTTGTTGGTGAAAGTGTAGATATTGTCTAAATTCTGGGGGAAGAGGGGATGCGTAAGAAAGAAAGAAAGAATGAATTTAGTAATGTTCCAGCCATCATTGTGTGGAGCAAGCTTGATTGACCAGTGGTCTTTTCCTGTCTGCCAATTGTATGTTTGAAAATGTGGCATTGGATCAGTAGTGAGGGAAAAGACACAATTATTCAGAGTGTGGCAGAGCAAGGGTGGAAGTGAAGCTACAAAATGGAGGAAAAGTATAAATGCTCAGGGTGGGTAAAGACAAAAGGGAGCAATGCTGGCAGGAATACCTGGGCAGTGCCAAAACTCTTCTCTCCCTTTTCCTATCCTCTGTCTTTCCCTCACCTGCACAACTTAGCACCCCATGACTGTGACCTGACTTGAGCCCTGACACATGACATCTAGGCAGGTTTTGTTGTTTTGGGGAAATCTTTCATTTAAGATAAATATGGACACACTTCTTAAAGATTTTGTAAAATTAAAGCCAGTTTCCAACAAGAGTTGAAAATATGGGTATAAGTGGTCTTAGAACTTCAGATTGGATTAAGAGTTGCAGAGTACTTAGAGTGGCAGGTGAGAAGGAAGCAACATTGGGACTGTAGATCAATTTATTTCCAAGTTGGGTGGCACTGTGGAAAACAATGTCACTTCGCCACCTATCTTGGAGGTACAGCTACGTTGTATGGTGGGTCAGTGGCACCCAGCTTGAGGTAAGTAAATTAAATTTGTAAGTTTAATTTGTGATATGCACAGTGGAATTAGTGAGATGGAAGCAGATGTGGTAAGTGTTGCATAAAATGAATTACTTGGCAAGGGTTGCAGATGTACCTATGACTCTTCATATAATAATGCATCTCCTGTGGTTTTGACATATGGTGAATTTGAGGTTAGAGAGGAACAATGGAGTTAAACATCAGGAACACTGATTTATCAGCATTGTGGGTGGCTCTTGGATCTGGAAAGTTTAAGAGGATCTAAGGTCTTAAGTATTAGAACAGGGTTACAGCTATTCCAATATTTTGAAGGGAGGAGGGGGTAGAGGGTAAGTTTTATGTATATATATATCCGGGCGGCACGGTAGCACAGTGGTTAGCACTGCTGCTTCACAGCTCCAGGGACCTGGGTTCGATTCCTGGCTTGGGTCACTGTCTGTGTGGAGTTTGCACATTCTCCTCATGTCTGCGTGGGTTTCCTCCGGATGCTCTGGTTTCCTCCCACAGTCCAAAGATGTGCGGGTTAGGTTGATTGGCCATGCTAAAATTGCCCCTTAGTGTCCTGAGATGTGTAGGTTAGAGGATTAGTGGGTAAATGTGTAGGGATATGGGGGTAGGGCCTGGCTGGGATTGTGGTCGGTGCAGACTCGATGGGCCGAATGGCCTGTTTCTGCACTGTAGGGTTTCTATGATTCTATGATCTAGGATGTGGAATCCCACCCCTATAAGTACTGGGGAAGAAGGCCCCATTGTCTCAACGCTGTGGTTGTGTCTGAGGACAGAGTAATGGCAATGTGACTCATAGGTTTGTGAGGACAGAGAGGAGTTTTGGAGTGGGAGACAGATACATAGGGATCCATTACCTTTGATTTTCTGTACCCCATTACAGTTGGAAGCCTAATTAATCTAGAATGTTTCCTGGTAATTCAACCCAATTTTTTTTCTCTCTTGCAGGATTCCAGTGATCAGTTCCTTCTGAGATTTTCAAATGGACAGAATGTTAAATTAGATATACTGTGGGGGGGGAAATAAACTAACCCTCCCACTCAAATTTAAAAAGGAGTAATACGCTAACTGATCTAAATATACTGCATTCATTTAAGTTGAATTTATTACTGCTACTGTTCAAACTGTAGCATTGTGTGAAAATAAGCCTGATATAGGGAAACTGAACTTTTAACTGTCTATATATTGTGATTGGATTTAAAGGAACAATTGTTAAACAACAACACTTGTCAAGGAAAATGAACCATCAAATTTGGATTTGGCAGGATTGAGGGTGTGGGTTGGACCTATGGGATGGGACATGGACCATAAGTTGACGGACTTCACCCTAAATAAGTTCTTCCCCCTCAATTTCTCTACCCATCTACTGACACGCACTGCAGACTGCTGTCCTGATCAGCCTATTAATTTCTTGATGAACCCCCCTTGTGATGCTTAAACAGTTGCATTTATGAAGTGCCTTTTAAAGTTAAAAGTTTATTAGTCACAATTAAGGCTTACATTAACACTGCAATGAAGTTGCTGCGAAATTCCCCTAGTTGCCACAGTCTGGCGCCTG
Source organism: Mustelus asterias (assembly GCF_964213995.1). Lineage (NCBI taxonomy): Eukaryota > Metazoa > Chordata > Chondrichthyes > Carcharhiniformes > Triakidae > Mustelus > Mustelus asterias. The sequence continues at coordinate 61,431,997 of NC_135821.1, read as the reverse complement.
TTCAGGTCAATGCACTTAACCAGCACGTCTTTCAGACTGTGGGAGGAAACCGGAGCACCCAGAGGAAACCCACGCAGACATGGGGAGAACGTGCAAACTCCACACAGGCAGTGATCCAAGCTGGGAATCGAACCCGGGTCCCTGGCACTGAGAGGCCAGTAAGAAGTCTCACAACACCAGGTTAAAGTCCAACAGGTTTATTTGGTAGCAAAGCAGTGCTATCCACCGTGCCACCCCCTCAGGACCTACAAAATCACTGTCAAATATTTTTAAATCTTGTTGCTGTTGTAAGAATCATAGAAACCCTACAGTACAGAAAGAGGCCATTCAGCCCATCGAGTCTGCACCGACCACAATCCCACCCAGGCCCTACCCCCATATCCCTACAGATTTACCCACTAATCCCTCTAACCTATGCATCTCGGGACACTAAGGGCAATTTTTTTTTAGCATGGCCAATCAACCTAACCCGCACATCTTTGGACTGTGGGAGGAAACCGGAGCACCCGGAGGAAACCCACGCAGACACGAGGAGAATGTGCAAACTCCACACAGACAGTGACCCAAGCCGGGAATCGAACCCAGGTCCCTGGAGCTGTGAAGCAACAGTGCTAACCACCGTGCTACCACGCCGCCCATGCTTGCCAATTTGTACACAGCAAAAGCCACAAACAGCAATAAGATATACACCAGATCGTCTGTTCTCGTGATGTTGGTTGAAGAATAAATATTGGCTAGGAAGGACAGTGGAGATAACTCCCTTGATTGATTTGGAATCGTGCCATGGGGTGAGAAGCAGACCAGGGTCTCAGTTTAACGTCTCACCCAAAAGCTGGTAGTGTTATCTCAGTTTTGCATAGAAGTGCTGGGCCTAAGACGTGTGTTCAAATGGCTGGATTGGGTCTTGCGGAGATAAAGCATTGAGAATTCAATCTCTGGATTATTTCTAAGTATTTTGGGGTGAATCAAAGACACTCTCAAATCCTCACTAGGGACTAAGTAGACTCCAGGTACTCGGGGCATATTATCTAGGTTGACACTCCTCTGCAGTACTGAGGAGCATTGTATGGTTGGAAGTGCTATCTTTTGAATGAAACTATGACCCTGTCTGTTCCATCAGATGATGTAGTAAGAAGTCTCACAACACCAGGTTAAAGTCCAACAGGTTTATTTGGTAGCAAAATCCACTAGCTTTCGGAGCGCTGCAGTGCTGGCATCTCCACATCATGACCATCAGATGATCCCATGGCACAATTTCAAAGCAGAGCAGGGGAGTTCTTGCCAATATCCTGGTCAATGTTTATCCCTCTACCAGCATCATAGACAGATTATCTGATTGTTATACCATGCTGCTTATGGAGATTTACTGACATGGTTCCTATAACACAACAGCGATCACAATTCAAAAGTGCTTCACTGGTTGTAAAGCGCTTTGTGACATCTCAGTGTCATAAAGATACAAAAGTAATTTTATGTAATAGCTAGGAAATTCTAAAAACTGTACGTGTCCCAAGTTCTAGAGAAAATATTCTGTCAAAACATAGAATTCCAAGACTTCTGAGGTCTTGAAATAAAGGCATGAAGGAAGAAATGAAAAAGACACCCAAACTGTTCACTGGATAAATGTGACGTGTAAGTCTATTTAAACTCTTATTTTCGAGATTAGAAATTTCAGATACTGAGGAAAGCAGTTTTTAAAAAATGTTTTGTCATTTAATTGGTTCTCCATTTTAAAAGGGAACCTATTGGTAGATTCCCTAAATAGTCCATCAGAGTTGCTTTTGTTTTTGTTGCTACAGCAGTTCTTGTATATGGGACACACTGCTGCCTTTGATGGTGGTGGATATGGGTACCGATTATGTGAGCAATTGGCATTTCCCATTGCAGCTTTAATTCTTTCATGGGATATGAGTGTTACTAGCAAGGCCAATATTTGTTTCTGAATCCTAATTGCCCTTGAGAACTGCCATCTTGAGCCCCTGCAGTCCAGTACTTAGGAAGTCCCAGGATTTTGACCGAGCTAATAGTGAATAAAAGGTATCCCAAGTTGAATTGATGTGGCTTGGAGGGGAACTTGCAGATGGTGGTATTCCAATGCATCTACTGCCCTTGTTCTTCTAGATGGAGGAGGTTGGGAGGTACTGTCAAAGGAGCCTTGGTGAGTTGCTGCAGCACAGCTTATATTTGGGACACACTACTGCCACTGCTGGTGGAAGGAGTGAAGGTTTAAAGTGGTGGATATGGGGTGCCAATCATGTGGGCAGTCGGCATTTCCCAGTACAGTTTTATGGTTGTTTACCCTGCTTATGATGAGTTCCGAACTTCTAGTTTTGATTTGCTTTGAATCAAAGTGTGACAATGAAATGTTTACATTGATTGTTCTTCATAAGAACCCATAAGAAATAGGAGCAGGAGTAGGCCATCTAGCCCCTCGAGCCTGCCCTGCCATTCAATAAGATCATGGCTGATCTGACGTGGATCAGTACCACTTACCCGCCTGATCCCCATAACCCTTAATTCCCTTACCGATCAGGAATCCATCCATCCGCGCTTTAAACATATTCAGCGAGGTAGCCTCCACCACCTCAATGGGCAGAGAATTCCAGAGATTCACCACCCTCTGGGAGAAGAAGTTCCTCCTCAACTCTGTCTTAAACCGACCCCCCTTTATTTTGAGGCTGTGTCCTCTAGTTTTAACTTCCTTACTAAGTGGAAAGAATCTCTCCGCCTCCACTCTATCCAGCCCCCGCATTATCTTATAAGTCTCCATAAGATCCCCCCTCATCCTTCTAAACTCCAACGAGTACAAACCCAATCTCCTCAGCCTCTCCTCATAATCCAAACCCCTCATCTCCGGTATCAACCTGGTGAACCTTCTCTGCACTCCCTCCAATGCCAATATATCCTTCCTCATATAAGGGGACCAATACTGCACACAGTATTCCAGCTGCGGCCTCACCAATGCCCTGTACAGGTGCATCAAGACATCCCTGCTTTTATATTCTATCCCCTTCGCAATATAGGCCAACATCCCATTTGCCTTCTTGATCACCTGTTGTACCTGCAGACTGGGCTTTTGCGTCTCATGCACAAGGACCCCCAGGTCCCTTTGCACGGTAGCATGTTTTAATTTGTTTCCGTTGAGATAGTAATCCCATTTGTTATTATTTCCTCCAAAGTGTATAACCTCGCATTTCTCAACGTTATACTCCATTTGCCATATCCTCGCCCACTCACTCAGCCTGTCCAAATCTCTCTGCAGATCTTCTCCGTCCTCCACACGATTCACTTTTCCACTTATCTTTGTGTCGTCTGCAAACTTCGTTACCCTACACTCCGTCCCCTCCTCCAGATCATCTATATAAATGGTAAACAGTTGCGGCCCGAGTACCGATCCCTGCGGCACGCCACTAGTTACCTTCCTCCAACCGGAAAAACACCCATTTATTCCGACTCTTTGCTTCCTGTCGGATAGCCAGTCCCCAATCCACTTTAACCCACTACCCCCAACTCCGTGTGCCCTAATCTTCTTCAGCAGCCTTTTATGGGGCACCTTATCAAACGCCTTTTGGAAATCCAAAAACACCGCATCCACCGGTTCTCCTCCATCAACCGCCCAAGTCACATCTTCATAAAAATCCAACATGTTCGTCAAGCACGACTTTCCCCTCATGAATCCATGCTGCGTCTGATTGATCGAACCATTTCTATCCAGATGCCCTGCTATCTCCTCTTTAATAATGGATTCCAGCATTTTCCCTACTACAGACGTTAAGCTGACCGGCCTATAGTTACCCGCCTTTTGTCTCCTTCCTTTTTTAAACAGCGGCGTAACATTAGCCGTTTTCCAATCAACCGGCACTACCCCAGAATGCAACGAGTTTTGATAAATAATCACTAACGCATCCACTATTACCTCTGACATTTCTTTCAATACCCTGGGATGCATTCCATCCGGACCCGGGGACTTGTCCACCTTCAGTCCCATTAGTCTACCCAGCACTGCCTCTCTGGTAACATTAATCGTATTAAGTATTTCTCCTGCTGCCAACCCTCTATCGTTAATATTTGGCAAACTATTTGTGTCCTCCACCGTGAAGACCGACACAAAAAACGTATTTAAAGACTCAGCCATATCCTCATTTCCCACTATTAACTCCCCCCTCTCGTCCTCCAAGGGTCCAACATTCACTCTAGCCACTCTATTCCTTTTTATATATTTATAAAAACTTTTACTATCATTTTTTATATTAATTGCTAGCCTAGCTTCATAGTCTATCCTTCCTTTCTTTATCGCTTTCTTAGTCTCTCTTTGTTGTTTCTTAAATTTTTCCCAATCACTTGTTTCTCCACTATTTTTGGCCACTCTGTACGCAGCTGTTTTTATTTTAATACTCTCCTTTATTTCCTTCGTTATCCACGGCTGGTTCTCCCTTTTCTTACAATCCTTGTTTTTTGCTAGAATATATTTTTGCTGAGAACTGAAAAGGATCTCCTTAAAAATCCTCCACTGTTCCTCAGCTATCCTACCTGCCAGCCTGCTCTCCCAGTCTACCTTAGCCAATTCATCCCTCATCCTATCATATTTCCCTCTGTTCAAACAGAGGACACTGGTTTGAGACCAAACTTTCTCCTCTTCCATCTGAATCAGAAATTCGACCATATTGTGGTCACTAGACCCAAGAGGGTCCTTCACAATAAGATCCTTAATTCTACCTACCTCGTTACACAATACCAGATCCAAAATAGCTCGTTCCCTCGTCGGTTCCGTAACATGCTGTTCAAGGAAACTATCCCGACAGCATTCTAAGAACTCTTCCTCCATTCCACCCTTACCGACTTGAGTCTGCCAGTCAATGTGCATGTTGAAGTCCCCCATGATTATTGCCGTTCCGTTTTTACACGCATCCCTTATCTGCTTGTTTATAGCCCTCCCTACCTCAACATTATTATTTGGGGGCCTATATACCACACCTACTAGTGTCTTTCTCCCTCTACTATTCCTCATCTCTACCCATAATGATTCCACGTTTTGTTCCTCAGAGCCTATGTCATCCCTCAGTACTACCCTGATATTATCTCTTATTAATAGCGCGACCCCACCACCTTTTCCTTCCTGTCTATTCTTCCTAAACGCCTGATACCCCTGGATATTCATCTCCCAGTCCTGGTCACCTTTCAGCCATGTTTCTGTAATGGCCACCAGATCGTACCCACTTGTGCTGATTTGCACCATCAACTCATTCACCTTGTTCCGAATGCTTCGTGCATTCAGGCAAAGTGTCCTTATTCCAGCTTTTATCTGAACCCGCTTTGATGAGTCACGAACACCGTCTCCCTCTACTCCCTTATCTAAATTACCGCCTTCATTCACTTGCACCCTCTCCTCTACCATTAATTTTGTAATTCCCCTTACCCCTGCATCCTCCCCCCCATCAATTAGTTCCTTGATCCTAGTCAACTCTTCTAGCTCCCCTCCCCCCAACCTATCTAGTTTAAATTCTCCCCAGTAGCCTTAGCCAACCTACCGGCCAGGATATTGGTCCCCGTGTGATTCAAGTTCCACCCGTTTCTTGTATACAGATCACCCCTGCCCCTAAAGAGGTTCCAATGGTCCAGGAACCTGAATCCGTGCCCCCTGCACCAGTCCCTCAGCCACACATTCATCCTCCACCTCACTCCATTCCTGCCCTCACCTTCCTGTGGCACAGGCAGTAATCCTGAGATTACTACCTTTGCTTTCCTCTTTCTCAGCTGTCTCCCTAATTCCCTGTACTCCCTTTTCATGACCCCTTCTCCCTTCCTACCCACATCAGCGGTACCAATATGTACCGCTACCTCAGGCTCCTCTCCCTCCCACCTCAGGATTTCCGGGACGCGACTAGCGACATCCTGGATCCCGGCCCCAGGGAGGCAGACCACCATGCGAGAATCCCGCCTACCTCCGCAGAAACGCCTGTCTGTCCCCTTCACCATCGAGTCCCCGATTAATACCGCCTTCCTCCTCTTTTCCTTAGCCCTCTGAGTTACAGGGCTGGACTCCACTGCGGAGACACGGCCACTGCTGCTTCCCCCAGGCGGGCTGTCCCCCCCAGCAGTACTCAAGCAGGAGTACTTGTTGTGCAGGGGCAAATCCACTGGGGTGCTCTCAACCACCCTAGCCTTACCCTTCCTGGCCGTCACCCACTTGGCCTCCTCCCGTGGCCCTGGTGTGACCACCTGATGATAGCTCTTGTCTATCACCTCCTCATTCTCCCTCATCAGCCTAAGATCCTCGAGCTGCAGTTCCAGCTCCCTAACACGGTCCCTCAGGAACCGCAGTTCGACACACCCCTCACAGATGTGGATGTCCGGGAGGCCAGATGCCTCCAGGACCTCCCACATCCTACACTGGGAACAACACACTGGTTTCACACTCATACTGGCCACTTTATGTCAAGTAAGACAGTGAAAAGTTAATAAGAGTGTAAGGAAACAAAAACTCACCCCTGCTCGTCCAAGCCCTGTGAGCCAAAGCCCTGACAGCTCACTCAACTTCCCACTCACTCTGCTGCCCGCTACGATGCTGCCCGCTGTATACTTTGGTGCACTTTTAAACCCTCCAAAAACTTCCCCAGGCCTCTCCTGGCCCGACTTCCGGTTTTGAAAAAAACCTCCGATTTTAAACCCAAAATTAACTGAAAAAATAATTAATTAAAGTCAGAAAACCAACTCTCTTACCCTCAGCCTGCTCCTGGGAACAATGAAGCTGAACCTCCAAGGTAAGCCCTTTTTAAACCCTCCAAAAACTTCCCCAGGCCTCTCCTGGCCCGACTTCCGGTTTTGAAAAAAACCTCCGATTTTAAACCCAAAATTAACTGAAAAAATAAATAATTAATTACAGTCAGAAAACCCACTCTCTTACCCTCAGCCTGCTCCTGGGAACAATTCACATGCTTGTCTACACAATTCACTTTAGCTGATAGAATCACAGCTCTGCCCAAAACTGAAGCTCAGATTCTTTGAGACTAAAATCTTCAACTTAAAAGCTTTTAATGACCACATTAAATCTGAATATAATCATGTTATTGTGAAATGTAATTTTAAAATTAAATTTTCAGAATCAGAAAAAAAAATCAGTAACTGAGGAAAATTGGTGAGAAATTGTTTTTAGAAAACCTGATTATTATGGGGAAGAATATGGGGCGGCACGGTAGCACAGTGGTTAGCACTACTGCTTCACAGCTCCAGGGACCTGGGTTCAATTCCTGGCTTGGGTCACTGTGTGGAGTTTGCACATTCTCCTCATGTCTGCGTGGGTTTCCTCCAGGTGCTCCGGTTTCCTCCCACAGTCCAAAGATGTGTGGGTTAGGTTGATTGGCCATGCTAAAATTGCCCCATAGTGTCCTGAGATGCGTAGGTTAGAGGGATTAGTGGATAAAATATAAGACCATAAGACATAGGAGCGGAAGTAAGGCCATTCGGCCCATCGAGTCCACTCCACCATTCAATCATGGTTGATTTCAACTCCATTTACCCGCTCTCTCCCCATAGCCCTTAATTCCTCGAATAAGACCATAAGACATAGGACATATGTAGGGATATGGGGGTAGGGCCTGGGTGGGATTGTGGTCGGTGCAGATTCGATGGGCCGAATGGCCTCTTTCTGTACTGTATGGTTTCTGCTTCTGCTCATAAAACTGCACAGTGGTGTTATTACAAACTGGCTTGTGACTAATGCAGTAACAGGCAAGTGTGAAAATTTTAGCTGGAATTTGGATAAGACATGATTGCATCAGTTATTTATGAAATGCACAGTTAGCACAATTTTAATATTTGGTATATTGGGGCATAATGTTTGTGCCATACGGATTATAATTTAATCAACATATGTATTGCAGATAGAGACTACGTGGGCTGTCCTCCTCTTAACCACCTCTCATCACTGCAACACCAGTTGCAATCTTTCTTTTGCCGGCCACATCAAGACTGATTGTTAATCTTTGCACACCAATTCTTTACACCCAAGCAAGAAGCTTTTCTATTGATAACCATGTGGAAAGTCTACTCTTCAATAATTTGTGTGTGAAGTTTGTTCACTGCTTGAAGAATGGACCTAACCTCCCACTGCTGGGGCTGAAGTCTCTCTAATTTAATGTCATTGTAATATTTCTATGAATAAAGCCATCTTTAACCAAACTGGATAATTATTTCCTATGTTCTGTTAAGGTACTTTCTCTGTGCTGCTGTATATGGGACTCTCTGGTCCTGTGAAGCAGCTCCTGCACAATTCACAATGCTGAAACACAGAGGTAGGTAACCTTTCAAATTTAATGGCTTATTGTCCATTTGCAGCTCACATCTCTCCCCTGTTATATGTGGACCTTGGCAGAATTGTAAATTTATAGAGGCAGAATAAACATGACGAAGAGGTCATTTGGCTCAACGTGTCTTTGCTGACTCTTTGAAGAGCTATCCAATTAGACCCACCTTGTCCTTTCTCTTTCCCAGTTACCCCGTAAATGTTTCCCCTTCAACTATTACCAATTTTTCTTTGAATGTACAACCTACTTCCCAATGGGATGTGACCATGCCAGAATTCCTATGCCATTGTCTCCTTTTCATGGTCTTTGGTGAAGACAACCTGTGAGATTGTCCCAACTTCTACTTTAGTAAAGGCTCCAGTGAAATAGAACTATTGATTCTTTGTGGAGCAATGCCTGGCCTCCAGTGGCATGATTGAAGTTGGGAGCTTACTGTGGGGAAACTGGCAGAAATCCATACTCTCTCATTCTATTCCAGGGTGCTGCTTAAACCAGGTTGAGGTTCTGACCCCCAGAGTACAAGAATGAAATAGAGAATCTGGTAAACTGGTGCAGCAACAATAATCTCTCCCTCAATGAAGGAGATTGTCATTGACTTCAGGAAGCGTAAAGGAGAACATGCCCCTGTGTACATCAATGGGGATGAAGCAGAAAGGGTCGAGAGCTTCAAGTTTTTAGGTGTCCAGATCATCACCCCCCCCCCTCCCCCCATGCCAAAACTAAGAAAGTACACCAACGCCTCTACTTTCTCAGAAGACTAAGGAAATTTGGCATGTCAGCTCTGACTCTCACCAACTTTTACAGATGCACCATAGAAAGCATTCTTTCTGGTTGTATTAGAGCTTGGTATGGCTCCTGCTCTGCCCAAGACCGCAAGGAACTACAAAAGGTTGTGAATGTAGCCCAATCCATCACGCAAACCAGTCTCCCATCCATTGACTCTGTCTACACTTCCCATTGCCTCGGCAAAGCAGCCGGCATAATTATGGACCCCACGCACCCTGGACATTCTCTCTTCCACCTTCTTCGGGAAAAAGATACAAAAGTCTGAGGTCACGTACCAACCGACTCAAGAACAGCTTCTTCTCTGCTGCTGTCAGACTTTTGAATGCACCTACCTTGCATTAAGTTGATCTTTCTCTACACCCTAGCTATGACTGTAACACTACATTCTGCACTCTCTTGTTTTCTCTCTATCATGCGCAAGAAACAATACTTCTCACTGTGTGTTAATACATGTGACAATAATAAGTCAAATCAAAAATACTGTGCAAACATAGTTGCAGAATGTGCTGCTGAAACAGTGGAAGTTCAGTTCTATTTACAAAGAATAGTGAAGGTGGAATATTGGGCTGAATTCAGAGGGGTTATCAGACAATGAAAATGTAAGCAAACCCCCTGACATGTACAACTAATCCCCCTCTCATTTCACTCCATGAACTGTATGATTCAGAGTTCAGAAATGTGACTTGATTGGCAGCCATTTTGTTTAAAAAAACAATGTTGTCACTTACGTTTTAGAATTGGTAATGTTCCTGTTCAAATTATCATCTCACCTGCTGCCACCCCAGCCCATGTTTCCAATATTGGTCACCTGACGGGCCCATTACTTGTGCCCTATCTTCCCACATCAATCAAAAAGCAAATACCATTACCAGATTGGAGATTCATTATGGGTCAAACAATGTTATCCCATATTTTTATACGGCAAGTATTCAAAGAGAATGTAAAATAAAAACAATATTTTATTGTCACTGATTTTTTTTCCTCTGGGTGTTGTTGTAGTGTTCTGGAGACTCCAGAGAAGTCCTGGAGAGTTGGCAACCCTAGTTTAATGTGATGTCTAGAAGGATGGAGGTGGTAAAACTCAAAGAGCCCACCCCAGCAGGGTGGTAACTCAAGCTGGTGTTTGCTGGTGGTGTCCTCGCCATAGTGTTGGCAGAAGAACTGCAGCAATATAGGAAAATAACTAAAACATGGAGGGGCCATCTCTGGTAATGTCATCTATGTGACTAATTATGGAGGATTCTGACTTGTGACCATTTATGACCAGAGAACTTCCCTTATGACCACTTTCAGTAGGAAATGCTATTTGGCGCTGTTTAAAAGTATGTTCCCACATACTTTTAAGGAGAGTAAAGGACCACTAATGTAGCATAGTTTAAGTAATCCTCCCACTAAGCTAATTAAATCTGTCTTGTCATAGCTCTGGTTACTGTAATGCAAGGAAATCATAGAAACCCTACAGTACAGAAAGAGGCCATTCGGCCCATCGAGTCTGCACCAACCACAATCCCACCCAGGCCCTACCCCCATATCCCTACATATTTTACCCGCTAATCCCTCTAATGTACGCATCCCAGGACACTAAGGGGCAATTTTTTAGCATAGCCAATCAACCTAACCCGCACATCTTTGGACTGTGGGAGGAAACCGGAGCACCCGGAGGAAACCCACGCAGACACGAGGAGAATGTGCAAACTCCACACAGACAGTGACCCAAGCCGGGAATCAAACTCAGGTCCCTGGAGCTGTGAAGCAGTCATGCTAACCACTGTGCTACCGTGCCGCCTAAGGGAGGGAAAAGAGCCCAGATAGTACAGAGGAAATATTCAAGCTGGTGTTAGGAAGGGATGAGGGAAGGGGTTGTTGACAATGCTATCACATGGCACTTAATTCAGAAACAACTGCCCAAAAGCCTGTCCACCATCTATAAGGCACAAGTCAGGACTGAGATGGAATACTCTCCACTTGCTTGTATGAATGCAACTCCAATGACACTTGAAGCTCTAAACTATCCAAGACGAAAAGGCAGTCCATTTGATTACACCCATCCACCACCTCAAACGTCTACTTCCTCTCCACCATTGATGCACAGTGGCAGCAGTGTCTACTACCTATAAGGTTCCGCCAGGGATGCTCAGTACAGATTTAGTTTAAATCTGCACAAAAGAGTTGAACTCTAGATGAAAGTGACTGCCCTTGTCATCATGGCTGCATTTGACTGAATGTGGCATCAAGAAGCGTTAGCAAAACTGTGGAGTCTGAAAACTTTCCACTGGTTGGAGTCATATGTAAGGTGGCGGTTGGAGGGCAATCAACTCAGTCCTAGGACATCACAGCAGGAGTTCCTCAGGCTAGTGTCCTAGACCCAATGTTCTTCAGCTGCTTCATCAATGACCTAGAACATAGAACATAGAACATTACAGCGCAGAACAGGCCCTTCGGCCCACGATGTTGCACCGACCAGTTAAAAAAAAAAACTGTGACCCTCCAACCTAAACCAATTTCTTTTCGTCCATGAACCTATCTACGGATCTCTTAAACGCCCCCAAACTAGGCGCATTTACAACTGATGCTGGCAGGGCATTCCAATCCCTCACCACCCTCTGGGTAAAGAACCTACCCCTGACATCGGTTCTATAACTACCCCCCCTCAATTTAAAGCCATGCCCCCTCGTGCTGGATTTCTCCATCAGAGGAAAAAGGCTATCACTATCCACCCTATCTAAACCTCTAATCATCTTATATGTTTCAATAAGATCCCCTCTTAGCCGCCTCCTTTCCAGCGAAAACAATCCCAAATCCCTCAGCCTCTCCTCATAGGATCTCCCCTCCATACCAGGCAACATCCTGGTAAACCTCCTCTGCACCCTCTCCAAAGCCTCCACATCCTTCCTGTAATGTGGGGACCAGAACTGCACACAGTACTCCAAGTGCGGCCGCACCAGAGTTGTGTACAGTTGCAACATAACGCTACGACTCCTAAATTCAATCCCCCTACCAATAAACGCCAAGACACCATATGCCTTCTTAACAACCTTATCTACTTGATTCCCAACTTTCAGGGATCTATGCACACATACACCTAGATCCCTCTGCTCCTCCACACTATTCAAAGTCCTCCCGTTAGCCCTATACTCAACACATCTGTTATTCCTACCAAAGTGAATTACCTCACACTTCTCCGCATTAAACTCCATCCGCCACCTCTCGGCCCAACTTTGCAACCTGTCTAAGTCTTCCTGCAAACTACGACACCCTTCCTCACTGTCTACCACACCACCGACTTTGGTGTCATCAGCAAATTTGCTAATCCACCCAACTATACCCTCATCCAGATCATTAATAAATATTACAAACAGCAGTGGCCCCAAAACAGATCCCTGAGGTACACCACTTGTAACCGCACTCCATGATGAATATTTACTATCAACCACCACCCTCTGTTTCCTATCCGCTAGCCAATTCCTGATCCAATTTCCTAGATCACCCCCAATCCCATACATCTGCATTTTCTGCAGAAGCCTACCATGGTGAACCTTATCAAACGCCTTACTAAAATCCATATATACCACGTCCACTGCCTTGCCCCCATCCACCTCCTTGGTCACTTTCTCAAAAAACTCAATAAGGTTAGTAAGGCACGACCTACCTGCCACAAAACCATGCTGACTATCACCTATCAATTCATTACTCTCCAAATAACTATAAATCCTATCCCTTATAATTTTTTCCAACATCTTGCCGACAACAGAAGTGAGACTCACCGGTCTATAATTCCCGGGGAAGTCTCTGTTCCCCTTCTTAAACAATGGGACAACATTCGCTAACCTCCAATCTTCTGGTACTATACCAGAGGCCAACGACGACCTGAAGATCAGAGCCAGAGGCTCTGCAATCACTTCTCTTGCCTCCCAGAGAATCCTTGGATAAATCCCATCCGGACCAGGGGATTTATCTATTTTCAGACCCTCCAGAATATCCTGCACATCCTCCTTATCAACTGTAATACTGTCTATTCTACTCCCCTGCAACCCAGTGTCCTCCTCAGCTATATTCATGTCCCCTTGCGTGAACACCGAAGAGAAATATTGGTTCAATGCTTCACCAATCTCCTCCGGTTCCACACATAACTTCCCTCTGCCATCTATAACTGGCCCTAAACTTGCCCTAACCAACCTTCTGTTCTTGACCTTCTCTCCATAAGGTCAGAAGTAGGGATGTTCGCTGATGATTCAGTACCATTCATAACTCCTCAGATGCTGAAGGAGTCCATGTCTTGGACATCATTCAGGTTTGTGCTGATAAGTGGCAAATAACATTTGTGCCATATATGTGCCTGGCAATGACCATCCACAATGAGAGAATCCAACTATCTCCCCTTGATATTCAATGGCATTACCATTGCTGAATCCCCCACTCAATATGCTGGGGATTACCATTGACCAGAAACTGAACCATCCATATAAATGCTGTGGTTATAAGAGCAGGTCAGAGGCTGGGAATTCTGTGAAAAGTAATTCTCATCCTCATCTCCCAAAGCCTGTTCACCATTCACTTCCTCCACCACTGATACAGTGTGTACAATCTACAAAGTGCATTACAGGAATTCACCAAGGCTCCTTTGGCAGCACCTTCAAAACCTGCAACCTATAGCACCTGGAAGGACAACGGCAGCAGATGCATGGGAACACCACCACTTGTATGTTCCCCTACAAACCGCACACATCATGACTTGTTGCTGGGTCAAAATCCTGGAAGGCCCTCCCAAATAGCACTGTTACTTGCCACTTATCAGCACAAGGCTGAATGTTGCCAGGACATTGACTGCAGTTGTTCAAGATGACAGCTCACCACCCACTTCGAGCGCAATTAGGGATGGGCAATAAAGACGCTGGCCAGTGACACTCACTTTTTTGCAAATTATTTTCTGAAACGTATCATGGAAACAGCAGGCCATTCAGCTCTTGCAACCATTTAATTAGACCATGGCCGATCTCTACTCTTTGTTTCTCCATCCTTTCATATTCTTGCCCAACAAGAACCTGTTTGATCTCAAGTTCTGAAATTTTCAGTTGATGACCTTTTGAAGTATGTCGGGACACTTTACTACTCTGGAATTGGACTCTAGAATAAGACACTGTGGGGTAGATACTTGTCTTTCCTGCTTGGGCATTGAGCAGTTTTATGTGTATGCATACAGATACTACTGCTGTGACACTGCACCAGTTCCTATGAGGCTACAAATGTCTTGGATGATGAATTTTGTGGAACTAGAAAGACTTTTCTGAAGTAGGTTACTTAACTTCTGGTCACATTTACTGTAACAATTCAATATTCCCCCCCCTCCAAAATCAAATATACAATATAAAACTCTAGTTTCACTTAATTAAAATAGTTACCTTCAGTATTATCTTGCTGTTGTCTATTGCCTCTGGCCCTACTGACAGCCATCTTTTCTCTCTGGATAGAGTTACCGTTTCCCCAGTGACATCTTTCTTATTTCCTGATGTTTTGTCACACTGTCCCCAATGCCTGCTGTTCCTATCACTGCCACCTGCTACAATTTCCTATTTTCTCTACACTGCTAAGTAACTAACTTTTACGTGAAAAAAGAAAAGGCAGAGGAATTTTAGAATACAAATAATCAAAATGGCTACGAATCTCATCTCACTTATTTAGTCACCATATTTTTTGTTCATTCAGGAGAACAAATGGGGAGCACGGGGATGGATGATAAATGTTGCCCTTGCCAGTATCCACAGATCCTGAGAATTAGTTTTAAAAAATATTCACTGCTATACACTGCTCCTTATTGATTCTCATTTTCCTTCACTATTCGCAATCAACGGTGCTGCTTAACTTTTGACTGTACACAAACTCCTGATCGCTAAAATTAGTACCACTATACAACTGAGCTATAACTTCACTGAATCTGCTCCTGCACGCCAATGATCTTTATTCACTTTTCTTGTCCGCCACTAGACAGTCCATTGAAATCTATGTCTTGTTTTGCACTGCCATGCAGTCTCTAGTGACTGCTGTTTTCAATCACTACTAACCACTACACATCCTAATGAATACTCTCTCCTCATCGCACCTAGTCAGTCCTAAATAATTGATGCCTAATCTCTTACACAGCTCCTAATAATTGCTGTACACTCCCCCCTCAGGAGACTAGTATCACTAAATGAAAGCTCCTGGGATGTGGACGGGAAGTTGTGAATTGGATTACTAATTGGCCAGAAGAAAGAAAGTGGGAGGCATTTATGGGATTAGGTTATCATGACAAAAGGAGCCAGAAATAATTTGTTCTGAACAATATTTATCTAGAAAGGAAATGTATTCATTGAGGAAAATAATGTAAATAGAAAAACCTGAGGGTGGGAGGAGGCATAAAATCACAAGGATGGGACTGTCCTGGGGTCCAGGCCACACTGACCCTGACGCAATTTCAGGGTTGGGCGGGCAGGATCTCAGCAGGAAACCCATCCTTTCACCTGCCCAGTCTCAATTTTTAGGCTGACGGGGAGCAGGTGCAAGTAGGGTGGGAAACAGAGAAATTAATTTTTCACCATCTTGGGCAGGAAGGGGGAGGGTGCCTCAGTTTGATGACTCCCTCGGATTTGGGGGCACCCTCCTGTCCGGGAGAGCTCCGGCTCTCCCTACACCCCTGGCCACTCCCTCATCAACCCCCTTCTTCCCCCCCCTCCCCCCCCCCGACCTCACTGATGCTAGTCTCCTCCCATACCTCCTTTATCAAATCGTATCAATAAATCCTTCCATTCTTCTCTCCCCTCGTGTGTTTATCCAGCATCTCCTTAAATACTTCTACGTAATTTGCCTCACTGTTCCCTCATTCCCACCAGTCTCTAGGTAAAGATTCTCCTAAATTCCCTGTTAGATTTATTAATGACTATCTTATACTTATAGCCTCTTGTTTTGGTCTTGCCCACATTTTCAAGCTAAGCCTTCTGACTTGTTTCCGTTTTCCTGCATCTGTTTACTTGAATCAATGGTCACGGTGCGGGCCTTTGAGGTTGGTGGCCTCAGCATGATACCACTGATTTAACAACGGAACTCCGTATTCTGCTTGCTTTAACAGTTAACATGCCTTGCCAGTCTGTTTACTGGCCCAAACTGATCTAGTTAATTTGACAATTGAAATTTGAATGGATTTTTAAACTTTATTTTGGAAACGTGAATGAAAAGAATAATACAGCACAGAACAGGCACTTTGGGCCCACCAAGCCTGCACCGATATGCAGTTTCTGTCCCCCTGTTTGTGTCTCTCACATGCCTGATTCCACCACCTCCAATAGTAATGCATTCCAGGCACTCACCACTCTGCATGAAAAACCTTCCCCACACATCTCCCCTAAACTTACCGCCTCTCACCTTAAACCTGTGCCCTCTTGTAGTCAACCCCTTCACCCTGCGAAAAAGCCTTTGGCTATCCACCCTATCTATGCCTCATAATTTTGTTGATTTCTATCAGATTGCCACTTAGCCTCTGCCTTTCCAGTGAAAACGATATGAGTTTATCCAACCTCTCCTCGTACCTGAGGGCGCCCTTGTACCAGGGCGGCACGGTGGCACAGTGGTAGGGCGGCATGGTGGCACAGTGGTTAGGGCGGCACGGTGGCACAGTGGTTAGCACTGCTGCTTCACAGCTCCAGGGTCCCGGGTTCGATTCCTGGCTCGGGTCACTGTCTGTGTGGAGTTTGCACATTCTCCTTGTGTCTGCGTGGGTTTCCTCCGGGTGCTCCGGTTTCCTCCCACAGTCCAAAGATGTGCGGGTTAGGTTGATTGGCCAGGTTAAAAATTGTCCCTTAGAGTCCTGGGATGCGTAGGTTAGAGGGATTAGCGGGTAAAATATGTGGGGGTAGGGCCTGGGTGGGATTGTGGTCGGTGCAGACTCGATGGGCCGAATGGCCTCCTTCTGCACTGTAGGGTTTCTATGTTTCTATGTTACCTAAAACCCTCCAGACCAGGCAACATCCTGGTGAACTTTCTTTGTTCCCTCTCCAAAGCATCCACGTTCCTCTGGTGGCAACCAGAACTGCATACAATATTTCAGATGCGGCCCAACTGAAGTTTTATACAGCTGTAACATAACCTGCCAACTTTTATACTCGATGCTCCAGCCGATGAAGGCAAGAATGCTGTCTGCCTTCTTAACCACCTTATCCATCTGTGTTGCCACTTTCAGGAACCTGTGGACCTCTGTCAATGCTTCTAAGGGTTTTGCCATTTACTGTATAATTCGCACCTGAATTTGATCTTCCAAACTGCGTCACCTTGCATTTGTCTGGATTAAACTCCATCTGCCATTTCTCTGCCCAAGTCTGCAGTCTATCTCTATCCTATTATATCCTCTGACGATCCTTGTCACTATCTGTAACTCCGCCAATTTCTGTGTCATTCACAAACTTACTAATCAGACGATGGTTAGGTGCATTGGCCATGCTAAGTTCTCCCTCAGTGTACCCGAACATGCGCTCCAGTGTGGCAGCATGGTGGCACAGTGGTTAGCACTGCTGCCTCACAGCACCAGGGACCCGGATTCGATCCCTGGCTTGGGTCACTGTCTGTGTGGAGTTTGCACATTCTCCCGTGTCGGCGTGGGTTTCTTCCGGGTGCTCCAGTTTCAAAGAACAAAGAAAATTACAGTACAGGAACAGGCCCTTCGGCCCTCCAAGCCTGCACCGACCATGCTGCCCAACTTAACTAAAAACCCCTACCCTTCTGGGGACCATATCCCTCTATTCCCATCCTATTCATGTATTTGTCAAGACGCCCCTTAAAAGTCACTACCGTGTCCACTTCCATTACCTCCCCCGGCAACGAGTTCCAGGCACCCACTACTCTCTGTGTAAAAAAAGCTGCCTCGTACATCTTTAAACCTTGCCCCTCGCACCTTAAACCTGTGCCCCCTAGTAATTGACTCTTACACCCTGGGAAAAAGCTTCTGACTATCCACTCTGTCCATGCCTCATAATCTTGTAGACTTCTATCAGATCGCCCCTCAACCTCCGTTGTTCCAGTGAGAACAAACCAAGTTTCTCCAACCTCTCCTCATAGCTAATGCCCTCCATTCCAGGCAACATCCTGGTAAATCTTTTCTGTACCCTCTCCAAAGCCCCCACATCCTTCTGGGGCGACCAGAATTGAACACTATATTCCAAGTGCGGCCTAACTAAGGTTCTATAAAGCTACAACATGACTTGCCAATTTTTAAACTCAATGCCCCAGCCGATGAAGGCAAGCATGCCATATACCTTCTTGACTACCTTCTCCACCTGCATTGCCACTTTCAGTGACCTGTGTACCTGTACACCCAGATCCCTTTGCCTATCAATACTCTTAAGGGTTCTGCCAATTACTGTATATTTCCTATCTGTATTAGACCTTCCAAAATGCATTACCTCACATTTGTCCGGATTAAACTCCATCTGCCATCTCTCCACCCAAGTCTCCAACTGATCCATATCCTGCTGTATCCTCTGATGGTCCTCATCGCTATCCGCAAATCCACCAACCTTCGTGTCGTCCGCAAACTTACTAATCAAACTAGTTACATTTTCCTCCCACAGTCCAAAAGATGTGTGGGTTAGGTTGATTGGTCATGCTAAATTGCTCCTTAGTGTCAAAGGGACTAACTGGGGTAAATGCATGGGGTTATCGGGATAGGGCCTGGGTGGGATTGTGGTCAGTGCAGACTCGATGGGCCAAATGGCCTCCTTCTGCACTGCAGGATTCTAATCTATGACTAGGGGATTTTCATAGTAACTTCATTGCAGTGTTAATGTAAGCCTACTTGCGACTAATAAACTTAAGGCTACATTTTCCTCCAGATTGTTTATACATATATTAAAACAACAAAGGTCCCAACACTGATCCTGTGGGGCACCACTAGCTACTGATTTCCATTCTGAAAAGCACTCTTCCACTGCTACTCTCTGTCTATACCACTGACAAAGCTGACACTTAGTCCCAATCCCTGAAAAGGAACTGCTGGTGTTTTTCCGAAACTGCTGGTAGTGATTTGATGTAACTGATTGAGTTGCCAAGCCAATTAGGAGTCAGCCATGTTGGTATGGGACCGATGTTACTTACGGAATAGACAAAATAAGGCTGACAGGTTTGCCACACTTCAAGGAGATTAATGAAGGCTTATTAACCAGACGACACATATTTAAAGTAATATGTAAAATCAAAGAAGTGACGAGAAGGATTATTTTGATGCAGTGAGTTGTGATCTGGAATATGCACTGTATGGAAGGGTGGTGCAAACAGACTCGATAGTAATTTTTAAAAGGGAACAGATTACTGCTTGTAGTGGGGTAGTGGTAGGGGGAGAAATGAAAGGCTGTGGGAAAGAGCAATAGGACCGAGACGAATTGGATAGTTCTTTCAAAGAATTGAAAGGTGTAAGATGGGTCAAATGCCTACTTTGCTGGATGATTCTTGCTCACTTTTAGTATTTTGTTTCTAAATGTTGTAAACTAAATCAACATTCTCAAACTCCAGATGTGGGATTTGAACTCGCATTCTCTGGATTATTAGTTCAGGCTTTTGGAATACATTCGTACAGTAACATAATTGGTATACTCCAGGTAAAACAACAGGGGGAATTTTCCCCTGAAAATTCTAAGCGTTGAACGGGTGAGAAAATGGTAGGTTTTCTTGCTTCTTTTTTCAGTGAGGTACGGAATGCAAATTTCTGCAAATGCAAAAATCAGCAGCCTTTGAGAGATTCTCGCGGGGGTTGAGGGGTCTAATCTCGCTGGTGAAACTGGCTGCTCAAATCTTGGGGCACCATTGCACAGGCTCCCCAATCTCCCAGCGTACTGAGAGTTCTCCTGTCAGACACACCCCCACAACTCCCAGATATTGGGAGCCACCACTGATCACTTCCTGCGCTGGTCTCTCCCTCTCTTCCGCCCCCCCACCCCCAACCCCATTGTGGAGCTCCACTCCTCCCCACTCCCATTATGGCTTCACCCCTTCTCAGGCTGCAACCTACTTAGGCACTGCCAGGGTGCCTGGTGAGCAGAGCCATGGTGCCAGCCAGGCACTGCCAGGCTGGCAATGCCCCATGGGCACTGTGGCCCTGTACCCGACCACCGGGGGGGGGGGGGGGGGGTTTCAATGGCCTCCGGTCCCACCGGCGAGGCAATCATGCCTGATCCCCATTGGTGGGGACCATCTGTGATTCTCGCCGGTGAGGACCGCGCTGGCGAAGGGGTAAGTACGGTAGCTTCTCACTAATGGCATTTAAATTATGTCATCAATATTGAAATCAGTCTCGTGTGAAGCTGATTTCACCGAAAAAACAGTGCCGGAAGATCTGGAGAGGCGAGAAACCAAGCATGAACCCGATTATTTGCCTCACCATGCACCATGCCTCACCGGCTCACCATGCTGATCGACCGCATGTCAAGTCGGTAAGATCGCGCCCAACATCTTTTAAAAACACAAGGCTCATAGTAATTAAACTGTCCTTTGCTCCAGTTGTTTCAATGTCACTACATTGTGAGACAGATGTCTCAGTTTATATCAGGTTGCGTAAGTGCATGTTTCCGCCTCGGCTGAAGTTTTCAATTACAAGACCAGATGTCACACACAAAGGTGGTCATTGCTATGAGCTCTGGGACCCCACAGCAGTCTGACCTTGCGATATATTTAAATATGCTTCTTATTGTACATTTCCATGATGTTCATGTGCAAGAATTAAAGCAGAAAAATGCATGAGTGGAATGCCTGATCCGTGATGGAGGATGGTGTTATATAATCCAATTGTGTGTGTTTTGAGCAGTCAAATGCCTGCACACCCAGAGAGAATACTGAGATTAGCAGATCTGACCCAGCTTAATAGACCATAAGTAACTGAAACCACAGACCAGGAAAGGAAAGAAACCATCAATTATAAATGCTAGAGCTTTTAACTCCAAGCAGTGTGCTTTTCACAAG
The DNA here is from genome assembly GCF_964213995.1 of Mustelus asterias. NCBI lineage: Eukaryota > Metazoa > Chordata > Chondrichthyes > Carcharhiniformes > Triakidae > Mustelus > Mustelus asterias. Next base: position 61,410,935 of record NC_135821.1, on the reverse strand, counting down.
CCAGATCGGGTGTATATTGATATTGGTGATGAAATCTTTCCTATGTCTTTCCAGTTATGTAACCCATCTCTTCCCAGTAAATCTTTACACCTCTCATAAACAGGCTGACATCTCTTGACTGGATTTTCTAGAATAGAATCACAGAATGATTACAACACAGGAGGCCATTTGGCCTGTCACATCCCTGCTGCATCTGCAAGAGCAGCTCGGCTAATCCCACTTTCCATTTAAAACTACTACTAAATGGATTTCAATGTATTACAGAAACAGAAAATTCTGGAGAGAACACTGAGCAGATTGGGCAGCATCTGTGGAGAGAGAGTCAATAAAATTTAAGGGCCGGAATTCTCCTGCCGTTCAGGCCGGTGGGATTTTCCGGTCCTGCCGGCAGCACCTCCCCGCCTGCGGGTTTCCAGCTGCTGTGCGGTGACATCAATGGGAATTCCCACCTCGCGCCGGTGGGAAACAAGCAGCTGTGATGACGGGGAATCTTGCCCAACATTTTGTATCGATGATCTGTCATCTGACCTGAATTGTTAACTCTATCTCTGCACACAGATGCTATCTGGCCTGCTGGCTATTTCCAGCATTTTCGGTTTTTATTTCGGATTTCCAGTATCTGTGGTATTTTGCTCTTGTTCCAATCCTACGAAGCTTCATTCTCCCTGCAACTCAGCTAAGTCATGGCATCATCTTCTACTCCTAGACCTCTAACTTGGGCAAAGTTTTACTTCCGTCACCAATCCTTTTAAACAAAAACAGAAAATGCTGGAATATCTCAGCAGATCTGTGGAGAGAGAATGGAGCCTATGTTTCGAGTCTGGATGACCCTTCATAAGAGATAAGACAAGGAAAATAGGACAAGATTTATACTCTGGTGGTGGTGGGGTGGGGTGGGGGGGGGGGGGGCTGTATTGATAGGGATGGCATAGACAAAAAGAGAAAGGGAATGTAAATGGTGATGATAAAGGCTAGGAATGGTGCTAAGAGCGTCCATTAAGAGATCGGAATGTATAAATGGCAGAACAAAGGTGCAGAGTATAGGAATGTGACAGATGGCCCTAGTAGAGAGGGGGAACGGGGGGGGGGGGGGGGGGGGGGGGGGGGTGAAACAAGATAGAAAACAAAATTTTAGGAAGTGGAAAAAGAGAAATAATGGAAATTGATTAATAAGATGAAAAAAAAAAATGAAATAAAATAAATGGAGTGGAGGTGGAGGGGATAGTTCCTGCCCTGAAGTTGTTGAACTCAATGTTCAGCCCGGAAGGTTGTAAGGTGCCCAATCAGAAGATGAGATGCTGTTCTTCCGGTCTGCGTTCCTTTTCTTAATCTGTGGTGTTTTAAAGTTCGGGTTTAGTGTGATCTAATCACGATCTCTACACTGATCTCAGCTTTCCTACTCTGTGTCCTTTCCTCACAAGCTCAAACATCCAGGGTTTATATTGATCATAACAGCGTTATTGTCCCAAAGCTGTAACTCGGTGAGTTAGCTACATCTGTGCCACAGTCTGTGTGTGTGTGCAGTGCGGAGAACTCTCCAGCATGCATTACTATATGTGTTCTTTACAAGTGTGATTTAGTTCATGCAACAAGGGGTTTTCTGAGTTTCTTTTGCTTTTCTAAATAATTTGGAAATAAGATGCCTTGTGAATGTTGTTCTTGTTGAGGTAAAATTTCATACATCAAGATAGGAGCGAGTTTACATTAGCCAAAGATAGAAGAGAGCAATATTATATAAAAGACAGAAGCAGTAAGGTGATTACAGTACCGAAACTCATTTTGTTTGTGAAAATTAAAGAGCAATGATTATTTATTGAAGTTGTACTTACAAAAAAAAATCAAATCACGCTCACACTCAAACCACATTTCTATTTGTTGCTAAATGATTTGAAAAGAGTAGCTTCTTTAAAGGAAACATTTCAGTTGAAAGTTAAAATCAATAGTTTGCTCAAAAACACATTGTTTAAACCAATGTTTCAAAAATGTATCATGTTTGTGTACAGCTGCAGTATAGCAAGTACAGCAAACATCAATTTCTGTGGTAGGTGAAAAAGCTTTCCCATTACTCAATAGTGCTCAGATCAATTGTGCCCTTGTCACATTTGTGAATTCCCACATTACACTTTAAAAAGAAGCAAGAACAAAGAGAACTAATCTATTTGTAATATAAATTGAATCTTCCCCCAGTAGTTGCAACTACTTGTTAACACAATGGTCAGAATATTTGCACCCTCTAGCTTACTTTATCACTACACTTAAAGAGAGATATCCAAGTAACACAGGCTGCTCCCCTTTTACCAACACACACAAAATAGGTTAAAGTTCATAGGTGAAAATGAGTATTGAGATCACATGATCCAGTCAACTATCATTTGGAGTTGGTGGGTGGTTTTACAGCCAAATGTTCTTCTTGCTGTTAATTCTCCCCATTTATCTGGGCTTGGGACTGGCACTGATTGATTTCCCTGCATCAGTGACTTGGGCAGCATTAAGAAGAGAAGAACAATGGCTGGATATGAATGAGATGCATGTGTGGATTAACGAGGAAGGACTAAATCGGGAGGGCCAGTGAAGATTGTGTGGGAGCATTGAAGAAAGTAGCCAGGAGGAATTGAAATGGTATGGTCATCTGTTGCAGAGAAAGAGAGGAAATGTGGTGAGGTGAGTTATGGAGATGGGACTGCCAGGAGGAAGAGGAAAGCTTAAGACCAAATGGAAAGATGTGGCGGGAGAAATTTAAACACAATGGGATTGGATGAGGAATGGCTGACAAACAGGAGGAGATGGAGAAAGGAGATGGGCCAAATGGCCTCCTTCTGCGCTGTAGGGGTTCTATGATAACCAGCATTGTGGTGAAAAAGGAGAAGCCAAAAGAAGATGACCAGTGACAGGATCTGTTACTCATTTCTTACTGATCAGAAATGCAATTGACCACAGCTGATTCTCAGTCAGCCTTCTGTGACCAGAGGTTGAGTTGGCGCATTAGATAACTAATTATAATTCCCTTGAGACTATCCCTCAGGAATCCCAAGGACATAGACTCCAGTTTGAAGGGCATTGTGTTATATAAAATCTAATTGAACTTCATTGCTCATAGATGAATAATGAACAGAATTCCCACTCACCTGAAGAAGGGGCTTGGAGCTCCGAGAGCTTGTGTGGCTTTTGCTACCAAATAAACCTGTTGGACTTTAACCTGGTGTTGTTAAACTTCTTACTATGAATAATGTAGACATTGCACAATTGTGAAAACAGGTTCTAGAGAGATTGACATCCCATTTTTCACTGCAGGCAATTGTCGATAAATGGGCAGAGATTTAAAGTGGGTGGCTTATCTCATTGTCAGCCATTTTACACCATTATACAATGTCAATATTACCCCCAAAGAGTGTGCAAGTGTCACAGAGGTGAAACTTTTTTTCGATTATTCCCTTTTCAGATTACAAAACTCCCAAAATAATAGAACTAGTTCAGAAATGGAAGGAAAATTTCAATTGAATTTAAGGAGAAATAATCTTGCATTTCTTTTATTGAATCTTACAGCACAGAAGAAGGGCTGCTGTTCAGCCCATTGTGGCTAGTCCTTTGAAAGGACTATCCAATTTCCATAGAAATGAGAAGGAGTAGGCCTTTCGGCCCTTTGAGCCTGCTCCGCCATTCATTTTGATCATGGCTGATCATCAAATTCAATATGCTGATTCCCCCCTTCTCTCCATATCACTTAATCCCTTTAGACCCAAGAGCTAAAGAAACATTAGTCCCATTCCTCTTGCTTTTTTACCCTTAGCCCTGCAATTTCATTTCCTTCAAGAATATATCCAGTTCCCTTTCGAAAGTTCGCATTGACTCTGTGTCTACTGCACTCTCTCAGGCAGTGCAGTCCAGATCACAACTTGACTTTTAATGAAATTGACTCTACTTTTGTTTGAGATGACATGAACCTTTTGACTGAATAATCCTTGGGCATTTTGCAATACTTAATGTCATAGCTGACAATGCTAGTTGCTTCAATTCCCCACGGTCAGTAACACTTAGTATTAATGTTGTAAATGGTAATGTGGGTTTCACTTGTGCTTTATTTCCTTTAACCTTCAGACTCAGTGTAGCTCATGTCACATTAATCCAGTCACTGGTAAAATCAGGAACAAGGGCATTCTCTAGAAGCTGCAGCTCCCAACATTTCCTTCCCTTGCTGTCTTATTTACCACGAAAAACAAATGCAATATTGAAACATCCCCACTTTCCTGAGAAACATGTGATCTGTCACAGCAATGACAGGGGCAAAAATATTGAGGCAGAAATTGTGCCCATTCCATGGATTTACATGGGGCCATGAAGCTCAGTTTTGGAACCTGAGATCCGCAAGGACAGCTGAAAAATTCCCTTCCTGAAACTGGATGGGATCATTCCTTAGGCATCGGGGCGACTGTCTAATAGAGGCTTTAGGTCTCCTTGCAGGCAGTAACAACAACAACTTTTACTTAAACAGCTCCTTTAACATAGCAAACTAGTCCAAGGCACTTTGTAGGTGTGATTGTCAGACACCGAGCCACATTAAGAGACATTAGGACTGGTAACCCAAAGTTTGGAAAAGAGGTAGATTTAAGGAGCGTCTTAAAAGAGGAAGAAAACACAGGGAGGAGAGAGTTACAGAGGGTACTCTAGAGTTTAAAATGAAAAACAAAACTCATGCCAATATGGCACACAGCATCCCAAGTGTTTAGAATTTCTAGCATGGAATGGGAAAGATTATTCTACCAATCAAATCCATTCCTTGCAGAAATCCTTACATTATTCTTTCATTGACCTTACCCCTCTTCCTTAATAATAGGATCCATACCTGCTGGTGAAGTCAAAACTGAGACAAAGAGCTTTACCTTGTTTAGAGTTGATTGACTTGTTTAGTCTCACAGCTCTCCTTCCACTCCACCCAGTGTCCCAACTGTCCCCTATTTATCTGTGCTCAAAGACAATTAACATCCATCACCTGTTTCTCTTAAACCTAGCAATGTAACTGACATGATATTAACAAACCGCAACAATGTGATTGACAGGACTTTCACATTCTTTCCCCCTTTTGTCCACGGTATCTGTTGATTTTCTGCTTTGGGGAACAGTTCATTCTGGCTCCTGTCCATCATTATTGGTGAAATCACTCTAACTCCTTCGTAAGTCTGATCCAGTATTGCGAGGCACAAAACATAATTATTTGGGACTAGATGAACCAGTAGGTCTTTTTTCCTGCCCATCATTTCTCATGTGCATATTTATATGTACCTTGGGAAACAATAACCAGCTGAGAGGGATTACCAATGAGAATGAGAGAGTTGGTCATTTGTAGTCAGCCATGACTCAGGGGTAGCAGTCTTGCTGCTGAATCAGAACACTAAGACCTCTTCAGGCATATGAGCGCATCATCCTAGCTGACTATCCTAGCAAAGTACCGATGAGGGAGCACTGCCTGTTTGTAGGTGTTGCTTTTCCAATGTGACATTAAATCGAGGCCCTACCTAACTCTTTAGGTGAATGTAAAAAATCTCAGGGCACTATTTCCAAGAAAATCAGGGGCGTTTTCTTAATCCTCTAGATGAGGTAAATGAAAGATAGATCTGTTCCTCTCTGCCACTAATCCCATTATCAACAAGATAACACTCTGAAATGATGGAACAGGCTCAAGTGGTTGAATGGTCTCCTGTTCCTACATTAGCTAAGATAAGGGATAGGTTGGGTGCCTTTAAATGGCCATTCTTGAATTGGAAAATCATAGAATGATACAACACAGGAGGGGTTTATTTGGCCAAATGTTCCTGGGCGCAGCTATCCGGTTAGTCCCATTCCTTTGCTGTTTTTCCCCATAGTCCTGTCATCTTTCTTCTCCTTTCAAGTATTTATCCAATTCTCCTTTGAAAGTTACTATTGAATCTGCTTCCTCCAACTTTTCCGGACATGTCTTCCAGGTTGCAATAATTAGTTGTGTGCAAAATGATTCCTCAAGTTGCCTTTGGTACTTTTGCCAATCATCTTAAATCTGTGCCCTCTTCTTACTGAGTCCTTGTCACTCAAAACAGTTTTCTTATTTAACCTATAGAAGCCTCCATCAAAAAACCTGCACTGATAAGTGGCAAGTAATATTTGCACAAAACAAGTGCCAGGCAATGACCATCTCCAACAAGAGAGAATCTTACCACTTCCCCTTGATACTGAACAACCGCACCATTGTTGTAACACCCACCATCAATGTCCTGGGTCACCATTGACCATAATTTTAATTGAAACAGCCCTATGAATATATAGCTACAAGAGGAGGTCGGAGACTTGGAATTCTGCAACAGGTAAAGCCTGTCCACCATCTACAAAGCACAAGTCAGGAGTGTGATGGAATACATTCCACTTACCTGCATGAGTGCAGTTCCAACAACACTCAAGAAGCTCGACACCATCCAGGACAAAGCAACCCGAACAATCGGCACCCAATCTGCCACCTTTAACATTCACTCCCTCCATCAATGATGCACAGTGGCAGCTGCATGTACCAGACACAAAATGCATCACGGCAACTCGCCAAGGCTCCTTTGACAGCACCTTCCAAATCTGTGACCCCTACCACTGGAAGACAAGGGTAGCAGACACATGGGAACACCACCACCTGCAATCTTCCCTCCAAGTCACACATCCTTTTCTGATTGGAAATATATTGCCACTCCTTCATCTTCACTGGGTGAAAATCTCAGAACTCCTTCCCCACCAGCACTGTGGCTGTGCCTACAGCCTATGGACAACAATAGCTCAAAATGGCAACTCACTGACACCTTCTGAAGGAGGATTATGGATGCGCAGTAAATGCTGACCTTTCCACTGAAGCCCACATCTCATGAATAAATAAAAACTCTTAACTTGCTCTGCTCTATGGAAAATAATCCCAGATTTTCCAGTCTCTCCAAATAAGCAAAGGCCCGCAATGTGGCCTCACACATTTATTTCATCGGCTCCCTTACCAAGGCCTCCAAATCCTTCCCAGAATTGAACAGCAAAACACAGCTGAGGCCTTGCTGATGTTTTATAAAAGGTTTAGTGTTATGAGAGATTCTGATTTATAAAGTGCAAAGCACCATTGCTAACCCTCATCCTCCTAAACAGGAACTTCCTGTGCTAAAGGTTTTGACAGTTTGCTCAATGCTTTGGTGTTTGTGAAGTCTTTGGTTTGTCAGATACTGATAAAAACCGCAGATACAGAGCAGCAGTGACCACTGGCAATCTGACCTGATAAGGATGTGGTAGTCACTCTACCTGCTCACCGCCAATCGAGCTTCTCTAGTTTTTGTAAACATGTGAAGATATATTCCTTGTGCCCCACATCTCATCTCCTGCCATTTAAATGCCTACTTATTGCAGCTTGCAATCTGACCAGCACAAAGAAGCTAAGGGAACATAAACCAAAGTGTCACTACATTCACCGGCCCTAACCATTGTCAAAATGACATTCTCTCTGATTGTGACCTGTAACACATTATTCATTTTTGGCCTACTTGACTTCTCAGCTTGCCCACCCTCCAGGGTTGGCCTGGAGTCTCCAGGAAATGAAGATCAATCTCTGGGCCTCTGCTGTGTGAAACCCTGGAGAAAAATCATAGGGACATTACAAAGACTTTTTAATAGGTTTTCTTTGAACATTTCTCTTTACCAGATATGAAAATATTGGATAATGGGGAGGGAAAAAGACTGGTTGGTTGACAATCAAGCATCATCCAGTTGGGTAATGAATCTTTTTGCTTTCCAGTTGTTGTAGGAAGGCAGTCCGTCACAAGGCTGGATGTGTTGGCCAACAAATGGCTGGAGCGTGAAGACGAGTTAGAATCATAGAATTACTACAGTGCAGAAGGAAGCCATTCGGCCCATCGAGTCTGCACCGACAACAATTCCCCCTCCCCCCAGGCCCTACCCACGTAACCCCATGGCTAATCAACCTAGCCTGCACACCTTTGGAGTGTGGGAGGAAACCGGAGCACCCGAAGGAAACCGAAGCAGACATGGGAGAATGTGCAAACTACACACAGACAGTGACCTGAAGCTAGAATTGTACCTGGGTCCCTGGTGCTGTGAGGCAGCAGTGCTAACCACTGTGCCATCCTACGTTATGTGGTGAAACCTCCAAGAATATATTTAATCACAGTTGGCAACCCTATTGACATGTCTGAATTCTTTGACACGGTCAACTGGACAAACATGAAGTACTTAGTTCATGAGGGTCGTGGGGGCCTGGAGAGGGTCGTGGGGGCCTGGAATGTGTTGCCGGGCAAGGTGGTGGAGGCGGACACACTGGGAACGTTTAAGACTTATCTAGACAGCTATATGAATGGAGTGGGAATGGAGGGATACAAAAGAGTGGTCTAGTCTGGACCAGGGAGCGGCGCGGGCTACTTGTTCCTTGTTTCTCGTTTCAAGGCTTCATTCTATGATCATCTTCCTGGTGCCAGTACAGAGCGAGACTGCGGATAGTTGGGAACCTGTCTCGGGGGCAGGGAATTCATATGGTGTTCGTGGAAGTGGAAATGACTAGGGTTGGGAAGCATTTCCCGATCGGGGCCATTGTGATCTCCTGGACTCGTTTCGATCGCCTCAGGGGGTCGGAGAGGAATTTCCCAGATTTTTTTCCCCATATTGGCCCTGGGGTTTTTCACTCTGGGTTTTCGCCTCTCCCTGGAGATCACATGGTCTGGAATGGGAATGGTCTGGAATAATGAACAAAGCATCGTAGCTGTGAGGGACAGCTCGGTGGATAGGATTTTGGTATGTAGATAGGCTGGAAAATTGGGCGGGGATCCTGGATTCAGGATTCAATCCTGGACCGGGGAGCGGCGCGGGCTTGGAGGGCCGAAGGGCCTGTTCCTGTGCTGTATTGTTCTTTGTTCTTGTTCTTTGTTCAAAGTATAAATATAGAGTATATAGATATATATCTAGATCTCCCGCTCTCCTGAAAAGGTTTTAGTAGCTAAAGGCCAGTTTAGCTTTAAATATAATGGTTGATAGGTTTCTGTTAAACTGAGTGTCAAGGGAGCTAAAATTGGTCAATGGATTTGAGGTGCAGATCAGCCATGATCTAATTGAATGACGGACAGGCTTGAGGGGCTGAATGGACTGCTCTTGTTCCCATATTCCAACTGTACCATCCTTCTACAGTGCCTCTACTCTTGCCCAGGTGAATGGGACAATACAGTACTTAGCTAGATAATTACCCAGCTTGGTGTCGCTCTTGCTCTAACCAAGACCGCAAGAAATTACGAATGTAGCCCAGTCCATCATGCAAATCAACCTCCCATCCATTGATTCTGTGTACAATTCCTGCTGCCTCAGGAAAGCTGCCAGCATAATCAAAGACCCCACTCATCCCGGATACACTCTCTTCCACTTTCTTCTGCCGGAAAAAGATACAGAAGTCTGAAAGCATGTACCAAGCGACTCAAGAACAGCTTCTTCCCTACTGACATCAGTATTTTGAATGGTCCTATTGCGTATCAAACTGATCTTTCTCTTCACTTGATCGGTAACTGCAACAGTATATTCTGCACCCTCTCATTTCCTTCTTCCCTCTGTACTCTATGAATGGTATGTTTTAGAAATCATAGAATCATAGAAACCCTACAGTGCGGAAGGAGGCCATTCGGCCCATCGAGTCTGCCCCAACTACAATCCCACCCAGGCCCGACCCCCACATATTTATTTGCTAATCCCTCTAACCTACGCATCTCAGGACTCTAAGGGGCAATTTTTAACCTGGCCAATCAACCTAACCCGCACATCTTTGGACTGTGGGAGGAAACCCACGCAGACACGAGGAGAATGTGCAAACTCCACACAGACAGTGACCCGAGCCGGGAATCGAACCCGGGACCCTGGAGCTGTGAAGCAGCAGTGCTAACCACTGTGCTACCGTGCCGCCCCTGAATAACTCACAAGAAGCAATACTTCTCACTATGTCCCAATACATGTGACAATAAATCAATTCAACAATTTGAACAAAATCATCTTTAGCATTGCTTTTTTATTTATTTTTTGCCTTTGTATTATTGCTTCAGACGTTCCTGAAGGATCTATTCCCCCCTCTTTATTTACATATTTCCACGGTTAACATCATCCAGAAGCAAAGGGTCAGATTTCGCGTGTATCTTGAGAACACGCAGAACAACAATGACACGGGATGACATGGTTAGCAGTGCTGCCTCACAGTGCCAGGGACCCGTGTTCAATTCCCAGCTTGGGTCACTGTCGGCGTGGAGTTTGCACATTCTCCCCATGTCTATGTGGGTTTCCTCCGGGTGCTCCTGTTTCCTTCCACACTCCAAAGATGTGCGGGTTAGGTGGATTGGCCATGCTAAATTGCCCCTTAGTGTCAGGGGGACTAGCTCGGGTAAATGCATGGGGTTGTGGGGATAGGACCTGGGTGGGATTGTGGTTGGGCCAGACTCGATGGGCCTTCTGCACTGTAGGATTCTATGACATCTCCCAACCGTTGACCGGAACATAAACGGAGGCCCTTAAGCCTGTTCCATCCTTCAGTGAGACCATGGCTGATCTTACCATGGTCAGGCACGTCTGAAAGTCTTGCTTTGGATGAGCCCGTTTCCCAAAGTGATTACCTGACTGTGTTAAAGGTGCAAGCTGCCCCTGTTGTGGTTATCCTGTGCCTGGATTGAGAAAATAGAGAGAAATGGAATGAGCTCCCTTTTGGTAGTGAATGTCTCCCCATCTGATATTTCCAAATTCACTATAACCAAACCAGAGATTCAGGTACTAAATCTATCCCAATTCCACAGCCAGATTCTGAGCTGCTGCGAGACAATATCTGTTTCAAACAGTAGGTACAGTAAGAGTTTTAACAACACCAGGTTAAAGTCCAACAGGTTTATTTGGTAGCAAATACCGCACCAAACAGTAGGTGGCAGCAAAACAGATGCAGTGGAGGTGGAGAGGTCCAACCGAGAGCCTCACAGCCACTGTGCCCTCTAGAGGCCAAAGTTTGAAGGACAATTATGGCTCCGGTTTAAGACACAATCCTGATGCAAGCTCCAAATTGCCTTTATAAAAACTTGATTCAAGAAGTAAATTTAGTCTCACAGCTAATTCCGTGTATTGCAAAGACATCAAGTTTTAAATTTATTTATTAGTGTCACAAATAGGCTTACATTAACTTTGCAATGAAGTTACTGTGAAAATCCCCTAGTTGCCACACTCCAGCGCCTGTTCGGGTACACTGAGGGAGAATTTAATATGGCCAATCCACCGAGCCAGCACATCTTTCAGACTGTGGGAGGAAACCGGAGCAAACCCACGCAGACACGGGGTGAATGTGCAAACTCCGCACAGGCAGTGACCCAAGCCGGGAATCAAACCCGGGTCCCTAACGCTGTAAGGCAGCAGTGCTAACCACTGTGCCACCATGCCACCCCTTGGCACTGCTTGTCCCAAATTCCAACATTGCCTCATCCTCAGTAAAATTGAGCTCATCCGAAGCTCTGCTGCCTTTATTGTAACTCCTGTTCACCCAAATCCCTGTGTATTCACTGACCTACACCAGCTCCCCACCTAGCAACACCTCCGTTTTAAAGGCACAGCCACCAATGATGATGAACGACTGCACATAGGGTACCAGAATTGGAAGAACACAGGGCTCTCAAAGGCTTCATAGAATCCCCACAGTGCAGAAGGAGGCCATTCGGCCCATCGAGTCTGCACCGACAACAATCCCACCCAGGCCCTGTCCCCATAACCCCTCGTATTTAACCTGCCAGTCCTCCTGAAACTAAGGTGCAATTTGGCATGGCCAATCCACCTAACCCGCACATCTCTGCAGTGTGGGAGGAAACCGGAGCACCCAGCCGAAACCCACACAGACACGGGGAGAATGTGCAGACTCCGCATAGACAGTGACCCAAGGCTGGAATTGAACCCGGGTCCCTGGCGCTGTGAGGCAGCAGTGCCAACCACTGTGCCACCGTGCCGGGGAAATTATACAGACAGAGAGAAGAGAAAGGTTTGGCAGGTTTAGAGAACACGGGTGTAAATTTTCCAAAAGCACTCCATGGAGTGATGGACATCAGTTCAAAGTGGAAAGGCGCAGCATGTTTGGGAAGCCAGTGGCAACTGATATTGTGAAGAAAATGAGGCTGAACAGTAAAGCTGCCATTCCTGATTCAGCTCAGCACATTTAGGCGCAGGGTATCGTGCCTGTAAATTGGCAACAAAACATGTGGTTTGCACTAACCACAAAATACTCACTTCTCACAACCATGTCCCTGTTATCACTTTAAGACTGACACTTCAGTAATGACCAATGCTAAATAAGGTAGACCAGGTCATAGATCATAGAAACCCTACAGTGCAGAAGGAGGCCATTCGGCCCATCGAGTCTGCACCGACCACAATCCCACCCAGGCCCTACCCCCACATATTTTTACCTGCTAATCCCTCTAACCTACGCATCTCAGGACTCTAAGGGGCAATTTTTAACCTGGCCAATCAACCTAACCCGCACATCTTTGGACTGTGGGAGGAAACTGGAGCACCCGGAGGAAACCCACGCAGACACGAGGAGAATGTGCAAACTCCACACAGACAGTGACCCGAGCCGGGAATTGAACCCAGGACCCCGGAGCTGTGAAGCAGCAATGCTAACCACTGTGCTACCGTGCCGTCTTAAAGGAGCTAGGTTGAAACTGCTTGTACTCACGTCATGAAGAACACTTACAGCTAGAGACCCTCATCTGATTGATTGGGATTGAATTTGGTCCCAGGGTAATGGGCAATATCAAGCCCCTTCATTTTGTGACCTTAATAGGACCTCATTAGTCAGTGTCATGGCTGAGTTATTAAATCACTAAAGGCCTTCATGTTGCTTAGATCATGCTGCAAGTGGAGGTGATATCCTAGTGGTATTATCACTGGACTATTAACCCAGAAACTCAGCTAATGTTCTGGGGACCTGGGTTCGAATCCCAACATGACAGATGGTAGAATTTGAATTCAATAAAAAATATCTGAAATTAAGAAGCTACTGATGACCATGAAACTATTGCCGATTGTCGGAAGAACCTATCTGGTTCACTGATGTCCTTTAGGGAAGGAAATCTGCCGTCCTTACCTGGTCTGGCCTACATGTGACTCCAGAGCCACAGCAATGTGGTTGACTCTTAAATGCCCTCTGACTGGCCCAGCAAGCCAGTCAGTTTAAGGGCAACTAGGGATGGACATTAAATGCTGCCCAGCCAGTGACGCTCATGTCTCACAAATGAATGAAAAAAAATGATAGGCACAAATAACCGCACATTTTGAAAGCTGCGCTTTAATTTGCAAAATAAAAATTGTATTCCTCCAGTATCTTTCATGATGTCAGGATGTTCCAAAGTGTTTCATAGCCAAAGAATTACCTTCCAAAGTGTAATCACTGTCGTCATATAAGCGTGCCAGCCTGTGCACAGCAAGATCCTATATCAGCAATCTGATAGTCACCAGATAACCTGTTTTTTTAAGTGATATTGACTGAGGGATAAATCTTGGTCAAGGTACAGAACAGAACTTCCCTGCTCTTCTTCAGAACATCCCGCAAATTTCCAACGCCCACTTGAGAGGGTGGACAGGGTCCTGTTTTATCCAAAGGACAGCACTTCTGACACTGCAGCACTCCCTCAGTACTGCAGTGGGAGTATCAGCCTGGGTTATGTGCTCAAGTCCCCAGTGTGGGTCTTGAATCCTGAACTTTTATACTTAGAAGTGATAGTGATGAGCGATGCTGACACTCATAAAAATATTCCTCTTACCTTGCTGACCTCTTCCTTCCTTACAACCTCACTTTCTCTAATTTGGTCCTATTTCCTCCCAGAGTAGAAACTGCAGATCTCTCAGGCCGTCCATTCCATGCTCCATTATTCTTTGTTTTTGCATGTTTCAGTCTTGAACTATGTGACTTGCTCCTTTCACCAATGTTTCGCAATGAAATGGCCATCATCACCTCTGCCTTGCTCCTGACAGCATTGGCACAGATAGATTGTGATGTCACATCCTCTATCCCCATGGAAACACAAATATGTTACAAAGTGTATCCAATCAGAAATAGGAAAAGTTTCAGATTAGTTTAATTTATTTAAATATAATGTATATTTATTCCGATTGAGATTTGGTGAGTATTAAACCAGCCCCAGATCTGAGATCACCTCAGCCAATTTGTCCCTTAATCCTTCATAATTTCCTTTATTCAACTTTAACACCCTGGCTTCAGTTTGAACTTCCTCACTTACAAACATAATGTAAAATTCTATCATATCGTGGTGTTAGATTCATGAATTCACTGACACCTCATGGTCTCTGGTACAAATATAGGAGTTTATTAGGAGTTCCTTTAGTTGTCTCATTACAAGATGTTCACCAGCTTCTCAGTCTCGCTCGTCCTCGCTCTCTCTCTTACATGATGTCACCAGTCTCCCTCGTTCTTGTTCTCTGTCTTACAGTCATTATTATGCATTATTCCAGAGACCACCCCCTTCACATTCATTGGTTAGTTGAACACGTTCGCATAAGGTGGCCAACATGGATTAGCCCGGACCTCTGGTCATGTATTATTCATGAGTTAGTAATTTTGCTGAGGTTAGCAAAATCACACACTGTGAGTACCTGACAAGCAGAGCAGCACATCTCAATATGTTGTAACATTGTAACATGACCTCAGCACAAATGAAACTTGAAGGTTCAGTAGGATTTATCCTGTGTGAAAATGTTAACACAAGTACACCATTATAAAATGTTATAAAAATGTTATACAAAAAAGTAAAATAAAAGTAAAATAAAACAGTGGCTCCCCACAGTGGTTACTGATGTATTTGTGTATGGGGTGGTATGATTTGTATGGATAGCATGCAAAACAATACTTTTCACTGTATTTCGGTACACGTGACACTAAATTTAAATCTAATCTAATAATCTCTAAAGGTTATTTAACAACAAGATTATTAATTAGCCCGAATGTGGGACTGAGTTCAGTATCACCCACTGTGTGATGTAAAAGAATACATAACCTGAGTCTAGAGGGCAGTCTTGTACTGGACAGAGATGTGTGTAGAGGCAAGCATGGAGACAGTTCCGAGCTTAGACCTTATAATCATATACGTATATAGTTACTAATGGCTGATAAACACTTGCCGTTCAACTATACAAGACTCAGAACCTCTTTATCAGACCTACCAAACAACAGACATCTTACAACATATATCTCTAATTCTCCGTGAACCTCTATCTCTGTGTTACCCTCTTACCTTCTGATGCGCTATCAATAAGGCGAAAGACTACTGATATGCCAATATAAGTGTAGGCTTTTATTCACAACAGAATCAGGAGCAGATCCCAACAAATAACCGTCCTGGACTGAACAAAGGGGAGGAGACAGCCACCTTTATACTAGGTGCTGAGGGGAGGAACCAAACTGGAAGGGGATGTGTCCAGGTATGACAAACACACACAACGGTGGTCCATATAGGACAAAGGCACAACTGAGGTCCACCACACCTTCTATCTCTGTTTCTCTGTTACTCTCTATCTCTCTGTTAGTTACCCTTTATCTCTGTTTCTCTGTTATCCTCTATCCTGTTTCTCTATTACACTCTATCTCTGTTACCCTCTATCTCTTTTACTCTATTACCCTATGTCTCTGTGTTTTTCTGTTATTCTCTATCTCTGTCTTATACCGTTATCCTCACTCTCTGTTCCTCTGTTACCCTCTATCTCTGTTTGTCTGTTACTCTCTATCTCTCTGTTCCTCTGTTACCCTCTATCTCTGTGTCACTCTGTTACTCTTTCTGTCTGTGTTTCTCTGTTACCCTCCATCTTTCTGATAGTCTCTCACTGTCCTTGTTGCTTTGTCTGTTACTCGATGGTAGTCATGATGTGGAGATGCCGGCGTTGGACTGGGGTAAACACTGTAAGAGTTTTAACAACACCAGGTTAAAATCCAACAGGTTTATTTGGTAGCAAATGCCATTAGCTTTCGGAGTGCGCTGGTCCATCGAAGGAACAGCGCTCCGAAAGCTAATGGCATTTGCTACCAAATAAACCTATTGGACTTTAACCTGGTGTTGTTAAAACTCTTACTCGAATGTAGAGCAGGATTTGATTTTAGATTAAATCCGAAGCATCCAGCAGGAGGCGTCAAGAAGCTGCTCCTTTGGGACCTTTCAATTTCAACCAAAAAGGCGAACTAAAAACAGGTGCAGAAAATAAAAATTGGCCCCAAACTTACCCTGTGGATCAAGACCTTTGAATTTCTGCCCCACCTATTTTGGCGTAAATTACTGAAGATAAACACAATGAAACTGCACAGTGGAGAGACCAGCAGGAGAGCTGTTTCTATATTAGTCCCACAGAGCATTGACCCGGGATCTTTGTACTTTCAAGCCCGAGACTGATAGATTTTTATTGGGTAAAGCTATCGAGGGATATGGAGCAAAGGCAGGTAAATGGAATTGAGGGCAGACCAACCACAATCTCATAGGCTCGAGGGACTGAATGACCTCCTTCTGTTCTTGTGTTACATTATCAATTCAGTTTTTCATTATAGTCGGTTAGCTCAGTTGGCTGGACAGCTGGTTCATGATGCAGAGCGATGCCAACAGCATGGGTTCAATTCCCGTATCAGCTGAGGTTATTCATGAAGATCCTGCCTTCACAACCTTGCCTCTTGCCTGAGGTGTGGTGATCCTCAGGTTAAATCACCACCAGTCAACTGTTCCCCCCCTCAAGATGGAAAGCAGCCTATGATCATCTGAGACTATGGCAACTTTACCTTTGTCTCAATATGGAGTGAGGGTCAGACAAATGTGTCACTACTAGGTGGAGATAGGTGGTTACTTGTGGGTGACTGAGTGGCTGGAATTCTGCCGTCCCTCCCGCCACGGAATCGGAGCGGGCGAGGGGCGGGTAGCAGAAATGTCCGTTGACCTTAAGCGGGAATTTCCAGTTTAGCTCAAGTGAGGCCAAAAAATCCCGCCCAGTGTGTCTGTGAGGGATCACAAAATAATTTTGGAAAATATTCAGCACAACAAGGCTGGTCCGTCGTGCCTGTACCAACTCTTTGAAAAAGTTATCCAATTAGTCCCACACTCCCATTCTTTGCCCAGACTTCTCTTCCAAATTTCTCCTTTCCAGTATTTATCCAGTCCGCTTTGGAAAGTTACTGTTGAATCATTGGGCGGGATTTTAAGGCCTCGCTTGTCCTGAAACCGTAAAATCCTGCCCGAGGTCAACGGACCTTCCCATTGTCCGCTCCGATTCCCGTGGCGGGCGGGATGGTAAAATTGTTTCAGACAATGCAATCCAGATTATAATGACTTGCTGCATTAAAAAAATTAATTCCTCATGCAGTCTCTGTATGTTTATCACTAACCTTTCTGTGACTGGAAACAGTTTTGATTTTAAACACTTCTATCAAATATCCTTTAAAGGTTCTTTGCCTGAAGGAGAACAAACACAGCTTCCTCCATGTGACCAAAAAATCCCCCATCCCTGGGACCATTCCAGTAAATCTCCACAAATTCACTAGGGCCATGACAATCCTTCCTGATGCGCAGTGCTCATATAGAATACTCCAACTAGTGTTTTATGAACTGTTCATAGAACCCTTACAGTGCAAAAGAGACCATAGGGCCCATCGAGTCTGCACCGATTCTCTGACAGAGTAAGTTACTGAGGCCCACTCCCCTGCCTCTGTAACCCCAGACATTTACCATGGCTAATCCATCTAACCTACACATCTTTGGATACTAAGAGGTAAGTTAGCATGGCCAATCCACCTAACCCGCACATCTTTGGAGTGTAGGAGGAAACCAGGGCATCCGGAAGAAACCCATGCAGACACAGGGAGAAGGTGCAAACTCTACACAGTCACCCAAGGCCAGAATTGAACCCGGGTCCCTGGCACTGTGAAGCAGCAGTGCCAACCACTGTGCCACTGTATTGCTGTTCAATTGTGAAATGTGAAAGAATAAGAGGAAATCATTGTTGATACCTATTTTAGTTATGGCCTATCAGCTGTATCTAAAAGTCTGATGAATTGCCATGTTCCCATTTCACCTTGTACAGTCTGGGACTGTGCCAGCATTTTCCTGATGCTGTGTTGGTGATGGGATGTTGGAAAGGCTTGGACCTCGATATTTACAAATTCATTCTGTGGCTATCCCTGGTAAGACCCAAGTCAAAAAAACCCCAAGATTAATTAAACGAAAAATAAACAGAATCTGGTACAGTCCTCCCCGATCCTCCTACGTGACTGAAACTCAATCTATGGGATCAAACTCATGCTGAGTTGCCAACCCTCCAGGATTGCCCAGGAGCATTCAGGAATAAAAGGACAACTGGGAGAAAAATCATTTAGGCAGTAAAATGATGTGTTTTAAAATTTTTGTTTGTTGAAAACTTTTTATAGAAAATATTGGACATGGGAAAAAGGCTGACTCAGTCATGGAGTTTTACAGCACAGAGACAGGCCTTTCGGCCCATCATGTTCACACTGGCCATCAAGTGCCTATTTATTCTAATCCCATTTTCCAGCACTTGGTCCATAGCCTTGTACGCTATGATGTTTCAAGATCTTATCTAATGCTGCTCTAATGTTGTGAGGGTTCCTGCCTTCACCACCCTTTCAGGCAGCGAGTTCCAGATTCCCAGCACCCTCTGGGTGAAAAGATTTTCCTCAAATCTCCTCTAAATCTCCCATCCCTTACCTTAAATCTAAGCCCCCTGGTTATTGACCCCTCTACTATGGGAAAGGTTTCTTCCTATCCACCCTATCTATGTCCCTCATAATTTTGTATGCAGACTGATCATCCAATCCTTGTGTAATGAGGAGCCTGTTTGCTTTCCAATTGGCCACGGGAACATTGTGCCCTGGGCATAAGCATGGTGGCCAACCAATAGCAGGACTGGTGGAGGCTGGAAGTCATGTGATAATATCTCCAGAAATATGTCTAACCAGAGTTGGAAACGTTTACCACTATATCATATTACCATAGAACTATAGAACCATAGAATCGCTAAAGTTCAAAAGGCCCATTGAGTCTGAACCGACTCTCCGAAAGAGCATCTTTCACCCACCCAGGTCCACCCACCACACTTCCCCCTACAAAGCCCTATCCCTATAATCCTGTGCATTTACCATAGCTAATCCACCTAATCTACACTGTTGGGGGGAAACCGGAGTAAACCCACACAGACACAAGGAGAATGTGCAAACTCCACACAGGTAGTCTCCCAAGGCCAGAATTGAACCCAGGTTCTTGGCATTATGGGGCAAAAATGCTAATCATTGTGCCACCTTAATTGGCATCTGCCTTTTGTATGGAACTACTGAGGGGGCAGTGTCCTAGGTTATTGGGCAATTCATGTACTTGTTTTTACTCATTCATGGAATGCGGGTTTTTAATTCCAGATTTTTATCAAATTCAAATTTCACCATTTCTGCCAGAGTGGGATTCGAACCTGGGTCCCCAGAACCCTGTGTCTCTGGATTACTAGTCCAGCGAGAATACCACTGTGCCACGGCCTCCCCAAACTATACTGCTGCAATTATGGAACTGCATCGTCAGTTGACTAACCCATGACCTTTACCTAGAGAGGGCCTCAGAGAATTTTCTGCCACAAACCAGCCCATAAATTCTCTTAAAATTCTACAGCACTCTTGGAGGTGCGGGTTTCTGCATCGGATGTTGAACTGCCTGTTTGGATTGATGTAAAACTGCCCATGGCACTATTCAAAGATGAACAGGAAATTCTCCTGGTGTCCTGAGTAACATATTCTCTCTCAACTAACATCACCAGAAACAGATGAACAGGTCATTTATCTCACTGTTGCTGGTGGGAGCTTGCTGTGCACAAATTGGTTGCTGCTCCATGGCTTACACCAAAAGCATCAACACAACCTCAGAAATGTCATTGATTGGCTATTAAGCACTTTGGTTTGCTCTGCGGGTGTGAACTGATGCTGTAGAAATGCATGCTCAACCTTGCTTCATTCTACACTTGATTATGAAAGTAAGAAAGATTAGTGTTTCTGTGATGTCATTCATAATCTCAGGATGTCCCAAAGTTCTTTCACTCCAATGAATTACTTTTGAAATGCAGCGACTGTTGTCATGTAGGAAACAGAGCAGCCAATTCACGTACAGCAAGGTCCCATGAACAACAATTTGATAACAGGTAACTGGTTTTGGTGATTTTGGCCGAGAAGATGACGGCACGGTGGGACAGTGGTTAGCACTGCTACCTCACAGTGCCAGGGACCCAGGTTCAATTCCGGCCTCAGGTCGGTCTGTGTGGAGTTGGCACATTCTCCCTGTCTGTGTGGGTTTCCTCCCACAGTCCAAAGATGTGCAGGTTAGGTTGATTGGCCATGCTAAATTGCCCCCTAGTGTCAGGGGATTAGCAGGGTAAATATGTGGGGTTACGGGAATAGGACTTGGGTGAGAGTGTGGTCGGTGCAGACTCGATGGGCTGAATGGCCTCCTTCAGCACTGTAGGATTCTATATGAAAATAAGCCTGTTGGACTTTAACCTGGTGTTGTTAGACTTCTTACTGGATTCTATATTGACCAGGACATTGGGGAGAGTTCCCTGTTCCTCTTTGAAATAGTGCCATGAGATCCTTTACATCCGATTGAAAGGACAGAAGTGTTGGCCTAGATCTTGTGTGGCATGGTGGCACAGTGGTTAGCACTGCTGCCTCATAGTGCCAGGGACCTGGGTTCGATTCCTGGCAAGGGGCACAGTCTGTGTGGAGTTTGCACATTCTCCCCGTGTCTGCAAGGGTTTCCTCTGGGTGCTCTAATTTCCTCCCACAGTCTGAAAGACGTGCTGGTTAGGTGCACTGGCCATGCTAAATTCTCCCTCAGTGTACCTGAACAGGTGCCAGAATGTGGCGACTAGGGGGTTTTCACAGTAACTTCATTGCACTGTTAATGTAAGCCAACTTGTGACTAATAAATAAACTTTAAAATCTCTGAAGTGAAACTTGAAACCTATGACATACTGACCAAGAAGTGAGAGGATTTTTAAAATTATTTTTTTGGGATGTAGGCATTGCTGGTTAGGCCAGCATTTATTGCCTATTACCAATTGCCCTTGACAAGGTGGTGATGAGCTGCCTTCTTGAACCCTCCATTTGGTGTAGGTGCACCCCCAGTGCTGTTAGGGAGGGAGTTCCAGGATGTTGACTCAGCGACAGTTAAGGAACGGTAATGTAATTCCAAGTCAGAATGGTGAGCGGCTTGAAAGGGAACCCCCAGGTGGTGGTGTTCCCATACATCTGCTGTCTTTGTCCTTCTAGATGGTAGTGGTTGTGGGTTTGGAAGGTGCTGCCTAAGGAGCCTTGGTGAGTTTCTGCAGTACAGAGTGAAAATGGTACACACTGCTCTCACTGTGTGTCAGTGGCGGAGGCAGTGAACGGTGGTGGAAGGGGTGCCAATCAAGTGGGCTGCTTTATCCTGGATAGTGTCAAGCTTCTTAACATCAAGAGTGTTATCTCTTGATGTTAAGAAGATTGACACCATCCAGGATGGTGCCCACTGGTTAGCACTGCTGCCTCACAGCGCCAGGAACCTGGGTTCAATTCTGGCCTCGGGTCACTATCTGTGTGAAGTTTGCACACCTTCCGTGTGTCCGCGTGGGTTTCCTCCGGGTGCTCAGTCCAAAGATGTGCGGGTTAGGTTGATTGGCCATGCTAAATTGCCCCTTAGTGTCAGGGGATTAGCAGGGTAAATATGTGGTGTTACGGGAATAGGGCCTGGGTGGGACTGTAGATGGGCCGACAGGCCTCCTTCTACACTGTAGGGATTCTATGATTAAGAGAGAACATACATTTATATGTTGCCTTTCACAAATTCATGATACCGCAGGGCGAAACACATTTCCCAGCAGGACTCACTGATCAAGAGCAGAAACTAGATCGATTTTTTCAACTCCCCCCACCCCCCCCCCCCCCACCCCCTCCAACCCTCCCTGCAACCCCCCTCCCCCCAACCCTCCCTGCAACTTTCCTAACCCAAGTGGATGCTGCGGTAATAGGTAGCTGCACCAAATGAATCCCTCTCAAATGAGAAATAAAATTATGCCACTTTTCCCAGTAAATATTGCTTGAGGATCAGCCGGTGAACCAAAAATTGGGAGAGTTCTGCTTAATGTTCCAGATTTTGTCTGGTGCAAGGAAAAGGGGCCATTAGTCACAGTGGAACGCTCCAGATAAACCTGTGGGGCTGTGCATGGAAATCCAATCCATCAAACCACTTCCTCTTTATTCCCATCAGATAGAACTCCAGATCCAGGCAAACCACTTCATCATTTATCCGTTGGCCGTGACAGTAATGCAAAAGTAACAGAGTGGAAATCAAACTTTTCTGGTTGATAAACAGAGTGCAGTGCCGGGAGTTAGGAAATGGTCAGTCACTGAGGCTCCGCCGTCACTTTAGGCCCTTGTTAAATTAAAGGAGGATTAAACGGTGTGAGAAAAAAGTAACAGATGCTAATTTGTGGAAACCGTGGTTACAGATTGTTGGAGCTCTAACTGATTATACGAGTTACTAACCGTTACGCTGTCAGATTATTGTTCAAAAAACCTGCAAACTCTGTCTCATTGGCCTTAAATGAAGATTCCTTCCAAATATTGGAACACTCCCACTGGCTCCCTTTAAATTGTGGGGGACACTCCTACAGACCCCTTTCCAAATATTGGAACACTCTCACTGGCTCCCTTTGAATTGTGGGGGACACTCCTACAGACCCCTTTCCAAATATTGGAACACTCTCACTGGCTCCCTTTAAATTGTGGGGGACACTCCTACAGACCCCTTTCCAAATATTGGAACACTCTCACTGGCTCCCTTTGAATTGTGGGGGCACTCCTACAGACCCCTTTCCAAATATTAGTGAAGTTTTGAGAAAAAACACTCTCTGGTCTGTAATGTTGACTTGTGTCCGGTTAGGGTGAGTTAATCACATGAAATGGCTCATCTATCAGCAGCTCACGGGATTCAAGTGTTACTGTGATAGGAAGGCTTGCTGTGGGCAACTGACTAGGTGCCTCTGGAAAACCCTTACAACTTCCCCAGTCCCTGTTGCTATTCATGTCACCTCTGGTGCCTAAACGTCTCCTGCCCCTGTTCTTGCTTGAGGCATCTCATCGACTTGAATTGTTAGCCTGCAAGTCGGATTTCAGGTCAATTGTTCCACAATGCAGTAATAACCTGTGATGTGCCATGGCAAATAAATTAGAATGAAAGAATTTGCATTTATACTGTGCCTTCGGAAAGAAAAATAGATGGATCTCAGAACCCCGTAGAGTGCTTCACAACCAATTAAGTACTTTCTAAGTTTCACCATTGTAGGGAATGTGACAGTTCATTTATGTTCAGCCAGCTCCAACCACAAACATGGTAGAGGCACAGTTAATCTTTTTCAGTGTGGCTGGTTGAGGGATAAATATTGGTCTGGTACATTCGGAAGAACTTGGTAGACATTCTCCTCGTGTCTGTGTGGGGTTCCTCCGGGTGCTCCGGTTTCCTCCCACAATTCAAAGATGTGCGGGTTAGGTTGATTGGCCGTGCTAAAAAAAAATTGCCCGTTAGTGTCCTGAGATGCGTAGGTTGGAGGGATTAGTGGGTAAATATGTCGGGATAGGGGGTAAGGCCTGGGTGGGATTGTGGTCGGTGCAGACTCAATGGGCCGAATGGCCTCTTTCTGTACTGTAGGGTTTCTTTCTACATAAACAAGTTGTGACAATACATTTAACATCCACCTGGGCGAATAGACGGAACCTCCTCAATTTAGTGTCGGCACCTCCGACTGTATTCCCTCAATACTGCATACGGCACATTAGATGCGCATGTCTTTCTGGAATGGGACTTGAACTTACAAACTTCTGACGCAGAGGTCAGCGTGCCACCCATCAAACCACAGCCGCCACTGGACAGAAGGTATTTGTTAGTATTTACTCCAAAACTGAATTTTCTTTCCTTTTTTAAAAATTTGTGTTGGCTGTTTAGAAACATAGAAACCAGAATCAGGAGTAGGCCATTCAGCCCTTCGAGCCTGCTCTGCCATTCCTTTTGATCATGGCTGATCATCAAATTCGATATCCTGATCCCCCACTTCCCCCCATATCCCTTTAGCCCCAAGAGCTACATCTAATTTCTTCTTGAAATCACACAACGTTTTGGCCTCAACTACTTTCTGTGGTAGTGAATTCCACACATCCACCACCCTCTGGGTGAAGAAATTTCTCCTCACCTCAGTCCTAAAGGGTTTACCCCTTATCCTCAAACTATGATCCCTCGTTCTGGACTCCCCCCACCATTGGGAACATCCTTTCTGAATTCACCCTATCTAATCCTGTTAGAATTTTATAAATTTCTATGAGATCCCCTCTCACTCTCCTAAACTCCAGTGAATGTAATCTTAACTGACTTAGTCTCTCCTCACGTTTGAGAAGAACATGCACAGAAGCTTTATAATGAGGTCTAATCACTTTAGAATTGGAGTAACAGTTGATGCGCCAGTTAAAGGCAGTGTCATGGCAGTGGAATTGTGATAATGACGGGTAATTTGAATAGTGAGTTACTGATCGTACAGCGAGCCTTTAGTTGAGTCAAATTAAACTATATGAGTTTCGATTGCGATCTCAGTCTAACTGCTGATGGAAGAGATTCAGGCTCCTACAAGGAAAGATGATTGAACAGCCTTGGGGCTCTGTTCTGTAGAAAAACAAAGTGAAGTTGTTTAAAGTGGTTACTTATCAGCAAGGCCACTAATTTTGTAATGTTTACGGAAAATTGGGTGGTATTTATTGAGTCTTTTTCACTTAGAGTTTACTCAAGTGGACACTGTCGCTGACTCACTGCCAAACTACTGAATAGCCACTGATAGGAGTTTCAGCAAAGCCTTGACTATTTTCCTTTACTGAGTGAATACACCCTGTCCCAGTCAGCGCCAGCCCAGTGACCGGGAACTGCTTCCAGCAACATATGGGATTCCTCATGATCTGGGAATTTCCCTTGGGGGTTGGGGGAAGGGAAGAGGGAGGGGCCTTGGCGCATGGGCTATAAACGATCTGGAAGATGTCAGGTTGTAATCACAACTCGTGGAAGGGCAGGATGGAGCCCTTGGATGTTCTTACAATAAGACAAACAGGAACTGGGGTGGGCCCTGGAGAAATCTGGGACTTCCGGATCCCCCCAGTGATTGGAATTGGATAGAATTATTTGGAGAGTTAGGGTAGATTTTAACTCAGCCAGTCCACAAGGTGTAGCAGGTTGTTAAAATGGAACTGGGGGGGGGCAGGGTTCAATCTGGAAGCATTTTCCAACCACAGCACCATTACCTCATCTCAAAACAGGCACAGAACTGGTCATATGATGCCATTTTAACTTGAGAGCCAGTGAGTGTCAATGCGGCCAAAGCCAACAGAATGGCCTGCCAACACTTAGATACAAACGTATGAAGTCAGAGCAGAAGTAGGCCATTCGGCCCCTCAAGACTGCTCCGCCATTCAGTGAGATCATGGCAGAGCTGTTTGTGTTTCAAATACCACATTCCCATCTACCCCAAATAACCTTTCATTCCCTTGCATGACAAAAATCTATCTACCTCCTCCTTAATAATATTCAATGACCCTGTCCCTACCATCTTCTGAGGCAGAGTTCCAAAGTCGCACAATCTTCATCTCTCTCCTAAAAAGGTGACCGCTAATTTTGAAACATTGCCCCCAATTATGGACTCACCCACAAGAGGACACATCCTTTCCATGTCCACCTTGTCAAGATCGGTCAGGATCTTATACACTTCAATCAATAGACCTTTCACTCTTCAAAACTCCTGTGGAGACAAGCCCAGTCTGTCCAACTTTTCCACATAAGACAACCCACTCATTCCAATATCAATCTAGTAAACGTCCTCTGAACCACCTGTGACACATTTGCACCCTTCCTTGAATGGGGAGACCAAAACTGCAATTCAAGATGTGGTCTCACAAATGACCTGCACAACTGAAGCATAACATCCTTATTTTTATGTTCCATTCTTCTCATAATAAAGGATCGTATTCTATTAGCCTTCTTAATACTACTTGTTGTACCTGCACACTAACTTCGTGACTCTTGCACTGGGACACTCAGATCCCTCTACGCCTTGGAATTCTGCAATTGTTCTCTGTTTAAATAATATTCTGATTTTTTATTCTTCCTGTCAAAATGAAGAACTTCACATTTTCCCACATTATATTCCATCTGCCAGATTTTTGCCCACTCACTCAATCTATCTATGTCTGTCTGCAGTCTCCTATATCCACTTCACAACATACTCTCCTACCTATCTTTGTGTCGTCTGTAAATTTAGCTAGCATGCCTTCGCTCCCCACAATCTAAGTCATTGATATAAATTGTAAAAGGCTGAGGCCTCATTACAGACCTTTGTCCACCTGTCACATCCTGCCAATCAGAAAAAAGACCCATTTATGCATACTCTCTGTTTTCTGCCAGCCAGCCAATCTTCTATCTGTGCTAATATATTACCCTGTACACTATGAGCTTTTACTTTCCACAATAATCTTTGGTGTGGCACATTATCAAAATGCCTTCCAGAAACCCAAGTACAATTACAAGCTCCCCTTTATCCACGGCGCATGTTGCTCTTTCAATGAGCGCCAATAAATTGGTTAAGCATGATTTCCCTTTTGCAAAATCATGCTTGATCTTCCCAATTACCTTGAGCTTTTCTAAATGCCCAGCTATAATCCCTAATGATCTCTTCTTCCACGTCCCATGACAGACGTCAGGTTACCTGGCCTATAGTTTCTGTTTTCTGCCTCCCTCCCCTCTTGAATTGAGGGGTCACATTTGCTACTTTGCAGATTTTTCCAGATTCTAGCAAATTTTGTAAAATTAACACCAATGCATCTACTACCTCATTAGCCACCTATTTTAAGACCCTAGGATGAAGTCCATCTGGACATGGAGACTTGGGATAGAACATTTAGCCCCTCAAGCCTATCATAAAAAAGGGGCGGCACGGTAGCACAGTGGTTAGCACTGCTGCTTCACAGCTCCAGGGACCTGGGTTCGATTCCCGGCTTGGGTCACTGTCTGTGTGGAGTTTGCACATTCTCCTCATGTCTGCGTGGGTTTCTTTCGGGTGCTCCGGTTTCCTCCCACAGTCCAAAGATGTGCGGGGTAGGTTGATTGGCCATGCTAAAAATTGCCCTTAGTGTCCTGAGATGCGTAGGTTAGAGGGTAGATATGTAGGGATATGGGGGTAGGGCCTGGGTGGGACTGTGGTCGGTGCAGACTCGATGGGCCAAATGGCCTCTTTCTGTACTGTAGTGATTCTATGATTCTAGCTGCAGTTCCATCAGTTTGCTCAGTACTGCTTCCCTAGTAATTGTAATTTCACTAAGTTCCGCCTCCTAAATTACTGCTATTACTGAAATGTTTTCAAGTCCTCTATAGTGAAGATGGAAGCAAAATGTTGGTTAATTTCATCCGCCATTTCCTTATTATCTCCTATTAACTTTCCATTCTCACTCTTCTGGAGGACCAACACTCACTTTACTTATTCTTTTCGTTTATATAATACCTGAAAAAAAATCCTGCTATCCATTTTTACATTTCCAGCTAGCTTCCTCTCATCCTCTAATTTCCTTCTCCTGCTTAACCTTTCAGTCATTCTCTGCTGTTCTTTATATTCTGACCAATCATCTGATTTTCTACTCATCCTTGCTCAGTTATATATTGTTTCCTTAAGTTTGATGCTTTCTTTAACTTCTTTAGTTAACCATAGATAGTGGGTCCTCCCTTTAGAATTCTTTATGGTCGGAATATACTTATTCTGAGTACTCCTGCTTCTCTACTGATCTGTTCTCTAGCATAGTGTCCCAGGTCACTTAACCTAGCTCAGTTTCATGCCCACATAGTTGCCCTTAGCTTTCCTAGACTCATTCTTCTCTCTTTCAGACTGGATGTAAAATTCAATCATTTTGTGGTCGCTGCTACCTCGAAGTGCTTTTACTCCGAGATCATTAATTAATCCTGTCACATTACACCATACGAAGTATAGTATAATCTGCTCTCTGAATAATTCCAGAATGTGCTACTCTAAGAAACTCTCTCAAAAACATTCTATGAACTCCTCATCCAGGCTACTACTGCCAATCTGATTTTTTTCAGTTTTTATGTTGATTAAAATCACTCATGATTATCGCTGGCCATTTATCACAAGCACCCACTATTTATCCTTGTATACTTTGTCCTATATTGTGGTTACTGTTATGGGTCAGTAGTTCATTCCTATTAGTGACATCTTTCCCCTACTATTCCTCATCTGCACCCAAACTGATTCCACATCCTTATCTCCTCAACCAAGGTCATCTAACTATTGCACAAATGCCTCCCCCTTTTCCTAGCTTCTTGTCCTTCTTGAATGTCAAATAACCCTCAATATTCAGGACTCAATCCTTGTCATCCTGCACCATGCCTCCATAATGGTTACGAGGTCAGATTTATTTACTGCAATGTGCGCTGTCAATTCATTTACGTTGTTATGAATTTTTAAAATTCATTTCTGGGACATGGTCTAGCCAGCATTTATTGCCCATCCCTAGTTGCCCTTAGAAGGCAGTTGAGAGTCAACCATATTGCTGTGGCTCTGGAGTCGCATGTAGGCCAGGCCAGGTAAGGACGCCAGATTTCCTTCCCTAAAGTACATTAGTGAACCAGATGGGTCTTTCTGACAATCATCAGCAGATTCTTAATCCAGGTATATTACTGAATTCAAACTTCACCATCTGCCGGAGCGGGATTCGAACCCAGGTCCCCAGAACATTAGCTGAGTCCCTAGATTAATAGTCTAGTGATAATACCACTAGGCCATCACCTCCCCGTATGTTGCACACATTCAAATACACAGCTGTTAGTTGAATAGACAACAGTCTCCGAATTGTGAGACTGCTTTTTTCCCTGGAGTGTAGGAGGATGAGGGGTGACCTTATAGAGGTTTATAAAATCATGAGGGGCATAGATAAGGTGAACAGCCAAGGTCTTTTCACCAGGGTAGGGGAGTCCAAAACCAGAGGGCATAGGTTTAAGGTGAGAGGGGAAAGATTTAAGAGGAACCAGAGGGGCACCTTCATTACGCAGAGGTTAGTGGTGCATTCATGGAATGAGCTGCCAGAGGAGATGGTAGAGGTGGGTACAATTACAAAATTTAAAAGACATTTGGACAGGTACATGGATGGGAAAGATTTAGAGGAATATGGGCCAAACACAGGCAATTGGGATTAGTTCAGTTTAGGAAACCTGGTTGGCATGGACGAGTTAAGCCAAAGTTTCTGTGCTGTATATCTCTATCACTCTGTGCTTGTCTTATATGCAGTACTGTGTGGGCAGAAATTTTTAATTGCTTCACCTTTGGTGGCTGTGCCTTCAGCTGCCTAGTCCGAAGCTCTGGAATTCCTCCCCTTAACCTCACTGCCTCTCTACCTCCTTTCCCTCTCAGACACTCTGAAAAACCTACCTCTTTGACCCAACTTTTGGTCATCTGTCCAAATATCTTCTCATGTAGTTCAGTGTCATATTTTGTTTTATAATTCTCCAAGGAAGTGCCTTGGGTCATTTTATCACATTAAAGGTGCTACACATCTTGTTGGGGTTGAAGTAGCCAAGGTAAAATAATTATGAAGCATGTTTAATGTGGCAAGATATCCCAATTTCTTTACAAGAGCACGATCAAGCGAAATTAGACAACAAGCCACATAAGAAGATACTAGAAAGAGGTAAAAGCAAATTACTGCGGTTGCTGGAATCTGAAACAAAAACAGAAAATGCTAGAAAATCTCAGCAGGTCAAACAGCACCTGTGGAGAAAGAGTAGAAGGGTCATCTAGACTTAAAACTTTGCCTCTATTCTCTCTCCACAGAGGCTCAGTAAGAAGTCTCACAACACCAGGTTAAAGTCCAATAGGTTTATTTGGAATCATGAGCTTTCGGAGCACTGCTCCTTCATCAGCTGAGTCACTCACCTGATGAAGGAGCAGCGCTTTAAAAGCTCGTGGTACCACATAAACCTGTTGGAGTTTAACCTGTGAGACCTATTACTGTGCCCACCCCAGTCCAATGCTGGCATCTCCACATCATGTCCACAGAGGCTGTCAGACCTGCTGAGATTTTCCAGTATTTTCTGTTTTTGTACTGGAAAGAGGTACATTTTAAGGAGCATCTTAAGGGAGGAGAGAGAGGTAGCGAGGCAGCATTGCTTAGGACCAAGGCAGCTGAAGACATGGCTCCACTGGTGGGGAGGGAAAAAGTCAAGAATGTGCAAGAATCCAGGATTTGGGGAGCTCAGACTATACAGAGGGCTGTGGGGCTGGGGGAGGTTTCAGAGATGGGGAGGGGCAAAGCTACAGCATTTGCAAACCTTCTTCCTCTGCCTGTCCTCCCCCCATGCTATTCCGATTGGTTACTCAATGTGTCCATCCTTGTGGTGGTCCAACTTGCCCTCGCCAATTGAAAAGCAAACTGACTCTTCAGTAGCCGATTGGATGATTCTTCACTCTCAGTCAAACTGCATTTCATCCCATTGACAGTTTTTATAAATAACAATGGTGTTCTGTAGATAGAAAGACAATTCTTGCCCCGATGATTTTTTTGAGGCAGAAGTGTCCTAGTGGAGATTAATCTTCAATCCTTGGAGATGCCTGAGCGATCCTGGAGGCTTGGAGATCCTGGCTCTGGCATATGATAGTATCACTGAAACCATCCATTTAACAGCACCACAAAGCACAGTTTAAAGTTAAAGTTAAAGTTTATTTATTAGTGTCACAAGAAGGTTTACATTAACACTGCAATGAAGTTACTGTGAAAATCCCCTAGTCGCCACCCTCTGGCGCCTGTTCGGATACACTGAGGGAGAATTTGGCATGGCCAATTCATCTAACCTGGTGGACTGTGGGAGGAAACCGGAGCAGCTGGAGGAAACCCACACAGACATGGGGAGAATGTGCAAACTCTACACAGACAGTGACCCAAGCTGGGAATCGAACCCAGGTCCCTGGCGCTGTGAGGCAGCAATGCTAACCACTGTGCCGGCCAAAAAATGGCAATGAACCCCCCCATCGGGGAATTGAACCCAGGTCTCTCGCATGACAGGTAGGGACACTAACCACTATACTAATGAGGAAGTCATTTGCTGAACTAAAATAGCTTGAAGACTTGAGGTGGACTTAGAGAGGATGCTTTTCCAGTTCTGTACGTTCACATATATCCAAGTATGATTTGGCTGGAGCCAGGCAACTAAATTATCAGACAGCACCATAAAGAGAATATAACACAGTGCCCTTAACTTAACCCCATCCCCACCGACCCAGCAATAAAGATTATTCCCAATACTCTTGTACTGCCATCTGGCTGTGATGGATGAATCACTGGGTAAACAGGAACATGAGTGAGTGTGTTTACCTCATTCTGCAGCGAACTGCCACTGGGACAGCCAGTCCCTGGTGACTATCTGTCTTTTCAAGCTTCCTTTGTTTGGTTGTGGTTGTTTGCAATTCCCAGCCTAATAAAGTGAAGGTTGTGTTTTGGTGACCTCAGTGAAACTGGCCTCTCTGCAAAAAAACACTGCCTTCTGAATCCTCACTGTATTCAACACAATGGGCACACACACACACTCACATATACACGCACTCACGTACACACGCACTCACATATACACGCACTCACATACACACGCACTCACATATACACACACTCACATATACACGCACTCACATACACACGCACTCACATATACACGTAAATCCAGACACATAGCCAGACACAAATCCACCTAGGCACATGGGCACAGCCACACACAGACACAGTCAGAAACAAATAAATACGCACACAAACAAACATATACTCAGGTGCAGACCATACATCCCAGAAAGACACGCACATAACTAGGGTTGCCAATTCACGGATGTAGGCCAGAAGTTTAACACCTGACCTCTTTCCTCCCACTTCCCCATCTGGAACAAAAGTACGGCAAACCCTCAGCAGGTTAGGAAAACAGACTGAATATTTCCAGCATTATCTGTCTTTCCGCCGAATCACAATATTGTCTTTTACTTAACGTTCTCCTCTTGGGGTGTGCATTTTAGACCATGTCTAAAACTTGATGTGCACGGGTAGGTTTAGGGGCAGCAAAGGGACGGGAGAGATCTGGAAGAAAGGAGAGGGGTGGGAGTGGGGCTGCGAGATAGGGAGGGCTGCAGAAGCAGGTGAAGGGGAGGAGGGGTGCCCAATAGAGACAGTCATGATGGGGAGATGCCGGCGTTGGACTGGGGTAAACACAGTAAGACGTTTAACAACACCAGGTTAAAGTCCAACAGGTTTATTTGGCAGCAAAAGCCACACAAGCTTTCGGGCTTGGAGCTCCGAAAGCTTGTGTGGCTTTTGCTACCAAATAGAGACAGGCCAGAGGCAGACAGACGACAGAGTGGGGTGGTGGGGGAAGGGGGAGCAGCGGGGGGGGGGGGGGGGGGGGGGGGGGATGGTGGGTGGGTGGGGGTGATCACAGCCACAGATTCACTGTTTACTCCCATCCCCAAAAGTCACGGAGGTCAGTGGTGGCTCAGTATTATACAGCGTTGAGGTGAGAAATGGATCTAGCTCCTGTTTCCATATAAATAAGACTTTCAGTGACAGCTTTACATTAAAGAAGCTTCCAGATTACCCAGTAAAAATTTAGCTTGGCCAGCGACAATTCTCAGCAAGTTCGGCACCTGAGGCTCATGGCCCCCTGGGTTGGGAGGGGGGGGGGGAGCAATTTAAAGTTTATGCATCGGCCACTGTGCTAAAAATAGCAGCCAATAGAGGCTCGAAATGTCCCTTTGGGAGTGGGGAGCTGGAGAAGATCAACAGGAATCACCAACTCTGCTCCTCTGCTCCCCCTGCTGTCTGGTTGGATGATGAATATGATGTGGAGATGCCGGCGTTGGACTGGGGTAAACACAGTAAGAAGGCTAACAACACCAGATTAAAGTCCAACAGGTTTATTTGGTAGCAAATGCCACGAGCTTTCGGAGCGCTGCCCCTTCGTCAGGTGGAGTGGGAGATGTGCTCACAAACAGGATGATGAACAGCAGATCTGTGCTGAACAGCTGATATCCCATAAACACAAAAAATCTTTTTGATTTGATTTATTCTTGTCATATGTATTGGGATGCACTGAAAAGTATTCTTTCTTGCGCTATTCAGCCAAAGCATACCGTTCATAGAGTACATAGGTGAGAAGAAAGGGAGCAGGTGCAGAATGTAGTGCCAGCTAGGGTGTAGAGAAAGATCAACTTCATATAAGGTGGGTCCATTCAAAAGCCTGACGGCAGCAGGTAAGAAACTGTTTTTGAGTCGGTTGGTACGTGATCTCAGACTTTTATATCTTTATCCCAATGGAAGAAGGTGGAAGAGGGAATGTCCGGGGTGGGTGGGTGGGGTCCTTAATTATGCTGGCTGCTTTTCCGAGGCAGTGGGAAATGTAGACAGAGTCAATGGATGGGAGGTTGGTTTGCCTGATGGACTGGGCTTCGTTCACAACCCTTCATACTTTCTTGCGGTCTTGGTCGGATAATAACAAATAATAGCATGTGGTACTGACCGAGGGTGGGGTGGGAGAGGAGAGGACTAATAGCCAGAAGAAAATAAACTGAGTATAAAATCTACCTGGACCCATTCAGAAAGTTAACAGTGGCTCACAGGATATGGGCAAAGATCAAAGTAACTATAAACAGATGTTTGCCTCAAGGCAGCTCTCCACCGGTAAACAGCTGGCCAGACTTGCACTTTATTTGCTCAGCAACCTTGAAGCTTTAAAAATGCTTTAATCGTGGCTGAGGGGATCCTAGTGGAATGGAACTGGAATTGGGATAGTCGTGTCCATGAGTCACTCTTCCCAGCTTACCATTACTTGATGCCGATATCCCTATTAGACACCAGAGATCTTGTGACATTGGTTATTATCCTGCTCTGCCCAAGACCGCAAGGAACTACAAAAGATCATGAATGTAGCCCAATCCATCACGCAAAGCAGCCTCCCATCTATTGACTCTGTCTACACTTCCCGCTGCCTCGGCAAAGCAGCCAGCATAATTAAGGACCCCACACACCCCGGATATTCTCTCTTCCACCTTCTTCCTTCTGGAAAAAGATACAAAACTCTGAGGTCACGTACCAACCAACTCAAGAACAGCTTCTTCCCTGCTGCTGTCAGACTTTTGAATGGACTTACCTTGCATTAAGTTGATCTTTCTCTCCACCCTAGCTATGACTGTAACACTACATTCTGCACTCTCATCCTTCTCTATGAACGGTATGTTTTGTCTGTATAGCGCAAGAAACAATACTTTGCACTGTATGTTAATACATGTGACAATAATAAATCAAATCAAATCAAATCAAATCAAATCAAATTATGAGTTAGAGATTCTGCTAAATGGGGATCAAATCCGGTGGGGTTGCACACTGCCACGGTGGTTAGCACTGCTGCCTCACAGCACCAGGGACCCAGATTTGATTCCCAGCTTGGGTCACTGTCTATGCGGAATCTGCACGTTCTCCCCGTGTCTGCGTGGGTTTCCTCTGGATGCTTCAGTTTCTTCCCACAGTCTGAAAAACGTGTTGGTTAGGTGCAGTGGCCGTGCGAAATTCTCCCTCAGTGTACCCGAACAGGCGCCGGAGTGTGGCGACTAGGGGATTTTCACAGTAAGCCTACTTGTGACACTAATAAATAAACTTTAAGCTTTAAAATCGGAAGTTGGTGTCTGAAACATCTCAAGAAAATGAAGGGAACATTCTTCATCGAACAAATTAAAGGGGGTGTTTTTAATCACCTCTCATTCATAATTGATTAATGATAAAATCATAGATGCTAACCTGACAGAAGGAGGCCATTCAGCCCATTGTGCCTATCTTCCCCTTTAAGTATTTGAAAGTTATTATTGAATCTCTTTCTATTGCCTTTACAAGCAGTACATTCTGGATTATGAAAACAAGAGAGTCTCCCAGTTAATGACAGAGCTGAAAGGTATAGATCTGGTGGCGAGCGAAAAGCAGACATCTGAAATAATCATCAGGTTGGTGATAGAGTCATAGAGGTTTACAGCATGGAAACAGGCCCTTCGGCCCAACTTGTCCATGCCACCCAGTTGATGCCTTTATACAGACTGTGGAACAGTGGTATTCAATTGGCATGACTGGGTACCTGAGAAATGATGTGGAAGCTTGAATACATATGGCAATCCAATGTGGAGGAAAACTGAAAAGGAGAGCTTGAAAGCCTGGATGTGGATCTGTGATGAAGTTTCCGAAAGAAAGTGACGTTTGGGAGAAGATTCTAAGGCGTGTTTTGTCAGGACTGGAGTTTTGGAAACATCTGTTTGGAAATTGAGACCAGTTGGCTCACAGTGTGACAAGCATCTGGGGGGATTTGATGAAAAATCCATGGAAGCTGTATTGGGTGGTGCCTGCCACTTGGTTTCAGACTGGGGTGTGTCTGACCACAGTTGGTTTATGGGCTCTGTATACCTGATGAGAACATTATAGCATAAGATACATTTTGTAACATGTGCTATCCTTTAAAACAGTGATGGGCAACTAAGCTAGTGAATGGGCTGCATGAGTGGCCCTCCTTCATCACAGTGGGCTTCAAGATTGAAATTGGGCTTGTTCTCTAACCATGGCCCCATGAATAAGATTAAATGCATTTAATACACACTGAATATTTCATAATGAGTTATCGAAAATGATTAATCAACTTCAAATGGTAAAAATAAATGAAATATTTACACTTTGGGCACAGAGGGCGCGCACAGCTCTCACAGTCAATGTTGTGACCGATCAGCACGCATCACACTTCACTTGCCCTTGCTTTATGTGCGTATCACTTCAGTTATACTGATTAGGAAAAAACTACGCGGACAGAAATCAGCAGAATGTGACAATCATTACGCATGGGTAGCGGCCAACAAAATGTCTTGTGGGCTGCACTCAAAACCCAGATGGGTGGCATGTGACCCCCGGACTGCCCACCACTGCTTTCAAATCTGAGAAGATATAGGAAGGGTGAAGGAAGACTGTATTATGGTCAACCTTTTCATGTTTAATAAATGTTTTATTCTTTTTGTAAAAAGCTAATTGGCAACCCTGTGACTCTGTGCATCCACATTTCTGAATAAAAGTAAAAGTTACGAGCTAGGGTTCCATTCTGGGACCTTGATGTTCAGTAGTAACATCAGCTGGGATCACAACACCAACCTCCGGCAGGACAATTCAATGCTATTCATACAACTCATAGGCCCAACTACGTCAAGTAACAGCTGTGGACAGTGACTATTGCAGGTCACTGATCTTTTATGCCATCTTGGTGCACTTTAACTAGGCTTCCAAGTCCACGCCTAATAAAAATTCAATGGTGCTTTGAATTCAAGAATATGTCTTTTTAGGAAAGGAGTGATCAGTGGAGAACTGGAGTATGTCACGGGGACATTTGAGCGTGATAGACCTCATCGCTTTCTCACGTCTAACTTTAAATCTCCATCTCTACCACATTCTTTCAGGACTCTCCATCTCATCCATGCTGCTGTGTTGGGATTGCCAATGCTGGTTGGATGTTACTGAGGACATTTCATCACATGACCTCCTGCCTCCAACCACCCCACCCCAAACGCCTCAGCTATTGGTTGCCTGACATATCCAGCCTAGCACGCACTCTGACCTCCCAACCCAATCAGAATATGGACATAATCCCTGATTGAATGATTCTTGATTATTTTCATAAAAAATAAACCAAATGTTCAAAGAAAATGAGTAAAAAGATAATTTTAACGCCCTCTACAATTCTTCTTCCTGGGTTTGCTCACCACAGTGTCCTGCCAGAGTCTCCAGAAAAAATTTCAAGGATTCGCGAAGTTACTGCTCCAGTCAATGTTCTCTGATCGCCCCCTCGCTTGCTCCTACTAAGCTCCAATTACTCTATCTTACACATTCCTTCCTAACTCATACACCCTCTCTGCATTGAATACTCTCTCTGACTCTTTCTTCTTGATCCGAGATAGTCTGTCAGAAAGGGAGAAGATTCCTCTTTCCTCCTCTATGTATCAGCAGTAAGATCTGTATCAGGATACTGGCATAAAGGAATGTGGACAGAAAATACTGTACTCGAGCACTTGATTTGGGTCTATTCTGAACAGAACCAAAAGAGTACCATTCAGGCATGTCCACGCCTTGGACCTCTGCCACCACTTCAACCTCTAAGGGCAGTGGACACATGGAAACATCACCCAGCGAGTCACAACACAAAGGGCCTGATTTTACTATTTTCATTCTAAGTGCTGAATCTGGGTGCAATTCAGATCCGACTTGGAAATCTGCTTTCAGGCGCTCTCATTAGGACTTAGCCTGAAAAGAAAATCACGGGTCCAAATTGATCTGTGGGCGGGGCTTAGCGCGCCCGAAATGATCAGAGCTCTGAACTGCGCATGCGCAGTTAGAAAAATATTTGAAAAAGTGCGCCCGTGTCAGATCACTCCTGGGCCGCAGAAAGCGGAGAAAGCGGCCCGGGAGCGAAAAGCGGGAGCGATGGCCCCCACACATCACTGTCCCTCTTATCCACTCACCCACCCCGCTATCCAGACCGATCACGACCCCCTGCCCCCTTCTCCCCCACCAATCACCCGCAGAGTGGCAGTGGACCCCCCCACCAGAGATCCATCTGCCCCCCCTCTCCCCCCCCCCCACCAGTGAGCGATCGGGCCTCCTCCCCCCCCCGAGATACATCTTACCCACCTCCCTCCTCCCCCCACCCCCCCCACCCCAGAACGATCTGGCCTCACTCTTCCCCCACCCCCGCAAACGATCTGGCCTCACTGCCTCCACCCACCTCCCCCCCCCAGAGAATGATCTGGCCTCATTCCCCCCCCTCCTCCCCCCCTAGAGGAACATCTGACCCACCTCCTCTTCCCTCCCTACCCCCTCACCAGAGAATGATCTGGCCTGCCTCCCTCCCCCAACCAGACAATGATCGGCCCTCCTCCCCCAACCAGACAATGATCTGGCCTCACTCCCCTCCCCTCCCAACCAGAGAATGATCTGGCCTCACTAGTCCCGCCCCACCAGAGAATGATCTGACCCGCCTCTCTCCTCCCCCCCACCACCGATCTGAGGCAGAGAGCCGTTGGAAGCACTGAACTTGCTTCTTCAGCAGCTGGATCGCCCGATTCAGACTTTTATTCAGGAGGTCCATTTCGGCGCGATTCCGGATCGGCGAACGTGGTGGTAAAGGGGGAAATGTTGATAAAAGTTGGGCGGGCAGTTCATTAATTCAATTTAAATGCATGCAAATGCATTTAAATCGCCATTGCGCCCATTTCGGGCGCGAATCGGATCGCGGCCATTCCTGGGTCTCAGTAAAGTGGTCATCTGCGCGGACGCGGGTGCGGATCGCGTTAATGGCCTCACACCTGACTTTACCACATTTTCACACCGAATGGTAAAATAGGGCCCAACGACTCAAAAACAGCTTCTTTCCTGCTGCCATCAGACTTTTGAACGGACCTATCTCACATTAAATTGATCTTTCTCTGCACTCTAACCACGACTGTAACACTACATTCTGCACTCTCTCCTTTCCCTCTCTATGAACGGTATGCTTTGTCTGTATCGCGCGCAAGAAACAATACTTTTCACTGTATGGTAATACATGTGACAATAATAAATCAAATCAAATCAAAACAAACACCACCCTGATAAGGATATACATCACTGTTCCTTTGCTGTCTGCAGGTCAAAATCTTGGAATTCTCTCCCAAGCAGCATTGTGGGAGCACATTCACCACATGGTTAGGTTGATTGGCCAGGTTAAAAATTGCCCCTTAGAGTCCTGGGATGTGTAGGTTAGAGGGATTAGCGGGTAAATATGTGGGGGTAGGGCCTGGGTGGGATTGTGGTCGGTGCAGACTCGATGGGCCGAATGGCCTCCTTCTGCACTGTAGGGTTTCTATGATTCTATGGACAGCAGTGGTTCAAGAAAGTGGCTTGTTATCTTCTCAAGGGTAACAACAGTAAGCAGTAAGTTCTGGTCTTGGCAGCGACACCCATATCCTGAAAATGAGCATATAGAACATAGAACATAGAACATAGAAAGCCACAGCACAAACAGGCCCTTCGGCCCACAAGTTGCGCCGATCACATCCCCACCTCTAGGCCTATCTATAGCCCTCAATCCCATTAAATCCCATGTACTCATCCAGAAGTCTCTTAAAAGACCCCAACGAGTTTGCCTCCACCACCACCGACGTCAGCCGATTCCACTCACCCACCACCCTCTGAGTGAAAAACTTACCCCTGACATCCCCCCTGTACCTACCCCCCAGCACCTTAAACCTGTGTCCTCTCGTAGCAACCATTTCAGCCCTTGGAAATAGCCTCTGAGAGTCCACCCTATCCAGACCCCTCAACATCTTGTAAACCTCTATCAGGTCACCTCTCATCCTTCGTCTCTCCAGGGAGAAGAGACCAAGCTCCCTCAACCTATCCTCATAAGGCATGCCCCCCAATCCAGGCAACATCCTTGTAAATCTCCTCTGCACCCTTTCAATGGCTTCAACATCTTTCCTGTAATGAGGTGACCAGAACTGCGCGCAGTACTCCAAGTGGGGTCTAACCAGGGTCCTATAAAGCTGCAGCATTATCTCCCGACTCCTAAACTCAATCCCTCGATTAATGAAGGCTAGTACGCCATACGCCTTCTTGACCGCATCCTCCACCTGCGAGGCCGATTTAAGAGTCCTATGGACCCGGACCCCAAGGTCCTTCTGATCCTCTACACTGCTAAGAATGGTACCCTTCATTTTATACTGCTGCTCCATCCCATTGGATCTGCCAAAATGGATCACTACACACTTATCCGGGTTGAAGTCCATCTGCCACTTCTCCGCCCAGTCTTGCATTCTATCTATGTCTCGCTGCAACTTCTGACATCCCTCCAAACTATCCACAACACCACCTACCTTGGTGTCGTCAGCAAACTTACCAACCCATCCCTCCACTTCCTCATCCAGGTCATTTATGAAAATGACAAACAGCAAGGGTCCCAGAACAGATCCCTGGGGCACTCCACTGGTCACTGACCTCCATGCAGAGAAAGACCCCTCCACAGCCACTCTCTGCCTTCTGCAGGCAAGCCAGTTCTGGATCCACAAGGCAACAGCCCCTTGGATCCCATGCCCTCTCACTTTCTCAAGAAGTCTTGCATGGGGGACCTTATCGAACGCTTTGCTGAAGTCCATATAGACCACATCCACCGCTCTTCCTTCGTCAATGTGCTTGGTCACATTTTCAAAGAACTCAACCAGGCTCGTAAGGCACGACCTGCCCCTGACAAAGCCGTGCTGACTACTTTTGATCATACTAAACTTCTCTAGATGATCATAAATCCTGTCTCTCAGGATCCTCTCCATCAACTTACCAACCACTGAGGTTAGACTCACCGGTCGGTAATTTCCCGGGCTGTCCCT
The DNA here is from genome assembly GCF_964213995.1 of Mustelus asterias. NCBI lineage: Eukaryota > Metazoa > Chordata > Chondrichthyes > Carcharhiniformes > Triakidae > Mustelus > Mustelus asterias. Next base: position 61,370,321 of record NC_135821.1, on the reverse strand, counting down.
GTTCCCTTTCTTGAATATAGGGACCACATATAGAAGTATAAAAATGCCAATAGACAGAATGCACATGACAAGAGGAGGACAGCATTAATATAACTCTAACCATTAACAGCGGCATAGTGGCACAGTGGTTAGGACTGCCTCCCTACAGCACCGAGGACTTGGGTTCAATTCCAGGCACGGGTGACTGTCTGTCCGGTGTGGAATTTGCATGTTCTCCCTGTGTCTGTGTGGGTTTCCTCTGGGTGCTCCGGTTTTCCTCCCACATTCCGGGTTAGGTGGATTGGCCTTGCTTAAAAAAATTGTCCCTTAGTGTCAGGGGGATCAGCAGGGTAAATACGTGGGGTTACGGGGATAGGTCCTAGATGGGATTATTGTTGGTGCAGGCTCGAGGGGCCGAATGGCCTCCTTCTGCACTGCAGGGATTCTACGATTCCATGATTTCTTCAGGATCTCAGAATTTAGTGCCCTTCCCGACTTGCCTAACCCATCTTTCTTCCTTCTTGTAAACTGGAAACTCTTAAAACCCAAGCTCAGTGTGTGACCTAATCTCTACCTCCTGACTGACAACATCTTATCGTTGGGAGGTAAGCAATTAAAGGGTGACTGGGCCAATGCCTCGGTTGAAAGAGAAGAGAGAGGGAGATTTAAAATGTGTTAAGCTTGTCTAATTGATAAGCTATAATATTTATCCCTTTAGTTTTTATTATTCATTCATGGCATATGGACATCAGTGGCAAGGCCGGTTTATATTGCCTATCTCTAATTGCCCTGGAGAAGGTGGAGATGTGTCAATTTAATTAATGGCTGTAGTCTGTGTGGCAAAGGTACCCCCCCCCCCCCACACACACACACAGTGTAGCCCCCCCCCCCACACACACACACACACACACACACACACACACAGTGTTGTCAGGTCGGATTTGTGATCAGCGGTGATGAAGAAACAATGATCTATTTTAACACCAAGATGGTGTGTGACAAGGAGGGGAATCTGAAATTAATGGTTTTCTGATGTCCTCACCCTTCTAGGTGGTAGTGGTCCTGAGTTTGGAAGATGGCGTCGAAGGAGGATTGGTGAGTTGCTGCAGTGCATCTTGTAGATGGCACACACGGCCGCTGCTGTGCGTTGGTGGTGGAGGGAGTGAATGTTTACAGTTGTGGATTGGGTGCTGATCAAACAGGCTGCTCTGCCCTGAATGGTTTTGAATTTCTTGACCATTGACTTGTCCAGGAAAGTGGAAAGTATTCCATCGCACCCCTGACTTGTGCCTTGTAGATGGTTGAAAAACTCGAGGGAGTCAGGAGAAGAGTCGCTCGCTGCAGAATTCCCAGCCTCCGACCTGCCAAACTTTTAAAGATACTATTGGTTATAGTCTTTGACCTGCCTTTATCAATTAATGTTCAGGACGCAACAGAGAAAATAAAGAACTTGCATTTATATAGCACCTTTCACAACCTCAGGACATCCCAAAATGCTTTACAGTCAATACTACGGTCCACTTTGAGTATGCCCCCCCTCAATTTATCTGATGAATGTCTGCACCTGCCCAACCACCCCCCCACCTCACTCCCCTGTCCCCGTGAACTGTGTGCTTTTGCTGTTAATGAAATGCTGGTTTAGTTGGATTGATTTTACAGTGATTTGGTTACTCAGGTCTCTCTGGTTTCCAGCCCTATGTACTGAGCAGTGAAGTAGCTGTCTGTTTATTCAGCTGCTGAGGGAGTGCAGTGGGCCACCTTCTTTGATTTCACCACATTCCCTTGCTTGCTACTTTAGATCATTTAAAAAAAACTTACTTCCTGGTCTGCAGCAGATCTGCAACCAAATCCTGGCAATCTTCATTTCTGAACCCTTCTAATGATTATAACCCTGTTTCCCTTCACCTGAGGAAAGCCTGAGGGGTTCATTTGCTTTCAGTCTGTGGCCCTCCTCTCCTGGCTCATGGTATTTTAGTTGTATAAAGCTCTGGAGACCCCACATGTTCAGTTCAGGGCAACATATCTCAGATTAACCTTGAAAGCAGAGGGGGGGGGGGGGGGGTTGGGGGGGGGGTGGGGGGGGGGGGGGGGAGGAGGTGGGAGGGCTGGGGGATGGGGGGTGGCTGCCTTGCAGATTCACCAGAGTAATACACTGAGGTTAGAAGAGTTAAATTGCGAGTTGCACAAACTAATGTTGTATTCACTTGAGTGTAGCAGATGTAAGAAGTGATCGAATTGAACCGTTTAAGATGATTAAAGGAATTTATTGGGTAGATGGAGAGGATGGTGGGGAAAATCGAGACAATGGGGCCATAGCCTTAACATTAGAGTTAGACTAGTCAAGGGTGACATCAGGAAGCACTTCCTCACACAAAAACTATGGAAATCTGGAACTCTGTCCCCCCTCCTAAAAAAGAGGGTTTTTTTCGGGATCAGTTGAAAATTTCTAAACCGAGATTTGATGGACTTTTGTTTGGCAAGGATATTTGGAACTGCTGGCATAGGCGCGATGGGCTGAATGGCCTGTGTTGTAACAATTCTGTGATCTTAGATTACAGGGCGATATAGACGGGCTGGCCAGATGGGCAGAGCCCGTGGCAAATGGAATTTAACCCTGAAAAGTGTGAGATGATGTATTTTGGAGAACTAACAAGTCCCGGGAATATGCAATGAACAGTACCACGCTAAGAAGTATAGAGGACCAGAGGGATCTTAGGGTGCATGTCCATAGGTTCCTGAAGGCAGCAGGACAGGTATGTAAAATGGTTAAGAAGGCTTTTGAGGTACTTGCCTTTATTAGCCAAAGCATGGAATATAAGAGCAGTGAGGTAATGATGGAGCTATATAAAACGCTCGTTAGGCCACAGCTAGAGTACTGTGTGCAGTTCTGGTCACCACACTATAGGAAGGATGTGATTGCACTGGAGAGGGTGCAAAGGAGATTCACCAGAATGCTACCTGGGCTGGAGCATTTCAAATATGACGAGAAGCTGGATAGACTGGGGTTGTTTTCCTTGGAGCAGAGAAGGCTGAGGGCTACCTGATTGAAGTATATAAAATCGGGAAGGAAATAGATAGGATTGATTGGAAGAATCTTTTCCCCTTAGTAGAGAGGTCAAAAAACAGGAGCATAGATTTTCGGTAAGGGGCAGGAGATTTAGAGGAGATTTAAGAAAAAACGTTTTCACCCAAATCACTGCCTGAAAGGGTGGTGAAGGTGGAAACCCTCACAATATTTAAGAAGCATTTAGATGAGCACTTGAAATGCTATAGCGTACAAGACGTCAGACCAAGTGCTGGAAAATGGGATTAGAATAGATAGGTGCTGATGGCCAGCAAAGACACGATGGGCCAAAGGGCCTCTTGCTGTACTGTAAAACTCTGTGCTGAATTTTCCTGTCCCACCCACCATGGGAATTGTAGCAGGCAGGGCGCAGACCATGCAAATGTCCGTTGACTTTGGGCAAAATATTCCGGTCTTGGGCAAGTGCGGGCAGAAAATCCCACCCTATGACTCTATGGCGTATAGATTGAGTTAAGACACAGATCAGTGATGATGTAATTGAGTGGCACAAATATAGCGCACCTTCACCAACAACAACAACTTGCATTTTTACAGCACCTTTAACGTAGCAAGACACCCAAGACATTTCACTGGAGATTAACCCTAACCCTAGCCCCAATCCCAAGACACTTCACAGGGAACTACTGTCAAAATTTGACACAGACTGTGGAGGAACAGAGAGATCTTGGGGTCCATATCCACAGATCTCTAAAGGTTGCCACTCAAGTGGATAGAGCTGTGATGCGCGATTAATTCACTCAGGAGGCTGGATCGTACCCGGGAAATAAAGGCTTTTATTAGCAATAAGAATGGAGCATACTGCTTAACAATACAATCCCAGACTAAAGGGTCACTAGGAAGTGCAGTGACCTTTATACTCCTATAGGAAGGCGGAGCCAACCGGAGTGTACCACAGAACAATACCAACAGGTGGAACACCCCAACCCTAACCCCAACAGTAACAAGAGTAACATATGTACAAGTACCCATAGTGATAACCATCTATGGTTCAGTACCCATAGTGGTAACCATCTATGGTTCACCACAAGCTGTGAAGAAGGCCTATGGTGTGTTAGCTTTTATTAACAGGGGGTTGGAGTTTAAGAGCCGTGGGGTTATGCTGCAACTGTACAGGACCTTGGTGAGACCACATTTGGAATATTGTGTGCAGTTCTGGTCGCCTCACTATAAGAAGGATGTGGAAGCGCTGGAAAGAGTGCAGAGGAGATTTACCAGGATGCTGCCTGGTTTGGAGGGTAGGTCTTATGAGGAAAGGTTGAGGGAGCTAGGGCTGTTCTCTCTGGAGCGGAGGAGGCTGAGGGGAGACTTAATAGAGGTTTATAAAATGATGAAGGGGATAGATAGAGTGAACGTTCAAAGACTATTTCCTCGGGTGGATGGAGCTATTACAAGGGGGCATAACTATAGGGTTCATGGTGGGAGATATAGGAAGGATATCAGAGGTAGGTTCTTTACGCAGAGAGTGGTTGGGGTGTGGAATGGACTGCCTGCAGTGATAGTGGAGTCAGACACTTTAGGAACATTTAAGCGGTTATTGGATAGGCACATGGAACACACCAGGATGATAGGGAGTGGGATAGCTTGATCTTGGTTTCAGATAAAGCTCGGCACAACATCGTGGGCCGAAGGGCCTGTTCTGTGTTGTACTGTTCTATGTTCTATGATATTGGAATAGTGTAGTTTAGATGGGCTTTAGATGGGTTTCACTGGTCGGCGCAACATCGAGGGCCAAAGGGCCTGTACTGCGCTGTAATGTTCTAATTATGTAAAAAGTTATGTAAGGTGACCAAAGACTTGGTCATAGAGATAGGCATTAAGGGGGTCACCTGCCACAACTCAAGGCAGAGCAGCTAATTAGGTAGAAAGAGAGTAATGGGTCACACTGATACCTCGGAGTCAAAACCTTGTGAGTAAAATTCCCACTCCAGAGACTTTAGGGGTTTATAAAATTATGAGGGGCATGGACAAGGTGAATAGCCTTTTCCCCAGGTAAGGGGAGTCCAAAACAAAAGGGCACAGGTTTAAGGTGAGAGGGGAAAGATTTAAAAGGCACCTGAGGGGTAACTTTTTCACACAGAAGGTGGTGCGTGTATGGAATGAGCTGCCAGTGGAGGTGGTAGAGGTGGGTGCAATTACAACATTTAAAAAGACATTTGGACAGGTACATGGATGGGAAAGGTTTAGAGGGATATGGGCCAAACGCAGGCAAATGGGACGAGTTCAGTTTAGAAACATGGAAACATAGAAAATAGGTGCAGGAGTCGGCCATTCGGCCCTTCGAGCCTGCACCACCATTCAATATGATCATGGCTGATCATGCACTTTCAGTATCCCACTCCCGCTTTCTCTCCATACACCTTGATCCCTTTAGCCACAAGGGCCACATCCAGCTCCCTCTTGAACATATCTAACGAACTGGCCCCCACAGCTTTCTGTGAGAGAATCCACAGGTTCACAACTCACTGAGTGAAGAAGTTCTTCCTCATCTCAGTCCTGAATGGATTGCCCTTTATTCTTTGAATGTGACCCTGGTTCTGCACTTCTCCAACATTGGGAACATTCTTCCCGCATCCAGCCTGTCCAGTCCCATCAGGATTTTATATGTTTCTATGAGGTCCCCTCTCATTCTTCTAAATTCCAGTGAGTATAAGCCCAGTCGATCCAGTCTCTTTATATGTCAGTCCAGGAATCAGTCTGGTGAACCTCTGCTGGACTCCCTCAAAAGCAAGAATGTCCTTCCCCAGACTAGCAGACCAAAACCGCACACAATACTCAAGTGTCTCGGAGGGGAGTGTTGAACCGTTGGAGAAAATCTCCATTACAAAGGAGGAAGTGTTAGGTTTGTTAGAGAATATAAAGACTGACAAATCCCCAGGGCCTGATGGAATCTATCCAAGGCTGCTCAGGGAGACGAGAGGTGAAATCGTTGGGCCTCTGACGCAAATCTTTGTCTCGTCACTGGACACAGGTGAGGTCCCAGAGGATTGGAGGATAGCCAATGTGGTCCCGTTATTTAAGAAGGGTAGGAAGGATAACCCGGGTAATTATAGGCCGGTGAGCTTGACGTCCGTGGTGGGGAAGTTGTTGGAGAAGATTCTTAAAGATAGGATGTATGCGCATTTAGAAAGGAATAAACTCATTAACGATAGTCAACATGGTTTTGTGAGAGGGAGGTCATGCCTCACTAACCTGGTGGTGTTTTTTGAAGAAGTGACCAAAATGGTTGACGAAGGAAGGGCCGTGGATGTTGTCTATATGGACTTTAGTAAAGCGTTTGACAAAGTCCCTCATGGTAGGCTAGTGAAAAAGGTTGGATCCCATGGGATAAAGGGGGAGGTGGCTAGATGGGTGGAGAACTGGCTTGGTCATAGAAGACAGAGGGTGGTAGTGGAAGGGTCTTTTTCCGGCTGGAGGCCTGTGACTAGTGGTGTACCGCAGGGCTCTGTATTGGGACCTCTGCTGTTTGTGATTTATATAAATGATCTGGAAGAAGGAGTAACTGGGGTGATCAGTAAGTTTGCGGACGACACAAAACTGGCAGGACTTGCAGATAGTGAGGAACATTGTCAGAGGTTACAGAAGGATATAGATAGGCTGGAAATTTGGGCAAGGAAATGGCAGATGGAGTTCAATCCTGATAAATGCGAAGTGATGCATTTTGGTGGGAATAATGTAGGGAGGAGCTACACGATAAATGGAAGAACCATAAAGGGTGTAGAGACGCAGAGGGACCTGGGTGTGCAAGTCCACAGATCTTTGAAGGTGACGTCACAGGTGGAGAAGGTGGTGAAGAAGGCATATGGCATGCTTGCCTTGAAAGGACGGGGCATAGAGTATAAAAGTTGGGGTCTGATGTTGCAGATGTATAGAACGTTGGTTCGGCCGCATTTGGAATACTGCGTCCAGTTCTGGTCGCCACACTACCAGAAGGACGTGGAGGCTTTGGAGAGAGTACAGAGGAGGTTTACCAGGATGTTGCCTGGTATGGAGGGGCTTGGTTATGAGGAGAGATTGGGGAAACTGGGGTTGTTCTCCTTGGAAAGACGGAGGATGAGGGGAGACTTAATAGAGGTGTATAAAATTATGAAAGGCATAGATAGGGTGAACGGTGGGAAGCTTTTCCCCGGGTCGGTGGTGACGTTCACGAGGGGTCATAGGTTCAAGGTGAAGGGGGGGAGATTTAACACAGATATCAGAAGGACATATTTCACACAGAGGGTCGTGGGGGCCTGGAATGTGTTGCCGGGCAAGGTGGTGGAGGCGGACACACTGGGAACGTTTAAGACTTATCTAGACAGCTATATGAACAGAGTGGGAATGGAGGGATACAAAAGAATGGTCTAGTTTGGACCAGGGAGCGGCGCGGGCTAATTGTTCCTTGTTTCTCGTTTCAAGGCTTCATTCTATGATCATCTTGCTGGTGCCAGTACAGAGCGAGACTGCGGATAGTTGGGAACCTGTCTCGGGGGCAGGGAATTCATATGGTGTTCGTGGAAGTGGAAATGACTAGGGTTGGGAAGCATTTTCCGATCAGGGCCATTGTGATCTCCTGGACTCGTTTCGATCGCCTCAGGGGGTCGGAGAGGAATTTCCCAGATTTATTTTTCCCCATATTGGCCCTGGGGTTTTTCACTCTGGGTTTTCGCCTCTCCCTGGAGATCACATGGCCTGGAATGGGGGGGTGGGGGTGAGTTAATAGGTTGTAATGAACAAAGCATCGTAGCTGTGAGGGACAGCTCGGTGGATAGGATATTGGTATGTAGATAGGCTGGAAAATTGGGCGGGGATCCTGGATTCAGGATTCAATCCTGGACCGGGGAGCGGCGCGGGCTTGGAGGGCCGAAGGGCCTGTTCCTGTGCTGTATTGTTCTTTGTTCTTTGTTTGTTGGCCTCACCAAGGCCCTGTATAACTGCAGCAACAGTAAGAAGTCTCACAACACCATGTTAAAGTCCAACAGGTTTATTTGATAGCACATGCCACTAGCTTTCGGAGCGCTGCTTCATCAGGGAAGGAGCAGTGCTCCGAAAGCAAGTGGCTTGTGCTACCAAATAAACCTGTTGGACTTTAACCTGGTGTTGTGCGACTTCTTACTGTGTTTACCCCAGTCCAACGCCGGTATCTCCACATTTAAACTGCAGCAAGACATCGTTTGGAAACCTGGTTGTCATGGATGATTTGGGCTGAAGGGCCTGTTTCTATGCTCTATATCTCTATGACTCTATGACTTGTACACAATCCATGCTGACACTGCAGTGCATTAAGGGAGCATACCTGTCCTACCCAACACTGTTCCCTCAGTCAACACAGTATAATGCTGATCTTATTATTCCCATATTACTATTCATTGGAGCTTGCTGTGCACAAATTGGCAGTTCCATTTTCCATATTACATCACTGGCTGATTTTTAATAGTATTTCACACATTGCAAATGCTTTGGGACCCCCAAAGTTGTGGTAGGCGCTATAGAAATGCAGGCTGCTTCTTTTTCCAAATACAACTTGTTTAATCAGTTAAGTGGGATAAGCACAAGTAACACAGTGTCACGAACCAATTGATTGGCTGCAGGACTATCTGTTACTGAAACCTCAGCTACTGTGTTGTAAAACAAACATCCTGTCATTAGCTGTACTCCAATAAAATGTTAATCATAAAATGACGAACCTCTCACAGTGAGGGCGATTTGAGTGTTCTTGCCTCAAGTGTTTGTTGAAGATACTTGAGTTAAAGAAAGCGACATATTACATTGAATCGCGGGTATTTACTGCACAGAAACAAACCATTTGACCCAATTGATCTATGCCAGTGCTTATTCTGCACACACACACATGCACACACTGACACACACACACACACACACACACACACACACAAAGACACACGCACACACTGACACACACACACGCACAAAGACACACGCACACACTGGCACACACACAACACACACACAAAGACACACGCACACACTGACACACACACACACACACACAACACACACACACTGACACACACACACGGACACACACACACAAAGACACACACGGACACGCGCACACACGCACACACTGACACACACACAAAGACATACGCACACACTGACACACACATGCACACACACACACACACTGACATACACACACGGACACACATACACACACAGACACACAATTGACACACACAAACAATGATACACACACACACAGACACTCACTGACATAGACATAGGCACACACTGACGCACACACACACACACTGACACACACAGACACACACAAACACATACAGACACATACTGACACACACACAGACACATACTGACACACACCTACATACACACAGACAGACACACACAGACACGCACACACAGATGCACACTGACACACACAGACACACACGTACACGCATGCACACATGTACCAGGTTGCGAAAGGAAATGATACTAACTCCATCTCTAGCACACAGATGTAAAGGCTAACTTTTGCCTCTTCCGGGACATTATGAACATGAGTGGATGTGATGGTGAGCAGGAAGTATCATGAGTGTGGGGAAGGCTAGATGGATTCCATAGAAGCTATAGAATCTTTACAGTGCAGAAAGAGACCACTCGGCCCATCTAGTTTGCACTCACTCTCTGAAAGAGCATCACACCAAGTATCTCCCCACTGTCCTATTACCCCTAAACATACACATTTACCATGGCTGATCCACCGAACCTCTTTGGACACTAAGGGGCAATTTAGCATGGCCAATCCACCTAATGGGGAGCTTCTGATCTCTTCATAACCAGAGCACAAATATTGATCTCCCAACCAAAAGATATGGGAGCAGATTGGCCTGCGACTGGAACCAGCTGTACCACACCACCTGCACGAAAACCAGAGGAGAGAATTTATCAGGAAGCAGTATTTACCTGGGAGGGAACCTGACCAGTTTTCAGTTCTTACATTCAAAAAATGCAGCAAATATTTCTGTATTTCTCAATCAGGTTTGTCAATCTAAGATCCCCACAAACTTCAAAGTATCAGCAGTTGCAATATCCATCACCCGCTGTGTGCCCTTTGACTTCACTGTCCCCCAGTCCAGCAGCACCTCAAATTTCATCCTAACATCTCTAAGACCTCACCACTGCCCTTCGTGATAACCTCCTCCAGCCCTTCGACCCACCAAGAACTTTCTTGCATGATGCGGATCCCTGATTTTAATCACTCCAGGGGGAGCTGGGTCCAACGGCTCTCTGCTTGAGATCGGTGGGGCGGTGAAAGGGGGTCCGGCATCACTCTGCTTGTGATCAGTGAGGGGAAAGGGGGAGGGGCCCGCGATCATTCTGGGTGCCGGAGGAGGCGAGAAGATAAAGGGGTCAGTAATCCTGTGGGGGGTGGGACAATGTCTGTGGGGGCCAGGGTGAGGCATTATCCGGCCTGGGAAGGATGTGGCAGGGGAGCCACATTCTATCATTTTTTTCTGCACATGCGCAGATCGGAGCTGCAGGGTTTCGGGTGTGTTAAGCCCCACCCACAGATATTTTTCAGGCAGAGTGCGTATGGGGGGGCTCAGAACGGGTCTAAAAGTCGGATCTGAAACACTCCCAGTTTCAAGTCCACCCAGCACTTAGAATCAAAATGGTAAAATAGGGCCCCAAGTTACTTGTTATTGTATTAGTTAGACCACGACTGCAAAACAGTGAACAGTTTTGGTCCCCTATCTAAGGAAAGATATACTGGCATTGGAGGCAGTCCAGGGAAGGTTCACTAGGTTGATCCCGGGGATAGAGGGATTTTCTTCTGAGGGGAGGTTGAGTAGGTTGGGCCTGTACTCATTGGAGCTTAGAAGAATGAGAGGCCACCTTATTGAGACACATGGTTCTCAGGGGGCTTGATAGGGTAGTAAGGTTGTTTCCCCTTTTGGGAGAGTCTGGGACCAGAGGACATAATCTCAGAGTAAGGGGTCGCCAATTTAAGACACAGATGAGGAGGAATTTCTTCTCCGAGGGGAGTGAATCTGTGGATTCTTTACCATAGAGGGATGTAGGGGCTGGGTTATTAAGTACATTCAAGGCTGAGATAGACATATTTTTAATCAGTAAGGGAATCAAGAGTTATGGGGATAAGGCAGGAAAGAGGAATGGAGGATTATATCAGATCAGTCATGATCTAATAGAATGGCAGAGCAAACTCAATGGGCTGAATGGCCTACTTCTGCTCCTATATCTTATGGTCTGGGGCTCAGTGTCAAATTCTGTTTGCTAACCCTACTGTGCAGAGCCCTGGGATTTATTTACTACATTAAAGACACTACATAACGAAGTGAAAACAATTCCCCCTCCTCCTCCCCATTCTCCTAATCAAGACCTTTCACCGAGTAGAATCTTGTACTCACTGGGTTTACATTCCCAGGAACCGTGGAATCTTATGTTTGCTTCAAAATCCTTTCTCAACACTCTTCAAATAGTGTCCAAGCTGTTTACGGAATACCTACTCTTGAATTTCTTCCACATTGTTTATTAGCCGTGGGGTGACAACCCTACTCCATAAAGATTCAGTTCATTGTAAATTTCTTCTGGGAATTTTAACAATTAAGGAACTTTATTTGAAGAGTTGTCATCTGGTTGGGGCCATCTTCTTTTGTGAGGCTCCCTCTCTCTGTCATTTTTAAGAGTTTCTTTTTCTTTAAGCTTCCATGAATGAAGCTCTCTGTTTGCCTCTTCATTGTGTGAGATCTGAGACCATGAGGCTAAGTTCCCCAAACATAAGCTCTGTATAACTGGCTGGCAGCCATCTGTAACACCGTCAGGACTTTTTAAGAGCAGCCGTTGAGATGACTTGTTTATCGGTCAGTCTTCTGGGCTGGCAGTCTTAGCGAGTCGCAACAATCCCACGTTGGCAACTCCAATGCTCCATAATTCATGATATTAAGTCAGCTCACGTCTCAATGTCAACAACGACTTGCATTTCTGTCGTGCTTTTAAAATAGTGAAACCTCTCAAGGAACTGTGACAATGCACTGTGACAATGCACTGTGACAATGCACTGTCACAGACTTCATTAGTGAACACAGTAGGCATTTATTAATAAAAATTGTACAACAGCTCAAGGTCAAAAATCAGTCTTTTTTGGAGAAAACCTCTCCCAGAACCCGGCTCAGATGGCTCCAGGTTGTTCTCCAAGTTCTGAAAGCTTGGGTCAAGAAAGGAGCTATATCCTCTTAGGAATAGGAAAGCGTTGGTTAATTTAGATATTTAAACACATGAAAAGCAAGAAATGTACATCAGTTGTATGAAATTTGAACACTGTTCCAAAGAAGAGTTACATTGGACTTGAAACGTTAACTCTCATAGTCATACAGTGCAGAAAAGGCCCTTCGGCCCATCAAATCTGCACCGGCAGTAACTATAACTAAAAGCACGCCAATCCTACTTTCCTGCACATGTCCCATATCGTTGTTTCTCTGTCCATAGATGCTGCCAGATCTGTTGAGTTTTTCCAGCATTTTCTGTTTTTATTTCAGATTTCCAGCATCTGCAGTATTTTCATAGAATAGAATCATAGAATCCGTACAGTACTGAAGGAGGCCATTTGGCCCATCAAGCCTGTAGCGACAACAATCCCGCCCAGGCCCTATCCCCGTAACCTCACGTATTTACTCTGCTAATCCCCCTGACACTAAGTGGCAATTTAGCAAGGCCAATCAACCTAACCGTCACTTCTCTGGAGTGTGGGAGGAAACTGGAGCACCCGGAGGAAACCCAAGCAGACACGGGGAGAACATGCAAACTCCACACAGTCACCCAAGGCTGGAATTGAAACCGGGTTCCTGGCGGTGTGAGGCAACAGTGCTAACCACTGTGCCGCCCAGAGGAGGGGAGAAAATTGAAGGGGACTAAAGTGCCATAAATGAAGCAAGTGTCTTCTAGCTAATAGTTGTGGTTAAAGTATCTCATGCTCAGAACAAAGTTCGGACCTTAATCAGCAGCAGGAGTGCAGCTACACCCAAGACTGATTAACAACCAATGGATTTTGATCTCTCATTTTTTCCTGAGAATATATTAAATACACTCAAGCAGATGTAGATTGCACACGGGTCAAGCATCTGGACCTAATCATTTATTTGATACGTGATTGTTGTGAGGTTGAAATAATCTGCTCTACTGAAACTGTCATTTCAGATACCCGTCATGTAACACTAATGTCAGGATAGCAGAGAAGACCTGTTATGAGTGAATGGTGCTTGGTAGTCATCGAGCAACACATTTATCACAGGGCAAGAATAAGTATTGATAAAACCAGCCTTAACAACACTGTTAGATTATTGAACGAAAGATAACTTGAATGTTGATACTGGTCACTTTGACAAATAATATCTTGAAGGATTCTTAAAGTCAATAAGCCAATGGACAGAATACCTGCTTGTCCATGATTCCACATACACAATACAACATTGACACTTCATGGATTAACTCAATGACTAGATAGACTAACTGTAAGTGCAACACCAGACCTGGAACAAGAGGACGGCTACAAGAAATACTAACCAATAGGTCACAGCAAAAGGTTTGCTTTCATTTATTGAATATTTTGTATTTTTTCATTAATGAGGGAGAAGTGTAATAGCACACACTTCTAGCCATTTACAATGTATGTATGTATGTATGTAAGCAAACCTGAATAAGCCAATACAGTTGGGTACTTGAACTTCATGTTGTGCCCCAGTGTTTGGTCCTGCAAAGATTCCACACATGCTGCTGCTTTCAAACTGGAAAGCCTCCAACTGACCCTCCCACCACTGTCTTTAATTGGCTATTAATTGGCACCACTGGGGAAAATCACATTGAGTCCTTGTTTCCCACATAGTGCAAGCTTTTGACCTCCATTTGAGCCCAACGCTATAGTTCAGAAGCCCAAGATGCAAATCCAGCCCAAGTCTCTGGAATGGGCCCTGAACTCATCTTTTCCTGACTCAAAGAATGTTATAACACAGGACATAGGACAGTACAGCACAGGAACAGGCCCTTTGGCCCACAATGTTGTGCTGAACATGATGCCAAATTAAACTAATCCCTTCTGCCTACCCTTGGTCCATATCCCTCTATTCCTTGCATAATCATGTGTTTATCTAAAAGTCCCTTAAACACCCCTATCATATCTGCCTCCACAACTACCACTGGCAGCGCATTCCAGTCACCTACCACTCTGTGCGTAAACAAAAACCCAGCCCTCTCATCTGCTTTGAACTTCCCCCCTCTCATCTTAAGTGCATGTCCCCTAGCATTAGAGATTTCAACTCTGGGGAAAAGATTCTGACTGTCAACCCTATCTGTGCCTCTCGTAATTTTTATAGATTTCTATCAGATCTCCCCTCAGCCTCCACTGAGCCACAACAGAACAAAGGTACCACCTGTCTGTTCCAGTGAATCTTCAACATCTGTCTCATCTGTAATTCAGACAATGTCTCATTCGCTCGGCACATCACGAGATTTCCAGGCCAGGTCATGCACTTTAATCCTGGTGTGTAGCTTGAATCAACACTTCCTGACTGGAGTCAGGAGTCAGATCATTGAGAAAAACTGAGAGACAATCATCATCATCATAGAATCCCTACAGTGCAGAAGGAGGCCACCTGGCCCATCGAGTCTGCACCGACCACAATCCCATCCAAGCCCTATTCCCGTAACCCCACATATTTACCCTGCTAATCCCCCGACACTAAAAGGCAATTTAACATGGTGAATCAACCTAACCCGCTCATCTTTGGACTGTGGGAGGAAACCGGAGCACCCGGAGGAAACCCACGCAGACACGGGGAGAATGTGCAAACTCGGCACAGACAGTGACCCGAGGCCGGGAATCGAACCCGGGTTCCTGGCGCTGTGAGGCAGCAGTGCTAACCACCGTGCCACCCACAAAACTGTCTTAAGATTGGCAGCAGTATAAATGAGCCCTGTTAAAAGATTTGGGGCGTCTGTGAGTGAGCAAATGCACTGACTGAAACCTTTGGATTCTCAACTGTACACTGCAGATGCCGAATACAATGGAAGCAAAGTGTGGCTTTTCCAAATTAGAGCCAGGGACTGCCTCAATGCTCACCGCGAGATTTATAACAATTTCTTCCACATTTCCACACATAACAGGAAGCAGGAATTCTACAGCTGTGTAACATATTCAGGTTTCAGGCATCATCCTGAGGGTAATGGATATTCTCTGGCAAATCCATTATAGTGATGGCTGAACTGTAACCAGAGTCAGGTACAATCCCATCCATGCTGAGTTATACGTCTCTGTAATCTGCCCATGTTGAAACTGTTCCTCTAGCCCACAGCTTCAATTGTGTGTAAAAAGCCTGGTGATACAAAGAGAGAAAAAAATGAAAAATGCTGTAACTGAGAAAGACTAAATGCTGGAAGTGTGCAGCCGGATTCTCAGCATCTGTACATGCAAAGGGAGAAGTAAATGTCCGAGCTTCACAACTTACATCAGACCGAAAACATAAGGACAGGAATATTCTTTGTTCTGTCCCACAGACCTGAGCCCATAATTATAGAATCCCTGCAGTGCAGAAGGGGGCCCTTTGGTCCATCGAGTCTGTACCGAATCTCTGAAAGCATCTTAACCAGGCCCATCCACACAAAGGTGTCCCCTATTTAAGAGGGACGAGGAGGAATCTCTTCTCTCAGAGGGTCGATGGCCTTTGGAATTCTCTTCCACAGGGAGCAATGAAGGTTCGGTCGCTGAATAGATTCAAGGCTGAGTTAGGGAGATTTTTGATTGACAAGGGAGTCAAGGGACAGGCGGGAAAGCGGACTTAAGGCCGCTTTCAGATCAGCCATGATCTTATTGATTAGTGTCAGCTCAATGGGCCAAATGGCCCAGTGCTGTTCCTCTTTCTATGATCTCATAGAAAATTATAAGATACTACCAGGATTAGACAGGGTAGATTCAGAAAGAATGTTACCAATGGCGGGGGAGTCCAGAATGAGGGGTCATAGTTTGAGGATAAGGGATAAACCTTTTAGGACTCAGGTGAGAAGAAAGTTCTTCACCCAGAAAGTGGTGTATTTCACTACCACAGAAAATAGTTGAGTTATGGGCGGCACAGTGGTTAGCACTGCTGCCTCACAGTGGCAGGGACCTGGGTTCAATTCTGGCCTTGGGTGACTGTGTGTGGTGTTTGCACGTTCTCCCTGTGTCTGCTCCGGTTTCCTCCCACAGTCCAAAAATGTGTGGGTTAGGTTGATTGGCCATGTTCAATTGCCCCTCAGTGTCAGGGGGAATAGCAGGATAAATATGTAGAGTTACGGGGATAGGGCCAGGGGGGGGAATTGTTGGCGCAGGGTTGATGGGTCAAATAGCCTCTTTCTGCATGTAGGGATTCTATGATTCTATGAAAATGTGTGATTTCAAGAAGGAATTAGATATAGCTCTTGGGGCTATAAGGATCAAGGGAAATGGGGGGAAGGCGGTATCAGGATATTGAATTTGATGATCAACCATGATCAAAATGAATGGCAGAGCAGGCTCGAAGGGCCGAATGGCCTATTCTTGCTTCTATTTTTTATATATGTTATGTTGGTTAAATCTTTAGTGTGAGACAAAAACGCACAATGTCCTGACCAGGAGCTAAAAGGACTGAACAATAATCATAGAATCCCTATAGCGCAGAACGAGGCCATTCAACCCATCGAATCTGTACAGACAACAATCTCACTCAGGCCCTATTCCCGTAACACCACCTATTTACCCTGCTAATTCCCCCGACACTAAGAGGCAATTTAACATGGTGAATCAACCTAACCCGCACATCTTTGGACTGTGGGAGGAAACCGGAGCACCCGGAGGAAACCCACGCAGACACGGGCAGAATGTACAAACTCCACACAGACAGTGATCCCGAGTCCGGATTTGAATCCGGGTCCCTGGCGCTGTGGGGTAACATTGTGCCACTGTGCCGTCCGTGTGTAACCTAAGAGCCAAGCAGAGAATTATAACGTTTTTTTAAAATGAGAATTATTCTCTGTATTGAAAAACTTGTGGAAGAGTTGCAAACATGTTTTTGCAAAGGAGACCAAGCTGATGCAGCCAAAGGTTCGGGACCAATTCCTATTAATAAATGACCTGCCCCACTCATTGAAAACAGGTCAGTTCCTCTCAGAATATGGCTGTGTATAACCCTTATCCTCGATCAGGTCATAAATCTTTCCTATCTGTTGACCCTCAACTGGTCCACCCCATCAATATGACACAGACCCCCTTGACACAGGAAATGTCTCGAGGCTTGGACTGAAGTACAGATCGTATCAATCAGCTTAGTCTTAGGTCTCTGCAGGGTCTGGATCCTGTTATAGGTGAAGAGGTCCATCAACAGATGGGCGGCAATAAGAGAAGTGGAAAGGTCACTTGCAGAAACAAAAACCAATAATTCTTTTTTGAGATCTACAGCAGCAGAAATCCATTACATACAATTCAGCTTTTGCTTTTTTGGGTTTTTTTTGCACAGCAACATAAATGATCTTTGTAAGTTACTTGAACTTAATAACAGATTTTCAAAAGGTTTTGTCTCCCACTTCCCCTTTTGAATTTTGTTCAGAGCAAGTTAATACTGGGGAAGGGAATATTTTCCACTTCAAGCAGTCAGTGCTTACAGTTGCTCTGTCAATGTACCTTAGCACCAACCAACGAGACATTTTTTCCATGTCCCAAATACCACCTCTCCCATTGAGACTAATAGGATCACATTGACTCTAGGAGGCAGCTTTGTGCTACGGTGTGTGGACACATTCATTAGGAACCAGAACAAAAATACTCAAAGCTCGCCCAATTAGGTCAGTTGCGATCAGTTTGCACTCTAGGCTTCATTCAGATCCAGCTCCGAGGTGTGAATGATTAATGCTCCAGCCCTCGCCATTCCCTTGGGAATATGCATCTTTAAAGAGTGATGCATCAGTGTTTGACTTAGGATTGGGCCTCACAAGTGGAGAGAGACAAATCATTCGCACTATTGGCTGTGACATATTTTATTCGTAGCACTTGTGACAGGGTCTTCGACCAGATGAGAAGTGATTCTGATGAGCAATTTTATGGCTGAAATCTTGTTTTATTATTTTGTCTTTCTCAGTGCTCCTTGTAACCTTCTGGTTGGTTCTCACTGACACATTCCTGCTGTCTCCCTGTTACAAATTAGCGTCCAGCACGCCAACAGTTTGGTGCGGATGATCGATCATTAAATGCAGAAGGAGTTGCAGTCTGTTTGGATCTGATAATTCTCTGGGTGCACAGGGGGCTGTTTCCAACAAACCTCAAATAATACTGGCTCTATCAGTTCAACTTCTAAAATGAACGCAGGATGCTGAGTACAAGGAGGCCACTGAAACAAGAAGTCATAAAGGATAACGGATCTGCATGCATCAGTGGCTTGAACAATGTAAACATTAAGATCTGGCTCAAGCACGTCACTCTCCTGCCCTGCTCTCCAATCAAAAGATGTGTAGGTAAGGTGTCCAAAGATGTGTAGGTAAGGGGAAACTTGTGGAATAAATGCATGGGGTTAGGAGGATAGGACAGGGGGTGGGCCTGTTGGAGAATCAGTGCAGACTCGATGGGCCAAATAGCCTCCTCTGCACTATAGGGATTTTATGATTCTATGAAGCTCTGGAATTCTCTATCTCTGTCTCTCTCTCAATCTTGAAGTCACTCATTAAAACTATCTTTTTCACCAACCTTTTGGCCAATTGTCCTCGTTACCTGTTTTGGTGTCAATTGCTTGATACTGATCCTGTGAAATTTCTTGCGATGTTTAAACTGTGTAATGCCAATTGCCTGATGCCTACACCTGGACCTAAGGGACCAGTTTCTGGCCCTTTACCAAAGCCTGGCTCAAAACTTAACGATACAAAATCACAATTAAAGTCCACATTACAATCGGTGACCACGAGTTGTGAGACCGGACCAGCTGAACGGTAGCATTGTGCTTGAAGGTTCAAATGCAGATTGCCAGCGAGTCCGTCAAGTGGTTTAACATGAAATCGACTGTTCCATGCTGAAATGTGAGTTCAATCCTCCAGCGATGAGCAACAATTTTCAGGTTTAATCAGTGTGTAATGTGGAGCAGATGTGAGCTGGCAGAAGTAATGAGAGTGAAAATGACAAGAGAGGGAGAGAGAGAATAAAAAAACACATATTAACACAAAAATAAATTCAGGCCCCAATGGAAGGCAAGTTTAAAAAAAATTATTTCCCCCACCTCAGCATTAAGTGAGTTTAGTAGCTTTCACTGCCTTATTCTGTTGTTGTCTGCTCACCTTTTATTTATAAATATAAAATTAATTTCATTTGCAATATCCTTTAGAAACATAGAATCCCCACAGTGCAGAAGGAGGCCATTTGGCCCATCAGGTCGGCACCGACCACAATCCCGATCCCCATAACCCCATGCATTACCCTAGCAAATCCTCCTGACACTAAGGGGCAATTTAGCATGGCCAATCAACCTCAGTCACACATTTTTGGAGAATGGGAGGAAACCGGAGCACCTGGAGGAAACCCACGCAGACACGGAGAAACGTGCAAACTCCAATCAGACAATGACCCAAGCCGCGAATCAAGCCTGGTGCTCTAAGGCAGCAATGCCAACCACTGTGCTGCCCCAGAAGGAGGCCATTGGGCCCACTGAATATGCACCAACTCTCCGACAGGGCATCCTACCAGGCCCACCTCCCGCCCTATCCACGTAATCCTACGAATTTATCATGGCTAATTCCCCTAACCTACACATCTTGGGACACTAAGGGGCAATTTAGCATGGCCAGTCTGCCTAACCTGCACATCTTTGGAGTGTGGGAGGAAACCGGAGCACCCGGAGGAAACCCACGCAGACACAGGGAGAATGTGCAGACTCCACAGACATTCAAGGTCCAAATCGAACGTGGGTCCCTGGTGCTGTGAGGCAGCAGTGCTAACCACTGTGCCACCGTGCCACCATAAGCAATCCTTTAGCAATCTATCCAACCTTTCCATAGATTGAAGTTTCATGTATAAACATCCATCTTGCAGGGATCACATCGCAAAGTGTTGAGAGAATAATACATAGAGGTCATGGAGTCACAGAGACTTATAGCATGGAAACAGGCCCTTCGGCCCAACTTGTCCATGCCGCCCTTTTTTTTAAAGCCCTAAACTAATCCCAATTGCCCACATTTGGCCCATATCTCTCTATACCCATCTTACCCATGTAACTGTCTAAATGCTTTTTAAAAGACAAAATTGTACCCGTCTTTACTACTACCTCTGGCAGCTTGTTCCAGACACTCACCACCCTCTGTGTGAAAAAATTGCCCCTCTGGACACTTTTGTATCTCTCCCCTCTCACCTTAAACTTATGCCCTATAGTTTTAGTCTCCCCTACCTTTGGGAAAAGATATTGACTATCTAACTGATCTGTACCCCTCGTTATTTTATAGACCTCTATAAAATCACCCCTCAGCCTCCTACGGTCCTGAGAAAAAAGTCCCAGTCTATCCAGCCTCTCCTTATAACTCAAACCATTAAGTCCCGGTAGCATCCTAGTAAATCTTTTAAAAAAGATAATGACAGCCCATCACTTCCTGATGGTGGGATTATGATCCTTTCTATCACACCCAGACCTTGGGATTAACCAGCAGCATCAGCCAATCTAGAGCATCAGTGGCCTCAGGCTGACCCGACGACAAGAAAGCCCAAGATTCCAAGAAAGGTGGCAAGAACACATGGAACACTGTGGGGATTTTATGTTTCTATGATTCTGCACTGTGGGGATTCTATGTTTCTAAAGGATATTGCAAATGAAATTAATTTTATATTTATAAATAAAAGGTGAGCAGACAACAACAGAATAAGGCAGTGAAAGCTACTAAACTCACTTAATGCTGAGGTGGAAGAAATAATTTTTTAAAAGCTTGCCTTCCATTGGGCCCAACAAGGAAGAGCAGAAAGGAGGAAGTTAAGGAAGGAGAGTTATACCATCTACACCTACATCTACAAAGTAATGAAGCAGATTCATCCCGACACTGGCATCTCCTCCAAGGCCATGAGCATCATGAACTCTCGTTGTTCAGCGACATCTTTGAGCACATCGGAGCTGAGGCTTCCCGCCTGGCCCATTACAACAAGCGCAGCAACATCAGCTCCCGAGACATCCTGACTGTCTTGCAACTGCTGCTGCCCAGGGAACTGGTCAATCACCGTGTCAGAGGGGACAAAGGCAGTGACCAAGTACACGAGCTCCAAGTAAAACTGTACACTGATCTGAAAAACAAATCAAAGGTTACATGTGAATGCCAGCCTTAAAAGGAAAAGCCAGGTTCGCAGTTAAACATTGCAATGATGCTATAAAGCCTGGACTACCCCTGAACAATTCCTTTGCAGATGTACAAAAGGAGAAAGGCCACTGTCTAAAGCTGTTCAGCCATAGTACACTGAGAGGCTGGAAACTGGAGAAAATCCCCTTGTGCTGTATGTGTGACATGTAATGAAGTAGCATGCACTATTGGAAGGAACTGATTTGATTTGCACCTTATGTAAGATCAACTTTGAATGAATGTGTAATGCACTTTTAAAAACTGTATGAATAAAGTATCTTTTTGGGGTAAAAAGCTAGATTTAGCTCCTATTGTGCTGACAATGTCTATCCCCTCGGGTAATCCCATGGCACTCTATTGAAAAAGAGCAGGGAATTCTCCTCACTGTTCACAACAATATTTATCCCTCAACTAACACCACTAAACTGATCACTATCACCTGTGGTTGTCCCACTCCAAAACAAGTATATTGTTTTGGATAGTGTGGAGGAGGATGACTCTCCAGGGGTAAGCCACAGTGACCAGGTCATTGGCACAGAGTCAGGCTCTGTGGCCCGGAAAGGAAAGAGAGGGGTTAGGGGAGCAATAGTGGTGGGGGATGCGTCGGTTAGAGGCACGGACAGGCGATTCTGTGGGTGCGAACGGGACTCCAGGATGGTAGTCTGCCTACCTGGTGCTGGGGTAATGGATGTCACCGAGCGGATAGGAGGCATCTTAAAAGGGGAAGATAAAGAAACGGATGTCATTGTACACATTGGTGCAAATGACGTAGATAGGAAGAGCAGGGGGATCCTACGAGAGCAATTCAGGGAGTTGGGAAATAGACTAAAAAGTAGGGCCTCCAGGGTGGCCATCTCTGGGCTGCTCCCAATGCCTCGTGCCAGTGAGGCTAAGAATAGGGAGTTAGTACAATTGAATGTTTGGCTAAAGGACTGGTCCAGGAGGGAGGGCTTCATTTTCCTAGATCAATGGGAAGTTTTCAGGAGAGGATGGCACCTGTACAAGAAGGACGGGTCACAACTAAGTTGGAAGGGTACGAATATCCTGGCTGGGAGTTTTGCTAGTGCAGTTCAGGGGGGTTTAAACTAGTATGGCAGGGGGGTGGGGATCAAAATATTAGGTCTCCAAGTGTAGAGACTGGGGACGAGCTTGGGGCTGGGACAAGGCTGGCAAAGAAGAAGAGCACTCTGGGGGAGGATGACCTCACTGGGCCTAGAGGTCTGGAGTGCTTATACTTCAATGCAAGGAGCGTAGCAGGTAAGACAGACGATCTTAGGGCCTTAATGCTCACGAGGAATTTGGATGTGGTTGCGGTGACAGAGACTTGGTTGAAAGAGGGACAGGACTGGCAGCTGAATATTCCGGGGTACAAGTGTTTTAGGCGAGACAGAGGAGGGGCCAAAAGAGGTGGGGGAGTAGCAGTTGGAGAGCATATTACAGCGGTGCAGAGGGAGAACAATTCAGAGGGGTCGTGTAACGTGTCACTCTGGGTGGAGCTTAGAAACAGGAAGGGCGCAGTCACTATGTTGGGGGTATACTACAGGCCCCCCAACAGCCCAAGGGAAGTGGAAGAACGGATATGTCAGGAGATACTGGATAGGTGCAGGAAAAATAGGGTTGTTGTCGTGGGAGACTTCAATTTCCCTGTAATAGACTGGAAATCGCTGAGAGCTGGGACTCTGAATGGGGAGGAATTTGTAAAATGCGTACAGGAGGGTTCTTTGGAACAATATGTAGATAGCCCGACTAGAGGGGGGGCTATACTGAACCTAGTACTGGGGAATGAGCCCGGTCAGGTCTTCAAAGTTTCGGTAGGGGAACATGTGGCAAATAGTGACCACAATTCTGTTAGCTTTAGGGTAGTGATGGAAAAGGATGAGTGGTGTCCCAAGGGTAAGGTGTTGGATTGGGGGAAGGCTAACTTTAGTGGGATTAGGCAGAAATTGGCAGCCCTTGATTGGGAGAGGCTGTTTGAGGGTAAATCCACATCTGGCATGTGGGAGTCTTTTAAGGAACAGTTGTTAGGGCTACAGGATAGGCATGTGCCTGTAAAAAAGAAGGATAGGAAGGGTAGGATTAGAGAACCGTGGATAACCAGGGAAATTGAGGGACTGGTCAAAAAGAAAAGAGAGGCGTATGTTAGGTCCAGGCAGCTAAAATCGGAGGGAGCTCTGGAGGAGTACAAAGAAAGTAGGAAAGAACTCAAACAGGGAATTAGAAGGGCAAAAAGGGGTCACGAAATGTCCTTGGCAGACAGGATTAAGGAGAATCCCAAGGCATTTTATTCATATGTTAGGAACAAAAGGGTTGTCAGGGAGAAAATCGGACCTCTCAGGAACAAAAATGGGGAATTATGCTTGGAGCCCAAAGAAGTAGGGGAGATCCTAAATGAATACTTTGCGTCGGTATTCACAAAGGAGAGGGATGTGTTGACTGGGAGTGTCTCGGAGGGGAGTGTTGAACCGTTGGAGAAAATCTCCATTACAAGGGAGGAAGTGTTAGGTTTGTTAGAGAATATAAAGACTGACAAATCCCCAGGGCCTTATGGAATCTATCCAAGGCTGCTCAGGGAGACGAGAGATGAAATCGCTGGGCCTTTGACGCAAATCTTTGTCTCGTCACTGGACGCAGGTGAGGTCCCAGAGGATTGGAGGCTAGCTAATGTGGTCCCCATATTTAAGAAGGGTAGGAAGGATAACCCGGGTAATTATAGGCCGGTGAGCTTGACGTCTGTGGTGGGGAAGTTGTTGGAGAAGATTCTTAGAGATAGGATGTATGCGCATTTAGAAAGGAATAAACTCATTAACGATAGTCAGCATGGTTTTGTGAGAGGGAGGTCATGCCTCACTAACCTGGTGGAGTTTTTTGAAGGAGTGACCAGAATGGTTGACGAGGGAGGGGCCGTGGATGTCGTCTATATGGACTTTAGTAAAGTGTTTGACAAAGTCCCTCATGGTAGGCTGGTGAAAAAGGTTGGATCTCATGGGATAAAGGGGGAGGTGGCTAGATGGGTGGAGAACTGGCTTGGTCACAGAAGACAGAGGGTGGTAGTGGAAGGGTCTTTTTCCGGCTGGAGGCCTGTGACTATTGGTGTTCCGCAGGGCTCTGTATTGGGACCTCTGCTGTTTGTGATTTATATAAACGATCTGGAAGAAGGTGTAACTGGGGTGATCAGTAAGTTTGCGGACGACACAAAATTGGCAGGACTTGCAGATAGTGAGGAGCATTGTCAGAAGCTACAGAAGGATATAGATAGGCTGGAAATTTGGGCAAAGAAATGGCAGATGGAGTTCAATCCTGATAAAAGCGAAGTGATGCATTTTGGTAGAAATAATGTAGGGAGGAGCTATACGATAAATGGCAGAACCATAAAGGGTGTAGATACACAGAGGGACCTGGGTGTGCAAGTCCACAGATCTTTGAAGGTGACGTCACAGGTGGAGAAGGTGGTGAAGAAGGCATATGGCATGCTTGCCTTTATAGGATGGGGCATAGAGTATAAAAGTTGGGGTCTGATGTTGCAGATGTATAGAACGTTGGTTCGGCCGCATTTGGAATACTGCGTCCAGTTCTGGTCGCCACACTACCAGAAGGACGTGGAGGCTTTGGAGAGAGTACAGAGGAGGTTTACCAGGATGTTGCCTGGTATGGAGGGGCTTAGTTATGAGGAGAGATTGGGTAAACTGGGGTTGTTCTCCCTGGAAACACGGAGGATGAGGGGAGACTTAATAGAGGTGTATAAAATTATGAAAGGCATAGATAGGGTGAACGGTGGGAAGCTTTTCCCCAGGTCGGTGGTGGCGTTCACGAGGGGTCATAGGTTCAAGGTGAAGGGGGGGAGGTTTAACACAGATATCAGAAGGACGTATTTTACACAGAGGGTGGTGGGGGCCTGGAATGCGCTGCCAGGCAAGGTGGTGGAGGCGGACACACTGGAAACATTTAAGACTTAGCTAGACAGCCATATGAACGGAGGGGGAATGGAGGGATACAAAAGAATGGTCTAGTTTGGACCAGGGAGCGGCATGGGCTTGGAGGGCCGAAGAGCCTGTTCCTGTGCTGTATTGTTCTTTGTTGTTATCATGCTGCTTGTGGGAATTTGCTGTGGCAGGCTGGCTACTGCAATCCCTACATTGCAACACTTTGAAAATTACTTATTGGTTGTAAAGCACTTACAAACAAAGAACAAAGAAAATTACAGCACAGGAACGGGCCCTTTGGCCCTCCAAGCCTGCACTGACCATGTTGCCCGACTGAACTAAAACCCCTTCCAGAGTCCATATCCCTCTATTCTCATCTTATTCATGTATTTGTCCAGATGCCCCTTAAAAGTCACTATCGTATCTGACTCCACTACCTCCCCTGGCAGGCACCCACCATCCTCTGTGTAAAAAACTTGCCTTAGACATCTCTTTTAAACCTTGCCCCTCGCACCTTAAACCAATGCCCCCTAGTAATTGACTCTTCCACCCTGAGAAAAAGCTTCTGACTATCCATTCTGTCAATGCCCCTCATAATTTTATAGACTTCTATCAGGTCGCCCCTCAGCCTCCATCGTTCCAGTGAGAATAAACCAAGTTTCTCCAACCTCTCCTCATAACTAGGCAATATCCTGGTAAATCTTTTCTGTACCCACTCCAAAGCCTCCACATCCTTCTGGTAGTTTGGCGACCAGAATTGAACACTATATTCCAAGTGCGGCCTAACTAAGGTTCTATAAAGCTGCAACACGACTTGCCAATTTTTAAACTCAATGCCCCGGCCAATGAAGGCAAGCATGCCGTGTGCCTTGAGGCCATATGGAAGAGGTGAGAAGCACGGAATAATTCTTTCTGAATTATTTTTTTATTTTACCAAAGATGTCCCGGTTGACATCTCGCACTATGGAATTGGTGGGAAAGCCTCGGTCAGCCTGCCTCTGGACTGTCCCTGATGTGGAGGGAAGAAAACGCAGTGCAGACGCATTGTTGGCCTGTGGAGGACAGACTGAGCAGTGAGGCTTTCAGTACAAAGTGTCGAGAGAGGGTCCCTTGCACCAAACTGGCTGCACCAATCACAAAGTCCGAACTCCAGTTGCCACTCAATTGACCCCATAGAGTTATACAGCAATGAAGGAGGCCCTTCAGCCCATTGTACCTGTGACAGCTCTCTGAAAGAGCCATCCAATTCACCCCACTCCACTCTGGCTCTTTCCCCATAGGCCCTGCAAATGTTTCCTTTACAACGATTTATCCAATTTGCTATTGAAAGTTGCGATTCAATTTGCTTCCATCGCCCTATCAGGTAGTGGATTCCAGATCACATTTTATTTGGAACTTTTAATGTTGTAAAACACCCATAGACGCTTCACAGGCGCATTATCAAAGTTTGACACCAACCACACGTGATTTTAAAACAGATGATCAAAACCTTGGTCAGAAAGTAAGAAGTCTCACAACACCAGGTTAAAGTCCAACAGGTTTATTTGGAATCACGAGCTTTCGGAGCTTTTGTGATTCCAGATTAACCTGTTGGACTTTAACCTGGTGTTGTGAAACTTCTTACTTTGCTTACCCCAGTCCAACGCTGGCATCTCCACACTTTGGTCAGAAAGGTAGGTTTTAAAGAGCATCTTAAAGGAGGAAGGAGAGGCGGATAGAGGTGATGAGATTTGGGATGGAATTCCGAAGACTAGAGCATTGATGCCGAATGGCCACCAGTGGTGAAGTGATGAAAATCCAGGACCCACAAGAGGCCAGAACTGCAGGAGCGCAGTGATCTCAAAGGGTTGTATTGAACAATTTTCCCCCAACTACTCTTGGGTCCTTGTGCCAATGACCTTAAATCGGGGCCCTCTGGTTACCAGGCACCTGCCTGTGGAAAGAGTTGCTCACTATTTACTGTATTAAAACCCCCTTCATGATTTTGAAAGCCTCTATTTGAATCGTCCTTTAATCTCCTCTGCTTTAAGGAGACTAATCCCAACTCCATGTAACTGGATCCCTGGTACCATTCCCTTCATGAAATTCCATCATCTTAATAATGTGGTACCCAGATTTAGACACAGGCTGAATTTTACCATCCCGCCCACCCACGGGCGGCGGGGGGGAGGGGGAGGGGGGGGGTGGGGGAGCAGATCATGCAAAGGTCCATTGACCTCAGGCGGGATTTTCCGGTTTTGGGGTGAGTGTGGCTGGAAAATCCCATCCAGCATTCCTGCTGAGGCCGAACCAGTAACTAAATAAATGTCCACATGAAAATCCAGGACCCACAAGAGGCCAGAACTGCAGGAGCACGGTGATCTCAAAGGGCTGTATTGAACAATTTTCCCCCAATTACTCGTGGGCTCTTGTGCCAATGACCTTAAATTGGGGCCCTCTGGTGTCGCTCACATCTCAGAACAATCCCATGTCAACATTCAGCACAATGAGAATTTATGCCCGCTGCTCAAATCTCAATTTGCAATCACCAACGTATCCTATTTCTCCACCTGTGGAAAGTTACAAGTGTCTTACCAAGTTCAGCCAACAGGAGGAGTGGAACACACACTTCTGAAGACAAGGCAGGAATTGAGCTTCCTCTACCATTGTATCCACATTAGAAACACAGCTTCTTCAAAGAAAACCCTTGATTTAATTCGATTTAATTTATTATTGTCACATGTATTGGGATTCAGTGAAAAGTATTGTTTCTTGCATGCTATACAGACAAAGCATACCGTTCATAGAGTGCATAAGGGAGAAGGAGAGGGTGCAGAATGTAGTCTTACAGTCAAGGTGTAGAGAAAGATCAATTTAATATATGGTAGGTCCATTCAAAAATCTGATGGCAGCAAAGAAGAAGCTGTTCTTGAGTCAGTTGGTATGTGACCTCAGACTTTTATATATTTTTCCCAATGGAAGAAGGTGGAAGAGAGGATGTCCGGGATGCGTGGGGTCCTTGATAATACTGGCTGCTTTTCTGAAGCAGCGGGAAGTGTATCTGGAATCAATGGATGGCAGGCTGGTTTGAGTGATGGACTGGGCTACGTTCATGACCCTTTGTAGTTTCTTGCGGTCTTGGTCAGAGCAGGAGCTGTACCATTATGACTTCAGAATGTCCTAAAGCATTGTCCCACCGACAAACTACTTTTCTTAGAATTGTAGGTACTGTTGTGATGTAGGAAACAGAACAGCCTATTGGTACACAGCAAGATTCCACAAACAGCAATGTGATAATGGCTTGATATCTATTTTAGAGATGCCAGATGGAGGAAGGGTGGGGGAGGGGGGGGGGGGGGTGTTGTATTAGTCAGGACACTGAAGAGAACTGCCGTACTCTTAGATATGTCAGTTACGACTCTCACCAACTTTTACAGATGCATCATAGAAAGCATTCTTTCTGATTGTATCACAACTTGGTATGGCTCCTGCTCTGTCCAAGACTACAAGAAACTATAAAGGGTCATGAATGATGCCCAATCCATCACGCAAACCAGCCTCCCATCCATTGACTCCGTCTACACTTCCCGCTGCCTCAGAAAAGTAGCCAGCATAATTAAGGGGCCCACGCACCCTGGACATACTCTCTTTCACCTTCTTCCGTCGGGAAAAATATGCAAAAGTTTGAGGTCACGTACCAACCCACTCAAGAACAGCTTCTTCCCTGCTGTCATCAGACTTTTGAATGGACCTACCTCGCACTAAGTTGATTGTTCTCTACACCCTAGCTATGACTGTAACACTACACTCTGCACCCTCTAATTTCCTTCTCTATGAAAGGTATGCTTTGTCTGTATAGCGGGCAAGAAACAATACTGTATACTAATATATGTGACAATAATAAATCAAATCAAATATATTTGTGGTGGTTTAATCACATGACCTCCCACCTCCAGACTGGCCATGCCAATCCTTGCGGAGAATGGCCTCCCCTTGGCCAATTAAAAATCAAACTACCTATATTACACCCCAGTTCAATGATTCTCCCATGTCCAAAATGTTTATGGCTGGTAAACAGGAGAGAATAAAAACATGCGCAATTTATTCAATATTTTTCTTTCTCTCTGGGTTTTGCGAATCCTGGATATTATTTTTTTAATTCCTGGAAACCCTGGGGCACACCTGGAGGGTTGGCAAAGTCTCAAGCCGACTCTTTCCCCTGTGGCATCGGATTTCTAGCCACGCCTCTGAAGGATCAGTAAGTGGAGCATTCCTGTTGGGGATGCAGCGGTGGTAGGCGGGAAGGAAGGCTTCAGTTGGTGGTGGTTCAGTCCTAAGTCTGCAATGACACAGCCAACAGTTGGTTCACAGCAGTGCTTGTCTCTGGAGTGTAATCGTGCAAGAGTGGCGCTTTTAACACAATGTTGACCAGAGAGGGGGCACCGAGAGGACACTTGCTGCTGGAAATTCCCAACGATGGTCACAGTCGCAGCCTGCTTTGTGGTGGTCAGTGCGTCTTTACACTGTAAATTACCAATAACATGGCCATAATGTAAGGCTTAGAGTTTAATCACAAGTGTGTTGACTTAACCAGCTCAGTCAGTGCCTTCCAGGTGACTTCTTTTATGATGTCTTGCGTGTCCTGTAAGCTGTTGTGTTAAACAGACTAAATGCTTGACCATATGTCTGGGTGTACCCACAATAAATGAATCCGGTTCCTGCGGGCAGCTACTGTTTAACTTCATGCTGATGCTGCCCCACACGTTTCTCAAACATTTAGGATAAAACTAACAGCAAAAGTTCAATCAATGTTTAATTGCGTGATTGAAGCTCGACAGGATCCTGTTTTGTTAATCTTGCAGAGCAAATGTGTCACTCTAGAATGTTTACCCTGATTATTCCATCTGGATGTGAAAGTAAGATTTACATTAATAAAGCAGGATGTTTCGAAGAGCCGGGAAGAACTTTCTGAAGTTGTAAAGTACAAAGCGGAGTAGTCAGTTTACACATAGACAGCTTCCACTTAACTGCAGTTCGATAATAACCAGATACCTGTTGAGTGCTTGGTTTAGGTATAATTACTGACCAGGGAGAATTCCCCTGCTCGTTGGTGTATTGCCATGAGATCACGAATGTCCATCTGAGACTGAAGACAAGTCTTTTGCTTAATGTCGTATCCACAAGACGACACCTCTGATAGTGCAGCACTCCCTCAGTACGACCCTGGAAAGTGTCAACCTGAATTGTGTGCTCACGCCCCTGGAGTGGGACGAGAAGCAAAAGCTTCGTGATTTGGAAGCTTCCAACTTTTTTTGTCCCTTTGCAGTTGGAGCACTTATCTACTGGGGTGGCACTGTGGTTAATTAGCACTGCTGTCTCACAGCACCAGGGACCCACCTTCAATTCTGGTCCTTGGGTGACTGTGTGGAGTTTGCACCTTCTCCACGTGCCTGCATGGGTTTCCTCCGGGTACTCCGGTTTTCTCCCACAGTCCAAAGATGTGCGGATTAGGTGGATTAGCCATGCTAGATTGGCCTTTAGTGTCAGGGGGATTAGTGGAGTAAATACATGGGATTACAGGGATAAAACCTGGGTTGGATCGTTGATGGTGCAGGCTTGAAGGGCCGAATGTCCTCCTTCTGCACTGTCGGGATTCTATGATAATAGCTGACCGTTCATCACGTACATGGTGAGCACTGCCTGGCTATTTGACCGTGTGTTGCATCACACCTGATGCCTACACTTTTCAGTTGTGCTCAGTAGACTGTGACTAGGAGCAGGAACCAGATCTCATTGTATTTGTTTGACTCCCTCCCTATATCCTACATGGTGTTGAAGCCCATCTTAAACTGTCTACCAGATGCTGTACTGACATCCCAGCCACACATGTTTTGGAGGTGACTTTGGAATGATGGCTGCACTAGGGGTTTTCCTTGCCTTTGTATTTTGGTCTGTTGTAGTTTAATCATAGCGATCGATTGCTATGATTGGCCAATGACTCCATTTAAAGTGAATATCAAGTGACGAAGCTGAACGGTAGAAGGTGAGCTAGATAGACCTGGGTCTTCTGATTCCATGATGTGGAGATGCCAGTGTTGGACTGGGGTAAACACAGTAAGAAGTCTAACAACACCCAGATTAAAGTCCAACAGGTTTATTTGGTAGCAAAAGCCACTAGCTTTCGGAACAGGCTGTCCCTTCGTCAGGTGGGTGGGAGTTCTGATCACAAACAGGGCACATCTAACAACACCAGGTTAAAGTCTTTGTGCCCTGTTTGTGATCAGAACTCCCACCCACCTGACGAAGGGACAGCCTGTTCCGAAAGCTAGTGGCTTTTGCTACCAAATAAACCTGTAGGACTTTAACCTGGTGTTGTTAGACTTCTCACTGTCCTTCTGATTCCAACCATTGCTACAGTCTTGTATCGGGTAACTCTTTGCAGCTTCCATTAGGGACATCCAGATCTGTCCAGTAGAGCATGCAGCATCTTTTATACAACCTGGAGACTTTAGGAATTCCAATTTGCAGGAAAAAGAGTAACAGGAAATGGAGATAAGGTTTAAAAAAAGGTTGAAACTAACTTCAAGCTTTTTATTCTTGGCTTCAGACCTTCCTCTCTCAGTAATAAATATTCTAATAGCACAGTTTCCTTCCTAACAGCACTGTGGGTGGATTGCAGCGGTTCAGGTATTGGCAGCTTACCGCCACCTTCTCGGGAACAATATTATGGGCAATAAAGTCTGGCACAGCCAGTGATGCCCACATCTCATGAGCTAATAGATATTTTTTAAAACGATAATTAACCTTAAGATCCTCTGGGATCTCTGTGCTCTTCCAATCCTGTACTTTTGAGCATCCCTGATTTTAATCACTTTGTGAAGATGCCGGCGTTGGACTGGGGTAAACACAGTAAGAGTTTTAACAACACCAGGTTAAAATCCAACAGGTTTATTTGGTAGCAAATGCCATTAGCTTTCGGAGCGCTGCTCCTTCGTCAGATGGAGTGGAAATCTGCTCTCAAACAGGGCACAGAGACACAAAATCAAGTTACAGAATACTGATTAGAATGCGAATCTCTACAGCCAACCAGGTCTTAAAGATACAGACAATGTGAGTGGAGGGAGCATTAAGCACAGGTTAAAGAGATGTGTATTGTCTCCAGACAGGACAGGTCTGGAGACAATACCTGTCTGGAGACAATACACATCTCTTTAACCTGTGCTTAATGCTCCCTCCACTCACATTGTCTGTATCTTTAAGACCTGGTTGGCTGTAGAGATTCGCATTCTAATCAGTATTCTGTAACTTGATTTTGTGTCTCTGTGCCCTGTTTGAGAGCAGATTTCCACTCCATCTGACGAAGGAGCAGCGCTCCGAAAGCTATGGCATTTGCTACCAAATAAACCTGCTGAACTTTAACCTGGTGTTGTTAAAACTCTTACTGTGTTTAATCACTTTGCCATTGGCACTGTGCCTTCAGTTACCAAGACCTTAACTCTGGAATTCCCTCCCTAAACTGCTCCGCCTCTCTCCTCCTCCTTTTAAAACAACCCTTAAAACTGAACTCTCTGACTATGCTTTGGTCCTAATATCTGCTTATGTGGTTTGGATGGGATTATGTACTTTGGGTGAGCCCCCCTTTAAGAGAATGGCTTTGGTCCTTCAACCCCCTTCGTGAAGCACTTTTGGGAATGTACTGGAGGCCAGAATTGGAGGAGTGCTGAGATCTTGGAGGGTTATAAGGCAGGAGGAGATTACAGAGGTAGGGAGGGGACAGCGAATTGGAGGGATTTGCAAACTAGGGTGAGAATTTTAATATTGAGGCGTTGCCAGTCTGGGAGTCTGTGCTGCAAGTTTGAATGTAGATCTGGATTTACCCAGTTCACATATTCAGTGTGTTGGTTGCATGTGAAGCTCAGCCACGCACTGTTACTTTAAATAGTCACAATTATGACTTAAAGTCTCAAACTGCAAACCTTATCATGCTTCAGTGGGGAGAAGCTAGGACAGGGAAGTGTGCACACAGGTCAGAAATATTCAAACTAACCACCAGCCCACTCCCTCTCCTACTCTGCAACAACTATCCCTGTCTGCATTGGGTTATCTGTGTAGTGGCATGAGTGTTTGTTGGTGGTGACAATTTGCCTCTCAAAGTGCCTTGGAGACCTCCAAAAGGTGGAAGGGGAGGGAGTGGGAGGGTTGCAGAGACAGTAGCCCCTCAGAGGGCTGCCTTAATAAGAGAGGCTGAGTGCGATTTGGGCATAACATCGGCAGCACCCCCCTCAAAAATGCCACCTCCACCACTAGTTGGACAAGGGGAGCAAGAGCACGGGAACACCATCACCTCCAAGTTTCCTCTATCACTATCCTGATTTGGAGATATAATGTGTTTCTTCATCACCATCAGGTTAAAACCCTCAAACCTAACAGCATTGTGGGTGTACCTACACCACACAGATTGCAGCCGTTTCAAAAATTCCTTCTCAAGGGCAGTTGGCGATGGGGAACAAATGCCCATTTTGCCAGTGACGTCTACATTGAAAATAAATTTAAAAAATAAAAAGTAATAGCAGTCGACACTTAAATTGTGCCTTTTTCTTAAACCTAGCTCTGTATTTGCTTAAAAGTGGTTAATCTCTTAACTGGTGCTGGGTGGCACAGTGGTTAGCATTGCTAACTCACAGCGCCAGGGACCCGGGTTCAATTCTGGCCTTGGGTAACTGCGCGGAGTTTGCATGGTCTCCCCGTGTCTGTGTGGGTTTCCTCCCCACTCTGAAGATGTGTGGGTTAGGTTGATTGCCCATTAGTGACAGGGATATTAATGGGGTAAATACATGGGGTTATGGGGATAGGGCTGGGTGAGATTGTTGACGGTGCAGACTCCTTCTGCACTGTAGGGATTCTATGACATCTTCCAGTTAAGATGAAATATATTTGACCTGCAATGTTATCCCTTGTTTCACCCTGTACAGCTGTTACCTGGCCTTTGTTTTAATACATTCTCCACATGTGAGTGTCACTGCCCTGGCCCTAGATGACCTTGAGAAGGGTGGCGTGGTGAGCCACCTTCCTGACCCACTGTGTGGTGAAGGTGCTCCCACAGTGTTGTTAGGTAGGGAGGGACCTGCTGTGCTCTTTTCAGATTTCAGCAGGTTTTTACCTGGTGTTTTTACCAGTTACACAGCTGTGTTTATTGGGGACATTTCCGTAAAGTGTCCCACCAAGAATTTTTCTGCCTTTCCACCAGCATCCTAAGATGACATCCAATCAAAATGTTATCGGGAATACAGTGAAACCTGGATGGAGGGACCGTGGGATTGTGTCAAATGTTTCTTTTTTTGAACTGTGTCGTGTTAGTGTTAACTGATCTTAGCAAGATCAGTTTATTTTGAAACAAAAGGAAGTTGATTTCTGTCCTAATGAAACTTAGGCTGGGGTTGTTTTCCTTGGAGAAGGTTGAGAGGAGATTGAAGTGTACAAGGTTATGGATGTCTGGATAGAGTGAAGGGAAAGACCTATTTCCCTTAGCAGAGAGGTCAGTGACTGGGCAGCATAGAGTTAAAGTGCTTGGCAGAAGGATTGGAGTGAGATGAGGAATGTTTTTTCACCTAAAGGATGCTAGGGGGTCTGGAATTCACTGCCTGAAAGGATAGTAGAGGCAGCAACTATTAACTCCTTTAAAAGGTGCCTGTATATGCACCTGAAGTTACATAATGTCAGGGCTATGGACCAACTGTTGGAAAATGGGATTAGGCTGGGCGTGGTTTGTTTTTGGGCTGGCGCAAATACAATGGGCAGAGTGGCCTCCTTCTGATCCATAGAATTTTCTACATTTAATGGATGAATGAGCAGGGATGTGGGGGGGAGAAGGCAGGGGAGTAGTAGTACATGAATTGCTCCTTAGAAGAGCTAGCATTGACATGTTGGGCCGAATGGCCTTCTGTGCTGTAATGAGTCTATGAAAGGTACATCAAGTCAACAGCACCGAAACAAGACTTTCGACCCAACTAGTCTATGCTGGTGCTTATGATCCACACGAGCCATCTGCTTTCTCTAACCCTCTCAGCATATCCTTTTGTTGTCCATCCCTAGTTGCCCTTGAGAAGGTGGTGGTGAGCTGCTTTCTTGAACCACTGCAGTCCCTGAAGTGTAGGTACACCCACCGTGTTGTTAGGGAGGAAGTTCCGGGATTTTGACCCAGCGACAGTGAAGGAATAGTGATATATTTCCAAGTTAGGATGGTGATTGACTTGGAGGGGTAACTCCAGGTACTGGTGTTCCCATATGTCTGCTGCCCTTGTCCTTCTAGATGGCAGTAGTTGTGTCTTTTGGAAAGTGCTGTCTCTGGAATCTTGGTGAGTTCCCGCAGTGCACCTTGTAGCTGGCACAACTGCTGCTGTGCATTGGTGATGGAGGGATTGAATGTTTGTGGAAGGGGTAGCAATCAAGCACAGATTAACATTGGGAAAGGTCTTGGGGCAATATCCCTGGGCTGTGCTGTGTTAGCGGATCTCAGTTATGATGATGCTGAGTGAAGGGAAGGAGGGATGCATTGGCTTCAATAGGCCTGGCTTCAATGAGGAACTTACAGTTCTTACTGTGCTTACCCAGTCCAACGCCAGCATCTCCACTTCAATGAGGAAAACATTTATCCTGATTGCGAGCCCTTGACTCCTTCTGGATAATACAAAGAAGAGTTGTGATGCCTTTGCAGCGGAATAGCCGACTGCCATGCTCAATTTAATGTTGCCCATGGAGAATGGCTGCATGAAGCAAGTGCTGGAAATATTTGGTAGATAATGGCAGCATTAGCTTCGAAGAAGCTAGGGCGGCGCAATGGCGTGGTGATTAGCACTGCTGCCTCACAGCTCTATGCACTTGGGTTCGATTCCCAGCTTAGGTCACTGTCTGTGTGGGGTTTGCACATTCTCCCCCTTTCCTCTGGGTGCTCCGGTTTCCTCCCACAGTCCAAAGATGTGCAGGTTAGGTGGATTGGCCATGCTAAATTGCCCTTTAGTGTCAGGGAGACTAGCTAGGGTAAATGGATTATGGGCTTAGGGCCTGGGTGGAATTGTGGTTGGTGCAGACTTGATGGGCCGAAAGACCTCCTTCTGCACTGTAGAGATCCTTTGGTTGCTATGGTAAGAGTCATACGGACGCAAAACATTAAATCTGTTTCCCCTTCCACATGAAGTGGAGATGCTGGCGTTGGACTGGGGTAAGCACAGTAAGAAGTCTCACAACACCAGGTTAAAGTCCAACAGGTTTATTTGGTAGCAAATACCATAAGCTTTCGGAGCACAGCTCCTTCGTCAGATGGAGTGGATATCTGTTCTCAAACAGTGCAAACAGACACAGAAATCAAATGACAGAATACTGATTAGAATGCAAATCTCTACAGCCAGCCAGGTCTTAAATGTACAGACAATGTGGGTGGAGGGAGCATTCAACACAGGTTAAAGAGATGTGTATTGTCTCCAGACAGAACAGCTAGTGAAATTCTGCAAGTCCAGGAGGCAAGCTGTGGGGGTTACTGATAATGTGACATAAATCCAACATCCCGGTTGAGGCCGTCCTCATGTGTGCGGAACTTGGCTATCAGTTTCTGCTCAGCGACTCTGCGCTGTCGTGTGTCGTGAAGGCCGCCTTGGAGAACGCTTACCTGAAGATCCAAGGCTGAATGCCCGTGACTGCTGAAGTGCTCCCTCACAGGAAGAGAACAGTCTTGCCTGGTGATTGTCGAGCGGTGTTCATTCATCCGTTGTCGTAGCGTCTGCATGGTTTCCCCAATGTACCATGCCTCGGGACATCCTTTCTTGCAGCGTATCAGGTAGGCAACGTTGGCCGAGTTGCAAGAGTAGGTACCGTGTACCTGGTAGATGGTGTTCTCACGTGAGATGATGGCATCCGTGTCGATGATCCGGCACGTCTTGCAGAGGTTGCTGTGGCAGGGTTGTGTGGTGTCGTGGTCACTGTTCTCCTGAAGGCTGGGTAGTTTGCTGCGGACAATGGTCTGTTTGAGGTTGCGTGGTTGTTTGAAGGCAAGAAGTGGGGGTGTGGGGATGGCCTTGGCGAGATGTTCGTCTTCATCAATGACATGTTGAAGGCTCCGGAGGAGATGCCGTAGCTTCTCCGCTCCGGGGAAGTACTGGACGACGAAGGGTACTCTGTCCACCGTGTCCCGTGTTTGTCTTCTGAGGAGGTCGGTGCGGTTTTTCGCTGTGGCGCGTCGGAACTGTTGATCGATGAGTCGAGCGCCATATCCTGTTCTTATGAGGGCATCTTCCAGCGTCTGGAGGTGTCTGTTGCGATCCTCCTCATCCGAGCAGATCCTGTGTATTCGGAGGGCTTGTCCGTAGGGGATGGCTTCTTTTACGTGTTTAGGGTGGAAGCTGGAGAAGTGGAGCAGCATGAGGTTATCCGTGGGCTTGTGGTACAGTGAGGTGCTGAGGTGACCGTCCTTAATGGAGATGCGTGTGTCCAAGAATGCAACCGATTCCGGAGAGTAGTCCATGGTGAGTCTGATGGTGGGATGGAACTTGTTGATGTCATCATATAGTTGTTTCAGTGATTGCTCACCATGACTCCAAAGGAAGAAAATGTCATCGATGTATCTAGTGTATAGCATCGGTTGAAGGTCCTGTGCGGTGAAGAAGTCTTGTTCGAACCTGTGCATGAAGATGTTGGCATATTGAGGTGCAAATTTTGTCCCCATGGCTGTTCCGTGTGTCTGGATGAAGAACTGGTTGTTGAAGGTGAAGATATTGTGGTCCAGGATGAAGCGGATGAGTTGTAAAATTGTATCTGGAAACTGGCAGTTGACGGCATTCAGTACTGAGGCATTGAGTACTGAGTACTGAATGCCGTCAACTGCCAGTTTCCAGATACAATTTTACAACTCATCCGCTTCATCCTGGACCACAATATCTTCACCTTCAACAACCAGTTCTTCATCCAGACACACGGAACAGCCATGGGGACAAAATTTGCACCTCAATATGCCAACATCTTCATGCACAGGTTCGAACAAGACTTCTTCACCGCACAGGACCTTCAACCGATGCTATACACTAGATACATCGATGACATTTTCTTCCTTTGGAGTCATGGTGAGCAATCACTGAAACAACTGTATGATGACATCAACAAGTTCCATCCCACCATCAGACTCACCATGGACTACTCTCCGGAATCGGTTGCATTCTTGGACACACGCATCTCCATTAAGGACGGTCACCTCAGCACCTCACTGTACCGCAAGCCCACGGATAACCTCATGATGCTCCACTTCTCCAGCTTCCACCCTAAACACGTAAAAGAAGCCATCCCCTACGGACAAGCCCTCCGAATACACAGGATCTGCTCGGATGAGGAGGATCGCAACAGACACCTCCAGACGCTGGAAGATGCCCTCATAAGAACAGGATATGGCGCTCGACTCATCGATCAACAGTTCCGACGCGCCACAGCGAAAAACCGCACCGACCTCCTCAGAAGACAAACACGGGACACGGTGGACAGAGTACCCTTCGTCGTCCAGTACTTCCCCGGAGCGGAGAAGCTACGGCATCTCCTCCGGAGCCTTCAACATGTCATTGATGAAGACGAACATCTCGCCAAGGCCATCCCCACACCCCCACTTCTTGCCTTCAAACAACCACGCAACCTCAAACAGACCATTGTCCGCAGCAAACTACCCAGCCTTCAGGAGAACAGTGACCACGACACCACACAACCCTGCCACAGCAACCTCTGCAAGACGTGCCGGATCATCGACACGGATGCCATCATCTCACGTGAGAACACCATCTACCAGGTACACGGTACCTACTCTTGCAACTCGGCCAACGTTGCCTACCTGATACGCTGCAAGAAAGGATGTCCCAAGGCATGGTACATTGGGGAAACCATGCAGACGCTACGACAACGGATGAATGAACACCGCTCGACAATCACCAGGCAAGACTGTTCTCTTCCTGTGAGGGAGCACTTCAGCAGTCACGGGCATTCAGCCTTGGATCTTCAGGTAAGCGTTCTCCAAGGCGGCCTACACGACACACGACAGCGCAGAGTCGCTGAGCAGAAACTGATAGCCAAGTTCCGCACACATGAGGACGGCCTCAACCGGGATGTTGGATTTATGTCACATTATCAGTAACCCCCACAGCTTGCCTCCTGGACTTGCAGAATTTCACTAGCTGTTCTGTCTGGAGACAATACACATCTCTTTAACCTGTGTTGAATGCTCCCTCCACCCACATTGTCTGTACATTTAAGACCTGGCTGGCTGTAGAGATTTGCATTCTAATCAGTATTCTGTCATTTGATTTCTGTGTCTGTTTGCACTGTTTGAGAACAGGTATCCACTCCATCTGACGAAGGAGCTGTGCTCCGAAAGCTTATGGTATTTGCTACCAAATAAACCTGTTGGACTTTAACCTGGTGTTGTGAGACTTCTTACTGTGCTTCCCCTTCCACAGCCAGAGCTGCTGAGTTTTTCCAGCATTTTCTGTTTTTATCTCAGAATTTGTGGCGTTCTAAGAAAGGGTGTCCACCTGAGACAGCAGCCTTGCGTTTCATGGAGCTGGTAAGAGCTTGTGTTAATGTAGCACCTTTCACAGCCTCATGACATCCCAAAACATTTAATGGCTGCTGAAGTATTTGTGAAGTGCAGTCACCATTGTAATTTAGAGAAATTCTGTGGCCTGTTTGTGTACAGCAACATCGCATGGACCACAATGG
This sequence comes from Mustelus asterias, assembly GCF_964213995.1. NCBI lineage: Eukaryota > Metazoa > Chordata > Chondrichthyes > Carcharhiniformes > Triakidae > Mustelus > Mustelus asterias. Next base: position 61,330,295 of record NC_135821.1, on the reverse strand, counting down.
CGTAATAAACTAATCCATTTTATCTGTGAGCTAGTATCACAGAAGAATGAGGAATTAATTATTAAGCAGGAAACTGGAGAGTATCCCTCTGTTCTTCTTTGAAATAAATCTTTTACATCCACTCGACGGTCAGACTGGGATTCCATTTACAGCCTCATCCAAAATACTTTTGACAGTGCAGCACTCCCTTGGTGCTGCTTGTCGGCCTAGATCTTTGTGCTAAGATAGGGACTTGAACTCAGGTTTCTAACCCAGAGGCGAGAATGTTAGCAACTGGTCCACTGTTTACTCAGTCATTGGTTTGCATTTCCAGCATTTTCTTGTTTTATTTCAGATCCTTCTCACTTCCAATGTGTTAAGTAATATGTGGTAATTCCCCATGGCTTCCTGTGCACCCCAAGTGTGCCTAAAAATCCGTGATACCCAATACCCGTGGCGGCCTATCCCCACACAGAGCCAGCATAGCTATGGAGAAACGTGAGGGGCAAGAGAAAGGGGTATTACCCTCATAAAAATCAGCCACTGTAAGTGTGAGGCTCCCAAATGCCACAAGGCACGAGGTTTTTATTGTGGGACAACTATTACGCCAGTTTGGGTATTTTTGAAGGGCGTGGGTGCATTGTGTGGAAGCAAGGCTGCAGATTCTGTCTCCAGATCCACAGAATAAAACCTCTGTTTTTAGAAATAAAACAAAATGCACTGTCATCCCCCGAAAGGCTTCGAGCCAACAAGTCGTAACTGGTGAGTGGGGGAGCCGTGCACAGTGTGACTCTGAAAGGTCACATCTGGTCATATCCAGAAGATAAACACAGAGTGGACAGATTGAAGGGAGAGAGAGCGCGAGAGCTCATTTATTTTTCGAAGTTTAAGTTTATTCATTAGTGTCACAAGTAGGCTTGCATTAACACCGCAATGAAATTAATGTGAATATCCCCGAGTCGCTACACTCCGACGCCTGTTCGGGTACACTGAAGGAGAATTTGGCATGGCCGATGCACCTAACCAGCACGCCTTTCGGATTTGGGAAGAAATTGGAGCACGTAGAGGAAACCCACGCAGACACGGGGAGGACGTGCAGACTCTGCACAGACAGTCACCCAAGAAAAATAATTTTAAAAACCGAGCATTCTAAACTACTTGCGCTCCCCGATAGAGACAAACTGTTTAATAAAGCACGGTGATGTTTGATTTTAAAGCTCATTCCAGAGTTTGCCATCATTATTGAGAACTTTCTGGTGAAGGCCCAAGACTTGTCTGGACCAACACCGAGGTGGAGACAAAGTGAATCCAGGGTTACCAAGTCTGGGATTGCATGGTAACTCCTTCCTTCGACCAGAAAGGCACGAGGAAAGGTTGTGCATGCACATTCAGCCCGCACTGCCGTTATTGTATGTACCTTGAAAAAGATTGAGTTAAACTTGTAATGACCTCAATAAGGCCCATGAAATGGGCCTCTTGGAGCATGAGCTCCCTGATTGAGGTAATGATTGCCTCCCCAATAAGAGAATCTAACCTGTGTACAAATGGAGGAGTGTCAGGTCTACTGACGCTCTGGATTCTGACTTTGTACCTGAAGCACTCTTAGAAGTGGAGGAAAGTTTGTAAATAAAGGGAATCTGGTGAAGGGACACCGACCTCTGAGGAGTTTATTTCAAATTGTTTCCTCGCCACCAACTCCATCCCTCTCCCTGGGCATTGTCTGAGGCTGAACCTGACCATTCGTAATGTAGGTGTCTGACTTGACCCTAAACTGACGCTAGCTGCGTAACCTTTCACTTTCAAGACCATTTATGTTCACCTTCAGAGCGTCGCCTGTCTTCATTCTTCTCTCAACTCATTTGCTGCTGAAACCCTCAGTCACGCCTTTGTGATATCTGGACTGGCCTACTCCATAGCTCTTCTGGCCAGCCTCACATCTTTTTCCCTCCCTAAACTTAAACTCATCCAAAACCCTAACTTATCTTACATCAACCCTCATTTTCCCCCTCCCTCCTCCGCACCTCTGTACCCTTCTCCAGCCCTACAATCCTTTGAGATCACTTCACTCTGGTTCCTTAAGCATCTCTAAATTCCTCACCATTGGTGGTTGTGCCTTCAGCTTCCAAGCCCCAAGTTCTGGAGTTCTCTGCTCTCTGACCCTTTCTCCTCATTTTAAGATGCTCCATTAAATCTATGTGTATAAGTTTAAGTTCATTTAGTATTACAAGTAAGGCTTACATTAACACTGCAATGAAGTTACTGTAAAAATCCCCTAGTCGCCGCACTCTGGCGCCTGTTCGGGTACACTGAGGGAGAATTTGGCATGGCTGATACACCAGCGCGTCTTTCAGACTGTGGGAGGAAACTGGAGCCCCCGGAGGAAACCCACACAGACACAGGCAGAACGTGCGGACTCCGCACAGACCATGACCCAAGCCAGGAATCGAACCCGGGTCCCTGGTGCTATGAGGCAGCAGTGCTAACCACTGTGCCACCGTGCCACCTGTCTCCTTTGAAGGAAAGCCTTTGATCCAAATATCTCTTTACACAGTGAGTTATCACGATATAGAATGCACTGCCTAAAAGTGTGATGGAAGAAGATTAAACAGTAACTATCAGAAGGAAATTGGATAAATATTTGCAGGGCTAGGATAAAAGAGCTTGGGTGTGGGACAAAGTGGTAAAGAGCCAGCACAGCACAGATGAAAGGCCTCCTTCCATGCATTGTCCTTCTACATGGTTCGGTGTTAGATCTTATCTGACAACCACTCCTGTGAAGTACCTTGGAGTATTATACTACACCAAAGGTGCCAAATAAATGCAAATTAATTTTTCATGCAAAGATGTGGATGCAAATATGATAATAGTAGATTGTTGCTGGTGTTTGTATCAATATTTTTTTCTTTATCTTTCATCGGCCGGCATTTGTTGCCCATTTCAAATTGCCCTTAAAATGAGTGATTTTTTTTTTCTGGCCCATTTCAGAGGACAACTAAGAGTCTACCCCATTGCTGTGGGTCTGGAGTGACGCATCGGCCAGACCGGGCACGGGTGGCAGATTTCCTGCCCTAAAAGATATTAGTGAATCAGATAGGTTTTGATGACAATCAGTGATAATTTCATTGGCATTATTACTGAGACTAAAGGGGCGATTTTTCTGGTCACACCACACCTGGCGTAGATCGTGCCAATCCCAGAAAATTGTTTGCAGACCTAAATACGGGTTTTGCGCCCAGCGCCAAATGGTTTGCAATCAATCTGGTCCCTTGCTATTGGTGCAAACCGGATCTTGCCCAGAAAGGGTGCGAGACCGATTAGCATATTTAAAGTAGCATTTTAAATATGTTTAGCCTTTCGACGCAGGATTTTCCCAGCTCCCCAGGATCTTATGCTCAGGCATGGCACGAACCTGACGAGAATCACTAGGGGGCACCAGGCATGATGGCCAAGCCGGGGTGCTCGGAGGCCATTGAAACCCTGAGTGGTCGGGGATGTGGTTGGGCAGTGCCCACCTGGAACCCTGGCAGTGCTCACCTGGCAGATTGGCAGTGCCAGTTGGGCACAGCCAGTGTGCTGGGGTAATGCCAAGATGGTGGGGCCTGAGTGGGGGTGGGGGTCTGAGCGGGTGCGATAATGGGGGTGGGAATAGAGGAGGGGGGGGTTGTGAGGGGTTTGGACATGAGGGGGGGGTGGCATGTCAGGGGTCATGAAGGGAACCCATTGGGAGGGCCCCAATGCTGGCAGTCTGTGTCAGGGAGAAGGGCGGAGGGGTGGGGGGTCCTCCCCAGTGCACAGTGAGATCAGGGTGTCCTTTCAAAATGGTGCCTGATCACTTTACAGCCAGGCTCACTGGTGTGCTTGGGCCCCGTCCCTCACGCAACCGGCAACCACTCTCCCAAAAAATGACTGAGTGTGGGACGGTTGCTGCCTGATCTGTGCTGGACAGATTGGCATGGATTGCTCCAGTTTTCTTGCCGTCATGACACTTTACCGTCCCGCCCGCCACAGGAGTTATAGCAGATGGGACATGGTCCACACTAAGGTCTGTTGACCTCGGGCGGGATATTCCGATCTTGGGCTGAACACGGTCGGAGAATCCCACCCCTAATGTCATTTTTTGTGAAAATCCCACCCGAGCTTTCAATTCCAGATTTGTTTGGCCTTTCTTTTAAAATACAGCAGGAGAAAGTTTGTGGTGTGGTTTTCACCGCTCCACGTTACTTGGGATTTATCTGGTACAAAACCAGACACTAGTCGCCCTCTTGGACACAGATGTTTTCTGAAGTTCGAGTTATTTAGCACAAACCTGAGCAGCTGCAGATTCCTGAGTGAATTTTGACTGTGGGGATTTCCTCACTAATGCTCTGTAGCATGCTCCATACGTTTACAGCAGGGGTTTTTTTTGCGGCAGAAGGGGATAAAACACTTAAACAGAAAGCATTGGAGAGAAACAACAGGTGGCTCAGTTAGTACCTGAAAAGATAAAGGTAGGTCATCCTTAAAAACAACAGAGAGGTTGATTTATGCCCCTCTTGAGAGGACAGACAGGACTACTGTTTAACTTCAAAAGGTGGCTCAGAGTCAAAGAATAATACAGCATAGAGTGAGGCCATTCGGCCCAATTGGTCTCTGCTGCCTTTTTGAAAGAATGGTGATGTGGGAGCAGTAGACTATACTGCTCCCATGTTCAGTAAGATTATGACTAATCTTTTGCCTCAACTCTACTTTCCCACCCATTCCCCAAAACCCTTGATGCGTTGAGACCAATAATCTGTCTATCCCAGCCTTAAATGTTTCAATGATGCAGCATCCACAATCCTCTGGGGTAGAGAATTCCAAAGATTCACAATCATCTCAATCCTAAATGATCGATCGACCCTTTATGCTGAGACTGTGCTCCCGTGTTCTAGAGATTCCCCAGTCAGTGGAAACAACGTCTCGGTGTCTTATCCTCTCAAGCTACTTCAGAACCTTGTGGGATTCAACAAGATTACCCTACATTCTTCGAAACTCCATAGAGAATGGACCCAATCTACTCAGCCTCTCACCATAGGACAATATTCTCAGAGAACCATAGAATCCATACAGTGCCGAAGGAGGCCATTCAGCCCATCGAATCTGCAACGACTCTCCAACAGAGCATCCCACCCAGGCCCTTTCCCCCCAACTCTGCACATTTACGCTGCTAATTCAATCAAACCTACATATCTTGGACACTAGCGGGCAATTTAGCATGGCCAATCCACCTAACCAGCACATCTTTGGACTATGGGAGGAAACCGGAGCACCCGGAGGAAATCCATGCAGGCATGGGGAGAACATACATACTCCACACAGACAGTCACCCAAGGCCAGAAATGAACCTGAATGCATTGCTCCTGGTTTCATTGTCTAAATCATTAATATAGATTGTAAACAGCCGAGGCCCCAGCACCAATCCTTGCAGCATTCCACTAGTTACATTCTGCCAACCTCAAAATGCTCAGTTTTTCTCGGCTTCCTGTCCATTAATCAATCATCTATCCGTGTTAAAAATATTACCCCCAACTCCATGCACCATGACTATTCAGTTTGCAGATGATACAAAGCTAGGTGGGAATGTACGCTGTGAAGAAGTCACAAAGAGGCTGAAAAGAGATATAGGCTGGAATTTTACCGCCCTGCACACCACGGGAATTGGAGCGGGTGAGGGCCAGACAATGGGAAGGTCTGTTGACCCCAAGCAGGATTTTACGGTTTTAGAACGGATGAGGCCATAAAATCCCACCCATAGACAGGTTAAGTCAGTGGGTAACAAGTGGCTGAAGGGCTATAATGTTGGGAAGTGTAAGATTATTTACCTCCAGCTCAATGCACCTTGTTTATTAACCTTTTATTTGGCACCGCAAAAGCCTTTTGGAAATTGAATTATACTACGCCTACTAGCTCCCCTCCATCTTCCTAGTTACATTCTCAAAAAAGCTCTAATGAATTTGCCAAACACCATTTCCCTTTTGTGAAACCACATTCAGCCCCACTAACTCTGCTCTTTCCCCAGAGCCCTGTACATTTTCCCTTCCAGTATTTACCCAATTCTTTATTGAATGTTACAATTCGATCTGCTTCAACCACCTGCCAGTGCATTCCTGGACACAATAGCTCGCTGAGTGAGAAAAAAGTCTCCTTATGTCACCTCTGGTTATTATTGCTAATCACCATTAAACCTGTGCCCTCTGGTTACCAACCCTTCTGCCACTGGTAACAGTTTTTCCTTAGTTACTCTATAAAAGATCTATTCACTCTCTCAATGATGCACAGGAACCTTGATTATGTGCCCAAACCTTTAAGTGGGACGTGAACCCATGACCTCCTGCTGCAGGAAGGACTGCTTGTCTCGATGTGGCTGCACCTTTTAACAACATCCAGTTGGATGTAAAAACAAAACTAATGCTGCGTGAGCAGGTCTCTGAGCATCTGTGTCTAAAAACAGACATGTTTCCGAATGGGAATCATAGCCAGTTGCATTAACTATTTCTCTCCACCGTTGCTGCCTGACCTGCTTTGTATTTCAAACTTCCAGCATCCGCAATGTTGTTCGTTACACTGACTGGTTAACTGTAACTATTGAGCATTCTCCTCCTTTCCTCTTCCCCTCAGCATTTCCAGCTGTTGTTTGCTAACCTGTGGCTTTGACTGGTTCACAATTGTGTAAAGTGTTTAAAACAGGGCCATTACATCAATGACGGGGCCCTCTGGAGAGAGTGTCTGTTCACAGTGCGAGATGGAGACGCAGAAATCCTGGCTAAAGAGCAGTCTCCTCACAGAGCAGGCATGGTGGCACAGTGGTTAGCACTGCTGCCTCACAGCGCCAGAGACCTGGGTTCAATTCCAGCCTTGGGTCACTGTCTGTGTGCAGTTTGCACATTCTCCCCGTGTCTGCGTGGGTTTCCTCCGGGTGCTCCGGTTTCCCCCCACAGCCCAAAGATGTGCGGGTTAGGTTGATTGGCCATGCTAAATTGACCCTAGAGTCAGGGGTTTGCCGGGGTAAATGTGCGGGGTTGCGGGCATAGGATCTGGGTGGGATTGTGGCCGGTGCAGGCTCGATGGACCGAATAGCCCCCTTCTGCACTGTAGGGATTCTGTGATTCTAAATTTAGAACTTTAATGTTTCGAATATAACCTTTCATTTCACTTGTTGTGTATTTCCAGCATTTGCCATTCCTTTTTTTACTATTATTGCAATCCTACTGACCATACACTTCATCAGCTGTGGCTCAGCGGCCAGCAGTCTCGCCTGACTCAGAACATTGTTGGTTCAAGTCTAACTCTGGAGACATGAACACAAAATCTTTATATAGCATCCTTCACAATCACAGGAAGTCCCCAAACAGTTTCACAGTCAATGAAGTACTTTTGAAGCGCAGGAAATGTGGCTGCCAATTTGCACACAACAATTAAACAAATGACCCAGGTCAGCTGCTTCAGTGCTGATGTTTGACTGATACATATTGGCCGGGATGCAGGGAAAAACTCCCTTCCGGTGCAGTTGAATCTTTTACATCCATTGAGAAGGCAGATGGAGCCTCGGTTTTAATGTCTCGTCCAAAAGGTGGCACCTCTGAGAGCGTGCAACTCCCTCAGTATCGTGTTAGGTGTGTCAATTTAGATTGAGCCCTCGCGTTTATTCAATGGGCTTTTTCTAGCTGCCTGAGACCAACCTGCTGGGAGCTGTGTAAAACTCTTTGAGGAAAAAAAAGTACTTGTATTTCTTGTCTTGGGTTCTTCAGCTAAATAAAGTGGTCACATGGGTGTAGGATCAGTCACATCTACGTGATATATGCAAGATAATTAACATGCAGAGAGAAAAGTCCACTTCAGAATGACTGCTCCTTTGTGACAATTCACCATTGATCCCAGTCAGTGCGTACACTTTGACACCTTGCCCAGAGATAAGAGGAGAGGTGTCTTCCCTGATGATTTTATCTGGATGTTCCTGTAGGGCACCTTGGCATAGATCAAAGGCATTAGACCTAATCTGGGGTAGTGCAATTGATTGGCAGCTTTCAGAAGGGATAGGATAATTGATTGGCTGTGGTGCTCTTTGACGGACAGCCTGGTGGTTGTGGAGTTTCCAATTACAGATTATATTGGGTGGTGTGCGTAATTCAAAGGGAGTTTACATCAGTCCTGACCTGCATCAGGGAGCTGTGCTTTTTGAAGTTTTATGTGAACCAGCTGAGGAGCCTGCCAGATTGAAGTTACAAGTAAACTTCTGTTTAAGTTCTTTGCTGGGAAAGGAAGCTGTTGAACTCTTCTTTATTATTTTACACATCAAGGGTCGAGAAATGAGCATTGCTCTGTGATGTGCTGCATGACATTCATGCATCCACCATTTGCTGGGTGATGCATGCTCACAGACTTTATCAGGAACACAAAAGGTACTTATTAACAAGGAAAAACTGCACAGAGGCAGGCAGCCTCGGCCCCGATGGGCTGCTCCAGTTCCTACATGCCTTCAGACTCTTCTGCCCAAGAGAGGACTCCATCCTCAGGGGTGATTACCCACTCTCGGTCCCAGTTGGCTCCCCCAAGCCGGGTGACCGTCTTCTGCTGAATTGTCCTTAAAGGGACAATCACCACATCCTTCCTCTCTTTTAACTCTTTTACATAATCTTCAATAACTAAGTTAGTCAGTCCTAAACTCTAACTAAAACAAGTTGGACAATTAAAAATAGAGTCTTTGAGGGTTTGTTCTGTTTTTTGTAGGATGATGTAATTCTGTAGTCTGAGATGCTTTCACAGGATCAACATCAACAGGTTCCTCCTCTGGGACAGGCAGTTCATTACCACTTCCATGGGGGCATCCGCTATGTCTATAACAGGTCGATCAGATTCAAAAACATTTCTTGATGGTAACACTGACTGCTGGAACTTCTCTCTACTCCTCAAGTGGTTCATTTGTTTATGAATGATCCATCCCTCCATACCTATTGGGTATGACAGGAGTCCAGACTCAAGAGACAATAATTTCAGAGATCTAACTTGATTCGTGACCAAGTTTCGTATTGTGGCACCATGTCATGTTGTGTACTTAATATAGGTTTTTTATTGTTGCAGTAGTGATGGCTCATTGAGATCTTGAGGCTTGTGTGCCCAAACATAAACACTTTTATTGGTAGGCTTTAATTATCTACAGTTCCAAATATAGTCTTGCGTGGAGCTGTTCCATGCAGACTTGCTGCTTTTCCACTAGCATAACCATTTCAGCAATCTTGTTCTGGCACGGAATAGTGGGATATGGTCCGAGTTAAGGGTGGAAAGTTTCTTTTAGTTTAGTTAGGGCTTCATGACCAGCATGGGCTTGGAGAGACAGGGCCTGTTCCTGTGCTGTACTTTCTTTCTCTGTCTGAATTGCTGATTCTGCTGTCGATTTCAATTAACTTCAGTTAATTTCTCAAGCTTCCTTTCTTCAAGCTCCTATTCTCCTGATTCAATTCTTCACTGGACTTGTTCTTATATTCTGGTTGCCTCTTTATGGAGGTCAACATTGTCTCATTAATTTCTCCTCCTTAACTTCACTTTTGCAACTTTTCTTTTCCAATCTTGCTGTCAGTCATTTCATCTTGATGTTTTAATGTCTTCCCTAAAGCTTTCATTCTTTTTGTTGATTCCTCTTCATGTTCAATAGTTCCTAGTTTCTTTTGAAGTCTTCAATCTGTGTTTCTTCCGAGGCGAATCCATCATGTTCTTACTGGACATAAGCATTTCACAAACGGAACCTGCCCGCCTTAGGGTAGGGGGGTGGGTGCAATCTTACCAAAATTCTTCAACTTGTCAGGCTCATATAGAAAACCTCTCCAGCTCTGCAGACCAGTTTTCCCTCCAGATGGGTGGCACGGTAGCACAGTGGGTAGCACTGCTGCTTCACAGCGCCAGGGACCCGGGTTCGATTCCCGGTTTGGATCAGTGTGTGTTGGAGTTTGCACGTTCTCCCCGTGTCTGCATGGGTTTCCTCCGGGTGCTCCGGTTTCTTCCCACATTCTGAAAGACATGCTGGTTAGGGGCATTGACCTGAACAGGCGCCGGACTGTGGCGACAAGGGGATTTTCACAGTAACTTCATTGCAGTGTTAATGTAAGCCTTACTTGTGACTTAAATAAATAAACTTTTAAAAAAAACTTTAAAACAGATTTTGAGCCTCTTAGACTAAAAAAATAAGTGGACCTGGTTTACACTGTCACTCTGGGAGCGCTGGGACTCTACAACACCATCTTTATAGGGCGCCCCAATCAGAACAAAATAAAAAATAACCTTTGCCTACCTCCACAGAAGTATCATAGGCCGCCCTCCCATTCCCTCATAATCATCATTGGCATCAGCATCCCCCTCAGTGCCCACTCTCTTTCACCCCCCCCCTCCCTCAACCACAGATAAATGAACCCCCCTGCCTCCATGGGATCCTACTAGGACTAACCCCTGGCACAGGTGTGGCAGGGAGCTGTACTGGAGGCAGTGCCAGGACTCTGTCTGACCATCTCCCTCTCCCCCAGGGGCTATACTTACCTTTGTGCCCCGAGGGGGATCCCGTCAACAGGTTGGCATTATTAAAAACCTTTCAAGAACCTCACCAACGTGACATGAGGTCGGTAAGGTATGAATAAACTGTGAGGGGAGGGTTAATTCGGTGAGGAGATGACTTAATCGTATTCAAATTTATTAAAATATATCAAAAACAGGTTCTCACCCATAATGGGCATAAGCCTGATTACATCATTGGCGAGGGCTAATGAAAATAAGACTGCATTCATGCTGGAGTGTCGATGCGTTTTAAATCTCACAGGAGTTTGACCCTACTCTGCCGAACCCGTGCATGGAGAGTGCAGGGTCAAAATCCCACCCAACGGGCTTCACTGTTGGTTAGATCTGGCTCCAACAAGTGTTGGCTTGTTTCCATTCCTTTGTTTGTCCTTCATTTGGTCATTTAGTGTTTTTCATTACCCTCCCTCTGGGGTCTTTTGGTCCAGCTCAATTAGCTGGACAGCTGGTTAGTGATGTAGAGCAATGCCAGCAGCGTGGGTTCAATTCCCGTACCGGATGAGGATATTAATGAAGGTTCTCCTTCTCAACCTTCACCTGAGGTGGTGATCCTCGGGTTAAATCACCATCAGTCAGCTCTCCCCCCTCAAAGAGCAGAGCAGCTTGTGGCCTATCTGGGACTATGGCGACTTTACCTTTACTCATTTCCTCACTCACTGCCCCTTTTTCTTTCCCCCTCTCTTGCTCTTCCTCTCTCCCTCTTTTTCCCTCTCTATTTTTCTCTCTCCCTCTCCAACTCTGTCTCGTGCTCTCTCTCTCTCTCTCCTTCTCTTTTACTTTCTCCTTCACCCACTTCCACTTTATTTTTCCCTCTTACGGCTCCTCACTCCTAATCCCTCCCTCGCGCTCCTGGGTCTGTTTCCCTCTATTTCTCCTCTTACTGTCCCCCTCTCACTGCCATCAGTCCCTTTTCTCATTCACTCTATTTCTCCTTCTTCGCCCCTTCCCTCTGTCCTTCGTGCACCGACTCTGTATTTCTCTGTCTCTCTCTGTCTCACCCTCCCCTCATTTCCTCCACTGTTTTGTTCTTGTTCATGAGTAACCCCCCCTCTTTCCTGTGTGAGTAATGCAGCCTGAGAACAGCTCGCTGTACTGGAGGCAGCCACTGTTTGATGTGTGGAGGGCAGATCCCAGGAGCCTCAGTGCTGGCCCCTCATTACCTGAAACTAATGACTTTATTCTGGCCGATTATGAGCAGCGGATAAATCCTGGACCTCCCGGCCAAACATGAGAGAGACAGTCTGCGGAGGAAACATGTGTCCACCTGATGTCTGGACTGCAGGGTACTGTGCAACCACACTCACAGTTTGAAAGGTAAATTTCCCACGCATTCACTTTGGTGTGGTTTTCAGAAGTTGTACCTTCTCGAATAAAAGAAACCAAACTTAACACTGAAGCAAAATGCGAGCAGTTTTACTCCAGAAGGAGATCTGTTGTCTCTTTCCTGAATTTCTACACTCTGTCCTTTCCAGGTGTTCGAGACTCTGTTGTGTAAAAAAATTGCATTATGTAACATCTTTATTGTAGGAAAAATCATCCCATGATGCTTGACAGAATCAATATTTGACAGTGAGCCAAAGAATATTAGGATGGCCAACTAAAACTTTAGACAGGGAAGTGACCTTTCTAGAGCATCTTAAAGGAGGAATGCAAAGCGGAGAGATTAAGGGAGCAAGTTACAGCTAAACATAAGGACAAGAAGAGGCCATTCAGCCTCTCCCGTGTGTTCCACTATTTAATTAGGCCATAAGGTGGAGATGCCGGCATTGGACTGGGGTGGGCACAGTACGAAGTCTCTCAACACCAGGTTGAAGTCCCACAGGTTTGTTTGGAATCACGCGTTTTCGGAGCGCTGCTCCTTCATCAGGTGAGTGGAGAGATAGGCTTCACAAACACGGCATATATATTGTCTTTGTCTATATATGCCGTGTTTGTGAAACCTACCTCTCCACTCACCTGATGAAGGAGCAGCACTCCAAAAGCTCGTGATTCCAAATAAACCTGTTGGACTTTAACCTGGTGTTGTGAGACTTCCTACTGTAATTAGGCCATGGCAACTCTGTTAACCCGCCTCTGCTCTTTGGTGCTCTAACCGAAATCTGACCATGCCAACCTTGAAAGCTGCACCCTCAGCCTTTCGGTGAGTTTCCAGATTTCCACGATCCCATGCGATTCGATCTGTGGCGTGCACATTGGGAAGGGAACTTTGTTGACAGCCGAGACAGGACAAGCCTGTGGCGGGACAAAAAGGCTGGGGAATGCGAACAGGTCAAGTTTGGAGGAGGGCCGAGGTCTCAGAGAGTTGGAGGATGTGACAGGTTTAGGGAGGGAAGAGGCTAAGGAGGGATTCAAACACATTGCGGATGAGATTTTTAAAATGGAGGCACTGGGGATCTGATGCTAATGTAGGTTATGAGCACAGAATCATACAGCGCAGAAGAGGCCCTTCAGCCCATTGGGTCTGCACCAACACATTAGAAACACCTGAATTCCCACCTAGTCCCATCTGCCAGCACCTGGCTGATAGTCCTGAATGTTATGATGTGCCAAGTGCTCATCCAGATACTTTTTAAAGGATGTGAGGCAACCCACCTCCAGCACCCTCCCAGGCAGCACATTCCAGGCTGTCACCAACCTCTGGCTAAAAAAGCTTTTCATCCCATTCCTCCAAATCTCCTGCCCCTCACTTGAACCTATGTCCCTCGTGATGCGCTCCATCAGAAGTTTCTCCAATAGTCTCCCTACCACTGACGTGAGACTCACTGTCTGTAGTTCCCTGATTTAACTCCGCCACTCGGTGTGGGATAAGATACGGGCAGTGGAGCTGTTGCTGAGCTGAAGTTGATGAAGGATGGAAGCCTGGCCTGGAAAGCAGTAAAATTATCAAGTCTGGAGGTAACACAGTCATGGGCTGTAGGTTTTGGCAGTGGGTAAGTTCAGGCAGATTCAGGGATGGTCAATGTTATGGAGATGGAAATTTGCGATGCAGAGGTAATGGATTTGGAAGCTCAGCTATGGGTCAGACATAAGGTGGGATTTTTCAGCCACGCTCGCCCCAAGACCGGAAAATGGTCAATAGACCTTTGCATAGTCCTGTCCCGCCCGCTACAATTCCCCGTGGCAGGAGGGATGGGAAAATTCCGCCCATAAAGTCAAGTTTGCAAACACGGTTTGAATGCGAGAAAACAGCCAGGGGATAAAGGTGGAATCCGTGGCAAGAGAATGATTTTCATGGTGGGGGGGCTGAAGACAATGGTTTTGTTCAATCCAGTGTTTAACCAGAGGATGCTGCTTTTCATCCAGGGCTGGGAGTCAGACAAGTAGAGTGACAATAGCGAGGTGATGGATGGGCCGAGAGAGAGTTGGAACAGAGGTAGAGCGAGGAGTTGTTAACACCAAGGAACCTGATCTTTGGTTTTTAGATGATGTCATCAAGGGCAAGCATGAAGAAAACGAAGGGCCAAGGAATGGTCCTCAAAATCTTATTACATTTAAAAAAAATTAATTGACAGGATATGGGCTTCACTGGCTAGGCCAGCATTTATTGCCATGCCTAGTTGCTCCTGAGAAGGTGGTGCTGAGCTGCTTTCTTGAACTGCTGCAGACCTTGAAATGTAGGTACACCCACAGTGCTGTTAGGGAGGTAGTGATAGGATTTTGACCCAGTGACTGAATGAATGGTGATATATTTCCAAGTCAAGGTGGTGAGTGACTTCGAGGGGAACTTCCAAGTGGTGGTGTTCCCAGGTATCTGCTGCCCTTGTCTTCTAGATGATAGTAGCTATGGGTTTGGAAGATGCTGTCTAAGGAAACTTTGTGAGTTCCTGCAATGCATCTTGTAAATGGTACATACGGCTACCACTCTTCATCGGTGGTGGAGGGACTGAATGTTTGTGGAAGGGGTAGCAATCAAATGGGCTGCTTTGTTATGGATGGTGTCAAACCTCTTGAGTGTTACTGAAGCTCCACTCATCCAGACAAGTGGAGAGTATTCCATCACACCCCTGACATTCGCCTTGTAAATGGCGGACAGACTTTGAGGAGTCAGGAGATGCCTAGCTTGTGACCTACTTTTTTAGCCACAGTATTTATATGGCTAGTATGGTTCAGTTTCTGGTCAGGGTATTGATAATGGTGTGGGAGCAGGAAAGGTCATTACTGATAGAGATCTTCTGGCAAAGTGTGGGTAGAAAGCCACAGAGCAAAGAAACAGGACTTACTTAATATCTTTGCTGCACTGCATCAGGTGGCCTCCAGTGCACTTTAGTTTGTAAAGATAGGAACATGAGGCCATTCAGCCCCTTGAGCCTGTTCCACCATTCAATTCAATTCTGTACCTAGCTTAGTTTACCTAGTGGTTGCTCCATAGTCTTACCTGGCAAAAATCTATCGATCTCCATCTTAAATTCCAATCGTACCAACATCCACAGCTTTCTTGGGCAGGGAGTTTCAGATTTTGACTACCTTCTGTGAGGTAAAGTATTCTGGTTTCCCCTACTGGAAGAAATAATTTCTTAAACTCAGTTGACTGAACCCCTTAAACCAGTTTAAACACCTCAGTAAATCCATCTTCTAAGCTCAAGGGACTATGACACAAATTGATAACGTGTCCTCATAACTGGACAACATTTATACATCTTTAACACAGTTAAATGTCCCACGGCGCTTCACAGGAGTGTTAGCAACAAAATTTGACAACAAATTGCATAAGGAGATAATAGGGAAGGTGACTATGATCTTGGTTTTGAAGAGGCAGGTTTGAAGCAGTGTCTTAAAGGAAAAGAGAGAGGTGGAAAGGTTTAGGGAGTTATAATGACTTCAACAAGGCCCATGTGGTTGGCCTCTTGGAGTCTGAGCTCCCTGCTTGAGGTCATAATTGCCTGCCGTGCCCGCTGGGCACCGCAAGGACTGGGGTGCACTATCGACCCCTTTAATCACATTTTGATTTGATGTTTTAAGTTTCCTTTCCACTTTGTCCTTTGTATCGGGCGGTTCCCCTCCTTTTGGGAGCTGCCTCTTTTAATTTGCCCCCTCGTTAATTTGAGTTAGTTTTGATTCCCGGCTTGGGTCACTGTTTGTGTGGAGTTCGTTCTCCGGTTTCCTCCCCCAATCCGAAAAATGTGCTGGTTAGATGCATTGGCCATGCTAAATTCTCCCTCCGTGTACCCAAACGGGCGCTGGAGTGTGGCGACTAGGGGATTTTCGCAATAACTTCGTTGCAGTATTAATGTAAGCCTGTTTGTGACACTAATAAATAAACTTTAACTTTAACATTTTTATTTGGTTAGCCAAAAAGATTGGTCATAATTGTCTGTCCAATCAGGGAACTCATGATGTGGAGATGCCGGCGTTGGACTGGGGTGAACACAGTAAGAAGTCTCACAACACCAGGTTAAAGTCCAACAGGTTTATTTGGTAGCAAATAAATTTATTTGGTAGCAAACAAATTTGCTACCAAATAAACCTGTTGGGCTTTAACCTGGTGTTGTGAGACTTCTTACTGCAGGGAACCTCAGGTATAGGATTGTCAGGTTCACTGGCATTCCAGATTCTGACTTTGTACCTGAAGCACTCGAGGAGTGGAATGGAGTTTGTAAATAAAGGGAATCTGGTGAAGGGACACTGACCTCTGAGGAGTTATTTCAGGAGTGAATTCCAGAGATTAGGGTCTAAGCAGCTGCAGCCACGGCTATCAATGCAGTAGCAAGGAGAATTGGGAATGCACAAAGGCCAGTTTTGGAGGCGCACAGAGATCTTGGCGGGTTATCGAGCTTGAGGTGCTATAAAGGCTCTGCCCTCAGATCTGCTCTGCTGTCGCCACCCCGGACAGCTCCTTGTTTACCTCACGCAGTCCAGCTCCAATTCAAGGTTAAATTTCTCTTTCTGCCGTCCCAGACCTGATCACAGAACCGGCGTCTCAGCTCAGCTCAGCTCACATCATTGACTTTTTAACCACTTCAGCACTTGCATAATGTTACTGGACTAAAGTTTAAAGTTTATTAGTGTCACAAGTAGGCTTACATTAACACTGCAATGAAGTTGCAATGAAAATCCCCCAGGCCTGAACTCTGGAGACATGAGTTCAAATGGCAGCTGGAGGAAGTTTAAATTTATTTAATAAATAAACCAGGAATAAAATGCTGGACTCATTCATAATAATGTTCATGAAATTACTGGATTGTCATGAAAGCCCATCTGATCCACTACTGTGCTACAGGGGCGGAAATCTGCCACCTTTACCCGATCTGGCCTACATGTGACTTCAGATTCATAGCAATGTGGTTGACACTTAACTGCCCTCTGAAAAGGCTTCAAGTTGTATTAAACAGCTAAAGGGAAAACAGCACCGTGGCAGTACCTATACCACAGGCATTGCAGTGGTTCAAGAAGGTGGCACCACCACCACCTTTAGGGTAGTTAAGGATAGGCAATAAATACTGGCCTTGTCAGCAACGTTGACATCCCAAAAACAAAAAAAAACACTCCGGTTTCTTGTCTAATTTGAAGTGAATCACTAAATTTCCAATGATTTTCTGACGGTGATTCCTTTCATTATGCAGCATTTTCCTAGGAAAATTTGCTGACTTTAGTCAGTTCCTTCTAAGATTCCTCTCTTAGGCCTAGGCTCTGATTGGGGTATAGGTTCCAACACCACACTTTCCCCGTGTTCCCAGCCAGTTCTGACCCAATTGTCCATTCATCGTGTATGAGACACACCAGTCTTCAACCATGTCACAGATGAGCCCAATCCCATCCCAATCTGAAAAATTAACTGCGTGAAGCAATAAACCAAAGCCCCTTCTGGCCTCTCAGATGGACAAAAATGATCCCAGGCCTTTATCTGAAGAACAGAGAATTTATTTCCCCCTTGAAGTGGCACAGTGGTTAGCACTGCTGCCTCAAGCACCAGGGACCCAGGTTCAATTCCAGCCTTGGGTGACTGGCTGTGTGGAGTTTGCACATTATCCCCATGTCTGCATGGGTTTCTTCCAAGTGCTCCGGTTTCCTCCCAAAAGTGTGTGGGTTAGGGTTGATTGGCCGTGCTAAATTGCCCCTTGGTGTTGGGGGATTAGCAGGGTAAACACATGGGGTTTCGGTGATAGAGCTTGGATGGGATTGTTGTCGGTGCAGGCTCAATGGCGAATGCCCCCTTCTGCACTGTAGGATTCTATGATTCTGCTTTGAACAATATTTTTCCCTCAACCAATACCTAAAGTAGATTATGTGGCCATTTACTTCATAGTTGTTTGTGGGATCTTGCTGTGTATACATTGCTACCATATAGCAGTGACTAGACTCCAGAAAGCATTTTGTTGGCTGTAAAATGCTTCAGGAAGTCCTGCAGTTGTGAAAGGTGTTACATATTCAAAATCTTTTCCTTCGAGGTGGGTTTTAAGGAGAAGCTTAAGTGGGAGAATGAGATATGGAGGAGGGACTTACAAAGAGGGCTGGGGGCCCAGTCAATGCACTTTACAGCAGAGGCCACTGGACAGGTGCCGAGAAGGAGAATTACAGCTAACCATAAAATGAACACAGAAGGTTGCCATTTAATCCATCATGCCTGTGCTAGCTCTTTGAAAGAACGATCCAATTGGTTCTTCTACCTACTCCATGGTAGGTGAAACCGTAGTTCGTATACCACCACTCAGCTGAGCCCCATGTGACTTTGCACACATTCAGGATTGCACCCTGAACCTTCCTGGCTTCTCCCTCTATACGATACTGGGTGGTACATTTAGCCACTGATTTGCCACGGCTAATTATTTTTGATAAGATTCATTCCAGCATCTGCTCTTAAAACTGCTTGTGTTACGATGTTCCCTTCATTCTCTAAATTGGAAGTTACCAAATGGCTGTTGAATAATCTTAAATCAGGCTCAGCGGGGAGCCCTGAGTTCAAAGCTTGGTGGTTCAAATCCCATTCCAGGGATTTGAGCACGTGCTCTGTACTGCTATTTAAATCCAGTACTCGGAATGCTACACTGTCAGTCTTTCAGATTAAGCATTAAGCTTGGGGCCCAAGGCTGCCATTTTAGGTGATGGCAAACATCTCGTGCATAATTTTGAAGATAAACAGATGAGTTCTCTCTGGTATCCTGGAACATATTTATCCCTCAACCAACATCACTGAAACAGATTATCTGCCTAAATGCTTGAAGTAGAAAACATTGGGGGGTGGGAGGGGGAGAAGGCAGATATGGGTAAGGAACTGAGGAGCCAGTCTAGATCCCACAGGACAAATGTCCCCTCACCCCACCCACCCCACCCGCCCACATGTGAGGACGGAGAATCCTGCCGGTGTGAACTGCTGAAAAATTCCAGCCACAGAATCCTTCTGATCTGTGCTGCATTACGCTTTAATTCCCTAAATACCAACACTCCCACTGATGGACGGGTGAACCAGTAAAATTCCGTCCAGAGTGTCATAGAGCAATACAGCACGGAAACAGGCCCTTCGGCCCAACCGGTCCATGGTGCCCTCCAAGTTAGTCACAATGGGCCCGTGTTTGGCCCATATCCCTCTAATCCTTTCCCATCCATGTACTGGTCCAAATGCTTTTTACATGTTGCTATTGTACCTGCCTCAACCACTTTCTCTGGCAGCTCATTCCATGTAAGCACCACCCTCTTTGTGAAGAAGTTGCCCCTCGGGTTCCTTTTAAATCTTTCCCCTCTCACCTTAAACCTATGCCCTCTAATTTTCAATTCCCCTTCCCTGGGAAAAAGATTATGGGCGGGATTTTACCGCCTCGCTTGAGCGAGAACAGAAATTCCAGCCCGCGGTTCATCCCTCGCCCGCTCTGACTCCGTGGTGGGCGGGTGTAGAATTCTGGCGTATGTGTGTTCATTCTATCTGCCCCTCTTGATTTTGTACACCTCAAAAAAGTCACCCTACATTCTCCTATGTTCCAAGGGATAAAGTCCTAGCCTGGCCAACCTCTCCCTATAACGCAGGCCCACTAGTGCTGGCGACATTCTCGTCAATCTTCTTTGCACCCTTTCCAGTTTATCAATGTCTTTCCTATAACAGGGTGACCAAAACTATACGCAATACTCCTGTGAACCTGGGGATATTTTGCTATGTCAAAGGGGATATATAAATGCAAGGTTGTTGTTTGTCTTATGAGTGTAGTAAGAAGTTTAACAACACCAGGTTAAAGTCCAACAGGTTTATTTGGTAGCAAAAGCCACACAAGCTTTATGAGTGGCCATGGAAACACAGTGAGGAGCCATGTGTAAAAGCATGGATTGGATGGAGGGTTACACTGACCCATGCATCCTGTCCCTGACAGTGCGAGTTTGTTGACAGTGCTTCTTCTCCCAGTGTGAATTCTCACCTAACGAGAAGGGAATGAATTTTTATAAGTTCATTGTCTTTAGGCACAGCGCCTTGAGGGAAACAGGAAGGGGTGGAGACGCTCTCATTGAGTGTTTGTGCCTTGTGTGGAAAAATAGCAAACGCATTCTTTAAAAAAACGTGTGAACTGGAGGAAATGTTCTCCCCGGGAATGGGAAAATTCAGGAACTAATCTTTGCCACTAGTTTTGAGAAGCTGCTTCCACAAAAACCAGTCCAAGCATCCACTGCACATACTCGATGCTGATCAAGTGA
Source organism: Mustelus asterias (assembly GCF_964213995.1). Classification (NCBI taxonomy): domain Eukaryota; kingdom Metazoa; phylum Chordata; class Chondrichthyes; order Carcharhiniformes; family Triakidae; genus Mustelus; species Mustelus asterias. The sequence goes on along the minus strand of NC_135821.1, from coordinate 61,310,129 downwards.
TGTGCTCAGGTAAAGAGGGGCAGATTATGCAGTATGATTCCCACCACTCTGCTAGACTGTGAATAGATTGAAAGATTACGGACATCTGGTGGTGATGACCTCCTTTGAAAATTCACCTTAAGACCCTGCAGTTGGGGGGTTGGGCGGGTCTATAAAATGTTACACTAGTCTCTCTAGCAGGCTAATGAGAGAGGAACCACAACCGATTCCTTCAAGGTCATTGAAAAACACAGCTCTCTCCATTGGAATTGGAATTCCAAACTTGTTCAGAGAAGCTTCTGGAAGAAAATAAAGATCTTTCTATCCCAAGCCCATTCTTTACTTTGATCACTGAATGGCCTGACTCTATTCTGTAGGAATTTATAATTGCTCTCAGCAATGTCCTGGAGATTAAACACAGTAAGAGTTTTAACACCAGGTTAAAGTCCAACAGGTTTATTTGGTAGCAAATGCCATTAGCTTTCGGAGCGTTGCTCCTTCGGAGCACTCCGAAAGCTAACGGCATTTGCTACCAAATAAACCTGTTGGACTTTAAACTGGTGTTGTTAAAACTCTTACTGTGTTTACCCCAGTCCAACGCCAGCATCTCCACATCAGGAGATTAAACCCAGGAGAAAAAAAAATCATGAAACAAATTTGAAAGTAATAAGTTATTTTTTAAATTATTGGACATAGAGGAAACAATGCTGACTGAGTGTTGAGAATCAGAAAGAAGTCTCACAACACCATGTTAAAGTCCAACAGGTTTATTTGGTAGCAAAGTCCACTAGCTTTCGGAGCGCTGCCCCTTCGTCAGGTAAGTGGGAGTTCTGTTCACTCCGAAAGCTAGTGGATTTTGCTACCAAATAAACCAGTTGGACTTTAACCTGGTGTTGTGAGACTTCTTACTGTGTTTACCTCAGTCCAACACCGGCATCTCCACATGTTGAGAATCACCCAGTCATGGATAACAAGGAGGTCTGCCTGCACTCTCAATCCCTGTGGGAAGGTGGAGCACTCGTCACTGTGGGGGCAGGGCACCTCACAGGGGATCTCCTGATGAAACCTCCAGGAATGCGCCCTACCAGCAAGACGGCAAGAAACTACAAAGGGTTGTGAATGTAGCCCAGTCCGTCACGCAAACCAGCCTCCCAGCCATTGACTCTATCTACACTTCCCGCTGCCTTGGAAAAGCAGCCAGCATAATTAAGGACCCCACGTACCTTGGACATGCTCTCTTCCACCTTCTTCCATTGGGAAATTGATACAAAAATCTGAGATCACGTACCAACTGATTCAAGAGCAGCTTCTTCCCCGCTGCCATCAGATGGACCTATGTCATATTAAGCTGATCTTTCTCTACACCTTAGCTATGACTGTAACACTACATTCTGCACCCTCTCCTTTCCTTCTCCCCTATGTACTCTATGAACGATATTCTTTGTCTGTATAATATGCAAGAAACAATACTTTTCACTGCATCTCAATACATGTGACAATAATAAATCCAATCAAATCTAAGTTGGCAACCCTGATGGCCTCCTCTTCGTTTGATTGGAGCCACTTGCACGAGGATTGAGAAGCAGGGGTTGAATTGGAGTTGCACACACTTGCATCTTGTGAGGTAACTGCTGAGTATTATTTTGCTTCCCAGACTTCTTCAGCAAGACAGTGGCAGAGAAACACTCAGGAGACTGTGAAAGAAAAAGGGAAAAATCCAGGGAAAGGAACCCAGGAGAGATTGTTTTTCCAAAAAAAAGGAAGCAGGGAACAAAAAAGCGAAAGAACTTGCATTTGCATAACCCTAGATCATCTCAAGCCAATGAAGTACCTTGTTCAAATTGCAGTCACTGTGACTGACAGAAACATGGCTGCCAATTTTATACAGCAAGGTCCCAGAGCGTTGTGACATTGATGTGATCATCTGTTTGAATGATGTTGGTTGAAGAATAAACTTGGGCCCCAAGCTTTGCTTACACCCAGGATTAAAAAGGGAGGGGGAGAAATTTCCAATATTTCACATCCCTCCCCTTCCATAAACTTCAAATTATCTGAAACTTTATGGCCCACAGCCTATGCAGCACTATGACCCAATCACCCAATGCCCATGGGGAGACGATGGCATTGTGGTGATGTTGCTGGAATCATAGAATCATAGAATCCTACAATGCAGAAGGAGGCCATTCGGCCCATCAAGTCTGCACCGACCACAATTCCACCCAGGCTCTATCAACATAACCCATGCATTTACCCTAGCTCGTCCCCATGACACTACGGGGCAATTTAACATGGCCAATCCACCTAACCCCCACATCTTTGGACTGTGGGAGGAAACCAGAGCACCCGGAGGAAACCCACACAGACACCGGGCAGAATGTACAAACTCCACACAGACAGTGACCCAAGGTGGGAATCGAACCCGGCTCCCTGGCACTGTGAGGCAGCAATGATAACCACTGTGCTACCGTGCCGCCCATAGACTCGTAATCCAGTGCGCTAGGGGTGCGGGTTCAAATCCCACCATAGCAACTGGTGGAATTTGAGATCAGTTAATAAACCTGGAATGTGAGGCTAGTCCCAGTTTCATGGTCACCATTTCTATCATTTTTTTGTTACAAAAACCCACGATTCACTTGTGTCCCTTTGCTATCCTCGCCCGGTCTTGTCTACAGACCCACAGCAATGTGATTGATTCTTTAACTTCCCTCTGAAATGGCCTGGCAAGCCATTCAGTTCAAGGACAGTTAGGGATAAGCAACAAAAGCTGACCTTGCCCGCGATGCCCACGTATCATGAAAGAATAAATGTGCTCACTGGCGATATAATGGCTCCCAATACCTGAAAGGCTCCAATCCTTATTATTGTGTTTAAATCCCTTCGTAATGTATTTAATGTAGCAAAATATCACACAGTGCTTCACGCAAACATTGTCAAACAAAACTGGAAACCACATGAGATATTAGGACAGGAAGTGTTAGGTTTTAATAAACCTCTAAAAGGAGAAGTGAAAAATAGAGAGGTGTAGAGGTTTAAGAAGGGAAATCTCGATCTTGGAGCCTAGGATTTTGATGAGATGTTAATTTGAGGCCCGAGGCTAGAGGTAGGTCAGGCTAGAGGTGTAAAGCCTCTTGAAATGGTGGCAGATGCATCAGGAGGTAAGCCCAGTGCTTTCCCACTGCCACATGAGGAACATAAGCTGCCCGCTGACCCAAGGGCAGACAGCTGATAGAACCAATTGTTGGACACTTCTCAACACCACTGGCATTTATCTGTGTGAGGAAGGACTATTGCTATGAGGGGAAACCAACAGCTAAATCCTGCAGACTTCTGGAAGCTTCCTGGGGATTGGTGGTGGAGGGGTGGGGCGTCAACCCCTTTATGGCTGCTCCATGGCCCACCAGGAGCCCTCTGGCAGCAATGGCTGCCCTCACAATAATGGAATTTCCATGCTTCTGCCCCCACTCCTGATTGCCGTGGCCTGGTCCTGGTCTTTGTGCCAGCCTCAATTTGTGCTGGCAGCTCTGGGAGGTGGGCACCATGCTCGATTGGATGTTAATCCAGGCAGCAATCTCTTAATTGGCCACCACTGGTAAATGTCACATAGACTGTAGCGGTTCAAGAAGGCAGCACACCACCACCTTATCAGGGCCAATGAGGGATGGGTAGTATCTATAGCCTAGCCAGAGACTCCCACATCCCATAAACAAATAAATACCATGCAGGGTCCTTCTGCCCACCCGTCAGGGGTCGGCTCCCATTTGCAATCCCAATGGCAGGTGGTGGGGCTACCTAACTTTTTGAAAAATTCCAACTCCCATCTGATTTGATTTGATTTATTATTGTCACATGTATAGTATACAGTGAAAAGTATTGTTTCTTGCACACTATACATAAAGCATACTGTACATAGAGAAGGAAAGGAGAGAGTGCAGAATGTAGTGTTAGTCATAGCTAGGGTGTAGAGAAAGATCAACTTAGTGCAAGGTAGGTCTATTCAGAAGTCTGATGGCAGCAGGGAAGAAGCTGTTCTTGAGTCGGTTGGTACATGTCCTCAGACTTTATGTCTTATTCCCAACGGAAGAAGGTGGAAGAGAGTATATCCGGGGGTGCATGGGGTCCTTAATTATGCTGGCTACTTTTCCGAGGCAGTGGGAAGTGTAGACAGAGTCAATGGATGGGAGGCTGGTTTGCGTGATGGACTGGGCTACATTCACGACCTTTTGTAGTTTTTTGCGGTCTTAGACAGAGTAGGAGCCATACCAAGCTGTGATACAACCAGAAAGAATGCCCTCTATGGTGCATCAGGAAAAGTTGGTGAGAGTCGTAGCGGACATGCCAAATTTCCTTAGCCTCCTGAGAAAGAGGAGGCGTTGGTGGGCTTTCTTAACTATAGTGTCTGCATGGAGTGACCATAACAGGTTGTTGGTGATCTGGACACCAAGAAATTTGAAGCCCTCGACCGTTTCCACTTTATCCCCATTGATGTGGACAGGGGCATGTCCTCCACTGTGCTTCCTGAAGTCTATGACTATCTCTTTAATTTTGTTGACACTGAGGGAGAGATATTGTCATCGCACCAGTTCACCAGATCCTCTATCTCTTTCCTGTACTGCTTCTCATTGTTGTTTGTTTGAGGTCTGACCCACTATGGTGTTATCAGCAACCTTAAAAATTGAGTTTTAGGGGAAGTTGGCCACAGTCATAGGCGTATAAGGAGTAGAGTAAGGGGCTGAGGACTCAGCCTTGTGGGACACCGGTGTTGAGAATGATCGGGGAGGAGGTGTTGTTGCCTATCCTTACTGATTGCAGATCGTGGGTTCGGGAATCTAGGATCCAGTCGCAGAGGAAGGAGCTGAGCCCCAGACAACAGAGTTTGAAGATGAGTTTTGTAGCAATAATGATGTTGAAGGCTGAGCTGTTGTCAATAAATAGGATTCTGCTCTCACAGGTGGGCATAAAAGGTCCTATTTCACTATTTTGAAGAAGTTCTCTTCAATGTCCCCTTCATTTACAAGCCAACCCTCCCTTCACAAAGAATCACAATCATTATCCTCATTCAGTGTTGCTGCATATCTCCCAATGCTTCATGTTCCTGCTTACTTCACGACACAGCCCCATAAGTTAGACATTGTTAGGTAAGATAGTGCGTTCATGTCTGACTTAGAATCATAGAGTCCATGCAGTGTAGAAGGGGGCCATTTGGCCCTTCAAGCCTGACCGACAACAATCCCACCAAGGCCTTATCCCCGCAACCCTAGCTATCCCTACTAAGGGGCAATTTAACATGGCCAATCCACCTAACCCACACATCTTTGGACTGAGAGGGGAAACTGGAGCATCCAGAGGAAACCCACGCAGACAAGAGGAGATTGTGCAAACTCCACACACAGAGTCACCCAAGGCTGGAATTGAACCTGGGTCCCTGGCACTGAGAGGCAGCAGTACTAGCCATTGTGCCACTGTGCAGCCCTATAGAGAGACTCAAGCTAGACTACCACTCCCTGTGTCCGTATTGAAGGACTGCTACATGGGTTGGAGGTGCTTTCAGTTGAGAATTGAACAGGCATTCAATCTACCCCCTCAGATTGAAATAAAGATCCCATGGCATTATGGGAAGAAAGTGGCATTCTTCCTTGTGTGTCGGCCAGGGAAGCAATATTACTTTTGTTTAAAAAGCTGATCTGGTTATTAGCACATGTGCACAGCAAGGTTCTACAAGTTGTTTATCATGTTTCCTATCTTACAATGGTCATTGGCCAAAAATATCTTTGGAACATCCAACATTTTGAAAGGCACAGTACAAAGAAGTCTTTATATGTGTTCTTTTTAAACCCCTGGATATATTGCACAGTGGTAAACCAGTGATTGTGAGCTAGGTTTAACCAGGACTTTCCCCTGGCATTAAGCTCCGATATAATAACATGTCAGTCTGGCTAGGATAACTGGGTGGACAGTTTGCAGGCATGACATCTTTCTCTCTCTCTGTCTTTGGGCTGCTCCTAATATATTCATGATTTCGGCTTCAGTCTTTGAAAGTGCTGCCCTGGGCTATAAAGTTGGTATGGAAAGTACAACTTGCTCACTTTGCAGTAACGGTTGATTACAGGCTCCCCAAGTGGCCTTGTAGATAATGGCACCGCCCTGTGTTACAGTAAGTCATGGAAATCAGGCAGGTCCCAGATTGAATCACTGGCCTGAAAGCAAGACTTGCATTTAGATGGCATTTTTTGCAACTGTTGTGTACTCATGTTATTTCTAGTCCTTTCTCGCTGGCAGCTTTTCAGTGGAACAGGGGTACTTTAAGAGACCAATCACATGAAGTCATTGATGACATCATTGGCAATTTGCATGGGCAAACGGGCAGTCTGTCTTAGCAGCTTGCAGTGTTAACATCTTTTCAATAAAGCTGTTTGTTTGAACCTCAACGCCTGCAGCCTATCTTTTAAAACCACCAGACACAACTACCACACATCAAAGTGCTTAAATTTACAGCCATTGAGGTACTTTCCAAGTGTAGTCACTGTTGTAATACAGGAGACACGGTAGCCAATTTGCACACAGCAAACTCTCACAATCAGCAATGTGATAAACAACCAGATAGTATGCTTTGTAATATTGATTGGATAAATATTGACCAGGACACCAGAGATAATTCCTTTTCTCCTCTTGGCAATTGTAATATGGGATCTTCTGCACCCACCTGAGAGAGCAGACATTGCCTCAGTGGATCACACAGCACCCTCTATATATTACACTGGCATATCAGCTTTGACTTTTATCTTCATGTCCTGGAGTGGGACTTGAACTTGGAACCTTGTGAACCACAGCTGACACTGCGTACTGTTGGCTAATCTCAATTTCTGTTTAATCACTAGCCCTGTGTTCGGGACAGGGAGTGAGGGTGAAAAATTGACCAATACCTGTTCCCATCCCTGTTATGTGTGCGGACAAGACTGGGGGCCACTCATGACAATCCCTATTGAAGAAGAGAAATTGGATAGCAAATTATGTGGATCATAGCTTCAAGTTGCATTTATGTCACACCTTTCAACATTGTAAAACAACCCAAGGCACTTAGTGGTGACTTCAAATGAAATCTGAAACCAAACCACATAAACCACATCTATGAAACTTTTTCCCTTGGTGGAGGAATCAATGACCAGGGGGCATAAATTTAGGGTAAGGGGCAAAAGATTTAGTGGGGATGTGAGGAAAAACCTTTTCACCCAAAGGATGGTGGGAGTCTGGAACTCACTGCCTGAAAGGGTGGTAGAGGCAGAGACCCTCATGACATTTAGGAAGTATTTAGATTTGGGCCGCACGGGCAAGATTCTCCGGTCCCGCCGGCAGCGCACCGCTACCCGTGGGTTACCCCCAGCGTGGGGTGACGTCAATGGGAATTCCCGTTGACAGAGGCGGGACCAGAGAATCCCGCTGCTAGTAAACAATGTGCCGCCTCCTACCGGCGGGAAACACATATGCCTGGAAGGCCGGAGACTGTGCGCTTTCAATGCCAAGACATATAAGACTATGGGTCAAGTGCTGGAAAATGGGATTAGAATAGAACATAGAACATAGAAAGCCACAGCACAAACAGGCCCTTCGGCCCACAAGTTGCGCTGATCATATCCCTACCTCTAGGCCTATCTATAGCCCTCAATCCCATTAAATCCCATGTACTCATCCAGAAGTCTCTTAAAAGACCCCAACGAGTTTGCCTCCACCACCACCGACGTCAGCCGATTCCACTCACCCACCACCCTCTGAGTGAAAAACTTACCCCTGACATCTCCTCTGTACCTACCCCCCAGCACCTTAAACCTGTGTCCTCTCGTAGCAACCATTTCAGCCCTTGGAAATAGCCTCTGAGAGTCTACCCTATCCAGACCTCTCAACATCTTGTAAACCTCTATCAGGTCACCTCTCATCCTTCGTCTCTCCAGGGAGAAGAGACCAAGCTCCCTCAACCTATCCTCATAAGGCATGCCCCCCAATCCAGGCAACATCCTTGTAAATCTCCTCTGCACCCTTTCAATGGCTTCAACATCTTTCCTGTAATGAGGTGACCAGAACTGCGCGCAGTACTCCAAGTGGGGTCTAACCAGGGTCCTATAAAGCTGCAGCATTATCTCCCGACTCCTAAACTCAATCCCTCGATTAATGAAGGCTAGTACGCCGTACGCCTTCTTGACCGCATCCTCCACCTGCGAGGCCGATTTAAGAGTCCTATGGACCCGGACCCCAAGGTCCTTCTGATCCTCTACACTGCTAAGAATGGTACCCTTCATATTATACTGCTGCTTCATCCCATTGGATCTGCCAAAATGGATCACTACACACTTATCCGGGTTGAAGTCCATCTGCCACTTCTCCGCCCAGTCTTGCATTCTATCTATGTCTCGCTGCAACTTCTGACATCCCTCCAAACTATCCACAACACCACCTACCTTGGTGTCGTCAGCAAACTTACCAACCCATCCCTCCACTTCCTCATCCAGGTCATTTATGAAAATGACAAACAGCAAGGGTCCCAGAACAGATCCCTGGGGCACTCCACTGGTCACTGACCTCCATGCAGAGAAAGACCCCTCCACAGCCACTCTCTGCCTTCTGCAGGCAAGCCAGTTCTGGATCCACAAGGCAACAGCCCCTTGGATCCCATGCCCTCTCACTTTCTCAAGAAGTCTTGCATGGGGGACCTTATCGAACGCCTTGCTGAAGTCCATATAGACCACATCCACCGCTCTTCCTTCGTCAATGTGTTTGGTCACATTTTCAAAGAACTCAACCAGGCTCGCAAGGCACGACCTGCCCTTGACAAAGCCGTGCTGACTACTTTTGATCATACTAAACTTCTCTAGATGATCATAAATCCTGTCTCTCAGGATCCTCTCCATCAACTTACCAACCACTGAGGCTAGACTCACCGGTTGGTAATTTCCCGGGCTGTCCCTGTTCCCTTTCTTGAATATAGGGACCACATCTGCAATCCTCCAATCCTCCGGAACCTCTCCCGTCTCCATCGACGATGCAAAGATCATCGCCAAAGGCTCCGCAATCTCCTCCCTCGCCTCCCACAGTAACCTGGGGTACATCCCATCCGGTCCCGGCGACTTACCAACCTTGATGCCATTCAATAGTTCCAACACATCCTCTTTCTTTATGTTCACATGCTCGATCCTTTCTGTCCACCGCAAACCAGCAGTACAACCACCCAGATCCCTTTCCACCGTGAATACCGAGGTAAAGTATTCATTAAGCACCTCCGCCATTTCTAACGGTTCCGCACAAACCTTTCCCCCTTCACCTTTTATGCCTTCACATCTCATCCTTTTACTCTTGACATATTTGTAGAAAGCCTTGGGATTCTCCTTAATCTTACCCGCCAAGGTCTTCTCATGACCCCTTCTCGCTCTCCTAATTTCCTTCTTAAGCTCCTTCCTACATCCCGTATACTCCTCTAAATCCTTAACAGGTGACAAGTTAGGTGGTTTGTGCTCACTTATTAGGACAGGTGACTAAAAGCTTGGTCAGTGTGATATGTTTTAAAGAGGGTCTTAAAGTAGGAGAAAAGGATGAACTGAATGAATTTGATTAATTGAATTCTGAAGCTTAGACCCTTAGTAGCTGAAAACACAGCCCCCAATTGTGAGATAAATGAAGTGAGGGGTCCACAAGAGACCGGATTTGGTGGAGCACTGCTCCAATCAAAATTGTTTGATACATTTAATAAAATGCTTTTTCATTTTCCTTGAAGTATTTTACGATAAACATTTTGGAGATGTGGGAAAAGGTTATATGCCCCATAGCCAAGAATCATCCAATTGGTTAAGAGTCTGTTCATTCACTGACTGTGGGAAGCAGAGCACTACTCACGCCACTGGGCGTGCCAAGTGACCAATGGCGTGGAGGCGGAATGACATGCAAAGAAACTTTCTGGAATAACTCCAAGTCGGGTTGGGAACCCTAGCAAGTGGCAATTGTGGTAACGAAACTGTCTGATGGTTTCTTTGATCAGGTGAAGGACCAAGACCCTGCATTCAGCACATACATCTACATGCATGTTTTGTTTTGGCTTTCTCTACTTTATTACACGTATAGTAATACATGTATTACACGTACTTTATTACACGTACCCCGGACATTCTCTCTTCCACTTTCTTCCATCGGGAAAAAGATACAAAAGTCTGAGATCACGTACCAACCAACTCAAGAACAGCTTTTTCCCTGCTGCCGTCAGACAGTTGAATGGATCTACCGCATATCAAGTTGATCTTTCTCTACAGCCTAGCAATAACTGTAACACTATATTCTGCACCCTCTCCTTTCGTTCGTTATGTACAGTATGCTCTGTATAGCACACAAGAAACAATTTTCACTGTTTACCAATACATGTGACAATAATGAATCAAATCAAATAGTGTTTCCACCTCTGTTCATACAACTTTTACCCTAACTTATGTTTGCAAAGTTACCATTCTTTAGGCTTCCTTTTTGAGAATTTTCATGCAAGTCTCTTTTTTTGTTCACGAAATGCAGCCTCTAATTCCTGAAATGCAGAGTTTGAGGGCCTATCATAAATCAGAACTTGAAATGCACCGAAGGACCTCATTGAGGTGCGACTTCAAGCAGTTTTTATTGGGGGTTATAAAAGGAAGTGAACAGCTGGGGTCAATGAATCTCTCTCTTCCCGAGTCCTTCGGTCGCATCGGGTCACCGAGCCTAATGATTCTCTGGCCATTTGGTTACGTGGCTGACAGGCCATTGAAAATGTGATTGAAAATCTTTACACAAGTCTGTGGTCTTCAGCCAATGGAACTGAGGTCAAAGAGTCAGAGCCAATGAATAGCTGATTACTATTGCTAACACCACGAGCATTTAAATAATCAAGAAATGGCAATGAATTGTAAAGAACTTGTACCAGGAAAATCCTATTCATTTACATTACGTCTACATGACGCACAGCTCTAGGTGACCTAGATCTGCAGTTCCACGATTTGTATTTATATAGTAAACAATCCCATGGTGTGGGATTATCAGACATAACTTGACCCAGAGTCACATATTAGGACAAGGGTTTAGAAGCCTTGTCAGAAAGGTAGGTTTCAGGAAGTCTCTTGACAGAGGAACGAGAGGTGAAAAGATTTAAGGAGGGAAATCTAGAGCTTAGGGTCACGGCAGTTGACGGCCTCGTTCACGTTGGAGTGATGAGAATCTGGGATGTGTAAGAGGCCAGGATTGGAGGAGGACAGTGATCATGGAGAGTTGTATGGTTGGAGAAGGTTACAATTAAAGGGAGGGGCAATGTCATGGAGGGATTCGAAGTTAAGGCTGAGAATTTTAAAATTGAAGCCTTCTTGGGCTAGGTACCAATGTAGGCCAGCGAGCACAGTGGGTCATGGTGAACAGGACTTGGTGTATGTTAGGATATAGGCAGCAGAGTTCAGAATAAAAAGGACCGTGTGACAGAATTTCAAATTCGACTGTTCAGAGGAGTTACTACAAAAACAGAAAATGCTGGAAAATCTCAGCAGGTCTGACAGCATCTGTGGAGAGAGAATAGAGCCAATGTTTTGAGTCAGGATCACCCTTCCTGACTCAACCTTGGCTCTACAGTCAGACCTTTTTTTAAAAATTCATTCATGGGACATGGGCGTCACTGGCTGGCCAGCATTTATTGCCCATCCCTAGTTGCCCAAGGGCAGTTGAAAGTCAACCACATTGCTGTGGCTCTGGAGTCAGATTTCCTTCCCTAAAGGGCATTAGTGAACCAGATGGGTTTTTCCGACAATCGACAATGGTTTCATGGTCATCATTAGATTCTTAATTCCAGATATTTCTTATAGTGAATTCAAATTCCACCATCTGCCATGGTGGGATTTGAACCCGGGACCCCAGAACATTCGCTGAGTTTCTGGATTAATGATCTAGTGATAATACCACTCGGCCATCACCTCCCCATACTGAGAGTTTCCAGCATGTTCTGTTTTTGTTTCAGATTCCAGCATCTGCAGTATTTTGCCTTTATAAAAGGAGATAGTAGTTCTGCTGCCATTTTAAAAGGTTATCCTTCTTGCCTGTTGTTTGTTTTAAAGTGGAGTCACAGGTGGACAGAGTGGTGAAGAAGGCATTCAGTATGCTTGGCTTCATCGGTCAGAACATTGAATACAGGAGTTGGGACGTCTTGTTGAAGTTGTACAAGACATTGGTAAGGCAACACTTGGAATACTGTGTACAGTTCTATTATAGAAAGGATTTTATTAAACTAGGAAGAGTGCAGAAAATGTTTACGAGGATGCTACCGGGACTTGATGGTTTGAATTATAAGAAGAGGCTGGATAGACTAGGACATTTTTTACACAGAGGGTGGTGAGTGTCTGGAACAAGCTACCAGAACTAGTAGTAGAGGCGGGTACAATTTTGTCTTTTAAAAAGCATTTAGACAGTTACATGGGTAAGATGAGTATAGAGGCCAAATGCGGGCAACTGGGACTAGCTTAGTGGTTTAAAAAGAAAGGGCAGCATGGACAAGTTGGGCCGAAGGGCCTGTTTCCATGCTGTAAACCTCTATGACTCTAAATAGGAGGGGGTTGATGTTGGAAAAAACACTGGGAGCATTTAGCCACACAGACCACAGGGGAAATCAGATACAATCCACGGGCAGTGATAAGTTATTTGATCTCAGCTAAGCTGGGATCGTTCTCTGAATCCTTGATCTAGAAAGGAAACTCAGCCACTGCTGATAGATTTCCAACAATTCCTGCTGGAAGGGACATGTGTTGATGATGGGTAAAGAGAAACTCTGTCAGCTTTGGGGCCCTCTACATCCAGAAAGCGTGCTCACAGAATCTGAAGATCCAAGTGATTCTGTTGACAGACTCTTAACTTCAGGAGAAGGGAAGGGAATTGAAAGGGAAAATGGCTCCCATGCAAAGACACTTCAAAAGGACAAGGTAACTCCAGGTGTACTTCCTCAAAATATCTCGGTGTAGCCTTTCTGAGTTTTGAAGTTCAAGAATGGTTTATGCTCTTAGTTTCTCCGTATCTATCGAGAGAAAAAAATAGATTTTATCCAATTCCTGTTGGGACTACAGTTGGTTCAAGCTTCTTGGGCCAGAGGAATCTACTTTGAGGAATTTCGATAGGAATGTGAGTGTCCTTGAGCGAACGCAGAAGAGATTTCCCAACAGGAATTAGGGAACGTGGCTACAAAACTAGGAACTGAGGTTGGGGCTGGAGGCTGAGGGGAGATCTGATAGAGATGTACAGAGATTATGAACAGTACAGATAAGGTAGATAAAGAAAATCTGTTCCAATAGCTGGTGGTGCAAGGACTCATGGACACAGATTTAAGGTTTTGGGCAAGAGATGCAGGGGGATGTGAAGAAGAAATTCTTTTTCTGTAATGAGTGTTAATGACATGGAATTCATTACTAACGAGGGTGGTGAATGCGGAAATGATCGACCCTTACAAAAAGATAGGGACTTGAGCAACAAAAGTACTGGCAGAGCTATGGGGATTGAAGGAGGAAATGGGACTGACTGGATTGCTCCAAAAGAGCCAGCATGGATTCAGTGGGCTGAATGGCCTCCCTCTATGCTGCCTTGATCCTATGACATAAACATTCATCCATCTCGGATCTTCTAGGATCGTGAGAGGACCACGTTCTTGTAATTTGCATGAGAATTCCAGTTGCTAGGGCACTGTTCTGTGCACTATTGTTTTTCAGTGCTGCCTTGTCGTGACAGTAAGTGTTTGAGAATGCAGGAAAGCATAAACCTGTTGTGCGCTACAAGTTGGTAATGCATCAAGAGGCTGAGGTGATGTCAAACCACCCAGGTTGCTTTATCAAAGTCATCTTGACCCGGAGGCCTTATTCTGTGGAACACCCTGTAACATGTACTGTATTCTGAATAGACAAACTGACATACTTATTATTTTGCCCATTTCTCCTGAAGGCACTGACTCTGTGGTCTGTGCACTGGGCATACTCTGTTACTTTACCCCTGCTGCCATTCCTTATGTCTGAGCCTCCATGATGCATATCTAATGGGGGTGCACAGCTGAACCTGGTCCTATCCTTCCCCCTCCCACCTCCCCAACTGTCTACATGTTCAAGTGTTCATGGTAGCGAACAGCAGCTAAGAGCCCCTGCTGACTTTCTTATCTCCTCCCTAGTCCAGCAGTACTGATATTCATTGCAAAATCCCATTTCCGGCAAGAGCCAGGGAGGCCAAACTGCGATTAACTGCATTCCTGGAGGTTTCATCACATAACTTTTCCCCATGCTCCAGCCATTTGTCGGCCAACACATCCATCCATGTCCTGCCTTCCTACGTCAATTGGAAACCAAAATGACTCATAACCCAATTGGATGATGATTGACTGTCAACCAAACAGCCTTTTTCCCCCGTTTTCAATACTTGTATATCTGGTAATGAGAAATGTTCAAAGAATTTTTTTTTAAAAATGGGTGGAGTTTTCCATTTTGGGACTAAGTATGGTGCTGAGGGTGGGAACGTGGAGTGTTTCCCACTACGGTGGCCAGCAGGTAAACATACCATATTGGTGCCATTATTGTAAACGTGCCCAACATCACTGACCCACTATTGAAGAAAGAACGTGGACCTCCTGAAAATGAAGGTGGATCTCAGGGAGCTCTCTGAAGCTGGCATTTGGACCCCCTCAGGACACTGAATTCCCACCCACATATGTTCCCACCACCCCACACATTTACCCTGCTTGTTCCCCTGACACTAAAGATCAATTTAGCATTGCCAATCCACCAAACCTACACATCTTTGGAGTGTGGGAGGAAACCAGAGCACCCGGAGAAAACCCATGCAGACACGGGGAGAACGTCCAAACTCCAGAGTGTCATGGAGGTTTCCAGCATGGAAACAGGCCCTTCGGCCCAACTTGTCCATGCCGTCCCTTTTTTAAACCTTAAGCCAATCCCAATTGCCCGCGTTTGGCCCATATCCCTCTTTGCCCATCTTACCCATGTAACTGTCTAAATGCTTTTTAAAAGACAAAATTGTACCCGCAATACCCAAAGCCGGAATTGAACCCGAGTCCCTGGCGTTGTGAGGCAGCAGGGCTAACCACTGCGCCACTGTGCTATCCCAATACTCTGTACACTTCATTGTTTTGACATAGCTTCATCAAATCTTCCCTAAACCGTTGGTCCTCAAGATGAGGAAATAGGGTGGGAGGACCAATTGAGCGGAATGACCTGTTTCTGTACCGCTTATGCGATGTAGTTCTATGTAAAGCATCAAGGCTCTAATTAAAGTCATCCTCTGCTTTGATATTTGTTCTCATTTTCTAACTATGTCTTTCCCACATAGAGGGTGGAGTATAAAAAAATTAGACTGTGTTGTGTCAGTCACTATAAAAAGCATGAGAAAGTACAAAGATAGCACTGGTGATGGGGTTTGAAAGTGATTGTGGTCTAAAAGCCTGTGGTTTCATGCTCTATAAACTGTCTCATTGTGGCGTGCTGTTTTAAACAGATTCCCACTCAAGGGGAAAGAAACACTTTGGAGCCATTTAACAGGACAGAAAAAGAGATTCTGAACAGGAAATGTGGGAGATAAGTTTAAAGGTCGGGCCAAAACCAGAACAAAAACTTTTATTGGATACAGATAAAAGTAAAATGGAGACGGAACAGTAGGGAATTTGATCCCGATCTTCAGTGACATCAGTGTAGTATGGTAGAGGGTTGTAGGACTGGGGGAGGTTAGGGAAATAGAGAGGGGCGAGGTTATTAAAGGGATTTGCAAACAAGCATAAGAATTTTTAAATTAAGGTGTTGTCAGACAGTGAGCCGACCTAGGTTAAAAGGTCCAAAGATGTGCAGGTTATGTGGATTAGCCATGGGAAATGTGTGGGGTTACGGGAATAGGATAGGGGAGAAGCCCTAGGTCAGATACTCCGTGAGAAAGTCATGCAGACTCAATGGGCTGAATGGCCTCTCCTTCTCGGTAGGGATTCACTGATTCTATGAGGTTGGCGAGGCGGTGATTGAGTGAATGGGATGGGCCTGGATTAGGATCAGAGCAGTGTGGCTTTGGATGAGGCTCAAGTTTACGAGTTTAGTATTCTTCACTGAGTGGCACTCTGATTTGATTTGATTTATTATTGTCACATGTATTAGCATACAGTGAAAAGTATTACTTCTTGCACACGATACAGACAAACCATACCGATCATAGAGAAGGAAAGGAAAGAGTGCAGAATGTAGTGTTACAGTCATAGCTAGGGTGTAGAGAAAGATCAACTTAATGCAAGGTAGGTGTGGTGGACCTCAGTTGTGCCTTTGTCCTATATGGACCACCGTTGTGTGTGTTTGTCATACCTGGACACATCCCCTTCCAGTTTGGTTCCTCCCCTCAGCACCTAGTATAAAGGTGGCTGTCTCCTCCCCCTTGTTCAGTCCAGGTCGGTTAATTGTTGGGATCTGCTCCTGATTCTGTTGTGAATAAAAGCCTACACTTATATTGGCATATCGGTAGTCTTTCGCCTTATTGATAGTGCATCAATTTTATTCACAACAGTTACTAGTATGGAGCAGTTTCTAAAACCCGACAAGTTAGCTTTAGACCCTCAAGAGGTTGGAGCCTCTGATAAATTTGATCATTGGTTGGACTGCTTCGAAGCATTCGTCGACACCGCTACGGCCATCGACACCGACACTGCTAAACTCCACGTGCTCCGCGCCCGGGTAAGCGAAACTGTCTATGGAATCTTCCGGGACGCTGCTACTTACGCGGACGCTATCGAACTCCTAAAAGGGCAGTTCCGAAACAGCCCTAACGTGGTTTACGCCAGACACCTCCTAACTACCCGCAAACAGCAGCCAGGAGAATCGTGCGCCCAATTTCTGCGCGCCCTGCGAGTCCTCGCCCGAGCATGCGACTGTAAGGCTGTTTCAGCAGCTCAGAACACGGAGGATCTGATCCGCGACGCCTACGTTGCGGGCATTGAGTCTACATACATCCAGCAGCGTCTGCTGGAACAAGATGACCTAGACCTCCGGAAAACGGCCACGATGGCTGAAACGTTAGAAGCAGCCTCCCATAATCTCGGGTCTTACCTTGGATCCCGTTCCACCGACGGCTCCACTGCGACGGCTGCTCCAGCAGGGCCCAAATGTTACTTTTGTGGCCTCCCTAAGCACCCTCGGCGTCACTGCCCGGCAAAGGACGCGATTTGCTCCGGATGCGGTAAGCTAGGCCACTTTGTCAAAGTCTGCAGAGCAAAGCCGCTTCTGAAGACTCGTGGAGCCATGTGTGCTCCGAGGGCGCGGCCATCTTTGATGCAGGCGGCGGCTGCGCGCGAATCGCCATCTTTGATGCGGTCACCGGAAGTGCGGGAATCACCATCTTTGATGCGGTCACCGGAAGTGCGGGAGTCGCCATCTTTGAGACTGGCATCAAGGCAAGCTGAGCAGGAAGCTTCATCCGTGACGTCATCAGACGGCGACGAAGATGGATTCTTCTTTAATTCAACAGTGGCATCGATTTGCCTGGACCAGTCGCAGCCACATCAACTCTCCAAGTCCATAATGGAGATCAAGGTAAATGGTTATGCAGAAAACTGCCTGTTTGACTGTGGGAGCACGGAAAGTTTTATACACCCTCGCACAGTGCGTCAATATGCCCTTCCCGTGCGACCCTGGAGCCAGACCATCTCCATGGCCTCGAATTCTCACTCAGTGGAGGTCCTCGGGTGCTGCTTGGTGACGCTGACGGTACAGGGCACAGTCTACGAGCGTTTTCGGCTCCTCGTGCTGCCGCGACTCTGCGCAGCTGTACTGCTGGGGTTAGATTTCCTCAGCCATCATAGAAGCGTCATCCTGCAGTACGATGGCCCTTATCCCCCGCTCTCCGTCTGCAAGGCGCCGTCACGGCAGCGCCCCTCGCGCACCACCTGCAGTCTCTCGACCCTCAAGATCACCCCCCCCCCCCGTTATTTGATAACCTCACCCCGGATTGTAGGCCTATAGCCACCAAGAGTAGGCGCTATAGTGCGGATGACCGGGCCCTCATTCGGTCCGAGGTACAACGTTTGCTCCAGGAAGGGATTATCCAGGCCAGCACCAGCCCCTGGAGGGCGCAAGTGGTCGTAGTTAAATCGGGGGAGAAACACCGCATGGTGATTGACTACAGCCAGACCATAAACAGGTATACCCAACTAGATGCATATCCTCTTCCCCGTATCGCGGACATAGTCAACCACATCGCGCACTATAGGGTTTTTTCAACGATCGATTTGAAATCGGCTTACCACCAGCTCCCTATCCGCTCGGAGGATCGCCCATACACTGCCTTTGAGGCGGATGGCCGCCTCTACCAGTTCCTCCGAGTCCCCTTTGGTGTCACCAATGGGGTCTCAGTCTTCCAACGGGCCATGGATCAAATGGTGGACCAGCACGGACTACGGGCCACTTTCCCGTATCTGGATAACGTCACCATCTGCGGCCATGACCTGCAGGACCATGATGCCAACCTACAAAAATTCCTTCGTACGGCCACTCTCCTGAACCTCACATACAATGAGGCGAAGTGTGTTTTCCGGACACGCCGCCTCGCCATCCTTGGGTACGTGATAGAAAATGGTGTCCTTGGCCCCGACCCAGCCCGTATGCGTCCCCTTTTGCAGCTTCCCCTCCCTACTACCCTCAAAGCACTGAGGAGATGCCTGGGCTTCTTCTCCTATTATGCCCAGTGGGTTCCCCGTTACGCAGATAAAGCCCGTCCGCTCCTAAAATCGACCTCTTTTCCCCTGGCGGAGGAGGCCTGTCGGGCCTTCGATGACATCAAAGCGGACATCGCGAAGGCCGCGATGCACGCTGTGGACGAATCCATCCCATTCCAAGTGGAAAGTGATGCGTCTGACTTTGCCCTAGCTGCCACCCTTAACCAGAGGGGCCGTCCGGTGGCCTTCTTTTCCCGGACCTTACAAGGCCCTGAGATTCGACACTCCTCGGTCGAGAAGGAGGCCCAGGCCATCGTGGAAGCCGTCCGGCACTGGCGCCATTATCTCGCGGGCCAACGATTCACCTTAATTACGGACCAGCGGTCAGTTGCCTTCCTGTTTAACACCAGGCAAAAGGGCAAGATTAAGAATGACAAGATCTTGCGGTGGAGGATTGAGCTCTCCACCTACAGATATGACATCATGTACCGGCCTGGGAAGCTCAATGAGCCCCCAGACGCCCTGTCCCGTGGATCATGTGCCAGTGCCCAACTAGACCAGCTACAGTCCCTCCATAACGACCTCTGTCACCCGGGTGTCACCAGATTTTTCCATTTTGTCAAGTCCCGTAACCTGCCCTTCTCCCTTGAGGAAGTCCGGACGATTACCAGGCAATGCAGGGTCTGCGCTGAGTGCAAACCGCAGTTCTACCGGCCAGGTAGGGCGCACCTTGTAAAGGCCACTCGCGCGTTCGAGCGCCTTAGCGTTGATTTTAAAGGCCCCCTCCCCTCCTCTAACCGCAATGTTTATTTCCTGAATATCATTGACGAATACTCACGTTTCCCTTTTGCCTTCCCCTGCTCGGACATGACCACGGCTACAGTGATTCGGACCCTGAACAAGCTCTTCACCCTGTTCGGCTTCCCAGCCTATATTCATAGCGACCGTGGGTCCTCTTTCATGAGTGATGAGCTGAGGCAGTACCTGCTCGCCAAAGGCGTTGCCTCCAGCCGCACCACTAGCTATAACCCCAGGGGCAATGGTCAAGTAGAGCGGGAGAACGCAACCGTCTGGAAGGCCGTTCTATTAGCGTTACGGTCCAGGGGCCTTCCAGTCAGCCGTTGGCAAGACGTCCTTCCGGACGCATTACATTCCATTAGGTCACTCTTGTGCACAGCGACCAATACGACCCCTCACGAGCGGATGTTTTCATTTCCCAGGAAGTCCTCCTCGGGTACTTCGCTCCCGGATTGGCTGATGTCCCCGGGACCCGTCCTGCTTCGGAAGCATGTCCGGACCCATAAGGCAGATCCCTTGGTCGAGGAGGTCCAACTGCTCCATGCTAATCCCCAATATGCTTATGTAGCGTACCCTGATGGGCGGGAGGACACGGTTTCTGTCCGTGACTTGGCACCCGCGGGTGCCCCGGAGGTCACCACGTCCTTCCGCCCCACGGTCCCTGGTGTCGTCCATTCGGAGACTGCTACGCCTCTTCCTCCCTCAGTCCCTGTCCCCAATGTAGTGTGCCCAGAGCCTGTTGCAGCCCCCCACCCCCCAGCTCCGGTTCCCACTGTTCCCCATACGCCACCAGGGCCACAGCCCATTCCTCTCGCCCCTATGTACAGCTCGCTTGAGTCGCCGGAGCCGTCGCCACGCAGTACCCGACGACTGGACGGGACGACAGATCGGTCCGCTTCACACCACCCAGCGCCTTCTCTCGACGCTCACTGTACGGAGCCTGGGCCGACAGCGCTCCCTGCTCGGACGACTCTGCGACCTGCACTACGACGATCGCGACGACGGATCAAGCCACCGGTTCGTCTGGACTTGTGATATTGTTTCCGCTTCACCCCCGTGTTGTTTTTTTAAAAAGGAAGGGGTGAATGTGGTGGACCTCAGTTGTGCCTTTGTCCTATATGGACCACCGTTGTGTGTGTTTGTCATACCTGGACACATCCCCTTCCAGTTTGGTTCCTCCCCTCAGCACCTAGTATAAAGGTGGCTGTCTCCTCCCCCTTGTTCAGTCCAGGTCGGTTAATTGTTGGGATCTGCTCCTGATTCTGTTGTGAATAAAAGCCTACACTTATATTGGCATATCGGTAGTCTTTCGCCTTATTGATAGTGCATCAGTAGGTCTGTTGAAACGTCTGATCGTAGCAGGGAAGAAGCTGTTCTTGAGTTGGTTAGTACGTGACCTCAGACTTTTGAATCTTTTTCCCAATGGAAGAAGGTGGAAGAGAGAATGTCCGGGTTGCGTGGGGTCCTTGATTATGCTGGCTGCATTTCCGAGGCAGCGGGGAAGGAGGGAGACTCTCACGAGGGAGACTTGCATTTATGTCTGAGAATTGCCTTGTGTCTCAGCAGCTCACAGTGTTGGCAATTCCCAGCATCTCTCTCAGTGCAGAAGGAGGGTAAGCAGGACATCATTGTCATCAAGGCTGCAGCTGTGGTGCAGTCCAAACAATGACTCACATTGTTGAAGAGTGTCTGCTAACTAAACTTAAAGGCAGGCTTAATGAACTCCATCCAACCACAGACAAGACATTGCTTGGCTCTGTGAATACACACATGCTGAAGAAATAAATCAAATTGTCGTGTGGCATAATAATCCTGACATTCATTGTGGTAGTGAAAGCACATGATTAAAACTGTAATTGCCTGAATACTAAAGTGTCATAGAAACATAGAAAATAGGAGCTGGACTAGGCCATTTGGCCCATTGAACTTTCTCCGCCATTCAGTGTGACCATGGCTGACCCTCAATCTCCGTGGCCTCCTCCCGCTCTCTCCCCACACCCCTTGATGCCTTTAAAGTCTAGAAATCTATCTATTTCCCTCCTAAATATATTCAGTGTCCTGGCCACCACAGCCTCTGTGGTAGAGAAAACCATAGGTTCACCACCTTCTGAGTGAAGAAATGTTTCCTCCTCTCAGTCCTAAATGGCCTATCCTGTATCCTGAGACTGTGAGCCCTTGTTCTAGATCCCCCAACCAAAGGAAACCTCATTGCTATGTCCAGTCTGTCCATCCCTGTCAGAATTTTATATGTGTGATGCGCGCTATCAAACACGAGGCTAGATGCTCGGGAAATAAAAGGCTTTTATTTACTGTAATGAAGCAGCCAATAATTATATACACTATCCCAGACTGAAGGGGTCCCAGCCAGAGCAGGGACTTTTATACCTCTCCCAGGAGGCGGAGCCCGACTGGGATGTACCACAACACTACAGTACAAAGGTGTAACAACCCCACCCTAACCCCAACAGCAACAAGTAGCACAACCCAACAGTAACATATGTACATCCTTGTAGTACTGGCCAGACCCTGGCTCAGTACTATCCAGTGGGAACAAACGATGGTTCACCACATTCACCCCTCCTTTGAGAACAAAGGCCGGCGGGGTACAAAAACAGAATCAAGTGTCATCAGTCTATAAGTTCAGACGGTCAGGGGGACCGCACCGTCGTTGTGACCTCCTCAATACCGGCGGTGACACCGGAGTAGGCACTTGCGGTGGCGTTCTCCCCAAGGCGGCGTCCAGCTGTTCTTCCATGGACTCACAGGCCGGTTGACCCTGAGGTGACGGTAATCCATGGGGTCCTGACACGCCCTGCAGTGGCGACCATCTTCTGGGCTCAGGCAAGCTGTACATGGGAGTAAAAGGGTTAAGCAATGGTCCCGATGCTGCCCGCGCCGTGTCCGGGTGAGAAACAAGAGTTAAAGGGTTTGTTACAGGGGGTATGGGAGCGACAGGGGTTGCTACATCCCCTGCTGGCGCCAGGTCTCGGATCGAGACCGTGTCCTCTCACCCGTCAGGGTATGCCACATAGGCATACTGAGGGTTGGCGTGGAGGAGATGGACCTGTTCGACCAACGGGTCGGACTTGCGGGCCCTTACATGTCGCCGCAGGAGGACGGGTCCTGAGTACGTCAACCAAGACGGTAATGAGGTCCCGAGGAAGACTTCCGAGGGAATGAAAACATCCTCTCATGGGGAGTAGCATTGGTTGCTGTACACAGGAGGGAGCGAATAGAATGGAGCGCATCAGGGAGCACCTCTTGCCAACGGGAGACTGGAAGACTTTTTGACTTCAACGCCAGTAAGACAGCCTTCCAGACTGTAGCATTCTCACGTTCCACCTGTCCGTTACCCCTAGGGTTGTAGCTCATGGTCCTACTAGAGGCAATCCCGTATGAGAGCAGGAATTGCCTCAAGTCATCGCTCATGAACGACGAGCCCCTGTCGCTATGGATGTAGCCGGGGTACCCGAACAGGGTAAAGAGATCACGGAATGCCTTGATAACCGTGGCAGCGGATGTATCAGAGCAGGGAACAACAAAAGGGAACCTAGAATACTCGTCAATGATATTGAGGAAGTACACATTCCGATCTGTTGAGGGAAGGGGGCCCTTAAAATCGACACTCAGTCTCTCGAAGGGACGAGTGGCCTTGACTAAATGTGCCCGGTCAGGTCGGTAAAAGTGCGGTTTGCATTCCGTGCAAACCCGACAGTTTCTTGTTACGGACCTGACGTCCTCCACCGAGTAGGGCAGGTTGCGGGCTTTTATAAAGTGGTAGAGCCGAGTGACCCCAGGATGGCATAGGTTATTATGGAGAGCCTGCAAACGGTCCTCCTGTATACTGGCGCATGTTCCACGCGAGAGGGCATCCGAGGGCTCATTGAGTTTCCCTGGATGGTACATGATGTCGTAGTTATAGGTGGAGAGTTCAATTCTCCACCGCAAGATCTTGTCATTCTTGATCTTGCCCCTCTGCGTGTTGTTAAACATGAACGCCACGGACCGCTGGTCCGTGATCAAGGTGAACCGTTTTCCCGCCAAGTAATGGCGCCAGTGCCTGACGGCCTCCACAATGGCCTGGGCCTCCTTTTCCACCGCTGAATGCCGGATTTCGGGGCCTTGGAGGGTGCGGGAAAAAAATGCGACGGGCCTGCCCGCCTGGTTAAGTGTGGCGGCCAGGGCGAAATCAGATGCATCGCTCTCCACCTGAAAGGGGATGGACTCGTCAACAGCGTGCATCGTAGCTTTCGCGATGTCGGCTTTTAATTTATCGAAGGCCAATCGGGCCTCTGGCGTTAGGGGAAAAGTCGTGGACTTAATGAGCGGACGGGCTTTGTCCGTGTAATTGGGAACCCACTGCGCATAATAAGAGAAGAAGCCTAAGCATCTTCTCAGTGCTTTTGCACTAGTAGGCAAGGGAAGTTCAGAAAGGGGGCGCATACGGTCTGGATCAGGGCCAATGACCCCGTTTTCCACCACGTATCCTAGGATGGCTAAACGGCGCGTACGAAACACACACTTCTCCCTGTTGTAGGTCAGGTTCAGGCGAGATGCAGTGCGTAGGAAATTCAGGAGATTCGTGTCGTGGTCCTGCTGGTCATGGCCGCAGATGGTGACATTATCCAGGTATGGGAAGGTAGCCCGCAGCCCGTTCTGGTCCACCATTCGGTCCATAGCACGCTGGAAGACCGAGACCCCATTGGTGACACCAAAGGAAACCCTGAGAAAGTGATACAAGCGACCATCCGCCTCAAAAGCCGTGTATTGTCGGTCCTCTGGGCGAATGGGGAGTTGGTGGTAGGCAGACTTGAGGTCTATGGTGGAGAACACCCGGTACTGCGCAATCTGATTGACCATATCAGATATGCGCGGGAGAGGATACGCATCCAGCTGCGTATATCGATTAATGGTCTGACTATAGTCAATGACCATCCGGGGTTTGTTCCCGCTCTTGACCACCACGACCTGCGCTCTCCACGGACTAGCGCTAGGTTGTATGATCCTTTCTTTGAGGAGCCGCTGAACCTCAGATCTAATGAAGATCCGATCCTCAGTGCTGTAACGCCTACTTTTAGTTGCGATGGGCTTGCAGCCTGGTACAAGATTCTGGAACAGGGAGGGTGTGGTGATCTTCAGTGTCGAGAGGCTACAGGCGTTGGGCAATTTGGAGGCTGCTGCTGTTTTCCCACTGCCAGTGAAGGGAGTGGCCCACCGTACTGTAGGGTTACACTCCTCAAGTGCACCATGAAGTTTAGTCCGAGAAATATTGGCGCGCAAAGGTACGGCAACACTAGGAGCTTGAAACGCTCGTAAACTGTGCCTTGCACCGTCAAGGATACCATGCAACTCCCTAGCACGGTGACAGACCGGGACCTCGATGCCATAGAGATTGTCTGTTTGGCAGGTTGAATCCGGAGTCCACACCGCTTCACAGTGTCTGGGTGGATAAAGCTCTCAGTGCTCCCGCTGTCAAACAGACAATAAATCACGTGGTCATTTACCTGGATATTCATCATAGATTTGTCAAGTCTATGAGGCTTGGCCTGGTCCAGGATGATCGACGCCACTGTTGGTTCATGAGCGCCATTGCAGGCAGCTGAAATCGACGAGGAGGACCCCTGCTGGTCGTTCGCGGTCGGTGCCGACCAACATGGCCGCTCCCATAAGTCGCACGTGGGTGATGGCGCCAAACTCAGCGACCCCTGGTGGTCACACACCTCCAACTCCGTCGACCGTAATGGCGTCGTCCTGGCCTTGCACGTGGACGAACCCCTCGATGATTTCGACGACGAAGACCCGAGCTCTGAAGAATCGCAGGCTGCACTGCCGTTCCTATGTTTAGATCGGCACACTTTCGAATACTGCCCTTTCTTACCGCAGGCAGAGCACAACACAGCCTTAGCGGGACACCATTGCCGAGTATGCTTTGCTCCCCCACAGAACAAAGAACAAAGAACAATACAGCACAGGAACAGGCCCTTCGGCCCTCCAAGCCCGCGCCGCTCCCCGGTCCAGGATTGAATCCTGAATCCAGGATCCCCGCCCAATTTTCCAGCCTATCTACATACTAATATCCTATCCCTGAGCTGTCCCTCACAGCTATGATGCTTTGTTCATCACAACCTATTAACTCACCCCTACCCCCCCATTCCAGACCATGTGATCTCCAGGGAGAGGCGAAAACCCAGAGTGAAAACCCCAGGGCCAACATGGGGAAAATAAAATCTGGGAAATTCCTCTCCGACCCCCTGAGGCGATCGAAACGAGTCCAGGAGATCACACTGGCCCTGATCGGAAAATGCTTCCCAACCCTATTCATTTCCACTCCACGAACACCATATGAATTCCCTGCCCCCGAGACAGGTTCCCAACTATCCGCAGTCTCGCTCTGTACTGGCACCAGCAAGATGATCATAGAAGTAGCACCGCGGGCCACCCGGTGAGCACGCCATTACGCAGCATTTCGAACCCGAGGGACGAGGAGGGATAGGCGACTGCTCCTGCCACGTTGTCTCCACGTGGTCCTCCGGATACAATACTAAGCTTTTGGAGGCCGTCTCCAGCATCTCCGCTAGCTCGATTGCCTGGGTAAGGTTAAGGTTACCTTTCTCCAATAGTTTAAGTCGAATGTACGACGATCCGACTCCCGCCACAAACGCATCTCGGGCGAGGTCGTTCATGCTCTGCTCAGCCGACACAGCTTTGCAGTTACAGCCCCTGGCTAGCTGTAGGAGCTCGTTCGCATATTCCTCCATTGTTTCGCCAGACTGCCGTCGTCGAGTGGCTAGGATGTAACGAGCGTGTATTTCATTGGGCGGTTTGATATAACGCTTCTTCAGAAGCTCGAGGGCCTTAGTATAATCGGTGGCCGCACGGATCGCGAGGTAGACAGTGTCGCTTACCCTCGCATGGAGGACCCGGAGTCTGTTATCATCTGTGGTGACCGCTGCGGAGGCTGCCAGGTAGTCTTCGAAGCACTTCAGCCAGTGGTCGAAGGTGTTAGAGGCGCCCACCGCACGTGGATCTAGTGTAAGGCGTTCCGGCTTCAGGATCTGCTCCATACTCTCCTTTTTTTTTCTTCGACGAGAGTTTAACAACAGTAAATAAAATTGATGCGCGCTATCAAACACGAGGCTAGATGCTCGGGAAATAAAAGGCTTTTATTTACTGTAATGAAGCAGCCAATAATTATATACACTATCCCAGACTGAAGGGGTCCCAGCCAGAGCAGGGACTTTTATACCTCTCCCAGGAGGCGGAGCCCGACTGGGATGTACCACAACACTACAGTACAAAGGTGTAACAACCCCACCCTAACCCCAACAGCAACAAGTAGCACAACCCAACAGTAACATATGTACATCCTTGTAGTACTGGCCAGACCCTGGCTCAGTACTATCCAGTGGGAACCAACGATGGTTCACCACAATGTGTCAATGAGATCTCCTCTCATTCTTTTAAACTCCAGTGAATATAAGCCTAGCCAACCCAGTTTCTCCTTATACGACAATCCTGCCATTCCAATGATTAATTTGGGGAACGTTCCTTTCTTAGGTAAGGAGGCCAAAACTGCACACAGTACTCCAGATGTGGTTGCACCAAGGCCCTGTGCAGCTGCAGTAAGACATTCTTGCTCCCGTACTCAAGTGGTTAGGTGCATTGACCTGAACAGGCGCCGGACTTTGGTGACTAGGGGAATTTCACAGTAACTTCATTGCAGTGTTAATGTAAGCCTTACTTGTGACTAATAAATAAACGTTACTTTACTTTAAGTCTGCTTGCAATGAAGGCCAACATACCATTCACCTTCCTAACTGCTTGCTGTACCTGCATGCTTGCTTTGAATAACTGATGTACAAGGAAATTGAGATCCCTCTGTATCTCAACATTTCCCAATCTGTCACCATTTAAATAATACTCTGACATTCTGATTTTCTTATCATGAGAATATAAATAGGAGCAGGAGCAGGTCACATGGTCCCTTGAGCCTGCTACACCTTTCAATAAGTGCATAGCTGCGTGCATTGGTGGTTGTTGAGAAATCAAAGATAGATACTTTGGAAAAAGACTGAGGAGAGGCAATATAAACAAAATGGTACAATTTCAAAGCAGTGCAAAGGCAGAGAGATGTGGGTCATCTGTACATAAATCCTGGACAGTGGCAGCACAGCTTAAACTGTGGTTTATAATAAATACATGTTACCAGATTTTCCAGTTATTTTAAGCCTTTATATGTGGGCGGCACAGTGGTGAGCATTGCTGCCTCACAGCCCCAGGAACCTGGGTTCAATTCCAGCCTCAGGTGACTTTCTGTGTGGAGTTTGCACATTTTTTCCCGTATCTGCGTGGGTTTCCTCCGGGTGCTCTGGTTTCCTCCCACACTCCAACGTTGTGCAGGTTAGGCTGATTGGCCATGCTAAATTGCCCCTTAGTGTCAGGGGGATAAACAGAGTAAATACATGGGGTTACAGGGATCGGACCTGGGTGGGATTGTTGTCAGTGCAGACTCGATGGTTCAAATGGCCTCCTTCTGCCATCTGTAGAGATTCTATGATTCTAAGTCACTGGTTACTGGCTCTAGCCGAAGTATTGTGTACAACTATGGACAACACACATTAGTAAGAATGTCAAGAACTTGGAGAGAGTGCAGAGGAGGTTTCCCAGAATAGTCCCATGGGTTAACAGTTATATCATGAGATGAGAGAGGCTGGGATTGTTCTCTTTTGAATGAGAAGGTTAGGAGGAGGCAAAACAGAAAAATGCCGGAGAAACTCAGCAGGTGTGATGACATCTGTTGAGAAAGAAAATAGGGTTTACGTTTCAAGTCCGTATGACTCTTCTTCAGATAGCAGAATCAGATTCAATCATAACTTTCAAAAAGTATTTAAAAAAGAAATTTCCAATTCTCTTCACACACCTGGTGGTGCACTAAGGCAGACTTTTGTCCATTTCCATAGCAGTAATTGCCAGAACAGGTCATTAGTCTGTTGCCAGGGGCTTATAGTTTGAAGGGTGCCACTCCGGATATGAGACTGACCAGGAGTCTCTCCCACTCTTACCTTCAGCCATTGGCATGTTTGGAAGGATTTGCAGGTTGACACTCAGCCTCTTTGACCATGTTATGAACGCACCTTCCCTGGCCATCAAATCCTGGGATGGGACTCGAGCCTGAAGCTTCTGGTTCAGAGGGAGGGACGCTACCCACTGCGTCCCACGTGACCTCCTAATTTGGGTGAAAACTTAGGGGAAAAAGTAGTGTGAGGATAGAGTCGGGGAATAGGAATAATTGGATAGTTCTACCAAAGAGCCTACACAGACACATCGGAAAAAAAGGCTTCCTCTTCTGCTGTGATTTATTTTAAGATTATATTGACCCTATCATAATTTTAAAAACCCCAAAAGGCGGCATGGTGACACAATGGTTAGCACTGCTGCCTCACTGTGTTAGGGACCCAGATTCGATTCCGGTCTCGGGTCACTGTCTGTGTGGAGTTTGCACGTTCTCCCCGTGTCTGCGTGGGTTTCCTGCGGGTGCTCTGGTTTCCTCCCACAGTCTGTGTGGGTTGGGTGGATTGGCCATGCTAAATTAACCCTAGTGTCAGGGGGATTAGCAGGATAAATATGAGGGGTTTTGGGAATTGTGGTTGGTGGGATTGTGGTTGGTGCCGACTCGATGGGCCAAATGGCCTCCTTTTGCATGTAGGGATTCTATGAGGCCTTCAGCCTTCTCTTTCCCTAGAAACATGAGCTCCAACCTATTCATTCTTTCCTTTTGTGACCGTAACCTTTCAGTTCTGGTATCGTCCTTGTAAATCGTTTTAGCCTCTATATCCTTCAAAGTGATGTTAACTGAATTGCACGAATGGCGATGAGCATTTCTGAAAGAAAACTATTTCTAAGATTACCTGGAGTGTTGCACAATTGTGTCTTCAAGTGGTTTAGAATGTTGAGGGATAATTGGGTGATAGTATGAAGATATGACAGTTTAATAGGTTTTCAATGTTAATGCCCGGAATTCTCTGGCTATTCACGCCATTGGGATTCTCTGGTCCTGCTGCAGTGAACGGAGATTTGCCTGAGCACCAGATTCTCTGTCCTTGCTGGCAGCGACAGCGGGGCGAGAACAGCTGCAGAATTTCCGGCCAACGTCTTTGAATGGTTCTGAAATCTGTTCCCTTTCATGGTGGCTCAGTGGTTAGCACTGCTGCCTCACAGCGCCAGGGATCCAGGTTCAATTCCCACCTTGGGTCACTGTCTGTGTGGAGTTTGCACATTCTCCCCACATCTGCGTGTATTTCCTCCGGGTGCTCTAGTTTCCTCCCACAGTCTGAAAGACGTGCTGGTTAGGTGCATTGGCCATGCTAAATTCTCCCTCAGTGTACCCAAAACAGGCGCCGGAGTATAGTGACTAGGGGATTTTCACGGTAACTTCACTGCAGTGTTAATGTAAGCCTGCTTGTGACACTAATAAATCAACTTTACTTTAGTCATCCCACAGCCTCGCTTCAATTGGATACAAGTGACCTCTTTGCCTCCCCATATACCCCATCCCCGCAACATGTACCTTCTCATCCTCTGAGCGGATTGTTCTCCATAGAAACATAGAAACTAGAAGCAGGAATAGGCCATTCGGCCCATTGAGCCTGCTCCGCTATTATGATCGTGGCTGATCATCGAATTCAATATCCTGATCCCCACAGTCTCACTCTGTCTCTCTATCAGCAGTGTGTGGACTTCTCTCTGCTTCACCCTCACATGTTTTCTTCCCTTCTTGTAAAAATGGATTGTATTCAGATATTTATGCAGCCAGGATGCTGTTAACGCTGCCAAGACACTATTTGAAGAAAAGCAGGGAGTTTTCACCAGCTTCCTGGGCCAACACCCAGCAGTAAATTAACCTGATTAGGAGCAGTGTAAATTGTTAGTTTTGAAATGGTGCTGAGTGCAAAGTGTTTGCTGCATTAACCCAAGTAACAATGGACTGCACTTTTTCTTAATTAAAGAAGTCTGAGGGGAGACCTGATCGAGGTCTACAAAATTATGAGAGGCATAGACAGGGTGGACAGTCAGAGGCTTTTTTCCCAGGGTGGAAGTGTCAATTACAAGGGGGCACAGGTTCAAGGTGAGAGGGGGAAAGTTTAAGGGAGATGTGCGGGGAAGTTTTTCACGCAGAGGGTGGTGGGTGCCTGGAGCTGCCAGAGGAGGTGATGGAAGCAGCACATTCGCAACATTTAAGAGGCATTTGGACGGGTGCATAAATAGGGAGGGAATAGAGGGATACGGATCCAGTAAGGGCAGAAGGATTTTTCTTTAGTTTAGCTACGGCATCGTGGTCAACACGGACTTGGAGGGCCGAAGGGTCTCTTCCTGTGCTGTACTTTTCTTTGTTCTTTGTTCCTCCACTGTCAACGGGGTTTCCCAGTGTTCACAACCTCCACTGCCAGGGAATCTGGGGAATGTCGATGGGATCGGAAGATGCTGCCGGCGGAAAGAGCCCGAAAATCCCAGCCGGTGACTTTTTTTAGTGGTACTGAATATTAGTCACTGTGTTGTGAGGTCTCTTGAACAACAACAGCATCCTTCATTTATATAACACCTTTAATGTAGTTAAAATTTCCCAGGAACATTATCAGGCAATATGAGACACCAAACCAAAGAGGAAACCTTAGGGCAGGTGATCAAATCCTTTGTCAAAGAGCTCAGTTTTAAGCAAAGTTTAAAGTTTATTTATTTGTCACAAGTACGCTTACATTAACACTGCAATGAAGTTACTGAGAAAATCCCCTAGCCGCCACACTCCGGCACCTGTTCGGGTACACTGAAGGAGAATTTAACATGGCCAATCCATCTAAGCTGCGCATCTTTGGACTGTGGAAGGAAACTGGAGCACCTGGAGTAAACACAGGGAGAACTCCACACAGACAGTGACCCAAGCCGGGGATTGAACCCGGGTCCCTGGTGCTGTGAGGCAGCAGTACTAACCACTGTGCCACCATGCCACCCCAGCACCTTAACAAAAGAGCGGCAGTGAGGTTTGGTGAAGAAATTCCAGAGCTTCTGGTCCAATCAGCAGCTGCCAATGGCGAGGTGAAGGATGTGAGCGCCTCAGATGGCCAGGATTGGCAGAACCCAGATCACGGATGGAAAGGCTGGGAGTGCTTACAGAGAGATAGGGAGGGGAGAAAGCAGGGAAGATTTGAACACAGCACAGTCAAAAAGCATGAAATCTCTGGTCCGTTTCTATGGAAGGATGATGCGCCTCAATAATTATTGGTTAATTAGCACCGGGCAGTAGAATGAACAATAATTGAAATAACTATTCAATGCAAATGGTTCCTCTCTTGCCCTTGGAACATGACAGAA
The DNA here is from genome assembly GCF_964213995.1 of Mustelus asterias. Classification (NCBI taxonomy): domain Eukaryota; kingdom Metazoa; phylum Chordata; class Chondrichthyes; order Carcharhiniformes; family Triakidae; genus Mustelus; species Mustelus asterias. The sequence continues at coordinate 61,278,283 of NC_135821.1, read as the reverse complement.
GGTTGTGGGTTCAAACCTCATGCCACGACTTGCGTCGATAATCAAAAAATAAGCCTTGCATTTATGTAATGTTGTCCCAAAATGTTTCACAGCTGATGAAGTACTTTCGTAATCATTTGGCCAAAATTTGCTAAGAATATAACCGTATGGTTAATGGCGCTCCTGATAATATGTAATATGTGGCAAAGCTGAAATACCCTGTGAGTTGCAAATCATAGAATTCCTACAGTGCAGAAGGAGGACATTCGGCCCATCGAGTCTGCACCGACCACCATCCCACCCAGGCCCTATTTCTGTAACCCCTCATATTTACCCTGCTAGTCCCCCTGACACTAATGGGCAATTTAGCATGGCCAATCAACCTATCCTGCACATCTTTGGAGGAAACTGGAGTACCCAGAGGAAACCCACGCGGACACTGGGAGAATGTGCAAACTCCACACAGACATAGAACATAGAACATAGAACAGTACAGCACAGAACAGGCCCTTCGGCCCACGATGTTGTGCCGAGCTTTATCTGAAACCAAGATCAAGCTATCCCACTCCCTATCATCCTGGTGTGCTCCATGTGCCTATCCAATAACCGCTTAAATGTTCCTAAAGTGTCTGACTCCACTATCATTGCAGGCAGTCCATTCCGCACCCCAACCACTCTCTGCGTAAAGAACCTACCTCTGATATCCTTCCTGTATCTCCCACCACGAACCCTATAGTTATGCCCCCTTGTAACAGCTCCATCCACCCGAGGAAATAGTCTTTGAACGTTCACTCTATCTATCCCCTTCATCATTTTATAAACCTCTATTAAGTCTCCCCTCAGCCTCCTCCGCTCCAGAGAGAACAGCCCTAGCTCCCTCAACCTTTCCTCATAAGACCTACCCTCCAAACCAGGCAGCATCCTGGTAAATCTCCTCTGCACTCTTTCCAGCGCTTCCACATGCTTCTTATAGTGAGGTGACCAGAACTGCACACAATATTCCAAATGTGGTCTCACCAAGGTCCTGTACAGTTGCAGCATAACCCCTCGGCTCTTAAACTCCAACCCCCTGTTAATAAAAGCTAACGCACTATAGGCCTTCTTCACAGCTCTATCCACTTGAGTGGCAACCTTTAGAGATCTGTGGATATGGACCCCAAGATCTCCACTGTTCCTCCACAGTCTTCAGAACCCTACCTTTGACCCTGTAATCCACATTTAAATTAGTCCTACCAAAATGAATCACCTCACATTTATCAGGGTTAAACTCCATTTGCCATTTTTCAGCCCAGCTTTGCATCCTATCTATGTCTCTTTGCAGCCTACACAGCCCTCCACCTCATCCACTACTCCACCAATCTTGGTGTCATCAGCAAATTTACTGATCCACCCTTCAGCCCCCTCCTCTAAGTCATTAATAAAAATCACAAAGAGCAGAGGACCAAGCACTGATCCCTGCGGCACTCCGCTAGCAACCTGCCTCCAATCCGAAAATTTTCCATCCACCACCACCCTCTGTCTTCGATCAGACACAGTAAGAAGTTTAACAACACCAGGTTAAAGTCCATAAGGTTTATTTGGTAGCAAAAGCCACACCTCGTGTGGCTTTTGCTACCAAATAAACCTGTTGGACTTTAACCTGGTGTTATTAAACCTCTTACTGTGTTTACCCCAGTCCAATGCCGGCATTTCCACATCATTTCGATCAGACAGCCAGTTACCTATCCAATCGGCCAACTTTCCCTTTATCCCACACCTCCTCACTTTCATCATAAGCCGACCATGGGGGACCTTATCAAACGCCTTACTAAAATCCATGTATATGACATCAATTGCCCTACCTTCATCAACACACTTAGTTACCTCCTCAAAAAATTCTATCAAATTTGTGAGGTACGACTTGCCCTTCACGAATCCGTGCTGACTATCCCGGATTAATCCACATCTTTCTAAATGGTCGTAAATCCCATCTCTAAGGACCTTTTCCATCAATTTACCAACCACCGAAGTAAGACTAACCGGTCTATAATTACCAGGGTCATTTTTATTCCCTTTCTTAAACAGAGGAACAACATTCGCCATTCTCCAGTCCTCTGGCACCATCCCCGTGGACAGCGAGGACCCAAAGATCAAAGCCAAAGGCTCTGCAATCTCATCCCTTGCCTCCCAAAGAACCCTAGGATACATTTCATCAGGCCCAGGGGACTTATCGACCTTCAGTTTATTCAAAACTGCCAGGACATCCTCCCTCCGAACATCTATTTCCTCCAGCCTATTAGCCTGTAACACCTTCTCTTCATCAAAAACATGGCCCCTCTCCTTGGTGAACACTGAAGAAAAGTATTCATTCATCACCTCGCCTATCTCTACTGACTCCATACACAAGTTCCCACTACTGTCCTTGACCGGCCCTAACCTCACCCTGGTCATTCTTTTATTCCTCACATAAGAGTAAAAAGCCTTGGGGTTTTCCTTGATCCGACCCGCCAAGGACTTCTCGTGTCCCCTCCTAGCTCTCCTAAGCCCCTTTTTCAGCTCATTCCTTGCTAACTTGTAACCCTCAATCGAGCCATCTGAACCTTGTTTCCTCATCCCTACATAAGCTTCCCTCTTCCTTTTCACAAGACATTCCACCTCTTTCGTGAACCATGGTTCCCTCACTCGGCCATTTCCTCCCTGCCTGACAGGGACATACCTATCAAGGACACCCAGTATTTGTTCCTTGAAAAAGTTGACAGTGACTTGAGGCTGGAATTGAACCCAGGTCCCTGGCGCTGTGAGGCAGAAGTGCTAACCACTGTACCATCGTGCCGCCCAGTCCTACAATTAATATTACCAAGCTTCCTTCCTGCAGGTAGGATATTATTCTTAAAGAGTTTTTAAAAATTTAAAATGTGCTTCTTTCTGTTTCATTTTCTTGTCTCTCTATTTCTGTCCACGAATCCACTCTTTCTTCCCCTCTCTTTCTGTTATGACTTGACTCTGGTTCACCCTATTTCCCAAACAGTTGTTTGTCTGTTGCTTTCACAATCCTTAAATTTCATTGGGTAAGGAAAATGGTTGTTGATACCGATGTTCATTCAGGGCCCACTGCCTCTGTCCTGCTGTTATCAGCTCACGCTTCCCGCAAGTTACTGAACCCACTTGGCAAAGATGAAGGCCATTTGGCCCATTATGCCCGCACTGCCTCTTTGGGGAATGTAATGTAGGAAACGCAGCAACCAATTTACACACAGCCAGCTCCCATAAACAGCAATGAGATAAAGGTAATCTGTTATTGTGAATAGACTGACAGTGCAGTGCCGAGGGACTGCTGCAGTGCCAGAGGTGCTGCCCAACTGCCCATTTAACGGTTAGTCCACTTCAAAATAATTAATTGCAATTCAAAAATTGAGCCATTTCCGACCAATGTGATAGAAATTGTCAGGTACACACATAACTCTCTGTCCTAACTCCAAATATGGCAACTTGATTGAATGTGATTCTGTGCCTACTTGTGACACTAATAAATAAACTTTTTAAAAAACTTTAAGCTATTGGCATGACTTTTCTTGATGACTAGTTTTGACCTTTTCTCAGGGTTTGTTCAGGAATATCGGCCACAGATAGCACTCGTGCCTCTGAGTCAGAAGGTTGTGCAGATTCAAGTCCTACTCCAGAGATTTGAGCACAGAATCTAGGCTGACAATCCAGTGCAGCACTGAGGGAGGTGCTGCACTGTCAGAGGCGCCATCATTTGGATAAGATGCCAAAGTGAGTTAAACCCATCTGTCCTCTCAAGTAGACATTTTTTTTAAAATCCATGGCACTAAGTGGGGTAGTTCCTTCAGATGGCCTGTGGTTCTTCCAGGTAACCTGCTCAACATGTCTCCCTCGGTTGAACTGAAGAGAAAATATTGGGCCATTACCATATTATGGGATATAGCTGCATGCTGATTAATCATAGAATCCCTACAGTGCAGAAGGAGGCCATTTGGCCCATCGAGTCTGCACCAACATCAATCCCAATCCTGTAACCCCATGTATTTACGCTGCTAATCCCCCTGAAACTCAGGGGCAATTTAGCATGGTCAATCCACCTAACCCGCACATGGATTGTGGGAGGAAACCGGAGCACCCAGAGGAAACCCTCACAGACACAGGGAGAATGTACAAACATTGCACAGACAGTGACTTGAGGCCAGAATTGAATCCAAGACCCTGGCGCTGTGAGGCAGGCAGGCTAACTACTGTGCCACCGTGCCGCCCAGACTGTGCCACCGTGCCGCCCAGACTGTGCCACCGTGCCGCCCAGACTGTGCCACCGTGCCGCCCAGACTGTGCCACCGTGCCGCCCAGACTGTGCCACCGTGCCGCCCAGACTGTGCTACATTCCCCATACATTACAACAGTGATTGCCCTTAAGGTGCCTCATTGGCTGTGAATTGCTCGGTGAGATCCTAAGATCATGAAAGGCGTTGTTATATAATTGCACATTATTTCTGTTGGCTGCAGAGGATTCATTTCACTGGGTTTTGTGTGTGAGTGTGCCTCTTGCTCGGAGACCGTCTCTCCCTGGTGCATTGTGAGTTTTGGTTGCCTTTAAGCTAAGCCAGCTGACCTTCAGTGTCAGCTCAGTGCTGGTGTTGCCGGTGCATTGGATCTGTCAGCACCGAGAGACAAAATAGCTTTTAGAATCAAGTCCAGAGGCTTTGAACTGATCCACGGCATTACTTTGATTTATTTTTCAGGAGGATGCCTGAAGCCGAGAGGAAAGTTCGATGAAGCGTTCCAGTTGAGAGTCGAGCGCCTCGATAGCTGTACGCTGAAAGCTTTTTCCTCTACCTCTCGCTGTTTTCTGCAATAAAGAAATCACCGAGGAATCTGCGTTCTCAAACCCCACCAAAACAACATTTAGAACGTTTCAGGTGACCTGATTTCAGAGGCTTGGGTATGGGAGAGAGCATCTGAATGCTGCTGCTGCTGGGCTTAGCTCTGGACTTGCCTCATTGTCCTGAGCCGCTAGTGAAGTAAAGAGAATGAAGCCAGTCACTCCAGTTAGTTCCCCATCGCCTCTCAGGCTCCTAAACAAAGGCCCTGAGTACCTACGCAGGCAGATGGAAAGCGACAATAGGGGCCGGACGCTGAGCGCTGTTGAGAGGCTTGAAGCAGACAAGCCCAAATATGTTAAAAGTCAGAAAGCGATGAACACTAAACAAGAGCCTGTCATCAGTCCCTGTGCCTCTCCGCAGTCCCCTGCTCGAAACTGGGTCAGACCGAGTGTGGCGGGCGATCCATGCCCAGACTTTGATGCCAGAAAAGAGAACGCCAACATGGAACAGTTTAACAACGTCAGGAACATCTTGGTGGACAGGCCATCCCCCGACCCAGTGGTCACTCGGCGGACCACCTCCAAGAGAGTCATGAGGCCTGACTCCTTAATCATTTATCGACAGAAACGTGACTGCAAGACAGAGGGCAACGAGAACTCCAGGGGCTACAACTTCATCCGGCGCCTGTTCCAGGGTTCCATGAGGGACAAGCAAGTGAACGCCCTGGAGTTTTCAAAGATCATCCTGAAGGAGAACGGTAGGTCCTTCTCTGAAGGTAGCCCCCCACTATCGCACCTGTGTCGCCTCAGTGACAATGAAGCAACAAAGGTCGAGAATCATTGCGTCAATCTCTTTGTCCACAAAGAATACAGAGGCTCCGTTTCTCCAAACCTTCACAAAACCAGAACGCAAGAGCTGCCGAGCGATCCCTCTGACGCAAGTGGCCGAGTGGCTTTGAGAAGCAGGACTTTGCAATGCTCAAACTTGGCCCTTCTCTTGCGTAACTCGGTGGCCTTGTCGGAGGAAGAAAGATTTTTTAATTACTGCGGGCTTGACCCGGATGTGGCGGAGCATCTCGGGCTGGTGAACTCCTCTCCCGCTGCCTCAGACTCTATCCCACCCCGAATTCAGAACGTCAGCATGACGGAGAGCGATGGCAGCGAATTGTCTCATGGCAGCAGAGGCGGTGAAGGCCTTTATGAAGAAGAAATTCATGAGCAGGTCTCATTGGGGATATCTGTCATTGAACGGAACGCACGGGTCATCAAGTGGCTGTATGGCTGCAAAAAGGCCAAAGAGGGACCAAAGGAATCAACAGTGTAGACAGGAAAAGAGGAGAGATTTATAATTTACCCCAACATGCAAAGAGGATCTTTTCACCATAATACACTACTGCCTCGTTAATAACGTGGGGAATCGAAACAGATTCTGTCTTTAGCTCAACCATTTGGCACATATTTGAGAAGTTTTATTTTCTTAATTTAACTCCTAAACCTAATGTTCAGCTTTGGTCTGGAAGTTTTGGTTGAAGTAATTAAATGAGCAAGGGATGCTGAGTGCAAAGCTTAGTGGAGTATCAACCCTGAAAGGGCGGGGGCTAGTGGGCTCTCCTTAATTGGAGTTTTTCATTGAGGTCAGGGTCTTGGGTGCTAGGGAGTAGACTGCTCACACACTCACCACACACACACACACTCACATGCACATCACACACATCAAGCACACACACACTGCGCACACATACTCACATACACACCACACACACCAAGCACACACACACACCGCGCACACACACTCACATACACACCACACACACCAAGCATACACACACACCATGCACACACACTCACCACACACATACACATACATACACACGTGTGTGCACGTGCGTGCACACACACATGCATGTACACACACATACACGTGCACACATGTACACATCAAGTGCACAGACACACACCAAGCGCGTGCGCGCGCACATACACTCACATGCACACACACACCAAACACACCCAGATCCAATTCTGCATGCATTATAAAGAACGACTTCTATTGTATGCCCTGAAGTACTTTACAACTAATGAAGTTCTTCAGAAGTATATTGCTGTTGTAATGTGGGAAATGTGACAGTCAATTTGCATACAGCAAGCTCTCACAAATATAACTGTGACAGTAACCACCTGTTTTGTTACTGATAGAAGGATTAATGTTGGTCAGACACTGGGAAGAACACCCCTACTCTTTAGTATAGCACCATGGGATCTTTTCTATTCATCTAGAGACAGACCAGGGCCTCGATTTCGAGTGCCATCCAACAGTTGACACTTCAGCACTCCCTCAGTAGTGCATTTGGAGTGTCAGCCTTGATTTTGTTTCCATGTCTCTGGAATGGGCCCTGAACTCACAACTTTTTGCCCCTGGGGTGAGAATGCCACTCCACTCGATACAAAGTGTAACTTAGAGGTAGAGTTCCTCTACAATTTCCCCACTTTGTCTCTGATGCAACCACACAAGAATATTCTTTACTGTAGCAACATGACCATCTCCAAGTGAGTTTGTCAAATCAGGGGCAGCCTTGTTGCCCATCCAACACTGGATTGTGACTGCCCAGACTGATCTCGAGTGGGACATGTCGGAAGAAGTGTCTTTCGTTTCCTGGTATGAATTTGAACCCAGTCCCTGGAACAATTGGGCACCTTTAAGCAAAGTCCCAGTGTTTGCACCAACATTTGTTTATGTATTATAAAAAACATGCAACAAGAGGTTAAAGGAAGTGGGGACCCTGGAACTGAAGCCACTTCACAGTGCTTCCCAAACACAACTCTGACAATTGAATTAAATGGAAATAATTTCTCAGTTGAATCTAAAAGTAAGGGGGCATTTCTTTTCTGGAGGAGTTTAAAGCTTTTACTTTCAAAGCTAAATTTTATTCATGAAAATAAAAAACATATGAAAGCAGTATTTGATTTTGGTCGATTTCTTGCCAAGGGGAAAAACAATGTTGTCTAATTTATTCTGTTTCTGATGCGGTCATTGTACCCAAATAACAGGTTTGTTTGTCCCATGAAAGAGAGACTGAAGATTTCTCTTTAATTCCAATGTTTCTTCCTTTCCTCTCGGCGCTGGTGTTCCTTCAGCCTCCTGTGCCGTGTGAGTATCATGACCTTGGGTGCCATTGCATTGCGACCTGACCTGACCCAGTTCACAACCCAATATTCACACAAATGAACTTTGTAGCAGGGGTCACTAGAGCCCTCACCCCCGACACCCGAAACCTCTCTCTCTCTCCCAGCCCAGCTTTCCCGGGCCTCTAGTGGTGTCCCAGTTTCTTGCCTTGGTGTGATTGCATAGACTGTACACCATGGAAACAGTCCACTCGACCCGTCTGGTTTATGCTGGCCTGTACTCAACACAATCTCCTTGCACTCTAATTACCCCTCCCCCCCCCACCATGCACCGTGTTTCTCGTCACTGGAATATCAATCAACCTCCCCTCAAATGCATCACAGCTCTCTGCTCCAACCACCCCATGTAACACACCACCCTGTGTAAAGAAATTCCTTGTTCTTTGGCTGGGATTTTCCAGTCCCTCCTGTGGCGGGACTCATTGCAGGCGGGAATGGAAAATTTGGAGATCCAACCAAAAATTCATTGACAGCTGGCGACACTGGAAAATCCTGGCCACGGGCAGGGCTGGTAACCAGAAAGCATGACAAGTAAAAGAGAAGTGAGTCCATTGGCTAAATGCATTTACATCACTGGATGTGAGGCAGATGAGGAGGAGTGTTATCTGGGCCCAACAATCTTGCCTCTTAAACCCAACCCTCCCTCCCCCCCCCCCGCCCCTCTGAATTAATTGCCTTCTCTGACCACAAGACACCTCCATCTCACACTGCGATCTCTCCCTGCCTCCCTTCCTGTTTCCCTTCCTGCTTCTCTACCATCTCCTCTTGCTGCAGGCTTTTGTGCCTATGAGGCAGATAGCCAGCTTGTTACTCAGATTGGCAATCAAACTGGCTTGTGGGGCAGGAATGGCACAGAGAATAAAAACATGAAAAGTGTTGCAGGAGACTTGTACTTCTGAATTTCCCATCCCTAATTGCTTTCTCCTCCACGTTCCCGTAAATATCAAAAACATGTAACTTACAGCACAGAAAGAGGCTATTTGGCCCATCGACTTGTGATAGAATGATCCAATTCTTCTGCTCTTCCCCCATTACTCTGCAATAATTTCCCGATTTGTCAGATTTGCTTGAAAGTTACTATTAAAGTTACTCCCACCGTCCTTTCAGACAGTGTCCGATCATAACTTGCTGTCTTTAAAAAGCATTTTGCCAATTATCTGCCCTCACATAACCCACCCGCCCCCCAGTGGAGACAGTTTCTAACATCAGTGATTATCAATGTCAATGAAAGAGACTGACATTTAGAAACAGAGGAAATAGGAGCAGGAGTTGGCCATTCAGCCCTTCAAACCTTCTCCGCCACTGATCATCCAACTCAACAGCCTGATCCCGCCTTCCCCCCATATCCTCTGAACCCCTTCACCCCAAAAGCTATATCTAACTCCTTCCTGAAAACGTTTTGGCCTCAACTGCTTTCTGTGGTAATGAATTCCCACAGATTCACCACCCTCTGGGTGAAGAAATTTCTCCTCAGCTCATTTCTTTCAGAAAGTCAGTGCAGACTCAATGGGCTGAAAGACCTCCTTATGCACTGTAGGGATTCTATGGCCTACTTCTGCTCCTATGTCTTATGGGTTCAAGTCTCATGTCATCCAAATGAGATGAAAGCTGTCGCGCTGTTTTTGCTTTGGCCGATGATAACCCTTCCTGGTTGGGCAGATAAGATGGTCACCTGACTTCCCACTCCCACTGAGTTGACCTAGCCAGCTGAGCCCCAGGAGTTACAATTCCCCAGGCCTCACGATGGTGACATTTGTACGATAAGATAAAACACTAAGAATGAGTCAGCCCACCTCACATCTCTGAGCTTTTTTGTTTTTTTATTGAAGTCAGCGGAAATCGAAACAAAAACAGGAGGAATGTAATCACCCATTCTGCTATCACACCATCAAGCTCCTCCCAGTCTCTCAAACATTATATATATATATATTTCTCTCTTGAAGTCACCCTCATTATGGCACACTTTACTTCATTCTCTGGGTCCCTTCCACAAGCAGTGAAATCCATTCAAAAACATTGAGAAGGAGGAACTAACTCGGGAGAATGTGGTGCACTTTAAGACGTGGACGGCACCTGGAGTCCATGATTAAGTAGCATTTTGATGTTGGTAGAGGGGACTGATGGAAAAAAAAACTAAGGCAAGATGTGTTTAGTGCAAAATGTCAGGAGTTAAATCCAGATTGTGATTTGGGGCCTGACCTCAGTCTGGTCACTGAAACGTTGTTTATACTCCAGCCGCTTACTTGGCCAGATGTTGTTTGGAATCTGGAGTCGTACCACTCTGTGAGGTGCTATTTTCCATTCTTGTTAACAGCAGTTTGGGAGACAGTTTATCTTAGAATTGCCTCTTGACAACTGTATAGAGCCTGATAGATTAGAAATTCCTCCGAATCCTTCATTAATCCCAACAGTCAGTTGAGGAAGTGAGTTTGTGACAGTTTAGGGGATTCAAAGTTTCCTTCGAGACTCGGTCACTTGTTTTTAATGATTTAGCTTTCTCACCCGCTTGCCATCTCATTCTCCAGATCTTTCATTCAATCTTCAGGCCAAAGTCTATCATTTACCCCTTCATTCCCTACCTTGACACTTGGATTGGCCATGCTAATTTGCCCATTAGGTGGAGTTTAGCAGGGTAAAGACGTGGGGTTGAGGGGGAAATGGCCTAGATAAGGTTCTCTCGACCGGAGAGTCGGTGCAGACCTGATGGGCCAAATGGCATCCTTCTGCACTGTAGGGGTTCTATGATTCTGTGCCCCTTTTCATGGCGAATGGCCGACTCCTGCTCCCTTCCTCTGCTCCATCATTAGCGGTTGAACCATCATCCAGCTTTCTCACACTCTATGGGCGGCGATTCTCCCATCCCACTGCACTAACTTTTTAGCGCAGTGGGCCGGGAGATTCTCGCATTGGCGGATTCATGGGGTTTGCGCGCGCGTTCCCGCTCCCGACAGCATCTCCCAGTGCCAGATTTCCAGAGGCGTCAGCTCCGCTGCGGAAAGAGACGGGGAAGCGCAAAGACCATTTAAATGGTCATTTTAATATCATTTCAATGTAATAGCAGGTCTCTGGGCCCACTAGCATCTCCCCCCCTCCTGCCAGAGTGGTTCACTCCAGCGGGAATTACAGTAGGTCCCCACTAATGGGAAACTAGCGGCCTGACCCCGCTTGAATGGAGAGGGGGCAATAGGGGCCCCACAGATGGTCAGACAGCAGGGGATTGGCATTGGGCATTGGCACCATGGCAGTGCCAGCCTGGGCCCCTGGCACTGCCCAGGGGGCACCTTGTCACTGCCCATTGGGCATGGGGCAGTGCCAAGGGGGTGGGGCCTGATGGGGGTGGAGCCTGGTGGGCCAATTGGTGGGTGAAGGAGGAAGGCCAACAATCGGGACATGCTGGTGGGGGTGGTGTCAGCCTGCTGGGGGGGGGCGGTCAGGGCTGCGGGGTGGGTGGGGGTTGGGGGGGGCGTCAGGATTCCGGGGATAGGGAATCGAGTGGCGGTGGGGGGGGGGGGGGGGGGGGCGTGCTGAAAATCAGAGCGGGCAAGGATGGGGGGGTTCGGGGCTAGCCCCGGGAATAGTTGAGGAGCCAGCAATCGGGCTGTGGGGGGGGCAGAGGGTCAGCAATGCAGGGATCACGGGGCTGTCCAGTGATTGAGCTAGCCAGCAATCAGGAGACCGGCAGTGCGGGGCTACTGCACATGCGCCAATCTCGGCACTGACAGATCGGCACATGCGCAGTGGCCTGCTCAGCGCACTGATTTCAGCCTCTCCAGTGGGGTTAGGCCCCACCGCCTGATTTATAATGATATTGACGCTAGTGACCTCTGCAGTGAACAGAGTGTGGGAGATTCTTCTCTGAACTCCCACTGAATTACTCCAGTTTTCACGCAAATTTGAGACTTCAAATTTTTTTGGAAGAATTCCGGCCTATACTTCCCTTCGTAATTATGCCTGCATCGTTACCCCCCCACCCCCGCCACCCCCCCCTCACCACCTTTAAAACTCTCCTCACTCCTGAGCTCAGTAACAGTGCATTCTTTCCTTCCAGTTTGCCAGCCTCCCCAATCTTGTTTTCCATTGTGGGACATCATATGTAGAAATAGTGTGAGGCCTTTCAGTCACTCAGGCTTGTTCAGGCATCCAATTAGATCATGGCTGCTCTGTATTTTAACTCAATTTCCCCTCTTTGGCTGAGTAACAACCTTTGTCTAACAAAAGTCACTGTGTGGGATTTTCCGATCCCCCCCTTCCCCCCACGGTGTGTTTTCCAGCAGCGAAGGTGGTTTATCATTGGCTGCTGGCGGGATCTTCTGGCTCTGTCAATGTCTACGGTGTTTTGTGTGGCTCACCCGTACCGTCCTCGGGATATGCACCATGGTAGATTGACTTTGGCCGGATCAGAAGAAGCCGCCAGGGGGCTGGGCTGGAAAATTCCACCCTATCCATCTTTGATTTGACATTTTCAATTGCAACCCCCTCGCCCTGTATACTGGGGGAAACCGTTCCAATTTCCACTCGCCTTTGTGTAAAGGAGTCATTCCTTACTTCAGTCCTGAACAGCTGAGCTGTAAGTTTATCATTATGACCTTTAGTTCTGAACTCATCGGCCACAGGAAGTAGTTTCTCTGGATCCACTTTACCAAGCCCTTTAATCATCTTAAGCACCTCAAAAAGATCACCCCTTTAATCTTCAAGGGGATACAAACACAACAGGCCAGTTGGATACGGAGTGAATGTTTCTACTTATGAGAGAATCCAATTCTAGGGTCATAAATGGTCATAAAAGATGACTGGTGGTAAATCTAATAAGGGAATAAAGAAAAAAAAGTCTTCACTCAGAGAAGCATTAGAATGTGAACTCACTTAATTGGAAACACTTTCAGATGGGCACTGGATGAGTACGTGAGAGGAAACTGAATAAAAAGATATGCTGAAAAGTTATTTATTTATTATTGTCTCAAGTAGGCTTACATTAACATGGCAATGAAGTTACTGTGAAAATCCCCTAGTCGCCATACTCCGGCGCCTGTTCGGGTACACTGAGGGAGAATTTAGCACAGCCAATGCACCTGACCAGCACATCTTTCGGACTGTGGGAGAAAACTGGAGCACCCAGAGGAAACCCACGGAGACACGGGGAGAATGTGCAGACTCCAAATGCGTTGTGGTACATGGAATGGGGTGGTCAGAGGGGGAGGGTGATTTGGGGTCAGTTGTGGAGTTACCCAAGTGTAAAACTAGGTTTTAATCTAACAATACCTGCGTAATCATCCAAATAAGTACCACAGGACTACCTGAAGTTTCTGACTCTCCCTTAGGGTTGGGACCATTCTCAGAAGGTGCTAGAAAGCGGGGGAGTTCCACGTTGAAAGTTTAAACTTCCCGGACAATTCCCACACAGATCCATGCATCAGGTCTTCCACAGGGTCACGATGTACATCTTGGGATATATGTCTGTGGAAGATTTGGCTCATGGAGTAAAAGCAAACGACAGTCTAGTTGGGCTGAATGGCTGTTTCTGCGCTGTAAATTCCATGTAACTATTCATTTTCAGGCTGTGGCTGTCATTGGCTAGGCCAGCACTTATTTTCCATCCTTGGTTGCTCCTGAGAAGGTGACGGTGGACCTTCTACTTGATCTCGGCAAGGTACAGTGTGGGTAACTGGACAAAAGGCTGGAGTACGACAAACCATCTCTCAGTCAAAGTCACTCACAACACAAGACTGGCTCCTGCTCTGAACCATTGCTCACAGAATATGTCGGATGAATTGATGCTGTACAGTCGGTTCTACAGAGAGACTCTGTGTATTCTCTGCTTTTCTAGGTTGACGTCAGAGTTTAATACTTTGACCGAGCCAAACCTTCTCTCTGCACAAACACATACACACACCCTTTGTAGTGTTGAGAAATCCCAAACATTTTTAAGGCAGTGCCAAGATTGGAATGAGTAGGAAAGAATTCAAGCAGCTTTGGTTTTAAAAGGCTCTAGGATTTTAAATTGAAAGGGAAGACTGAAGAAGATAAGGATTTCCATAATTTGCAGGATTAACAAAAGAACCTTGCTTTCAAGGTATGGCTGCCTGGCAGCCATGGTAAGAATGACTGAAAGAAATGAGTGTGGGTGAATCGTATCAATTTAGTGTTCAAAGTACTTTGCAGGTCCATATCTTCATCAACCATCCTATAGAGTGGACAGTAAATATAGAATTACATAGCAGACCATTCGGCCCATTGCTCTTGTGCTCTATATGAACCTCCTCCCATCTCAATCTCACTTATCAACACTTACTTCTATTCAATTCTCTCTCGTGCTTACCTAACTTCCCTTTTAATATACTTATAATGGACAGGATTCTCCGGCCATTCACGCCAGCAGGATTGTCTGGTCCGGCTGCAGTGAACGGAGATTTGGCTGAGTGCCAAATTCTGCATCCTCACTGGCAGCGGCAATGAGGCGGGAACGACCGGAGAATCCTGTGCATTATAAGTGTATTAAAGGGACATTAGGGAAGTACGAGAGAGAATTGAATAGAAATAAGTGCTGATAAGTGAGATTGAGATGGGAGGAGGTTCATGTGGAGCACAAGAGCAATGGACCGAATGGTCTGCTATGTAACTTGATATTTACTGTCCACTCTATGAGATGGTTCAAATGCTCCTTATGGAGTTTATCCCGAATTTTCTATTGGGTTTACAGTGACAATCTTTTTATTTATGGCGGATAAAAGCAAAGAACAATGAATGTTGGGGTTCTGACATAAAAACAGAGGATGCTGGAAAAACTCAGCAGGTCTGGCAGGAGAGAGTGCAGTAAGAAGTTTAACAACACCAGGTTAAAGTCCAACAGGTTTATTTGGTAGCAAAAGCTACCATAAAACTTTAACCTGGTGTTGTTAAACTTCTTACTGTGCTACATAATACATAAAAGTGGCGTCACAGGTAGTTAGGGTCGTAAAGAGTGCTTTTGGTACATTGGCCTTTATAAATCAACGTATTGAGTATAAGAGTTGGAATGTTATGGTGAGGTTGTATAAGACATTATTGAGGCCGAATTTAGAGTATTGTGAGCAGTTTTGGGCACCTAATTACAGGAAGGATATTAATAAGGTTGAAAGAGTGCAGAGAAGGTTTACAAGGATGTTGCCGGGACTTGAGAAACTAGGTTACAGAGAAAGGTTGAATAGGTTAGGACTTTATTCCCTGGAGCATAGACGAATGAGGGGAGATTTGATAGAGGTGTATAAAATTATGATGGGTATAGATAGAGTGAATGCAAGCAGGCTTTTTCCACTGAGGCTAGGGGAGAAAATAACTAGAGGACATGGGTTAAGGGTGAAGGGGGAAAGTTTGAAGGGAACATCAGGGGGGGCTTCTTCACACAGAGAGTGGTGGGAGTGTGGAATGAGCTGCCAGATAAAGTGGTGAATGTGGGCTCACTTTTACCATTTAAGAAAGACTTGGACAGGTACATGGATGAGAAGGGTGTGGAGGGATATGGTCCAGGTCAGTGGGACTAGGCAGAAAAATGGTTCGGCACAGGCAAGAAGGGCCAAAAGGCCTGTTTCTGTGCTGTAATGTTCTATGGTTTTATGGTTCTATGGTTTACCCCAGTCCAACGCCGGCATCTCCACATCAGGAGAGAGTGCTACAGCACCCTTGGTTTTTATGTCAGATTTCCAGCATTCATAGCACTTTTATTCGTCATCTGGCAGCATTGACCTTTATTCTGCTACTAACACCCACTCTGGACCAATGCTTTGTTCCTTTACTACTTCCATTCCCACTCTCTTTGCCTTTTGTTCCATGATAACTTTGTAATTAAGTCTCCCTCAACATCGACCCTATCCCTGAGCTTCCCTTTTTGCTCCGCCTGACCCCCCCATGCCACTCTTTTTTCAACAGCTTGAAACCCATCACATGATTCAACTTGAAGAAGAGTCATATTGGACTCGAAATGCGCATTAACTCTGCCTCTCCCTCCCAGGCGCTATCAGACCTGCTGAGTTTTTCCAGAGTTTTCTGTTTTTATTTATCTTTATGGCCCCTAGTTCTGGTCTCACCTGTAAGTCCTCTACCCTCTCAAACGTTTTCATAATCTCCGACTATAATTGTCAGTCCAATTCAGCAATCTATCCCAGTTTGCTGCCATTATATGTCTTAAAATTAGCCATTTCTCAGCTGCCCTTGTTCTTATTTCCAATAAGAAGTCTCACAACAGGTTTATTTGGAATCACGAGCTTTTGGAGCGCTGCTCCTTCCTCAGGTGAGTCACATTTCTATAAAGATGCAGACTCACCTGAGGAAAAAGCTCCAAAGCTCATGATTCCAAATAAACCTGTTGGACTTTAATCTGGTGTTGTCAGACTTCTTGCTGTGTCCACACCAGTCCAACACTGGCATCTCCACATCTTATTTCCAATGAACATGTAGACTGCAGTGCAAATTGGGCATCAGTGGCAGTGTTGGAATGTTCATCAAGAGCTCCATCACAAGGGGACCTCATTCCCAAATTTAAGTAAGTGAAGATTTTTCACATAACAGACCAAGGAAATCTGGAATTCACCGCCGCAGAATGCTGTGATTTGAAATTTTCCAAGCTGTGGTCAATAGGTTTGTATTAAGCAAGGGAATTGAGTGAGCTGGAGTAGAGATAGGTGAATGAGATTTGAGATACAGATTAGCCAGAGTCTAATTAGAAAGCGGAGCAGGTTCCAGCAGCTGAATGGGCAGCTCAATTTCTATGGGGTGTGGCAGCATCTGTGGAGAGTGAAACAGAGTTAGCGGGTAATTTTACCGCCCACGTTCGCTGTGATCACAAACGACAACAGGCCAAGATCAACTGTAGTATGGATCGGATGCTGCGCTTGGTCGAGGTCATTAGGTTACATTGAAGCTTCATATTCATATGAAGCAATTTTTAAAAGTGGCATCTCGGCCTTTTGGCTAAGATGCAAATGAGATCAAGCCTTGGAAGAGGAAGTCCTGCCCCTCCTCCAATCAGCTTGGCTCATGTAGATCAGGCCCAGGACAGGGTAAATGGTCGCTTGCCCTGTCTTGTCAGCCTGGATCGGAAATGTCTCAACTTGTTGAGACTCTGAATTGGACTTGCTTTAATTGAATTGGAAAAGTATAAAAAAAACAGGGACGCAAAATCTCACGAGAAATGAAAACCGAGATCTTGTTTTCTGATCTTTCGTGGACCTCGCCAGTGACATAATGAGGTTCCCGCCGAAAACTGGCTGGAACCTCATTTCAATGCATTTAAATAAATTTAAACGTATTTAAGGGGCTCCCCCACCATATGTTACCCCCAGTAAGGAATTCCCCCTCAGCCCTTTGGGGAGCCACATTGGAGGAGGGCCGGGGGCGGGGGGGAGTGGGGAGGGAGAGGGAAGGGAGGGGGGATGGGGGGGGGGGGAGGGAGGGGGGGAGGGGGGGAGGGGGGAGGGGGAGGGGGGAGGGGGTGGGGTGCTATTCCCATTATGTGAATGGGGGCTTGTTCTGGTGCTTGTGTGTCAGGGGGAGGTGGGAGTGCGGGGGGTTACCCCGGTTCTTGTGTGAGAATGGGGTGGGGGTTCGCCCTGGTGCTTGTGTGTGGATGGGGTGGGGGTTTGCCCTGGTGCTTGTGTATGGATGGGGTGGGGGTTCGCCCTGGTGCTTGTGTATGGATGGGGTGGGGGTGTTGCCTCAGTGCTTGTGTATGGATGGGGTGGGGGTGTTGCCTCAGTGCTTGTGTATGGATGGGGCCGGGGTGTTGCCTCAGTGCTTGTGTATGGATGGGGTGGGGGTGTTGCCTCAGTGCTTGTGTATGGATGGGGTGGGGGTGTTGCCTCAGTGCTTGTGTATGGATGGGGCCGGGGTGTTGCCTCAGTGCTTGTGTATGGATGGGGTGGGGGTGTTGCCTCAGTGCTTGTGTGTGGATGGGGTGGGGGTATTGCCTCAGTGCTTGTGTATGGATGGGGTGGGGGTTTGCCCTGGTGCTTGTGTATGGATGGGATGGGGGTTTTCCCTGTGTGTGGATGGGGTGGGGGTTTTCCCTGTGTGTGGATGGGGTGGGGGTTTGCCCTGTGTGTGGATGGGGTGGGGGTTTGCCCTGTGTGTGGATGGGGTGGGGGTTTGCCCTGATGCTTGTGTTGTGAGGGGTTCGCCTGGTTCCTGTGTGGGGTGGGGTTGCCTCGCTGCACGTGGGTGGGGGGGATGTTTCCCGATGGTTGTTGGGGGGGGTGGCCCTGCAAACGTGGGGAAGAGGGGGGGGGTGTTATCTTTAGCACAGATCGGGGTGCCCTTTGGATGCCGGCTGTGTCAGTCCCACTCTGCCAGTGTGACAGCAAGAACCACATCCTCAGATTTTTTGTACATAGAGTGCCAGAGAATATGGAGAGAAAACTCGGCTGTGAGGCTGGAGAGCTACACACTGGCTTTCTCACCCGGGCCAACAATCTGTGCATGGAGTGCAAGATTCAAGTTCAATATCTTCCTGAGCTTTGAAGGAGAATCAGACTGGACTTGAAATTTTAACATCCACAGGTGCGACCAGACCTGCTGAATTTTTCCAGCAATTTAGGTGTTTTTATTTCAGACCTCCAGCACCTGCAGTATTTTGCTTTTATTTATTTCTGTGAGTCATATGTTTGCACCAACATGTAGACAACACAAAAAGTAGATCTGTGGTTGGGATAACCTTGTCCCTCTTGCCCCACAGAAACAATGTGAGGCAGGATAACCTCCGAGGGGAATTACTAAGTTGGAGTAATATTATTGATGTCCCCTGCCGAGAGACCAAAATCCGGCTGGAATTTTTCTGAATTGCATAATGATTGGCACTTTCAAAATGTTCTGGATTTTAAAACTTTCAAACTGAAAAAACCTCCTTGGCGGGGGGGAAGGGGTCAAAAGGTTGCATGCTTTGAGTTGTCAACCCTCCAGGAGAGGCTGGATAGACTGGGGCTTTTTTCTCTGGAGCGTAGAAGGCTGAGGGATGATCTTACAGAGGTTTATAAAATAATGAGGGGCATAGATCAGCTGGATAGTCAATATCTTTTCCCAAATGTAGGGGAGTCTAAAACTATAGGGCATAGGTTTAAGGTGAGAGGGGAGAGATACAAAAGTGACCAGAGGGGCAATTTTTTCACACAGAGGGTGGTGAGTGTCTGGAACAAGCTGCCAGAGGTAGTAGTAGAGGTAGGTACAATTTTGTCTTTTAAAAAGCATTTAGACAGTTACATGGGTAAGATGGGTATAGAAGGATATGGGCCAAATGCAGGCAATTGGGATTAGCTTAGAAAGCTTAGAAACCCTACAGTGCAGAAAGAGGCCATCTGGCCCATCGAGTCTGCACCGACCACAATCCCACCCAGGCCCTACCCCCATATCCCTACATATTTACCCGCTAATCCCTCTACGCATCTCAGGACACTAAGGGGCGATTTTAGCATAGCCAATCAACCTAACCCGCACATCTTTGGACTGTGGGAGGAAACCGGAGCACCCAGAGGAAACCCACGCAGACACGAGGAGAATGTGTAAACTCCACACAGACAGTGACCCAAGCCGGGAATCGAGCCCAGGCCGCTGGAGCTGTGAAGCAGCAGAGCTAACCACTGTGCTACCGTGCTGCCCCACAGGTCTTAGGGGTTTAACAAGCTTAGGGGTTTAACAAAAAAGGCGGCCTGGACAAGTTGGGCCGAAGGGCCTGTTTCCGTGCTGTAAACCTCTACGACTCTATGAACTGGAGGAAACCCACGCAGACGCGGGGAGAACGTGCAGACTCCGCTCAGACATTGACCCAAGCCGGGAATTGAACCCAGGTCCCTGTGAGGCAGCAGTGCTAACCACTGTGCCACTATGTCAGTGCTTCAAAATTCCCTGACTCCCTGCTGAACAGCACAGTTGGAGATTCTTCACCAAATGGACTGCAGTGGTTCAAGAATAAGGCCCACTGCCACCTTTGCAAAGGGCAACTGGAGGTGGGCAATATATGCCAGCCTTGTCAGCAATGCCCACATCCTAAAGGCTGAGGTAAAGATGCTTAACACTGAACATTCAAACACATCTTACTCTGCCTGCTTTTCTGTTTCTGATTCTATCTCTCTTTTTCTTTCCCTCTACTTGGCACTCATCCTCAGTTATTTTCTCTCTTTCTCTTTCTCAAGAAAGACAAAGTTAAAGACAAGATAAAGTTGAAGTATATTATTAGTTACAAGTAGGCTTGCATTCACACTGCAACAAAGTTACTGTGAAAATCCCCTAGTCGCCACACTCCTGCGCCTATTCGGGTACACTGAGGGAGAATTTAGCATGGCCAATGCAGCTAACCAGCATGTCTTTGGAGTGTGGAAGGAAACCGGAGCACCCGAAGGAAACCCACGCAGACACGAGGAGAAAGTGCAAACTCCACACAGACAGTGACGCAAGCCGGGAATTGAACCTGGGTCCCTGGTACTGTGAGGCAGCAGTGCTAATCACTGTGCCACTGTCTTGCCCTCATTCTATCTGTTCAAGCACCAGCTGTTGTACCAATCTATGATTCAGTACTTTTTAGTTTAGTGTAGTGTAGAGATGTACAGGTTAACATACAATTATTGCTCTCATCCAGACATGTATTCATTTTCAGTGCTGGAAGATTGAAGAGAAATGTTCAAAGAATTTTAAAAAAAATCTATCTATTTTAATGTCCTGTTGATGTTTCTCCAGGGGCCACACACAGCAGTGTCCTGGAAATTGATCTTCTGTTCTCAGAGATCCAGGCCAGTCCTGGGGGGTTGGCACCTCTATTTGCTTCAATCGCTCCCTCCGGTTACAAGTTCCACATTCTTACCACTCTTTGGCTAAAGTGATTTCTCCTGAATTCCTTACCGGTGTATTAGTTATTATTTCAAACTTAAGTTTAAAAAAAATCTTGTTTTGTCAAAGTCCTGGGAATGTGGAGTTGTCGCTTATATTTGTGGTTCCTTTGGAGGGGCAGCCAAGCATTTTGCAATGACGGAACAGGAAGGCAGATATTCCTGTGATTTATTAGACCAGTCGACCACCAAGCATGTCATGCGTCACCAAGAGAACAAATCTTGCTCATAACCTTTTTATCAGGCATTATGTAAACATTTAAAAACTCTCTACGAGATACGCAACTCGTTGTAACAACACAAACAGAGATGGAGGCGCTTGATCTTGTCACAAGAGGGGCATTCCTTTTCAAGTTTCTATGATATTGCAGGAAAGTCCCAAACAATTTCACTGGAAACTAATTCACTCGTATGTAGGTGCATGCTGTTGAAATGCTCATTCGTGCCTTTGTTACCTTCAGGCTCGACTATTCCAACACTCTGCTGGCCAGCTTCCCACCTGGGACCCTTTAATTCATCCAAAACTCTATTGCTCTTTTCCTAACTCAACATCAATCACACTCCCTCATCACATCTGTGCTCGTTGACGTACATTGATTCCCAGTCCATCCACTTCTCGATTTTAAAATTCTAATTCTCTTTATCAATTCCTTCAATGGCCTTGCCTCCCTATCTATGTCATCTCCTCCAGCCCTACAACCCTCCCAGGCCTCTGTGGTCCTCCAACTCTGGCATCTTGCGCATCACTCCAGTATTGGTGGCAGTGCCTTTTTGCTACCTTGGTCCTCAGCTCTGAAATTCTCCCCCCAAAGCTTTGCAAATTTAGCGCCTCCTTCAAGCAAGGCATTCCTCAAGACCTATCACTTTGCCCACACATTAAGACATCTCCCCTAATATCTCTTTACATAGCCCAGCCTCAATTTTAGCTTGATAATGCTCCTGTGAAGTGCCTTCGGATGTCTTACTATCTTAATGCACTAAATAAATCCAATGGTTGTTGGGCCAGAGGTGAAAGTTTTGTGCCCAAATCCATGTATTCCAGGCGAGTGGAGATTGGTCCCTAGCTATGGCTGACATCCTGTCAGATATCCATGACCAGAGTGAGGACTAACTCGGAAGGTTGACTTTGAGATACACTCCTGACAGTCCCAGCAAACAGAGACTGACTCTGAACGTTGGAGAGTCAACAGGGATAATCTACTCCAAGGGCTGAAATACACCTACCCGCCACTGTAAAGGATGGTTGGGACTCTTGAACCTTGGTTGCAGACTACTCTGGGAGAAGGTACAATAAAATTACAAACTGTGCAGAAGTCAATGGGAAACCAACTAGGCTACTTCTCCCTGGTAAGTGGCTCAAGAATCTCATGTGCTTGAAACGCCATAAACTTGAGGTCATCCAAAACTCAGCTGCCCTGGTTTTAACATGAGGCAAGTTCCATTCTTCTACCATCCTTATGCTCACTGACTTATAATGGCTCCCAGTCAAGCAACATCTTGACTTTAAAATTCTCATTTTTTGTTTTCAAATCCCTCCATGGTTTTTCGCCTCCCTATAAGAACATAAGAACTAGGAGCAGGAGTAGGCCATCTGGCCCCTCGAGCCTGCTCCGCCATTCAATAAGATCATGGCTGATCTTTTTGTGGACTCAGCTCCACTTACCCGCCCGCTCACCACAATCCTTAATTCCTTTACTGTTCACAAATTAATCTATCTTTGCCTTAAAAACATTCAATGAGGTAGCCTCAACTGCTTCACTGGGCAGGGAATTCCACAGATTCACAACCCTTTGTGTGAAGAAGTTCCTCCTCAACTCAGTCCTAAATCTACTTCCCCTTATTTTGAGGCTATGCCCCCTAGTTCTAGTTTCACCCGCCAGTGGAAACAACTTCCCTGCCTCTATCTTATCTATTCCCATCATAATCTTAGATGTTTCTATAAGATCTCCCCTCATTCTTCTGAATTCCAATGAGTATAGCCCCAGTCTACTCAGTCTCTCCTCATAAGCCAACCCTCTCAACTCCATAATCAACCTAGTGAATCTCATCTGCACCCCATCCAGTGCCAGCATATCCTTTCTCAAGTAAGGAGACCAAAACTGTACACAGTACTCCAGGTGTGGCCTTATCAGCACCTTATACAGCTGCAACATAACCTCGCTGTTTTTAAACTCCATCCCTCTAGCAATGAAGGACAAAATTCCATTTGCCTTCTTAATTACCTGCTGCACCTGCAAACGAACTTCTTGAGATTCCTGCACAAGGACACTCAGGTCCCTCTGCACAGCAGCATGCTGCAATTTTTTACCATATAAATAATAGTCCATTTTGCTGTTATTCCTACCAAAATGGATGACATTACATTTACCAACATTGTACTCCATTTGCCAGACCCTCGCCCACTCACTTAGATTATCTATATCCCTTTGCAGACTTTCAGCGTCCTCTGCACACTTTGCTCTGCCACCCATCTTAGTGTCATCTGCGAATTTTGACACACCACACTTGGTCCCCAACTCCAAATCATCTATGTAAATCGTAAACAATTGCGGTCCCAACACTGATCCCTGAGGCACACCACTAGTCACTGATCGCCAACCAGAAAAACACCCATTTACCCCCACTCTTTGCTTTCTGTTAGTTAACCAATCCTCTATCCATGCTAATACATTACCCGTAACACTGTGCACCTTTACCTTATGTAGCAGTCTTTGGTGCGACACCTTGTCAAATGCCTTCTGGAAATCCAGATACACCACATCCACAGGTTCCCTATTGTCCACTGCACATGTAATGTTCTCAAAGAATTCTATCTCTGTAATCTCCTCCTGTCCCATGAATCACAGAATAGAATCCCTACAGTGCAGAAGGAGGCCATTCAGCCCATCGAATCTGCACCAATCACAATCCCACCCAGACCCTATCCCTGTAACTAGTATTTACCCTACTAGTCCCCCTGACACTACGGGGCAATTTAACATGGCCAATAAACTTATCCCATGCATCTTTGGACTGTGGGAGGAAACCGGAGCACCCGGAGGAAACCCACACAGACACGGGGAGAATGTGCAAACTCCACACAGTCAGTGATAGAAACCAGGAATCGAACCCAGGTCCTTGACACTGTGAGGCAGCAGTGTTAACCACTGGAGTGCACTGTTGGCAACTACAGGCCCAGGCCCACTCCCGTTACTCAATGGTGTAGTACTGTTGACGTACGTTATTGAATTGTGATTCATCCCCTCTGTGTACCCTTCCACTGAGCTTCACCTCAGAGATCTTCAGGCGAGTGGGAATTCTGTTCACAAACAGAGCATATAAAGACACAAACTCAATTTACATGAATAATGGTTGGAATGCGAATACTTACAACTAATCAAGTCTTTAAGAAACAAAACAACGTAAGTGGAGAGAGCATCAAGACAGGCTAAAAAGATGTGTATTGTCTCCAGACAAGACAGCCAGTGAAACTCTGTGGGGGTTACAAATAGTGTGACATGAACCCAATATCCCGGTTGAGGCCGTCCTCGTGTGTGCGGAACTTGGCTATCATTCATTGGCCATTATTCATGTAAATTGAGTTTGTGTCTTTATATGCTCTGTTTGTGAACAGAATTCCCACTCACCTGAAGAAGGGGCTTGCAGCTCCGAAAGCTTGTGTGACTTTTGCTACCAAATAAACCTGTTGGACTTTAACCTGGTGTTGTTAAACTTCTTACTGTGTTTACCCCAGTCCAACGCCGGCATCTCCACATCATGACAATCTAACAGCACAGAAGGACATTTGGCCCAATGTGCCAATACTATCTCTTAGAAGAATGGGCTTACTCTCCTCCCACTTTTCCCATTACCTTGTAAATGTCTTCTTTTGAAGTAAATATCCAATTCCCTTTCGAAAGTTACTGCTTCCACCACCTCCAGATTATTAACAACTTTCTCCTCATCTTCCTCATAGAAAGCATTCTTTCTGGGTTGTATCACAGCTTGGTATGGCTCCTGCTCTGCCCAAGACCGCAAGAAGCTGCAAAAGGTCGTGAATGTAGCCCAATCCATCACGCAAACCAGCCTCCCATCCATTGACTGTGTCTACACTTCCCGCTGCCTCGGCAAAGCAGCCAGCATAATCAAGGACCCCACGCAACCCAGACTTTCTCTCTTCCACCTTCTTCCGTCGGGAAAAAGATACAAAAGTCTGAGGTCACGTACCAACCGACTCAAGAATAGCTTCTTCCCTGCTGCTGTCAGACTTTTGAATGGACTTACCTTGCATTAAGTTGATCTTTCTCTACACCCTAGCTATGACTATAGTACTACATTCTGCACTCTCTGTTTCCTTCTCTATGAATGGTATGCTTTGTCTACATAGTGCACAAGAAACAATACTTTTCACTGTATGTTAATACATGTGACAATAATAAATCAAATCAAATCAGACCGCTCTGATATAAAAATAGGAAATGCTGGAGACACTCAGCAGGCTTGGAGGCATCTGTTTAAAGTTTATTCATTAGTGTCACAAGTCGGCTTACATTAACACTGCAATGAAGTTACTGTGAAAATCCCCTAGTCACCAAATTCTGGTGCTAGGTCAGGTACACTGAGGGAGAATTTAGCATGGCCAATGCACCTAACCAGCACGTTTCTGACTGTGGAAGGGAACCAGAGCACCCGGAGGAAACCCACGCAGACACAAGCAGAACATGCAGACTCTGCAGAGTGACCCAAGCCCGGAGTCGAACCCAGGTCCCTGGTGCTGTGAGGCAGCAGTGCTAACAACTGTGCCACCATGCCACCCTTGGGACTGATCAGATGAATTAACATTTCTAGGGTAGACCTTTATGGTGGTTATCACTTTAAGGATCAATCTGCAAGTAAGAGTCACATGACCCAGGAACTAGTTTGGGAATGGGGGTGGGTGGGTGGGGGATGGGGGGGGGGGGGGTGGGGTGTGACCCTGGTGAGCTGGGGTTTCTGTTCCAGAATCTCCTTGGGAACTGGCTACTGCCATGAAGTGCAAGCCTCTGTTTAGCCTTTAGCCTGTAAATAGAGGCGGCATGGTGGCACAGGGGTTAGCACTGCTGCCTCACAGCGTCAGGGACCCGGTTCGATTCCCAGCTTGAGTCACTGTCTGTGTGGAGTTTGCACATTCTCCCCGTATCTGCGTGGGTTTCCTCCAGGTGCTCCGGTTTCCTCCCACAGTCCAATGATGAGCAGGTTAGGTGGATTGGCCGTGCTAAATTGACCCTAGTGTTAGGGGGATTAGCAGGGTAAGTGTGGGGGGTTGTGGGAGTGGGGCCTGGGTGGGATTGTGGTCAGTGCAGACTTGACGGGCTGAATGGCCTCCATCTGCACTGTGGGGATTCTATGAAATGTGTCATTGTTTTTTTTCCCTTAGCCGGTGAACAAGGATTATTACACCTCTCCTGCTTTACAGGGACAGTGATGGTGCCATACGCCTTCAATCAAAAAACCATTCAGCAGCCATCAAAATAGCGTCAAGCTGCTCTTTCCTGTTGAGAGCAAGTGTCAATCTTGAATCTACATTGTTGATGGATAAGAATTTCTGAGTGGAGAGATCATTGAACATGATATCGGGTTACTGGCATTGAATGTGGGAACTCCTTTGCAATCCTACCTGACTGAGGTGAGCAGGCAATGATCACAGGGAATCCACATGAAGGAGGGGAGATAATGTTTAGCAAACAGCGATTACATTTTGTACCAAGGAGAAAGCTGTTCTTTGCAAGGATGCAATGATATCAATATAATATAAAGTAACAACAGAAAATTGCTGGTAAAACTCAAGAGGTCTGGCAGCATCTGTGGAAAGAGAAATAGAGGAACATTTCGAGTCCATGTGACTTTTCCTCAGAGCAGAAATGATATTAATTGCAGGACTGGAGGAGTGGGACTGATTGGACAGCTCCACCAAAGGACTGGTTAGCACTGCTGCTTCACAGCGCTGGGGACCCAGGTTCAATTCCAGCCTTGGGTTTCTGTGTGGAGTTTGCACATTCTCCCCGTGTCTGAGTGGGTTTCCTCAGGGTGCTCTGGTTTCCTCCCACAGTCCAAAGCTGTGTAGGTTAGTTGGATTGGCCATGCTAAATTCTCCCATAGTGTCATAGTGTTAGGAGGATTAGTGGGATAAATGTGTGGGGTTATGGCGATGGGGCAGGGGTTAGGCCTGGGTAAGATGATCTGTTGGAGAGTTGGTGCAGACTTGATGGGCTGAATGGCCTCCATCTGCATTGTAGGGATTCTATGGCCTACTTCTATTCCTATGTCTTGTGGTCTTATAGGATAAATGTGTGGGGTAGTGGGGATAGGGCAGGGGTTAGAGCTGGTCAACATGATCTGTCGGAGAGTCGGCACAGACTCGATGGGCTGAATAACCTCCTTCTATACTGTAGGGATTCTAAAATAAAACTGGCAAAACCACAAAGGGCTGAATAGCCTCTTTCTGTGCTATATTATTTTGGCCTTTGATGATTCGATGTTTGGGAATCTGCCTCTGTGTTTGGTGATATCAGAGTTGCTTTGGATTGCCAATTTGGTTGGACATATTCCTGGAGGTTTTAACAGATGGGCACTCGCTTCCAAACATCTTGCCTTCACTCGCCTGACATTGTTCACTCGGCATCAATACCCTTGCAGTATCTTCCCTTCTCATGACCAATTGGGAAAGACTCTTCATTACCCTGATCGGATGATTCTTTGCCCTCAGTCAGTCTTTATTGCAGTCCTTTCCCCACCTTGTGCCCAATATTTTCTTGCCTATCAAAAGTGCTCAAAACAAATGAAAAGAACACACCTGCGATTTATTTTTCCTTTGAGTATTTCTCCAAGTTTCTTTTGACAGATATCTGCTTCCACCATCTTTCTAGGCCATGTATTCCAGTTCATCTGGCTATGTAAAAAGTACTGTTTTCTCACCTGCCCTTTGGTTTTTGTGCCAATGACTTATACCTGTGCCCTCTGGTCACTGGCCCTCTTGCCAGTGAATGGTTCCTTCCCTATCTAATCTACCAAATCCATCCATGATTTTAAATCCCTCTACTAAATCTCCCCTTAACTCTCTCTGCTCTAATGAAAACTCTTCCCCAGTTTCTCCACATTGTCGACAGTCCTTTACTCCTGCTACCATTCCAGTAAATTTCTTTTGCACCCTCTCCAGTTCCGAACAGATCCTACTGTTATTACTTGCTGAGTTGCAATGTAATCTGGGATCTGCCACATGACACCGTCCTCACTTATTAGTAATTTTCTGCCCGTCCCTTCCAAAAATGAGCTGTCTCGCAGGGTAATGTTTTGTGTGCAAGTATTGCCTCCCTGGTACCCCACCGAGCAGTTATTCTTCATATGTGACTCCAGACATTGAGTGTTGGCTGGCTATTGGACTGCAAAGGACATCACACACACACATGCACATCCACACACATACTCTTAGACACACACATACAGAATCATAAATAGGCATTCATCTACAGAAACACACATGCATACATAGAGACACACGCACTCTCACACAATCACACACAGATACACTGACAGAGACTTTCACACACATTCATAATCACACACAGATGCACTGACATAGACATACATTCACTGACAGACTCTCTCTCACACACACACACACACACAAATACACTGACAGATTCTCACACACACACAGATACACTAACAGAGGTTCTCTCTCACACACACAGATACACTGACAGAGGTTCTCTCTCACACACACAGATACACTGACAGAGGTTCTCTCTCACACACACAGATACACTGACAGAGGTTCTCTCTCACACACACAGATACACTGACAGATTCTCACACACACACAGATACACTAACAGAGGTTCTCTCTCACACACACAGATACACTGACAGATTCTCACACACACACAGATACACTAACAGAGGTTCTCTCTCACACACACAGATACACTGACAGATTCCCACATACACAGATACATAGACACACACAGATACACTGACAGATATCCTTTCTCGCTCGATTTCACACACACACAGATACACTGAAAAAGACACTCTCTCTCTCACACATACACACAGATACACTAACAGAGGTTCTCTCTCACACACACAGATACACTAACAGATTCCCACGTACACAGATACATAGACACACACAGATACACTGACAGGTATCCTTTCTCGCTCGATTTCACCCACACACAGATACACTGAAAAAGACACTCTCTCTCTCACACATACACACAGATACACTAACAGAGGTTCTCTCTCACACACACACAGATACACTGACAGATTCTCACACACACAGATACATAGACACACACAGATACACTGACAGATATTCTTTCTCGCTCGATTTCACCCACACACAGATACACTGAAAAAGACACTCTCTCACACACACAGACAGAGACTCACACAGACAGAGCCACACACACAAATACAGACAGAGACTCTCTTAAACAAATACATGCAGATACACTGATAGAACCTAACACCATACACACACACAGACATGCTGTAAAGCAGGGGTAAGTAGTTAGTGATGGACCACAGGAAAATGAGCTGATTTTGTTTCACCTTCGAAGCCTGAAGGAGCCAAGAACAGCCATTCCCACCCCCTCTGGGGTTGGTTGACTCAGGTTCCGTCCAGTTACAGGTGGAGGGACCTTGCTGATCTGTATAACTCAGTTCTATAATATATGTTCGACAAGCCAAAGATCTTTCTATAGCACTTCAGTCAAACCCATTTCAAATGAGGCGCTGGTTTGATTTACCTCTCCCATTAACTATAAGTGGGGAGAACAT
Source organism: Mustelus asterias (assembly GCF_964213995.1). Lineage (NCBI taxonomy): Eukaryota > Metazoa > Chordata > Chondrichthyes > Carcharhiniformes > Triakidae > Mustelus > Mustelus asterias. The sequence continues at coordinate 61,248,664 of NC_135821.1, read as the reverse complement.
CTGAATTGCTCCGGACCCTTCACAGCTCTGCAGGAATGCACTCAGCACCTGGCCCAGCGACACTGATCACCACAGCCCTTTGTAACGATGGTGATCTCATTTCCTTTCAGACATTACTGCCAGGCCCTGTGAGAAACAGCCTGCAGGTGTTGACTGCTTGACTTTGAGCAGGTTTTACTGCCTCAGTTACAGAGGGGAAAAAACAGTGCACTTTGCAAATGAAGTGTCAGGTAAAAAGCAGAAAAAAAGAAAGCCTCAGTCCAAAGCGGTAATCGTTGTTGTAATGCAAGGAACACGGCAGCCAATTTGTGCACAGCAAGCTCCCACGAACAGCAATGAGTTTGAAGTTTATTTATTAGTATCACAAGGATGCTTACATTGACACAGCAATGACGTTACTGTGAAAATCCTCTAGTTGCTACACTCCAGCGCCTGAGGGAGAATTTAGCATGTCCAATAAACCTAACCAGCACGTTTTTTGTACCGTGGGAGGAAACCGCAGCGCCCAGAGGAAACCGGGGAGAATGTGCAAACTTCACACAGACAGTGACCCAAGCCAGGAATTGAACCCGGGTCCCTGGCACTGTGAGGCAGCAGTGCTAACCACTGTGCCACTGTGCCACCGTGTTGACCATAGAATCTGTTTCAGTTTTTATTCATTTGTGGGACATGGGCATCGCTGGCTGGCCAACATTTATCGTCCATCCCTGGTTGCCCTTGGAGGGCAGTTGAGAATCAACCACATTGCTGTGGCTCTGGAGTCACAGGTAGGCCAGGCCAGGTAAATCCTTCCATAAAGGACATTAGTGAACCAAATGGGTTTTTCCCTGACAATTGTTTCAGGATGTGGAGATGCCGGCGTTGGACTGGGGTAAACACAGTAAGAAGTTTAACAACACCAGGTTAAAGTCCAACAGGTTTATTTGGTAGCAAAAGCCACACTGCCGGCGTTGGACTGGGGTAAACACAGTAAGAAGTTTAACAACACCAGGTTAAAGTCCAACAGGTTTATTTGGTAGCAAAATTTGCTACCAAATAAACCTGTTGGACTTTAACCTGGTGTTGTTAAACTTCTTAAATTGTTTCAGGGTCATCAGTAGATTCTTAATTCCAGACATTTTTTTATTGAATTCAAATTCCACCATCTGCCATGGCAGGTTTCGATCCCGGGTACCCAGAACATTAGCTGAGTTTCCGGATTAATGGTCAAGCTATAATATCACTCGGCCATAGCCTCCATGTGATGTTGACTGAGTGATATATATTGGTCCCAGGACTCCAGTGAGAACATCCCTGCTTCTTGAAATAGTGTCATCTGATAGATCCACCTGAGAGACCAGGTGGACCCTCACTTCAATACCTCATCTAAAAGATCCTCCAGCAGTGTTGCATTCTCTCTGTACTGCAATAGAAATGTCAGCCTAGATTCTCCGCAGGAACTCACAGCTAGAGCATTTCAATATTGTATCTTTGCTTGCATTCTTGAAATACTGAATGAGAACTAGATGTGTTGCCATAGCCACGGGTAGGACTAACTGGGAGATACAGGATAAAGTACAACAGGAACTAATCTCAAAACAGTATCCTATATTTCATTAGCTATGAAATACTTTAGAACAGCCTGGGGTTATGAAAGGTGCTATCGAAACACAAATTCTTTCTTTCTTCCTTACTTTAGTACCTCGATTACTTGTTAATTGGATGAGGGAATTAAAAAGTTGCGGTTTAGTTTGAAGCTGTCCAGAGTTGAAACCTATCCCACCTCAATGAAGGCACAGTCCCATCTCGACATTTAATACGATAGTTGTAGGGGGCACTTTAATGGACAAATAGGTCTCCAGAAACCCAACAATCAGTAGTCTCGACTCCACTGCAGACCCTTCTCAATTACAAGCATGTCCTGGGGTTAAATGACCGATTCCAATCGCAGCCAAGACGACTGTGACACTGAATAAGAGATACTCTGGAGAGCTGAAATGAAATCCTTCATGGAGCCAGATTTATGACTTTGTAACAGGAACCAGCTTGAAAATACCCACCATCTGAAAGAAACCCTATCCATAAATCCCAGGCTGCTGATTTTTCCAGGCTCACCTTTGCCCTTTCACCCCGAGGGCATCGTCCTACATAATCATCCTCGGCCTGTTATCTCTGATTAGTTGCAGTCTTTAGCTGCAATGAGTCGCCCTGAGTTAATAGGAGCTAAGAGGCGGGAGACACTTTACAACGAATAGGCTGTGAACTATACCACCACCAGCTCCCCCCCAACTCCCCCAAGCCCCCACCAGATTTAACTGGTTCCTACATGTTCTCATCCTCTTGACAGTTTGAGGGTATACAATGAACACATCTCCTACTTTTTGTCATGTAAACACCCCATTTATGTTAACCCTGAACCATCTATCTTACAACTGACCCGCTCCTTACTTTAGCATTTTTGTCTTTGTTTCAGCCCTTTTCAAGTAGCAGGATTGGAGTCACACATAGGCAGATTCGGCTAAGTACGGCAAGTTTCATTTCCTGAAGGACATTTATGGCCCAGTTCCATTACGTAGAATTTACAGCACAGAAACACATCATTTAACACAACTGGTATTTACGCTGGCATTTATATTCCACACCAGCCTCCACCCACCCCACTTCTGTTGACACATCCTTCTATTCCTTCCCCTCTAATCTAAACTTCCCTTGAATTCATCTACACTTTCTTCCTCAACCAATGTGGTAACTAGTTCCACAGGATCCTCCTGAATTTGCTAATGGATTTGGGATTGACTACTTCATATCACTAGTTCTGGTCTCTCTCACAAAAACATCGAGCTGAATTTTCCCAGTCGGTTGTGATCCTGACTTTGGCTACAATTCCAGGCCGGCAACCTGGAAATGGCCTTGGTGAGAAGGCAGTCATGACCTTCCAGAGGCAGCCAATTCAGAAGTCGCATTCAGAAGACCAGACCAATTAAGGATGGCAGGGGGGCCAGGGGCACAGGAGGGTCTAAAGGTGGACCTACACTGAGAGAAGTGGGCACTGCTGAGGCAGACGGGAGACTTCACGGGTACCTCAAAATGGTGAAGCTCTTGCAACATTGGGGAAATGGAAGAAAACTAGCATCGTCACAGTTGCGCCATCAGTGTGGAGGAGGAAGCCTTCCAGGATGGCCTGAGCTATGGCTGCGGCCATGCCATCCCAAACAGGACAATGCTGGGATAATTGACAAGAGTTTAATGCTAGGCATCAGCCTCTGTCTGTCATTGGAAAGTTCCTGGCAGTTCCTTCCTTGCCCATTTGACCTAATTGACTACCTGCCACTAAAGTTTAAAGTTTATTTATTAGTGTCACAAATAAGGCTTACATTAACACTGCAATGAAGTTACTGTGAAAATCCCCCAGTCGCCACACTCCGGCGCCTGTTCGGGTCAATGCACCTAAGCAGCACATCTTTCAGACAGTGGGAGGAAACCCACAGGGAGAATGTGCAAACTCCACACAGTAATCCAGCCGGGAATCGAACCCGGGTCCCTGGCGCTGTGAGACAGCAAAGAACAACAACAAAGAACAAAGAACAATACAGCACAGGAACAGGCCCTTCGGCCCTCCAAGCCCGCGCCGCTCCCCGGTCCAGGATTGAATCCTGAATCCAGGATCCCCGCCCAATTTTGCAGCCTATCTACATACTAATATCCTATCCACTGAGCTGTCCCTCACAGCTACGATGCTTTGTTCATCACAACCTATTAACTCACCCCCACCCCCCCATTCCAGACCATGTGATCTCCAGGGAGAGGCGAAAACCCAGAGTGAAAACCCCAGGGCCAATATGGGGAAAAAAAATCTGGGAAATTCCTCTCCGACCCCCTGAGGCGATCGAAACGAGTCCAGGAGATCACACTGGCCCTGATCGGAAAATGCTTCCCAACCCTATTCATTTCCACTTCCACGAACACCATCTGAATTCCCTGCCCCCGAGACAGGTTCCCAACTATCCGTAGTCTCGCTCTGTACTGGCACCAGCAAGATGATCATAGAATGAAGCCTTGAAACGAGAAACAAAGAACAATTAGCCCGAGCCGCTCCCTGGTCCAAACTAGACCACTCTTTTGTATCCCTCCATTCCCACTCCGTTCATATAGCTGTCTAGATAAGTCTTAAACGTTCCCAGTGTGTCCGCCTCCACCACCTTGACCGGCAACACATTCCAGGCCCCCACGACCCTCTGTGTAAAATATGTCCTTCTGATATCTGTGTTAAACCTCCCCCCCTTCACCTTGAACCTATGACCTCTCGTGAACGTCAACACCGACCCGGGGAAAAGCTTCCCACCGTTCACCCTATCTATGCCTTTCATAATTTTATACACCTCTATTAAGTCTCCCCTCATCCTCCGTCTTTCCAAGGAGAACAACCCCAGTTTCCCCAATCTCTCCTCATAACCAAGCCCCTCCATACCAGGCAACATCCTGGTAAACCTCCTCTGTACTCTCTCCAAAGCCTCCACGTCCTTCTGGTAGTGTGGCGACCAGAACTGGACGCAGTATTCCAAATGCGGCCGAACCAACGTTCTATACATCTGCAACATCAGACCCCAACTTTTATACTCTATGCCCCGTCCTATAAAGGCAAGCATGCCATATGCCTTCTTCACCACCTTCTCCACCTGTGACGTCACCTTCAAAGATCTGTGGACTTGCACACCCAGGTCCCTCTGCGTCTCTACACCCTTTATGGTTCTTCCATTTATCGTGTAGCTCCTCCCTACATTATTCCCACCAAAATGCATCACTTCGCATTTATCAGGATTGAACTCCATCTGCCATTTCCTTGCCCAAATTTCCAGCCTATCTATATCCTTCTGTAGCCTCTGACAATGTTCCTCACTATCTGCAAGTCCTGCCAGTTTTGTGTCGTCCGCAAACTTACTGATCACCCCAGTTACTCCTTCTTCCAGATCATTTATATAAATCACAAACAGCAGAGGTCCCAATACAGAGCCCTGCGGTACACCACTAGTCACAGGCCTCCAGCCGGAAAAAGACCCTTCCACTACCACCCTCTGTCTTCTATGACCAAGCCAGTTCTCCACCCATCTAGCCACCTCCCCCTTTATCCCATGAGATCCAACCTTTTTCACTAGCCTACCATGAGGGACTTTGTCAAGCGCTTTACTAAAGTCCATATAGACAACATCCACGGCCCTTCCTTTGTCAACCATTTTGGTCACTTCTTCAAAAAACTCCACCAGGTTAGTGAGGCATGACCTCCCTCTCACAAAACCATGCTGACTATCGTTAATGAGTTTATTCCTTTCTAAATGCGCATACATCCTATCTCTAAGAATCTTCTCCAACAACTTCCCCACCACGGACGTCAAGCTCACCGGCCTATAATTACCCGGGTTATCCTTCCTACCCTTCTTAAATAACGGGACCACATTGGCTATCCTCCAATCCTCTGGGACCTCACCTGCGTCCAGTGACGAGACAAAGATTTGCGTCAGAGGCCCAACGATTTCACCTCTCGTCTCCCTGAGCAGCCTTGGATAGATTCCATCAGGCCCTGGGGATTTGTCAGTCTTTATACTCTCTAACAAACCTAACACTTCCTCCTTTGTAATGGAGATTTTCTCCAACGGTTCAACACTCCCCTCAGAGACACTCCCAGTCAACACATCCCTCTCCTTTGTGAATACCGACGCAAAGTATTCATTTAGGATCTCCCCTACTTCTTTGGGCTCCAAGCATAAGTCCCCACTTTTGTCCCTGAGAGGTCCGATTTTTTCCCTAACAACCCTTTTGTTCCTAACGTATGAATAAAATGCCTTGGGATTCTCCTTAATGCTGTCTGCCAAGGACATTTCGTGACCCCTTTTTGCTCTTCTAATTCCCCGTTTGAGTACTTTCCTACTTTCTTTGTACTCCTCCAGAGCTCCCTCCGTTTTTAGCTGCTTGGACCTAACATACGCCTCTCTTTTCTTTTTGACCAGTCCCTCAATTTCCCTGGTTATCCACGGTTCTCTAATCCTACCCTTCCTATCCTTCTTTTTTACAGGCACATGCTTGTCCTGTAGCCCTAACAACCGTTCCTTAAAAGACTGCCACATACCAGATGTGGATTTACCCTCAAACAGCCTCTCCCAATCAAGAGCTGCCAATTTCTGCCTGATCCCAATAAAGTTAGCCTTCCCCCAATCCAACACCTTACCCTTGGGACACCACTCATCCTTTTCCATCACTATCCTAAAGCTAACAGAATTGTGGTCACTATTTGCCACATGTTCCCCTACCAAAACTTTGAAGACCTGACCGGGCTCATTCCCCAGTACCAGGTCCAGTATAGCCCCCTCTCTAGTCGGGCTGTCTACATATTGTTCCAACGAACCCTCCTGTACACATTTTACAAATTCCTCCCCATCCAGAGTCCCTGCCCTCAGCGATTTCCAGTCTATACCAGGGAAATTGAAGTCTCCTACTACAACAACCCTATTTTTCCTGCACCTAGGTTGATTGGCCAGGTTAAAAATTGCCCCTTAGAGTCCTGAGATGTATAGGTTAGAGGGATTAGCTGGTAAATATGTGGGGGTAGGGCCTGGGTGGGATTGTGGTCGGTGCGGACTCGATGGGCCGAATGGCCTCCTTCTGCACTGTAGGGTTTCTATGATGATTTCTATGATTTCTATCCAGTATCTCCTGACATATCCATTCTTCCACTTCCCTTGGGCTGTTAGGGGGCCAGTAGTACACCCCCAACATAGTGACTGCGCCTTTCCTGTTTCTAAGCTCCACCCAGAGTGACTCGTTACACGACCCCTCTGAATTGTCCTCCCTCTGCACCGCTGTAATATGCTCTCCAACTAATACCGCTACTCCCCCACCTCTTTTGGCCCCTCCTCTGTCTCGCCTAAAACACTTGTACCCTGGAATATTCAGCTGCCAGTCCTGTCCCTCTTTCAACCAAGTCTCTGTCACCGCAACCACATCCAAATTCCTCGTGCGCATTAAGGCCCCAAGTTCGTCTGTCTTACCTGCTACGCTCCTTGCATTGAAGTATAAGCACTCCAGACCTCCAGGCTCAGTGAGGTCGTCCTCCCCCAGAGTGCTCTTCTTCTTTGCCAGCCTTGTCCCAGCCCCAAGCTCGTCCCCAGCCACCACACTTATAGACCTAATAGTTTGATCCCCACCCCCCTGCCATACTAGGTTAGCAGTGCTAACCACTATGCCACCATGCCACCCGTTGCCTCTGCTGCTTTGACCCTGCCTGGGTCAAGGCTGCTCAGAGGAGGGAGCACATGAAGTAGCTGACCCAACAAAATATCTTAAAACTTTACTCCTGGTCCCCTGTTGGGTCTGGGAGAATTCAGCCCATCTTCTCTCTCTGTCTACAATGTTAAAAAATTGTCAGCATTGTTATTTTATCCAGAGCATGGTGGGTTTATGAGTCAGCTTGTGAGCACCATTAGCAAGGTAGCACAGTGGTTAGCACTGCTGCCTCATAGCACCAGGGACCATGGTTCAATTCCTGGGCTTGGGTGACTGTGTGGAATTTGCACCTTCTCTCCATGTCTGCGTGGGTTTCCTCCGGGTGCTCTGGTTTCCTCCCACACTCCAAAGATGTGCAGGTTAGATTGCTTGGCCTTGCTAAATTTCCTCTTAGTGTCAGGGGGTTAGTAGAGTAAATAAATGGGGTTATGGAGATAGGGCCTGGGTGGGATTGTGGTCAGTGCAGACTCGATGGGCCAAATGTCCAAAGATGTGCGGGTTAGGTTGATTGGCCGTGCGAAAATTGCCCCTTAGTGTCCTGAGATGCGTAGGTTAGAGGGATTAGTGGGTAAATATGTCGGGATATGGGGGTGGGGCCTGGGTGGGATTGTGGTCGGTGCAGACTCGATGGGCCAAATGGCCTCTTTCTGCACTGTAGGGTTTCTATGATTTCTATGATTCTGCACTGTAGGGTTTCTATGATTCTATGTCACGTAATGGTTACTTTACTGGACTTGTAACCCAGATAGCATGGGTCAGATTTTATGGCCTCACTTGTTTTGAAACCATAAAATCCCACTCAAGGTCAACGGACCATCCCATTATCCACCCCTCACCCGCTCCGATTCCCGTGGTGAGCGAGGCGGTAAAATTCCAGCCCATGAGTTCAACTTCCATCAAACCAGAACAAGGTCTCACAAGCAACAATGTGAAATGACCAGATAATCTGATTTGATTTATTATTGTCACATGCATTAGTATATAGTGAAAAGCATTGTTTCTTGCGTGTTACACAGACAAAGCATACCGTACATAGAGAAGGAAGGGAGAGAGTGCAGATTGTAATGCTACAGTCATAGCTAGGGTGTCGAGAGAGATCAACTTAATGCAAGGTAGGTCCATTCAAAAGTTTGACGGCAGCAAGGAAGAAGCTGTTCTTGAGTCGGTTGGTACATGTCCTCAGACTTTTGTATCTTTTTCCCAACGGAAGAAGGTGGAAGAGAGTATATCCGGGGTGCATGGAGTCTTTAATTATGCTGGTTGCTTTTCCGAGGCAGCGGGAAGTGTAGACAGTGTCAATGGATGGGAGGCTGGTTTGAGTGATGGATTGGGCTTCGCTCACGACCCTTTGTAGTTTCTTGCAGAGCAGAGCACAGAGCAGGAGCCATACCAAGCTGTGATACAACCAGAAATAATGCTTTCTATGGTGCATCTGTAAATGTTGATGAGAGTCATAGTAGACATGCCAAATTTCCTTAGTCTTCTGAGAAAGTAGAGACATTGGTGGGCTTTCTTAACGATAGCATCGGCATGGAGGGGACATCACTGTCAAGGTGGGGACTAAGGTGGAGATAATGCTTGGAGTGGGCTGTATGATGGGGTCTGTTCCTGGATCTCCTTGAAAGTTTCTCTAAGAATGGATGACTTTCCCCACAGAGTAATGGAGATGGATGAGAGAGTCACAGTAGTTAGCACTGCATCAATGAAACCTTTAAAACAAAGGTGCCTTGGCTAGCACTGGACAGAAATAATTAGACACTCCATGGACTAAGTTGTGCTGGGACCATGGGCACATCATTGTTGGAATGCAATCAGTCAGGGCTGATTAATGTTCGCTCCAATGTTAGATTGATAATCCTGGAGCCACACTGGGTTGCCTCGGGAAATAAGAACAGAGAAATCCCTCTCCAAGCTATGACCTGTGACCTCCGGCGATCCAGACCATGAATGCCTGAGGAGCTCAGATCTATTTTGCCTGCATTTCTTATTTATTGCTTTGTCCTGTTTATGGGCCCTGGTGGCTTTTGGAAAAGTCTCTTAACTGTTGTCACATTGCTGGATAAGTCTTAAATCAGGTCACCAGTTTGAGACTGTAGAATCATAGAATCCCTACAGTACAGAAGGAGGCCATTCGACCCATCGGGTCTGTACCGACCACATTCCCACCCAGGCCCCATTCCTATAAATCCCACACATTTACTCTGCTGATCCCCCTGACACTAGGGTCAATTGAGCATGGCCAGTCAACTTAACCCTCACATCTTTGGATTGTGGGAGCAAACCGGAGCATCCGGAGGAAACCCAAGCAGACACGGGGAGAAAGCGCAAAATCCACAGTCACCCAAGGCTGGAATTGAACCTGGGTCCCTGGTGCTGTGAGGCAGCAGTGCTAACCACTGTGCCACCGTGCCGTCATAGTATCATACGTTAGGAACTTCCTCTGGCATGGCGTTTGGAGGAAACCCAGGTTACACCAAAGTGGGAGAAGTTCTGAGGAAATCAATGATTGTCAAAATGAGTGCACCAGACCATTGTTTTTGTGTTCAAGTCTCACTTTAAAGATTGAGGGCGGAATTTTCCCATTCCGCCCACCGCGGGAATTGTAGCGGGCGGGACACGGGTGCAAAGGTCCATTGACCTGAGGCAGGTTTTTCCGGTCTTGGGGCGAGCGTGGCCGGAAAATCCCGCTCTTGAGCACCAAATCTGGGCTGAGTGGTATCGAGGAGGTGCTGCACAGTTAAAGATGCTGTCTTAATTCCAAAAGAGTTGTTAAACTAAGGCACCATCTGCCCACTCAGCTGGACACAAAAAGATATCCCACGACACTATTCTGAAGAAAAGCAAAGGAGATCCCCAATTTTTACCCTTCATCAAACATCTCCAAACACAGACCCTGCAGTTACCATTACATTGCTATTTGTGGGATCTTGCTGTGTACAAATTGCCAATGGTGTTTTCTACATCGCACAGGGACTGCACTTGGAAAAGTAGTTCAATGGCTGTTGAAGGCTTTGGGATCGCCTGAGGTTGTGAAAAGCGCTACATAAATACAATTTTTTCTCTCTTTCATTGGTCTCATTCCAGTTGTACCAATTCTGATGCAGTTCATTTCTAATGACAAAGCAAACAAAAAAGAAGCTGTATTTAGTTCGGGAGCTCGGAATTGTCCGAAGTTCTAAACAGCCAATGAAATACTTTTGAATTATAGTCACTCTTGTAATGTGATGTCCAGCGTGATATGGAAAAAACCCAGGCCATTTTCATCAAATCATTGAATCCCTACAGTGCAGAAGGAGGCCATTCAGCCCATTGAGCCTGCACCGACAACAATCCCACCCAGGCCCTATCCCCATAACCCCATGTATATACCCTGCTATACCCCCTGACACTAAGGGGCAATTTGGCACGGTCAATCAACATCTTTGGAGTGTGGGAGGAAATTGGAGCATGCGGAGAAAACCCACACAAACTCTGGGAGAATGTGCAAACTCCACAAAGCCACCTGAAGCCAGAATTGAACCTGGGTCCCTGGTGCTACGAAGCACCTGTGCTAACCGCTGTGCCACTGGTGGAAAAGACTTGGGGAGATTCCTCTTTGACTCCTTTGGATGATCAAAACTGGTTCAGGGGATCAATTGTGAGCCAATTGGAGAACAGGGCCAGGCTGAACACTGATTGCTTACTGTCCACTGCCCAATAAAAAAATAAATAGCTGCTATTCAGATATGATGGTGGGTGTGGGGTGCCAGGTGTTTGCATGGTACCTTTGGTGAGGGAGGGTTTGGGGGGAGGTGGGGGCCGCTAAAATATACCCATGAGTCAGAGGCCAGGGCAGAAAAATGCTAGAATGTAAAACAAACATAGCTTTTCCCTATCTTTCTCAACCTTGCCTCTCCAGCTATCTGGTCCATGAGGAGAACTAAGAGAATGGGACCCCGAAAGCACAGTTGAGTAGGTAAAAGGCAGACATTAAGCATCAGCGAAATCTTTTACACTCAAACATGCACTGCCTTTTTCAAACTAAGTAGTCCCATGGAAATTATAGTATAGGTTTCATTCATTTTTACAAGTGATTAAATTGAAATGTTGTCCTTTGGGGATAGCAGTCATCGAAATACACATTCCGACTCGCTCAGAGTGAATTGGCTGAACAGCTGCAACAGTCTGTAAATAGATAAAGAAAGGCTTGTATTATCGAGCACCTTTTGCAATCTCATGACATCCCAAAGCATTTTTTAGTCAGTTAATTATTTTAGAACATAGAACATTACAGCGCAGTACAGGCCCTTCGGTCCTCAATGTTGCGTCGACCAGTGAAACCAATCTAAAGCCCATCTAACCTACACTATTCCAACTTTTAACTTTCAATTTAGGGAATATAACAGTTAATTTGTATACAGCAAGGTTGTACAATGTGAAAATGATCATTTTTTTTAGCAATGTTAGTTGAGGGACAAATCAGGATACCCTGTTCTTCGTAATAATACCATGGAATTGTATCTGCGCACCTAAGAGAGCATTTGGGGTCTTGGTTCAACAAAGGGGAGAGATACAAAAGGGTCCAGAAGGGGCAATTTTTTCACACAGAGGGTGGTGAGTGTCTGGAACAAGCTGCCAGAAGTACTAGTAGAGGCGGGTACAATTTTGTCTTTTAAAAAGCAGTTAGACAGTTACATGGTGGGTGGCACGGTAGCACAGTGGTTAGCACTGCTGCTTTACAGCTCCAGGGAGCTGGGTTCGATTCCCGGCTTGGGTCACTGTCTGTGTGGAGTTTGCACATTCTCCTCGTGTCTGCATGGGTTTCCTCCGGGTGCTCCGGTTTCCTCCCACAGTCCAAAGATGTGCGGGTTAGGTTGATTGGCTATGCTAAAAATTGCCCTTAGTGTCCTGCGATGCGGAGGTTAGAGGCGTTAGCGGGTAAATATATGGGGGTAGGGCCTGGGTGGGATTGTAGTCGGTGCAGACTCAATGGGCCTAATGGCCTCCTTCTGCACTGTAGGGTTTCTATTCTATTCTATTCTATTCTATGGGTAAGATGGGTATAGAGGGCTATGGGCCAAACGTGGGCAATTGGGACTAGCTCAATGGTTAAAAAAAGGGCGGCATGGACAAGTTGGGTTGAAGGGCCTGTTTCCATGCTGAAAACCTCTATGACTATGACCTCACCCAAAAGGCAGATAGCGGGTGGGAATTTCCAGCCCTTCTTGTCAGCGGGCTCTTCCGGTTCTGCCCAAGGCAATCCCTTGAGGCAGGTTCCCTGGCAGTGGGATGGGTGAGCTACACAAAAAGGCTTAACCATCGGCAGGACTGGAAGATCCAGCCAGTGACCAGTGGTGAGCTGCCTCTGCCATAAGAAAATACGTCCAATGTGTGAACATGTTTTCGCTGAATAAACACAGTCCAGAGTAGAAGGATGCACAATGCACAACAAAACTAACCCCATCCACATGTGCAGTGGTACTGAAGTGCTTGACCTTACCCCGTCTGGCGTATGTGTGACTTCAGAGCTACAGTGTGGCTAACTGTAGATCTACCCTGTGTACACTCAGTTGTATTAAGTTACTACAGAAAGCACTACATCACAGGACTGCTACAGGTCACAAAGACAGCTTACCACCGCCTTCTCAAAAGCAATTAAGGATAAGGAATAAGTGTTGGCCTTGCCAGCGACAGTCACATTCCCAAAAATGAACAAAATCCCAGGTTTACTCCCCTCAGGTGTTCTCAACTGTGATAAGACGGAGGGTGCTACAATGGACATGAATGCTTGGGCCAATAGAGGGGAAAATCAATACAACTTACTATTCAGTGACCCCTTAGGTAAGAACTGGATCGTATCTGGTAGTTTTTCATTCACAAATGACTGATGAGCCAGTCAAACTCAATCACATTCCACAGAGTTTTCCCAGTGTTTGGCTCTGGAGGTTGCAGGGTCCGCCTTATTGTAGCAGAACATCCCAAGCAGGTATCAGTTTGGATACCAGTCCCATCCTGCAAAGTGAATCTGTTGTTGACTCGCTATGGGATGCCCGTGACTGAGGGGGAAGGGATAATGATAGGAGGGTGCTGACAATAATAGTATGGCATCGAGATAATGGCATTAGGACAAAGGACCAACATATTGGTCCAGGATCTAGGATTTAAGCAGAATCTTAAATGAGGTGAGAGAGAGAGTGAGGTGAGGAGGTTGTGGAACGAATGCCACAACATAGGGTCAAGGCCACATAAATCCACTGATAGAGGGGCTAGAGGGAACACAACAGGCTTAATTGAAGGACACAAGAGTTCTCAGAGGTTTGACGACTGGAGGAGGTTACAGAGACAGAAAGAGGTGGGACTCTGGAAAGATTTGGACATAAAGACATGACACCAGGTGGCACGGTGTCACAGTGGTTAGCCTGCTGCCTCACAGCGCCAGGGACCCTGGTTCAAGCCCGGCCTCAGGTCACTGTCTGTGTGGAGTTCTCCCCGTATCTCCGTGGGTTTCCTCTGGGTGCTCCAGTTTCCTCCCACAGTCCAAAGATCTGCGGGTTCGATGGATTGGCCATGCTAAATTTACCCGAGTGTCTGGGGATTAGCAGGGTAAATATGTGGGGTTACGGGGATAGGGCCTGGGTGGGATTGTGGTCGGTGCAGACTTGATGGGCCGAATGGCCTCCTTCTGCACTGTAGGGATTCTATGCAAGATAAAAATTTTAAAATTGAAGCATCGGTGTACTGGAAGCCAGGGTAAGTCAGTGAGCAGAGGGGTAATGGATGAATAGCACTTGGTACGAGTTCAGTAGTCTGCAGAGATTTGGATAAGCACAATTTCACCATTGAAAGTTTCCATCTCTGAAGCAGATGATATACCAACCGGACCAGGGAAAAGTGGTTTTTGACATGACAAAGAGAGAGTCAAGCCGAGGCCCATTTCTGTAGAAGTCATTGGATTGAAAACTCGAAATACTTTCTTGGCAGAGTCAGCATTTACCAAGTGGAAGATTAATCACTGCTGTTACCTATTAGTCAAAGTTTGAAGAAAAGTCGTAACATTTCAAAGGTCTGGAATGAAAATAAAGGTGAATTGGTCTGTTAATTATCAAACCCTGGAGAATAACCCCCAGTGTTATTAAAACAGGAACAGGTGGTATTTCAGAATAATGTCAAAGAATGTGCAGTTAATGGGACACTTGCTGGCAGAAACGTTAGTTCCTGAAACATTATTATGGGAACCTGTGGCTCAGAGGAACAGTCAGTGCTGAACAGACACAATCTATGTGCAGTAGTGATGCCCATCCATCACCGGGTTAGTGGCTGAAAGTGCTTTAAAGATGAAATCATCAAGGCTTTTTTTAAACCAGGAAATCCTGTCAGGGAGACCACTTCACTTGCTTCACCCAACAATTATCATCAAACACTCCCAGGACAGGTACAGCTTGGGTCAAATACAGAATAAAACTCCATCTACATAGCCTTATCAAACAATCCCAGATCAGGTAAAGCATGGTTTAGATACAGAGTAACCCTTCCCCTCCCCACCTCTTACACTGTCTCATCAAACATTTGGTAGCAAATGGTATTTGCTACCAAATAAACCTGTTGGACTTTAACCTGGTGTTGTGAGACTTCTTACTCATCAAACTTTAACCTGGTGTTGTGAGACTTCTTACTCATCAAACACTCCCACGTCAGGTACAGCACCATAAGACCATAAGGCACAGGAGCAGAATTAGGCCACTTGGCCCATCGTGTCTGCTCTCCCATTCAATCATGGCTGATATTTTTCTCATCCCCATTCTCCTGCCTTTTCTCCATAACCCTGATCCCCTTATTAATCAAGAACCTACCTATCCCTATCTTAAAGACACTCAATGACCTGACCTCCACAGCCTTCTGCGGCAAAGAGTTCCACAGATTCACCACTCTCTGGCTGAAGAAATTCCTCCTCCTCTCTGTTTTAAAGGATCGTTCCTTCAGCTTGAGGTTGTGCCCTCTGGTTTTAGTTTTTCCTACTAGTGGAAACATCCTTTCCACATCCACTCTATCCAGGCCTCGCAGTATCCTGTAAGTTTCAATAAGATCCCCCTCATCCTTCTAAACTCTAACGGACAGACCCAGAGTCCTCAACCGTTCCTCATACAACAAGCTCTTCATTCCAGGGATCACAAAATATTTGACCCTCTACATAGTCACATCAAGCACTCTCAGGGCAGGTACGGTATGATATAGATACAGAGTAACTCCCCCACCCCTGCACTCTCCATTGCCCCCTTACACTGTCCCATCAAACACTCCTGAAACAGATACAGCATGGGTCAGATATGAAGTAAAACCAGGCCATCTTAGGGGAGGCAATGGCCTAGTGGTATTATCGCTTGACTATTAATCCAGAAACCCAGATAATGTTCTGGGGACCCGGGTTTGAATCCCGCCACAGCAGATGGTGGAATTTGAGTTCAATAAAAAATATCTGGAATTAAAGTCTACTGATGATCATGTGATGACCATGAAACCATTGTCGATTGTTGTAAAAACCCATCTAGTTCACTAATGTCTTTTAGAGAAGGAAATCTGCCGTCCTTACCTGGTCTGGCCTACATGTGACTCCAGAGCCACAGCAATGTGGTTGACTCTTAACCGCCCTCTGAAATGGCCTAGGAAGCCACTCAGTTGTAACAATCGATACAAAGTCTCAACAAAGAAATGAAACTGGTCGGTCCACCTGGCATCGACTGAGGCACCGAAAAAGACAATGGCAAAACAAATAGCTCTGTCGACCCTGCAACATCTGGGGGCTAGTGCCGAAATTGGGAGAGCTATCTCACAGGCTAGTCAAGCAACAGCCTGACATAGTCATTCTCACAGAATCATACCTTACAGATAACACCTGAGACACCATCATTACCATCCGTGGATATGTCCTGTCCCACCGGCAAGACAGACCCAGCAGAGGTGGCGACACAGTGGTATACAGTCAGGAGGGAGTTGCCCTGGGAGTCCTTAACATCGACACTGGACCCCATGAAGTCTCAGGACTTCAGGTTAAACATGGGCAAGGAAACCTCTTACTGGTTACCATGTACCATCCTCCTTCGGCTGATGAATCAGTACTCCTCCATGTTGAACAACACTTGGAGGAAGCACTGAGGGTGGCAAGGGCGCAAAATGTACTCTGGGTGGGGGATTTCAATGTCCACCACCAAGAGTGGCTCGGCAGCAGCACCATTGATCGAGCTGGTCGAATCCTAAAGGATATAACTGCTAGACTGGATCTGCAGCAAGTGGTGAAGGAACCAACAAGAGGAAATAACATACTTGACCTCATCCATACCAACCTGCCTACTGCAGTTGTATCTGCCCATGACAGTATCGGTAAGAGTGATCACCACACAGTCCTTGTGGAGACCAAGTCCCGCCTTCACATTGAGAATAACCTCCTACTGTCCTAGGCCCAAAAATCTTCAGCTGCTTCATCAATGACCTTCCCTCTGTCATAAGGTCAGAAGTGGGGATGTTCACCGATGATTGCACAATGTTCAGCACTATTCGCGACTCCTCAGATACTGAAGCAGTCCATGTTCAAATGCAACAAGATCTGGACAATAACCAGGCTTTGGCTGACAAGTGGCAAATAACATTCACGCCACACAAATGCCAGGCAATGACCATCACCAATAAGTAACACTCTAACCACTGCCCCTTGACATTCAATGGTGTTACCGTCGCTGAATCCCCCACTGTAAATGTCCTTGGGGTTACCATTGACCAGAAACTCTACTGGACTTATCACATAAACACAGTGGCTACAAGAGCAGGTCAGAGGCTAGGAATACTGTGGTGAGTAACTCACCTCCTGACTCCCCAAAGCCTATCCATCATCCACAAGGCACAAGTCAGGGGTCTGATGGAATACTCTCCACTTACCTGGATGGGTGCAGCTCCAACAACACTCAAGAAGCTTGACATCATCCAGGGCAAAGCAGCCCACTTGATTGGCACCACATTCAGTCCCTCCACCACCGACGCTCAGTAGCAGCAGTGTGTGCTATCTACAAGATGCACTGCAGCAGTTCACTAAAGATCCTTAGACAGCACCTTCCAAACCCACGACTACTTCCATCTAGAAGGACAAGAGCAGCAGATAAATGGGAACACCACCACCTGCAAGTTCTCCTCCAAGCCATTCACGATCCTGACTTGGAATTACATCACCATTCCTTCGCGGTCACTGGGTCAAAATCCTGGAATTCTCTCCCTAATGGCATTGTGGGCCAACCCACAGAGCACGGACTGCAGCGATTCAAGAAGGCAGCTCACCACCACCTTCTCAAGGGCAACTAGGGATGGGCAATAAATGCTGGCCAGCCAGCGACGCCCATGTTCCATGAATGAATGAATAAAAACAAAATCTGATATAAGACTCAGAGTTTTATCCCAGAAAGCTAATTTGTGAAGGATAGCCTGCACTTTAATATTTATTTACAGAGTTACATATTACAAGCATACACCTCCTAGCCCAACAACCAGTTTTAGTCTGGTCTATTTTTATAAAGATGCAAATGACTATCCAGTTAATGCTCTGCATACAACACAATTAAAGCCTAGCCACTATCTACAAGGCACAAATCAGGAGTGTGATGGAATAATCTCCACTTAACTGGATGACTGTAGCTCCAACAATACTCAAGAAGCTTGGCACCATCCAGGATAAAGCAACCCATTTGATTGGCACCCCTTCCACAAACATTCACTCCTTTTAGCACTGCCACACAGTAGCAGCAGTGTGTACCATCTACAAGATGCATTGCAGGAACAAGGTTCCTTAGGCAGCACCTTCCAAACTCCTGACCACGGTCACCAAGAAAAACAAGAGCAATAGATGCATGGGAGCACCACCACCTGCAAGCTCCCCTCCAAGTCACTCACCATCCTGGTTGGAACTATATTGCCATTCCTTCACTGTTGCTGGGTTAAAACCCTGGAATTCACTCCCGAACAGCAATGTGGGTGAACTTACATCACATGGACTATAGTGTTCAAGGTGAGGTGGAGATGCTGGCGTTGGACTGCGGTGGGCACAGTAAGAAGTCTCACAAGACCAGGTTAAAGTCCAACAGGTGCAATACTCATGGCGCAGTGCTCCGAAAGCTTGTGATTCCAAATAAACCTGTTGGATTTAACCTGGTGTTGTGAGACTTCTTACTGGTTTAAGATGGCAGCTCACCACCACCTTCTCAGGGGCAATTAGGGATGGGCAATGAATGCTGGCTGAGCCAGCGAAGCCCACATCCCAAGAATGAATAATATTTAAAAAACCAGGGCAGGTATAGCATGGGTTAGATGCAGAGTAAAGCTCCCTCCACACAGTCCCATCAAACAGTTCAATGACAGATAAAATATGGTTTAGATACACACGATATAATAACCAGATAATTTGCTTTAATGTTGCTAAATATTGGCCCAGGATACCAGAGAAAACTGATGTGTCCTTCTTCAGAACATCCATTCGAGAGGGTAAAAACAACATGTAATGCTTGGCTCCACCACTCTGTAAGCAAATGAGCAGTGGCCTTAATCCCACAGCACTTTATTCCCCATTCCTTCAACTACCTATCCACCCTATTATTAAATGTTGGCGCTATTTCTGCTCCAGTCACTAGTTCAGGTTGTACGTTCTGCAGTCTCACAGAGTGTATCTCCTCACTCTGCCTTAAAGCTGATGTTTGTAATCTTATATCTATCATCCCTCAGTCTAGACTTTTCAATCACTGAAAACACTCCAGTTCCATCTGGAATACTCTCCCACAAAAGGCTGGGGAAAAAATCGGAGCTCTAAAGATTGAGATTGATAGATTCTTGTTGGATAAGCGTTTCAAGGGACACGGAGCAAAGGCACAAAAAGAAGTTAAGATATAGAACAGCCATAATCTGTTTGAATAGCCGAGCAGGCGCGTGAGATGGAATGACCTACTCCTACTTCTATGTTCCTATCTACTCAACCCCATCTATTAACACCTCATCCAAGTCCCCCTCAAATCCTCCTCTGTTTTAAACAGTCTGATTCATACAGCAAGGGTGTTGTCAAATCTTATTTGAAGAATCAGGAATAAGTATCACCCAAAGCATGACTCTGGCTTGCCTCTTTCTGTAGCTGATTGGCCTGCAGAGTTTTCATAGAATAGTATAGCACGGAAGGTGGCCATTCGACCCATTGAGTTAATGCTGGCTCTTTGGAAGAACAATCTTATTAGACCTGACCTCAATTTCTTTCCCCATAACTCTGCAATATATTTTCCCCTCAAGTATTAATTCAATTCCTTTTTGAAGGTGATTAATGAATCTGTATCCATCAGTCTGTTGGGCAGTGCATTCCAAGTCCGAACCACTCCCAGCCTTTCCCGTCTTTGTTTCAGATTCCCAGCTTTCTAAACTTTCCTTTTAACCTCCTGGTGAAAGTATGCTTGGCGAAGTCTTGTTCTTTTGTTCATCAAACACTTGTCACAATTCAGGTCAAAACACATGGCTAAGTAGAGATGATTTTGGTTGGAGAAGGGGAGGTCAGGACACTGACCTGTTCTAATATCTCCTTACAAGGTCCGGTGTCAAATTTTGTTTGTCAATGCTCCTGTGAAAAGTTTTGCTTTTGTTGCATTGAAGGTGCTACATAAATGTAAGCTGCTGTTGTACTTCCTCTCCAGACTTCAAACCAGTTCCTTTACCAAGCTAAAGACAATCATAAAGTCGCTAAAAGGTGGGAATATCTCCTGTTGAATAGAAGAAGTGAGCATTCCAGCCATTCCTCGTGTTACAAAGGCTGCTTATTCAGCACACAACTTCTTTAAGTATTTACTCCTTTGAACCGCCACAACATTCAGTCCCAAGGAGCTGCACTTGGAATCTCTCTTCAGATATAATTCATGCACTCTGTATCCCCACTGCTTTCATCTCTATTCTGCCAAGACCTCCAGCATGTTTACGATTTAAATGCATCTCATGCCTTTTATGCCTGTGGTCGCTCATCCTTTGTATCATGCTGAAAGAGTCCCAAGATCTCTGTCCCTTGCAGACAGACAGACAGGTACCGCGTGACTGCTTTTCACAAGAGCAGACGATCAAATCTTTCCGCTGCTTTGGGAGAGTTTAGCTGAGGTCAGACTAACACCAAGTTATGATGTTTAAATAATTAAGTGTCACCTACAGCAGATTTCAAATTAGTAGTCATCACCAATAAAACTCATTTCATAAAGTTCAAGAACGTTCCTAGTTGCAATCAGCAATTTAGTTTCAAATGATAGCATGGTAGCACAGTGGTTAGCGTTGCTGCCTCACAGCGCCAGGGACCGAGTTCAATTCCAGCCTTGGGTCACTGTCTATGTGGAGTTTGCACGTTCTCCCCGTGTTTACATGGGTCTCCTCCGGGTGCTCCGGTTTCCTCTCACACTCCAAAGATGTGCGGGTTAGGTTGATTGACCATGTTAAATTGCTCCTTAGTGTCAGGGGGATGAGCAGGATATGTATGTGGGATTATGGGGATAGGACCTGGGAGGAATTGTTGTTGATTCAGGCTTGATGGGCCAAATGGCCTCCTTCTGTCCTGTAGGGATTCTATGATAGTTGCTCAACCGTTGGGTATCCCATCAAGGAATTGTGATTGAAACTGTGTAGATCAGGAAATGGAAATACAGTTTTGACTTTATATGGAGCATTTTCATGGCTTCCAGACATCCCAAAGTCCTTTACAGACAATAGAGTATTTTTGAGGGAGAGTTAATATAGCCACATTGCACACAGCAAATTCACACCAATAGCAGTAGCTTCCTGGATTCCCAGTGCCAGAATTGGGAAATATTCCAAAGTTGCACTGGGGAATCCCCCTTGGATGTTCCCAGGTAAGGGTTTATGCAGCAATTGTCTAGAAATGCTAACTTCTCCTGGACAATTGCACTGAGGTGCGAACCATGTGATAAAACGATTTAAATCGCTAACTTCAGGTGGCTCTGCCAGTTTTACATCAATATTTATTCCAAAAGAGTTAGAAGGAATAAAACCACTTCTAACTCGAGAGTAACTACTTCAAATATCCAGACCCAACCCCACGCTGGACACCACCCACATCCCGAACTCTCCTCTCCCAACTAATCAACCTCCAGGGTATTCCCAACACCACCCCCTGCCCACCCCCACCACCCTCATGGGATCCCCCCACACCCCGATCCCCAGCAGCGTGGACATTCCCGAAGCCCGTCCAACCCATAGCCCTGACTCTAAATATCACCCCCATCCCAATCCGACCACCCCAACTAGCACCCCACCCGCGTTACCCCCCAATCACAACTTGCCTCCCAGAGTCGACCTGACCCACTCCCCCCATGTGAGGACCTGGACCCTTGCACCACGGAGCGCACCTGACACCCTTCCCTGGAGCAGACCCAACAATCCGTCTGGTGCGGACTCAGGCCCAAAACACCTCACTGAGCAGGCCCGACACTCTATCCATCCCCCATCCCTGCCACGAAGTGTACCTGACACTCCACCACCCCCAACCAATGACTGGACTCAACGTACCCCTGAGTGAATCACCACCCAGCGGAAACCCCCGCCCCCGACCCCCGCAACGAACCCGCCCCCCTATACAGACTGTTGAAGCAGCTGCACCCCAGGAAATACATTTTTTGATTGACAGCTCTGACTCTCCAATTTATTCTGTCAACTGTATATTGTCTTTTTACACAGGGGATGAAGCAGTTTCAAGTGCCTGTAATTTTTGCTTTCAATACTTAAAAGGTTCTGGATGATTGACACTTTTATAGGATTGTAGTAAAAAAAGACCTTTGTAAGAAAGTTATGGATAAATTAGTGTTCTTTCAAAGCTTGTTCATACATCCTATTGTTACTATAGGGGTCATTGGTAATTTGTACCAATCTGCTCCATATCAGCCCCGCAACCACCCCCCCCCGCCCGCCCCCCTGGCCCCCCGCCCCCCTGGCCCCCCCCGCTGCCCGCCCCCCAGCCCCATCGCCCCCCCGCCCCCCCCCCCAGCCCCATCGCCCCCCCCCCGGCCCCACCCCCCCAGCGCCCCCCCGCACCCCCCCCGCTGCCGCCCCCCCCCCACCCACCCCCCCCCCCCCCCCCGCCGCCACCGCCGCCCCCCCCCCCCCCCCGCGGCCCCCCCGCCGCCCCCCCGCTGTTTCCATGATGTTGATTGAAGGATAGACATTGGCCCGAACACCAGACAATGTTCCATTCTCTTCTCCAAAATAGTGCCTTGGGATCTTTTACGTCCAACTGAGAGCAGACAAAATAGAGCAAATGTTCAAACTTGATGCCCTTTCATTAGAATAGTGAGATGTTAGAGGTTTAACAGTCATTAGGCAAATTCAGGGCCAGGTAATATGGGGTGGGGGGAGGGTGTGGAGGGTGGGTTGGGGGGAGATAAAAAAGGAAGTTCTGTGATTGGGGAAAATTCAATCAATCTGCAACATTAACTGTCTGTCTCTTTCCGCAGAGGCTGCCTTTCCAGCTGAGACTTCCCTGAAATTTCGGATTTGATTTTATTTCTATCTAATTTTATTTCCACTGCATTTTGCT
Organism: Mustelus asterias; assembly: GCF_964213995.1. Classification (NCBI taxonomy): domain Eukaryota; kingdom Metazoa; phylum Chordata; class Chondrichthyes; order Carcharhiniformes; family Triakidae; genus Mustelus; species Mustelus asterias. The sequence continues at coordinate 61,225,839 of NC_135821.1, read as the reverse complement.
TTATTTAGCAAAATCTGTGTTAAATCTCTGCACCAACTCAGCAAGTTGCCAGATCTCTGAAGCAAAAGGTAAAGTAAAGGCCACATGCCGTGTTTTGTGCAGCAGTCATAATCCTCCCTCCCCCGCTTCAATGATCAGGATCACCAACAAATGTAAGGTGCTTATTAATGGCAGGAGAGAAGTGGTTAAGGCTGATAAAACCCAGGGCTTCTAATGGCGTCCAGCATTACTGTTATTATCTGAGCTCTTTTGATGATGCCCCAGCACTTCTGTGCGAGGAAGCTATTGATGATTTCTTTTGTAGTTTTTAATTGCATCGTTACTTGTGAGGCGAGAGAGATAGAGAGGTGGAAATGTTTAGGGTGGAAACTCCAGAGCCTGGGGCCTCTGCCATTGAAGACCTGGCCAAGGAAATCAAGAATGCACCAGAGTCCAGAATTGGAAAAGTGCCGAGATGGGCGGCACAGTGGCACAGTGATTAGCACTGTTGCCTCACAGCACCAGGGACCTGGGTTTGATTCCAGCCTTGGGTCAGCGTCTGTGTGGAGTTTGCACGTTCTCCCCGTGTCTGCGTGGGTTTCCTCCGGATGCTCCAGATTCTTCCCACAGTCTGAAAGACGTGCTGGTTAGGTGCATTGGCCATGCTAAATTCTCCCTCAGCGTACCCGAACAGGCACCGGAGTGTGGCGACTCAGGGATTTTCACAGTAACTTCATTGTAGTAAGCCTACTTGTGACACTAATAAATAAGCTTTAAAACTTAACATTGATTGGCCTTGCTAAATTGACCCTTGGTGTCAGGGGGATTCATGATGTGGAGATGCCGGCGTTGGACTGGGGTAAGCACAGTAAGAAGTCTCACAACCTGGTGTTGTGAGACTTCTTACTGTCAGGGGGATAAGCAGGGTGAATTTGGGGATAGGGCCTTGGTGGGATTCTTGTTGGTGCAAGCTCAATGGGCTGAATGGCCTCCTTCTTCACTGTCGGGATTCTATGATTCTATGAAAATCATGCGAAGCTAGACAGAGTAGGTAGAGAGAAACTGTTCCCATTGGTGGAAGAGTTGAGAACCAGAGGACACTGATTTAAGGTGAATGGCAAAAGAGCCAAAGGAAAGATGAGGAAAAACCTTTTCATGGAGTGAGTGGTTTGGATCAGGAATGCACTGCCTGAGCATGTGGTGGAGGCAGATTCAATTGTGGCTTTCGAAAGGTAATTGGATAATTATCTGAAAAAAAAAGATTTTGCAGGACTGTGGAGAAAGGGTTGGGGAAGTGACACTACCTGAGTTGCTCTTGTGGAGAGCTGGCATGGACATGAGGGGCTGAATGTCCTCCTTCAGCGCTGTAGCCATTCTATAATTCTATAACTCTATGGATCAGGTTGCCCCCCATAAAACTAGCTATGCTTCGTGGGTGAAAATGTGAGATTCCACAATGGGTTGGGAAGGTTCTTCCAATCGTGCTAATTTTCCACGGTGCATCGGCACTAGTAGGCACATTTCAAACATCCTTATATCAATAATTTACTATGGAACTGACTAATGAAATGATTAAATGGTTCAGCATTCCTTTCCAAAGACAGGTTCAGTGATTTTAAATCAGGTTACTCACAGGCAGAGAGAACTGGATATCTTCGTTCAGAGATTTTTTTGTGATAAGCTTATTTTCAGTTGTGTTAATAAAACACACATCAAGTTGCTACTCTTAAATACATCAGGGAATATTTAAAAGCAAAACAATTATATTCTGTTATGCTGCTCATTCGCACTGATTCTTTGAAGGTTTTACAGTTGCGATTATACAATTGAGTTTTAGTGGAAACTGGAACTGTAACCTATTGGTAATTTGGGCGTTTTTGGCACTTTGTGGATGCAATTTCCCGATTGTGCTCAAAGCAGAAACTCTACAAACCCTTTAATTACTTGTTCTATTTTTAAAAGAATCATCTTCAAAGTCTTTCCCTTGCAGTGAATGATTCCACACTGTTTGCGAAGAGTCTGTAGAGAATCAGGGGCTCTCGCCTGGAGGGGGTCAAAGCCGATGCACAGAGGTGGGGGATGGGTAAAGGCGAGCAGTATCTCCCATTAGAATTGGTTTGCACAGTTGTTGATGCCACAATCGTCCACAGTGTCCCTTGTGACAGGAGGAAACTCATCCCTCATCAGATCAGACGTTATCTCATTGAATGATTGAACAGGCCCAAGGGGCTGAGTGGCCTACTTCTGCTCCCATGTTCCTAATGCCGCAATCATATAATACTCGAGTGCAGCACACGTCAATGATTGATGTGCCAACCTTATGCTGCAGGATTGTTCTTTTCCTTCCATGGCATCATTTTCTTTTCAAATACCTGTTGCCGTATAAAATTGCTCAAGAGCCACACAGTGTTTCAGCCAAGGATTGTTAATCCTCCAACATCTCCAGAGACTAATGATTTGGTTTGATTTGATTTATTATTGCTACACGTATTAACATACAGTGAAAAGTATTGTTTCTTGCACGCTATACAGACAAAACATACCGTTCATAGAGAAGGAAACAAGAGAGTTCAGAATATAGTGTTACAGTCATAGCTGGGATGTAGAGAAAGATCAACTTAATGCAAGGTAAGCCCATTCAAAAGCCTGACAGCAGCAGGGAAGAAGCTGTTCTTGAGTCGGTTGGTACGTGACCTCAGACTTTTGTATCTTTTTCCAAAAGGAAGAAGGTGGAAGAGAGAATGTCCGAGGTGCGTGGGGCCCCTAATTATGCTGGCTGCTTTGCCGAGGCAGCGGGAAGTGTAGACAGAGTCAATGGATGGGAGGCATCACAATGATCCCAGGCATTGTGAAGAGCAGGGGGAGGGGGGGGGGGGGGAAGCATCGGGCGTTAAAACAATCTATTTGTTATAATCAAAAATGTACATCAGCTTGGGGTAATTAGCTCACATGATACAGAGCTCACTTAGCAAGTGAAAGATAGAGGGATCAATGCCCACGTTCTCCACTTTGATTTTGGGGAGCTGATGGCATTAGTCGTATAATCGCTAGACTATTAATTCAGAAACTCAGCTAATGTTCTGGGACCCGGTTCGAACCCGCCATGGCTGGTGGTGGAATTTGAATTCAGTAAAAATATCTGGAATTAAGAATCTACTGATGACCATGAAATCATTGTCGATTGTCATAAAAACACATCTGGTTCGCTAATGTGGCTTTAGGAAAATAAATCTGCCGACCTTACCTGGTCTGGCCTACCTGTGACTCTAGAGCCACAGCTGGTGGTTGACTCTTAACTGCCATAGAGGAAGTCATAGAAACCCTACAGTGCAGAAGGAGGCCATTCAGCCCATCGAGTCTGCACCGACCACAATCCCACCCAGGCCCTACCCCCACATATTTACCCGCTAATCCCTCTAATCTATGCATCCCAGGACTCTAAGGGGCAATTTTTAACCTGGCCAATCAACCTAACCCGCACATCTTTGGACTGTGGGAGGAAACCGGAGCACCCGGAGGAAACCCACGCAGACACGAGGAGAATGTGCAAACTCCACACAGACAGTGACCCGAGCCGGGAATCGAACCCGGGACCCTGGAGCTGTGAAGCAGCAGTGCTAACCACTGTGCTACCGTGCCGCCCCTCAGGCAACTAGGGATGGACAATAAATGCTGGTCAGCCAGCGACGCCAAAAAACATTAAAAAATAAAAATATTGGAGACGGTGAAGAAACTCGTTCAATTGGATTTTAAAGAGTAAGGGTGGAATTCTCCGACCTTGCCCGCAACTTGGCAAAACCAAGAAAGATTTGACACTGAGCCATATGTTAGTACAGATGATCAAAGATGACCAAAGAGGTAAGTTTTAAGGAACATCTTAAAGGGAGGAAAAAGGGGCAGGGGCGGTGAGGTTCAGCGAGGGATCTCAGAATTTATGGCCTATTGAAGGCATGGCCAACAATGATGGATTTATCAAAACCAGGGATGCACGAGAGCTAGAATCGGAAATAGTGCAGAGATCTCAGAGGATGTGGGGTTGGAGAAGATTAAAAATATAACACAGAACAAAAATCAAACTCAGGAATTTATGGGACTGGGTCCAATTGGAAAACACTTTTCCAATAGTCCGGTCAGGCATGATGGGCCGAATGGTCTCCTATGCTGTAAGATTCCATGATTCAATAGTCTCTGCAGCTTTGCATAACACCGTCTACTGCACTTATTCACTGGAACACTGAATCTTGAGTGGATGATTTTAGCTCTGCGAGATTCTGTCCGGAATTCTCCGACTTCGCTCGCGGTTGGGATTCTCCAGTCCCGCTTGAGTTTCGGCTGCACGAGATCGGAGAATTTCAGCCTCCAGTAGGCTATTGTGACTGGCTGCAGCATGGGGCAATCTCCGTGTACACATCAGATTATTAGATTGGAAGTTGCTGCTGATCTGATGGACTGTGATACCATTATCTTCCTGCATATTACGATGAAACATATGATGTGGAATGCACTGCCTGATAGGGTGGTGGAAACATGTTCAGTCATAGCTTTCAAAAGAGAAATGGATAAATTCTTGAAGAAGAAAGGATTATAGCAATATGGGGAAGGAGTGGGGGAGTGTTCTCCCAGCGAGCTGGTGCAGACTCAATGAGCTGGATTATCCAGGGCGACACGGTGGCACAATGGTTAGCACTGCTGCCTCACAGCATCAGAGACCCGGGTTCGATTCCTGCCTTGGGTGACTGTGTGGAGTTTGCATGTTCTCCTGTGTCTGCGTGGGTTTCCTCCAGGTGCTCTGGTTTCTTCCCACAGTCCAAAGATGCATAGATTAGGTGGATCAGCCATGCCCAATTGCCCATTAGTGTCCAAAGATGTGTAGGTTAGATTGATTAATGTGGGGGTTATGGGGATAGGGCAGAGGGGAGGGCCTGAGTGGGATGCTCTTTCGGAGAGTTGGTGCAGACTTGATGGTCCAATTGGCCTCTTGCTGCACTGTAGGGATTCTGTGCTTCTATGAAGTACCTTAAACATAATCTATGTAGAACAACTGAATATTATGGGGCGGCACAGTGGTTACCATTGCTCCCTCACAGCGTCAGAGACCCAGGTTTAAATCCGACCTTGGGTGACTCCTGTGGGGTAGAGTTTGCACATTCCCTTGCGTCTGCGTGGGTTTCCTCCGGATGCTCCGGTTTCCTCCCACAGTCCAAACATGTGCAGGTAAGGTGGATTGGTCATGCTTAATTGCCTCTTAGTGTCCAAAGATGTGCAGGTTAGGTAGATTAGCCATGGTAAATGTATGGGGTTATGGGTCTCTGGCAAAGGGGAGGGCCTATGTGGGATGCTGTTTTGGAGATTAGGTGCATACTCAATGGGCCTGTTTCTGAACTGTAGGGATTCAATGGTTCTATATATTCTATCCCTGATAAGGCACTGTGGGAGACAGAAGGTCCAGGCTGAGGGGAACAATGCTCAAGCAAATATCAAGATGCTCGCAGGCTGTCTCAGCACAATGAAATGCACAAGCTGAAGAGTTTACTGCAGAGGAAAGACGAGGCTGAAAATAGCTGAAAGGCTCAAACATTGAGCAGTGGAGGTAATGGGAGCTGACTAACGCAGCAGGTATGATATCCTCTGAGCAATGTCCCAGACCGTATTGTGGATTTTTGTCTATCAGGAATATACAAAGACTGGGATAAAAGCCAGCTGCAAAACTTGGTCAGAGTTGACTAGTGCTGGATGTGTCAGCGTGTGACGCAGGGGGAAAGACAGCAGCAGACCAATGCAAAGGGTTTACAGGTCGCTTTCTCTCTCCATGATTGCTGAAGCAAGACAAGTCGGCAAAGCCGCAAAGGGAAGCTTCTCATTTTAGAACACTAGAATCTCAAAATTTGGCAGGGGCGGCACGGTGGCACAGTGGTTAGCACTGCTGCCTCACAACGCCAGGGACGCAGCTTCAATTCCAGCCTTGGGTGACTGTCTGTGTGGAGTTTGAACGTTCTCCCCGTGTCTACGTGTGTTTCCTTCGGGTGCTCCAGTTTCCTCCCACACTCCAAAGATGTACGGGTTAGGTTGATTGCCTCTCTGTACCGCAAGCCCACGGATAACCTCACGATGCTCCACTTCTCCAGCTTCCACCCTAAACACGTTAAAGAAGCCATCCCCTACGGACAAGCCCTCCGTATACACAGGATCTGCTCGGATGAGGAGGATCGCAACAGACACCTCCAGACACTGAAAGATGCCCTCATAAGAACAGGATATGGCGCTCGACTCATCGATCAACAGTTCCGACACGCCACAGCGAAAAACCGCACCGACCTCCTCAGAAGACAAACATGGGACACGGTGGACAGAGTACCCTTCGTCGCCCAGTACTTCCCCGGAGCGGAGAAGCTACGACATCTTCTCCGGAGCCTTCAACATGTCATTGATGAAAACGAACATCTCGCCAAGGCCATCCCCACACCCCCACTTCTTGCCTTCAAACAACCACGCAACCTCAAACAGACCATTGTCCGCAGCAAACTACCCAGCCTTCAGGAGAACAGTGACCACAACACCACACAACCCTGCCACAGGAACATCAGCAAGACGTGCCGGATCATCGACACGGATACCATCATCTCACATGAGAACACCATCCACCAGGTACACGGTACATACTCTTGCAACTCAGCCAACGTTGTGTACCTGATACGCTGCAGGAAAGGATGTCCCGAGGCATGGTACATTGGGGAGACCATGCAGACGCTACGACAACAGATGAATGAACACCGCTCGACAATCACCAGGCAAGAGTGTTCTCTTCCTGTTGGGGAACACTTCAGTGGTCACGGGCATTCGGCCTCTGATCTTCGAGTAAGCGTTCTCCAAGGCGGAGAATGACACATGACACATGACAACGCAGAGTCGCTGAGCAGAGACAGATAGCCAAGTTCCGCACACATGAGGACGGCCTCAACTGGGATCTTGGGTTCATGTCACACTATCTGTAACCCCCAAGACTTGCCTAGGCTTGCAAAATCTCACTAACTGTCCTGGCTGGAGACAATACACATCTCTTTAACCTGTGTTTAACCCTCTCTCCACTCACGTTGTCTGTACCTTTAAGACTTGATTACCTGTAAAGACTCGCATTCCAACCATTATTTTGTAAATTGAGTTTGTGTCTTTATATGCCCTGTTTGTGAACAGAACTCCCACTTACCTGACGAAGGAGCAGCGCTCCGAAAGCTGGTAGCTTTTGCTACCAAATAAACCTGTTGGACTTTAACCTGGTATTGTGAGACTTCTTACTGTGTTTACCCCAGTCCAATGCCGGCATCTCCACATTAGGTTGATTGGCCTTGGTAAATTGCCCCTTCGTGTTGGGGGATTAGCAGGGTAAATCCGTGAGGTTATGGGGATAGGGCCTGGGTAGGATTGTTGTTGGTGCAGGCTCAATGGGTGAATGGCCTCCTTCTGTACTATAGGGATTCTATGATTTTATTCACCTGCTGAAGTCAACACTACTGGAATCGCGAGTTGCAATGGCTGCAACATTCCAACATCTACTCCTGACATACAAGCCAAAGACTGATTTGCACTTTTTCTTAAACTTACTTTTGGACTGAATTTTCATTTCTAATCTGTGTGAATATATATTCAGGGGCTTTATCATTTATATCATTTTTAGTAAATACTAAACATTTTCTTTAACTCAAGAAAGCTTGGTCAAAATAGCTCCTTTTAAAACATCAATATATGTGGCTGGGAAAAGGTTGCCATGAGGGAAGGATCCTCTTGTGACCAGCCGAGGAGGTTGAATAAAGGAGGGTGCCATTTAATCCCTTCTCATCCGGGGCATATACACTTGGGGGCATCTCATCTGGAAACGAGCAAATTGAGGGATCTCATCTGGGATAGCAAATTTTGGGAAGCTCACCTGGGGACCGGTGGTAACAGTAGTTACAACAGGCCTCAGGCTCAATTGCTGGTCTACACTGAACTCGTTTTTTAAAAGTTTATTAGAGTCACAAGTAGGCTTACATTATTAACACCACAATGAAGTTACTGTGAAAATCCTCTAGTCGCCACACTCTGGCACCTGTTCGGGTACACTGAGGGAGAATTTAGCATGGCCAATGCAGCTAACCAGCACCTCTTTTGGACTGTGGGAGGAAACTGGAGCACCCGGAGGAAACCCATGCCCAACACAGGGAGAACGTGCAGACTCCACACAGACTGTGACCCAAGCCGGGAATCGAACTGGATCCCTGGCGCTGTGAGGCAGCAGTGCTAACCACTGTGCAACCCTGCTGACCCCCCCTCCCCCCAGCTGAATTAGATGACCTCAGAGGGCCTTGTTGGGAATCCTGCTCCCACTCATCACCTAGTGAACCCTGCTGGAATTGAATGCTGTTATCCCCATCAGGTGAGGCCAGATTACTTTCACTTTGGCCAATCAGCCCATCTATACAATAATAATAAATAATATCAGAAAAAAACTGGATACATCCAGCAGGTCTGGCAGCATCATGGTGAGAAAGTGAGATAACGTTTTGGGTCTGAGTGATTCTTTTACAACTTACTTATACTCACTATTCAAAACTCATAAATGCTTAATGGTCTCTTTAGGTAAGGTACAGCAAGGCAGCCCAAGGAAGTGTAGCAACAACAACAAATTGTCCCAACACTTTTATCATGATTAAGCATCCCAATTGGCACTTGACAGGTTAGAGAGCAAATTGTAACCAAGCTAAAAAGGAGATATCAAGGCAGATGATCTAAAGCTTGTTTGATGCGTGATTAAATCACTCGGGAGGCTAGATTGTACCCGGGAAATAAAGGCTTTTATTACTGACAAGAATGGAGCACACTATATACAATACAATCCCAGACTAAAGGGTCTCCAGGCAGTGCAGTGACCTTTATACTTCCCCTGGTAGGCGGAGCCAACTGGAGTGTACCACAGAACAATATCAACAGGTAGAACAGCCCAACCCTAACACCAACAGTAACTACAGTAACATATCTACAAACCCCCATAGTGCTGACCATCCATGGCTCAGCACTCATAGTGGTAACCAACTATGGTTCACCACATTGTTCAAGGAGGTAGGATTTATGGAATGTATTAGAGGTGGAAAGTAACGATGTGGACAGAATTAGAGAAGGAATTGCAGGGTGGCACGGTGGCACACTGGTTAGCAATGCTGCCTCACAGCACCAGGGACCAGGTTCGATTTTGGCCTCAGGTGGCTGTCTGTGTGAAGTCTGCACATTCTCCCCGTGTCTGCGTGGGTTTCCTCCAGGTGCTCTGGTTTCCTCCCACACTCCAGTGAAATGCAGGTTAGGTGGATTGGCCAGGCTAAGTTGCCCCTTAGGTTAGATGGCTTAGGCTTGGGAAATGTGTGGGGTTACAGGGACACGGCGATGGAGAGGGACTGGGGTAAGATACTCTGTCAGAGAGTTGGTGCGGTCTCAATGGGCCAAATGGTCTCCTTCTGCACTGTAGGGATTCTATGATTCTATGACCCAGAGAGCTGAAGATAAGGTCACTCTTGTGATATTGTACACATGCCAGTGCAGACAATGACATGTACCTTTAAGAAGTTACATAGTGCCAACACTAGGACATAGTCATGTGTAAGACTGGACGATAGAAGTTACAGTCTCCATGTTAAATGTTCAGTATTGCCTGTGATCCTACTGCAGATGTTCAATATGGTTTGTGCCTCTGTATCAGTAAGATTTCATGTATGAAAATGTATGAAAATTTTCATGTATGTATGTATGAGTCAGGCACTTAGTCAAATAATCAGCCTGTGTAACTGACCCAGGCTAGATCAAGGCCTGCGCAGATCTGAAGTAATCAACTTCATGTAATTGTGTTCGACCAGAACCCTTGCCAGCCTCAATATCTTGCTTAGCATAGATAGCATAGAGACGGAACCCTAGAGGTCCACATCGAAACCCTCAACATAAAGTAAAGTTAAAGTTTATTTATTAGTCACAAGTAAGGCTTACATTAACACTGCAATGAAGTTACTGTGAAATTCCCCTAGTTGCCACATTCTGGCACCTGTTCGGGTCAATGCATCTAAGCAGCAGGTCTCTCAGACTGTGGAAGGAAACTGGAGCACCCGGAGGAAACCCATGCAGACACGGGGAGAATGGGCAGACTCCACACAGACAGTGATCCGAGGCTGGAATTGAACCCAGGTCCCCTCGCTCTGTGAGGCAATGTACAGTAGCAGCAGACTGTGTGTGAGACCCTAACAGCCACTAATGATGGAGGTGATGCAAATCGGGAAAGACCAAGAGGCTTAATTTGGAGGATTGCAGATATTGTAGACGGTTGTGGAGCTGCAAGAGTTGCAGAGATCAGGAGGGTGAGGCTACGTAGGGATTTGAAAACTGCAAGGTGCTGCTTAACTGGGAGCCAGAGCAGGTCAGCAGGAACAGGGATCCAGGAGGCTAATAGCAGCAGGAGCGGAGGAGAGGGAAAGCCAGTGGAGAAAATCAACAAGGAAACAATGTGTAATTAGCTCCTATTTTAACTCAATCCAGCTGGAGAAAACAGGACTGGGTTTGGGTCAGATGTAAGTGGAGCATAAAATCAGGCGCTGTCCCTGAGCTGGTTAGGTTGAAACCAGGGCATCAATAATTTTACATGACTGCTGTCTAATCCATTAAACAGAGGGTTTGTTTTTTAAAGCTAGCTTGTGGGATGGAGCCCGGGCCGCTTGCTTTACCTCCTGCTCCTCAGCTCGCACTGCCTGGGATGTATCGTACAGCTTACGCCTCAACTCCTCGTGGCTGCAATAATCACCCTCAAGGAGCCTGGAAAGAATCAACAGTGTCAGGTCTCAGGGCCTCTGTGACCTTCGCACTTACGGGCACTCAGAGAGATCCAGGATCATACGCGACGCAAGCAGCTGAGACACAAACCATGCCGTGCTACTTTGTAAATGCCAAATGCTTGGCCCTTGGCCAATCAATTGTCCTGAATGGATAATGCCTCATTTCCCAATGTCTGCTTCCTCTGCGCCTGTTCGCTGCTGCTCTGAACCCAGTGCTGCCAAAGTGTGTTTGTCATTAACGATAACTTGCCTTAATATGTAAAAAGGAAAGACTCGTATTATATATTTCATGACCTCTGGGTGCCCTAAAGCACGTTACAGCCAATGGAGCACTTTTTGAGTGTAGTCTCTGTTGTAAAGTGGGAAATGTGGTGGCTGATTTCTACACAGCAAGATCCCACAGACAGCAAAAGTTAATGACCAAATAATTCATTTCTTGGCCAAGTCACTGGGTACAGCTCCCGGGATCTTCATTGAATAGTGCTGTGGGATCTTCTTGCTCGGAGCAAGAGCACTATAGATAGGCCTAAAAGGTCGGGATATGTTCGGCACAACTTGTGGGGCCGAAGGGCCTGTTTTTGTGCTGTAGTTTTCTATGTTTCTATGTTTCAAACCTAATGGCCGGAATCCTCTGGTTGTTCACGCCGGTGGGATTCTCTGGTCCTGCTGGGAGTGTACTCCGGTTTCCCATGGGGCGATGTCAATGGGAATTCCCATTGACAGCGGCGGGACCAGAGAATCCCGCCGCTAGCAAACAACGCGCCACCTCCTGTTGGTGGGAAGCACGCAGCTGAGAGGCCGGAGAATCCCACCTAATGTCTCATCTGAAAGCCGGTATCTTTAACAGTAAAGTTTCCCAAGGTGCTTCACGGGAGCATTATTAAACAAAATTTTATAACACACAAGGAGATGTTGGGAGCTTCTTGGACCTCAGTCAAAGCGATAGCTTGAATGGATTGTCATAAAGGAGAGAGAGATGGAGAGGTTTAGGGAGGGAATTCCAGAGCTCAGAGCCTCAGCAGCTGAAGACACCTGCCGTAGTGAGGAAAATCGGCGATGCATAAGAATCCACAATTAGAGAAGCGCAGAGGGTGATGGGGCTGGAGGGGGTTCCAGAAATGAAAAGGGGGTGAAGCCGGTGGGGGGGGGGGGGGGGGGGGGGGGATTTGAGAACAAAGATGAGAATTTTAAAATTGAGGGACTTTTTCAGATTGTGAGCCAATGCAGGACAAGGGTGTTGGGTGAATGGACCTGGTACAAATATTCAACCCTATATTCAGTTATCATTTGGCGATGTAATTGCACTGAATTAGCTACTAAGTGCTTTGGCATGTCTTGAGCACATGAAAGCCTCTTTATAAAATCTTCATCTGGAGTTTGTGTGGATTATGTCTGGAACTGAAATACCAAATGATCAGTTGGTTTATTTTCATCAGGATGATCCCATAGTAATTGGTTTAATTGGCACTTTGATGATTCCGTGGTTCCACAACATGGCTGTGTTTAAACACAAATTTGCCTTCAGTACACCAGAAGAAGGGCTAATCTGTGCGGATGTAAGTGACATCTGGAAGGTGCAAAAAGCAACATTTACAGCTGTACCTAAAGAAAACAAGGTCATTTGCCCCAACTGACCCGTGCTGCTATCTTGCTTCACCCGGACGTCCTCCCGCATAATTACACCTCCCCGCACTGCCCCGTCTGCCTTGAGTGTTCTTCAAACCTTCTCCCCTTAAGTGCATCAATCCTGTCTGATTCAACCACTGCCTCTGAGCTCCACATTCACACCATTCTCCGCCTAAGGACATTACAAGTAAGTTCTTCATTTGCTCTGTCAGTGACTATCGTATATTTAGGCCTCTGGCTCTGTTTAACCGAGGAACAAAACAATTTGGTGCTTATTTTTTCCTTCTCCTTCACTCCATTAATCCTTTCTTTATTTTTTTCTTTCCTTTGTTTCCTTCATCCTCAGTTCTTAACACCATTCCCAAAGCTAAAGGTGGTAAGGGGGGGTGGTGGGGGTTGGGGAGGGGAGGGGAGGGGAGGGAGGGAGTGGGGGTGGGGGGTTACCTCAGGATGATTTTGACTCCCAAGTCTTTTCATGAACGGAGCAATGTGGAGGTCTCTGGGAGGTAAATAGTGCCTGTCCTGCCAAAATTATTATTTTCATAGGCGCGGAGGCACAGTGGGTAGCGCTGCTGCCTCACAGCGCCAGGGACCCGGGTTCAATTCAGGCCTCAGGTGATTGTCTGTGTGGAGTTTGCACGTCCTCCCCATGTCTGCGTGGGTTTCCTCCGGGCGCACCGGTTTCCTCCCACAGTCCAAAGATGTGCAGGTTAGGTGAATTGGCCACGCTAAATTGCCCCTTAGTGTCCCAAGATTTGTAGGATTAATACATGAAGTTACGGGGATATGGCCTGGCTGGGATGCTCTGTCGGAGAGTCGGTGCAGACTTGACGGGCTGAATGGCCTCCTTCAGCACTGTAGGAATTTTATATATTAATTCGATGCCAAAAATTTAAACCAGAACATCGGAAAAGCAGCTGTCTGCTGAACTACAAATGCACACAGCAACCAGGGGAAATTTGAGAACACATGGAACCAATTGACTTTGCCTGAGAACTCCCTCTTGAGATAAAAATGACAGAGAAAGAGCTGAAAGTCTAAGGGAAGGAAGAACGAATAAGAGAGTGAGTCTTGAATTCAGTTGAGTTTTTAATGGGAGAAGAGTTGTCCTTTTACACTTCCACATCCAATTTGGTGAAATTGGTGTAGAAAAATGTCCAATCACTGCCACCTACTGGTAACTGTTGGCAATTGCTCAGTTTTTCAGTATATGGAATTCTGTGCAATGACTCTGTTTACAGTCAGAAACTGGTTTCCTTTCATCACGTCACATCCATAATCAAATAGTAGGGTAAAGCGATGCTGGAGCCCCTCACTTTGCGATTGATATTTATGCAGGTTTGATTCCTTTCTATCAGGTACCCGCCCCTGCCAAAGTACAGAAATGTCTCTTATCAAAGTCACAAATAATACAGTGTGACTGTACCAAAGGTAAATTTACCCTCCTTTGTCCTTCTCAACTTTCCCATATGTAATCTTTGATATGGTTGGCCAAACAATCGCTCTACTGACGTACAACTGGGTGTGGCTGCTTTTCTCATGTGGTTCCATCCTTATCCATAGACAATCACCTACAATAACTTCTTTTTCTGCTGTTTGCAGCTTTACCTCTTGGTGTCCCCCAAGGATCGATCCTCGGCTCCCTCTTATTTCTCATCTACGTGCTGCCCCTTGGCAACATCATTAGAAAGCAGTGTTACGTTTTCCCATGTACGCTGATGGCACCCAGCGCCACCTTACCATCACCTCTCTCAACTCCTCCACCGTTGCTAAATTATCAGACTGCTTATCCAACCTCCAGTGCTGGGTCAACAGAAATTTCTTCCAATTGAGTATTGGGATAACTGAAGCCATTGTTTTTGGTCCCCGCTCCAAATTCTGTTTCCCAGCTACTGACTCCATCCTTCTCCCTGACAATAGTCTGAAATTAAGTCAGTCTGTTTGCAACCTTGGTGTCATTCGCTCCACCCAAGTCCCAAGCAATGACCATCTCCAACAAGAGAGAATCTAACTATTGCCCCTTGAACATTCAATGGTATTACCACTGCTGAATTCCCCCACCATCAACATCCTGGGATACCATTGACGAGAAACTTAACTGGACTAGCTATACATGTGTACCACCTACAAGATGCATTGCAGGAACTCACCAAGATTTCTTAGGCAGCACTTTCCAAACCCACAACCAGTACCTAGAAGGACAAGGGCAGCAGGGAACTGGGAACACCACCACCTGGAGGTTCCCCTCCAAGTCACTCATTTTTTTATTCATTCGTGGGACAAGGGCGCCGCTGGCTGGCCAGCATTTATTGCCCATCCCTAGTTGCCCGAGGGCCGTTGAGAATCAACCACAATGATGTGGCTCTTGAATCACATGTCGACCAGACCAGGTACAGATTTCCTTCCCAAAAGGACATTCGTGAACCAGATGGGTTTTTCCAACAATCGACAATGGCTTTATGGTTATCAGTAGATTCCTAATTCCAGATATTTTTTATTGAATTCAAATTCCACCATCTGCTGTGGCGGGATTCTAACCTGATCCCCTTAACATTGGCTGAGTTTCTGGATTAATAGTCTAGCAATAATGTCACCAGGCCATCGCCTCTGCTGACTTGAAAATATATCGCCGCTCCTTCACTGTCGCTGGGTCAAAATTCTGGAATTGCCTTCCTAGCATCAATGTGGGGGGTATCCACACCTCAGGCACTGCAGCAGTTCAAGAAGGCAGCTCACCACCACCTACTCAAAGGCAACTAGGGATGGGCAATAAATGCTGGTCTAATCAGCGACACCCACATCCCATAAATTAATTTTTAAAATATTTGAGCTCAAGAGGAGCTTTGACCACGTATTCGTGTCATCATTTTAACCATCTATTTCCACCTTTGTAATATTATATGACTATTTCTCTGTCTCAGCCTATCTGCTGCTGGAACCTTCATTCAAGTCTTTATTACCTCTAGACTTGACTATTCCAATACATTCCTGGCTGGTCTTTCATATTCTACCCTCCGCAAACCTCAGATCATCCAAAACTCTGCTGCCCGTGTCTTAACTTGCAGTGAGACCTGTTCCTCTTTCACCCCTGTGCTCACTGACTATACTGGTTCCTGGTCAAGCAACATCTTGACTTTAAAAGTCTCATCCTCATTTTCAAATCCCTCCATGGCCTTGCCCCTCCTTAACTCTGCAATCTCCTCCAGATCCACAACCCTCTGAGACGTCTGTGTTCCTCTAATTCTGGCCTCTCTGTGCATTCCCCATTATAATTGTACCACCAATGGTGGCCGTGTCTTCATTTGCCTATGCCATAAGCTCTGAATTTGTCTCCCTAATCTCTCTGTCCCTCTGCCTCACTTGCTTTAAGACTCTCCTTAAAATCTATTTCCTTGACCAAGATTTGGTTACCTAACACATTTTTAAAATCTGTTCAGGGAATGTGGGCAACGTTGGCTAGGTCAGCATTTATTGCCCATCCCTAATTGCTCTTGAACTGAATGGCTTATTCAACCATTTCAGACAGCATTACAGATGTACTTAAGAGTCAACCACAATGCTGTGGATCTGGAGTCACAATAAGGCTGAACAAGGTAAGGGGTGGCAGATTTTCTTCCCGAAAGGGCATCAGTTAACCAGATGGATATTTAACTGTTTAATGGTCATCCTCAGACTTTTAATTCTTGAATAAAGACTTGATTTCAAATTTCACCATCTGCCATGGTGGGATTTGAACCCAGGACCCCAAAGCATTACCCTGGGCCTCTGGATTACTAATCCAGTGATAATATCACTACACCACCACCTCCCCTTATGGGGCTTGGCATCATAAAATTCATTTTATGATGTTCCTTGGGATGCTTCATTATGGTAAAGGTGCTATATAGATATAAGTTATTGTTGGTATGGAATCATAGAATGGTTACAACATAGAAGGAAACCATTCAGCCCATTTAATCTATGCCAGCTCCCGATCTGCAAGAGCAGCTTAACTAGTTCCACACACTGTTACCCTGAAAACACTGTAAAAACTTTGTTCCTTTGCTTACTCAATTCCCTACAACCACGATTGAATTTGCCTTCATGACTTTCTAAAGCAGTGCATTCCAAATCTAACTATTCGCTGTGTAAGAAAATTTTTCCTCATGTAGCTCTTGGTTCTTTTGCCATTTATCTTGAATCAGTGACCTCTTGTTCTCAACTCTTCCATCAACTGGAGCAGTTCCTCTCTCCATCTACTCTGTCCAGACCTTCATGGCTTTGTACAGCTCAGTCAAACCTTGTCTCAAACTTCTCTTTGAAGATGGCAATCGATCCACTGAGGTTATCTGTTACATTTGTATCAAAAACAATGTCACTCAACAAGTCTTGGAATGTGACTTGTTCTAGAATATCCGGTCCCTGGGGCCAGGGGGAGAATCGTTCTGTTTGATTTATGCAGTGAGATTTTCATTATATTTATCAAGACTTCCTCTAGTGAGTATTTCCAGAGTAATTGCAAGGACATTCCAACCAGAGAAAGTTGAGCTGGGTGCATTGCATTGCATTGATTTATTATTGTCACATGTATTGGGAAGCAGTGAAAAGTATTGTTTCTTGCGCGCGATACAGACAAAACATACCGTTCATAGGGGTGAAGGGAAGGAGAGGGTGTGGAATATAGTGTTGCAGTTACTGATAGGGTGAAAAGATGGAGAGTGTATGCTCCAGCACCATCTTGTACTGTGGGTAGTGCCCAACAATTCACCATGGCGTTGACGTGAAGCAAGTCCCTCTTATGGCCCCCACCTCTCCATATCTCTGTTACCTCTTTAGCTCTACAACTCATCTGAGATCGCCATGATCCTCTAATTCTAACACTTGTGAGCCACTGATTTTCTCCTTTGGACAGTTGCTGCCCTTGCCTTCAGCTCCATACCCCCTAGAATCCAGAATTCCCTCTCTACACCACTCCACCTTCTGACCTCTTGCCTTTTTAAAACCTACCGCTTTGACCATACTTTAGGACACCTGTCTGGATATTTGCTTATCATTCAGTGTCAAATTTTCTTTTGACGGTGCTCCTATGAATTGCCCTGGTGGCAGTTTACTATTTTATAGACACTGTGCATTGGCAAGTGGCTGCCATTCACAATGTAACTCTGAGGGATCACTGCACAGTGAGGAATGTCATCTTTTAAGTGAGATATTGGACTATCGGCTGTGCAAAAGATCCCATGACTCTATTTGAAGAATAGCAGGTGAGTTCCTCCATGTGTCCTGGCCAACTTATATCCATCAACAAATTAATGTTTCCTACATTACAAATATGACTGCACTTAAAGGCAGCTGAGGCTTTGCAATGCCCTGAGGTTGTGAACATTACATAAATGATTCTTCCTCTTTTCTATAGATACTACAGCGGAGGTGAGGGTGTCAAGAGGTGCTTATCTCTCACTTCTGAAAGGCAGAAAACTAGCACAAAACTCAGACCAGGATAAACAGGCTAAAACTATTTTGTCAATTTTATTTGGAATAAAAATAATATGCAGAAACAGAAAGGCACAATTAGAAGTTTTCAGCAACAACATATTTTTAGAAAATGCTCATTACATACTGAAAACCCTGTCTTGATGTTTCACAGGGTGCTGGATGTCGAGTAGATACCTAGCAGGCGGGAGACAGGGTCTGGTAGTCGAAGATAAGGGTCTTAAGGAAGTTTTTTTGAAAGCAGGGAGGAAGGTGACAGGCAGAGATACAATAACAGCTTGCATTTTGCATTTTACAGAAATGTAACCAGCTAAAAATTGAGCAATGCAAAGAAGTATCTGTATGGGGGACGGCGGGCGGGGGGGGGGGGGGGGGGGGGGGGGTGGCTAAGGATTTGTAAATGGGAAGGGTGTCTAAGGATCTGTATGTGGGAGGGGTGTCTAATGATTTGTATGTGGGAGGAATGTCTAAGGATCTGTATGTTGGAGAGGTGTCTAAGGATCTATATGTGGGAGGGGTGTCTAAGGATTTGTATGTGGGAGGGATGTCTAAGAATTTGTATATGAGAGTGGTGTCTAAAGATCTGTATGTGGGAGGGGTGTCTAAAGATCTGTATGTGGGAGGGGTGTCTAAAGATCTGTATGTGGGAGGGGTGTCTAAAGATCTGTATGTGGGAGGGGTGTCTAAAGATCTGTATGTGGGAGGGGGTGCCTAAGAGATGCTAAAGGTGGGAGAGTTCTACAATAAGAAGTTTAACAACACCAGGTTAAAGTCCAACAGGCTTATTTGGTAGCAAAAGTAGCAATTTGGTAGCAAAATTTGCTACCAAATAAACCTGTTGGACTTTAACCTGGTGTTGTTAAACTTCTTACTGTGTTTACCCCAGTCCAACGCCGGCATCTCCACATCAAGAGTTCTACAAGGCAGGGGAAATGGTGTCGAAGAAACAGTCACAATGATATATTAACATGGACATCTGTGGTAATCTTTCGGAAAAGAGCAACAGAGGAACACATGCAGGCACACAATCCCAAGGAAGATGTAACTATCATCACAGATTCAGCCAAATTAGTGTGAAACCTTCGGAAGAACCATCGTGGAAGGGAGCCTCAAGCTTTCGGCTTGAAGATGGAGTTCAAACCCTGTTCATGCCTGGCCAGTATGAAGTTGTGGAGTGACATCTCCACAACTTCACTAGAAGTTATTAGATAAGTATTGTTTGTTTAAACATATGTTGAGGAGTTTGTAGTGGCAGCAAAGGGAGAGAGGTAGAATAATCTGTGTGCTTTAAGCAATGTACAGCAGTGATAAGCATTGGGATTTTATATTTTGTTTAGCGAGGAAGTGACTTGATTCGAGAATAATGGTGTTGTGTCTGTCAATAGACTGGAGCGAGGGTCTCAGTCAATGAAAGGAAGATGATGTGAAGAGTAACAAAGCTTTGGATTGTGTTAGTAAATGTCATGGTTGTTGAGTTTCCCTGTTCCTTGTGTATTCCTGGATACATGTTTGAAAAAATGTCGTGGTGTTGCGCTCCGGCTTAAGGAGAATGATGTAGCATTTTGGGAAGAAATATCCGACAGTGATGGAATAGGAATTTAGAAGGACAACAATTGCCTCGACACCTGGGATGTAACTCTCAGAACTGGAGACAAGCACCAAGAACAGGAAGATCCAAGAAATCAAGACCAGTGCTGTGCTGAAGGCAATATATTTAGCCTCGTTGTAGTTTTTGGGCAGATTTTTTCCCAGGTAGGCAAACACAAAACAAAGTAAACTGAGAGAAATCAGTCCACTAATAGACAGGAGGGAGAGAAAAAAATTTGTGGGGCCACACATCAGAATTACTTCAGTTTTGGAAAGATCATAGTTCCTCTCAAAGATCGGAAACTTGGAGAACATCCATATGAAGGATACGGCAATCTCAATGACGGTGGCTAAAAACACAAAAATATACTGCCCATTGTATTTAACCCAATATGTGTAAGCCTGCGGCAGCTTGCTGGCCATTTTGAAGATGAGCACGAGCTGAAAGGATCGAACAAGTAGACACGCCAGGCAGGTTGTGTAGCTAACCGTGAATAATAGCTTCCTGGTGATACAAATGCCAACATTTGGTTCCCCGATGAAGGAGTACACACTGCTGCAGCTAACGGCCAAGGCCGACAGAAGGACAAAACACAGCTTCCCACCCGCAGCCTTGACAACGGGGGTGTCAAGATGAATGGCAAAGATGGCGCCAATCAGCACTTGAAATATGAGTCCAATCCCTATCCCCAAGGCTATCACTATCGAAATGCTGGCATCCCATCTTAGGTGCACCACATGTCTGTTGTGGCAAATGGTACTGTTTGAGGGTGACCACTGGTTTAGGTCGCAAGGTATGCACTCTGCAAAGGAAAACAGAGAAACCTCTAAGAATAAGGGGGTTGGCTTGATCTTTTCCATTGCCTTGATTACAATAACGCGTACTTATGTATGACCTTTAACGTGGCAAAACATATTAAAGTTGCTTCACATCAAGCAGGGGTTGAGGAAAGAGTTACTTAGGTGATGATAAGTTGGGTTAAAAAGCGATTTTATTCCAGGAGAAATTGGAAAATTGAGAGCTACAAATTAAAGCTAGAGGTGGAGGTGAGGGAGGGTTTGAGGTGTGGAATGTTGTAGGAGCCGGAACGGGGGTGGGGGGGTGCACGAATTGAGAATTTGACCCGAACCCATGGCCTCAACCCCCCCAGTCTGAAATCTGGCCTCAGTTTCAAGGATGCCAGATTTGGTAGACTCTACCCCATAGATTAAAGTTTATTTATTAGTGTCACAAGTAGGCTTACATTAACACTGCAATGAAGTTACTGTGAAAATCCCCTAGTCACCTCACTCTGTCATCTGTTCGGGTACATTTGAGGGAGAATTTAGCATGACCAATGCACATGACGGACACATTTTTCGGACTGTGAGAGGAAACCGGAGTACCCAGAGGAAATCCACGCAGACACAGGGAGAACGTGCAGACTCCGCACAGACAGTGACCCAAGATGAGAATCGAACCTGGGTCCCTGGCGCTGTGAGACAGCAGTGCTGACCACTGTGCCACTGTCCCGCCCATAGTACCAGCATATGCACAATGGAGAGAATGGTTTTCTTCTGTGCATAGTTTCTGGGGTTTTGCAATCAGACAAATTATATAAACACATTGGGAATGATTCGCCCAAACAAATTCTAAGTGTTGAATTCGTGTAAAAATTGGAGTAAATCATGCGGGTTTTGTTAGTGGGAGTTTGAAAATGAATCTCCCACATTCTGTGCATGCTGAGTGCACTAGCATAAATGCCATTAAAAATCAGTGGCAGGGCCTATTCCCACTGGAGAGGCCGGCAGCATAGCACTGAGCGGGTCACTGCACATGCTCTGATCTGTCAGCGCCGAGCTCAGTGCATGTGCAGTAGTACCACACTGCCGGCCTCCCGATTGCTGGCCAGCTCGATCACTGGCAATCCCGTGATACGTGCAACGCTGCCCCTCCGATCGGTCCCTCTCCCCGTAGCCCCGATCTCCCGCTCCCTCACAGCCCCGATCTCCTGCCCCTGCCACCTCCCCAATTTCCCCCCCCCACAACCGGCAGTTCCAACCCCCCTTCACCACCCCAGTGCCGACCCTCCCCACCCCGCAGTCCCGATCCACCCCCCCCCCACCCCCTCCCGCAAGCAGGCTGCCCCCTATTCTCAATCTTCAGCCACGATCGCTGGCTGCCCTCCCCCACCGATCCCAACTGCAAAGTGGCAGTGGGAGGCCCCACTCCCACCGATCGCCCCCATCAGGCCCTGGGCATTGGCACTTGCCCCTTGGGCTGGGCGAGGAGGCTAGGCTGGCACTGCCAAGGTGCCAAAGCCCAGGGGGCACCCCCTGCTGCCCAACTCTCTGGGGGGTCCCGATTGCTCCCCCCTCACTTCTATGGGGTCAGACCACCAGCTCCCCATTAGTGAGGAGCTACTGTAAACCCCGCTGGAGCGAAATACTCCTTGGGGGGGAGGGGGGAGAGGCTAGTGGGCCCAGGGCTGACGGTGCCGGAAATCCGGCGCTGGTAGGCGCGCTCCGGGCTTGATGCCCAACGCAAATCGTGCTAATCCGGCCCTGCTGAAATCTCCCGGTCCACTGTGCTAAAACATCAGCGCAGCGGGATGGGAGAATCGCCCCATTAATAGTGAGTGTATAAGAGCGTACCCCTTTCTTTTCCATTATCAGGGAAAATCCTTTTCTCTCCACTGCATTCCCCAGAGGGTCTAGCTGAGATAGGACATTTATTGGAAAGAAGAATGTGTTATTACAGAGGCTGGTATTATCCAGCCCTTCTCACCAGAGGAATCTTCCAGTCCCGCCAATGTGAGTGGAGATTCCAATGGTTCACCAACCTCATCACGGGGAACCTGCCACAAAGGGTTGGAAAATTTTGACCAGAGCACCATAAAATGACCCTCATATTGCTTGATCCCCTCCCCTGACCCCTTCATGACAGAAAACACCTGGACAGAGACTGCTTCATACAAACCATTTTCACTCTGGAACGTTCCTTCAGCGCAATCCTTGCAAATAAAACAACATGGTTGGAAGCCAACAATAATTTTTATCTGACCGGGTTGACATTCGCTGGAACAGTTTGAAGTAGGAATCTGCTTGGAACAAGAAAATAATGATTGTAAATTTTTTATATGTGTTTTTAATGTAGAATATTTACTCTTTAAGGAGATATCAGCTTTCCCAATGTTAAGGATCAGGCTTGACTCTGATCTCTTCACAATGAAGTTGTCTAGCCCGATGAGGGTCGAAGATGTCTCATTTCACCCTCCGGCTTCAGGAGGAGAGAAGGAAAGTAGGCAGGAAATATTCATAGAGAATCATTATAGAATCCCACAGTGCAGATGGAGACCATTCGGCCCATCAAGTCTGCACTGACCACAGTCCCACCCAGACCCTATCCCCATAACCCCAAGTATTTAACCTAGCTAGTTCCCCTGACACTAAGGGGCAATTTAGCATGGCCAATGCACCTAACCCACATATCTTTGGACTGTGGGAGGAAACCGGAGCACCCATGCAGACACGGGGAGAATGTGCAAACTCCACACAGACAGTGACACAAGTCGGGAATCGAATCTGGGTCCCTGGCGCTGTGAGGCAGCAGTGCTAACCACTGTGCCACCGTGCCGCTCATATTGGGTGGGATTTTCCAGCCGTGCTCGCCCCAAAACTGGAAAATCCCACCCGAGGTCAACGGCTCTTTGCATGGTTCGTATCCTGCACGCTACGATTCCCATGGCGGGCGGGACAGGAAAATTCCCCCCATTATTTAGAAAAAAGAGACAATTCTCAACATTGAATGAGGTAAGTTACCTCGCCTCCTTGTGAATTCCATTGGATCAAAGAGCCATCAATCTGAAGTTGTCCTGGGTGAGGCTTGTATGACCCAATCACTTTGAAGGAAACAATCTCATTCTTCCAATCCCAGTAAATGATGTCATATCCTGTCGGAGGGTTTCCATTCCCATCAAAAAAAATAGGCATTCCACCGAGGGAAAAATTGACTGTTTTCAAAGTCTCAAGAAGCTGGAAGAGAAGATAAGGATAGGATCAGCGAAGGGGCTTCAGCCAGCTACTTTGGAAGACATTCAGGTGAATGGAACTCACCGAAGTACAATCCAATGGTCGTGTAGCTTGTGGGCTGCTTTATAGTCCAGGAGGATGCCCATACTCAATCCATGGGGCTGGATTTTCCAACAGTGGGATCTTCCGCTTCCACCAATGTCGACACCCCTGCAGTAGGTTCTCCGTTGACGGTGAGTGCAAGGCAGTAGACATGGGTGAGCCCAGAAGATCCTACCCACAGCCAATTTATTTGCCTCAGCACTCCGCGATGGGGCCGGAAAATCTCACCCCATGGTGTGTGCCAGTTCCTCTCCAGAAGGTATTCGAATTAATCTAATTATCCCTGGGCTTTTCATAAACAATTCTCAG
This sequence comes from Mustelus asterias, assembly GCF_964213995.1. NCBI lineage: Eukaryota > Metazoa > Chordata > Chondrichthyes > Carcharhiniformes > Triakidae > Mustelus > Mustelus asterias. The sequence continues at coordinate 61,201,915 of NC_135821.1, read as the reverse complement.
GATGTGAGTGTCACCTGCAAACCCAGGTTTATTACTCAAACCTCTTCAACCGAGAGAACTGCTAGGCTATTCCACAGGGGAGTTAAGAGTTAACCTCATTGTTGTGGATCTGGCGACACGTGTAGTCCAGACCAAGGAATTCCTTTACCTAAAGTGACATTTAGCAGTTTTTACAACAATCTGTATGTGGTCACCATCACTGATACTGGCTTTTTAATCCCTGTTTTTTTAATTCGCTGAATTTAAATTTACCAGTTAACTTAGCACAATTTAAACTCTCATTAGTTCAGGTCTCCGGATTACTCGTCCAGTAGCTATCATTCAAGGATACATAGATTGGAAAAAAATTAAAAGCAAAATATTGTGGATGCTGGAACCCGAAACAAAAACAGAAAATGCTGGAAAATCTCAGCAGGTCTTACAAAGGGTCATCTAGACTCAAAACATTGACTCTATTCTCTCCCCACAGATGCTGCCAGACCTGCTGAGATTTTCCAGCATTTTCTGTTTTTGTGTTGGAAAAAGAATGCATTGTTCCCATTCCCAGTTGCTATTCCATGGGCCTTGTTGGAAAGTGCATGTATTTGGACATCAGCAGAGGGACCATTTTTTTCTTACATTTCTTCATGGGATGTTGGCATCTTTGGCAAGGCCAGTATTTATTGTCCGTCCCTAAGTGCCCATGACTAGGTGGTGGTGAGCTGCCTTCTTGAACTTCTGCAATTCCTCTGGTGAAAGAAACCCACAGTGCTGCTGGAGTTCCATAATCTACACCCAGCACCAGAGAAACAGTAGCAATAAAGTACCACATCAAGATGCTGTGTAATCTGAAGGGGAGTTTGCAGGTCATGGTGTTCCCATGTGTCTATGGTCCTTGTCCTTTTAATTGGTCAAAGTCGGGGGTTTGGAAGGAGATCGTTGGTGAGTTGCTGCACCACAGCTTGTACGTGGTGCTCACTGCTGTCACTCTGTGGTGGAGGAGTGAAAGTTTAAGGCGGTGGATGGGGTGCCAATCAAGCGGGCTGCTTTAGCCCAGATGATTTTGAACTTCTGAACTTGTTGGAACTGCACGCATCCAGGAAAATGGAGAGTATTTGATCACACACCTTGTAGATGGTGGACAGTCTTTGGAGAGTCAGGAGGTGAGTTAAATGCTGCAGAATTCCCAGCCCCTGACCTGCTCTTTTTAATTCATGATGTGGAGATGCCGGCGTTGGACTGGGGTGAACACAGTAAGAGTTTTAACAACACCAGGTTAAAGTCCAACAGGTTTATTTGGTAGCAAATACCATTAGCTTTCGGAGTGCTGCTCCTTCGTCAGATGGAGTGGAAACATTTCCACTCCATCTGACGAAGGAGCAGCGCTCCAAAAGCTAATGGTATTTGCTACCAAATAAACCTGTTGGACTTTAACCTGGTGTTGTTAAAACTCTTATTTTTTAATTCACTCATGGGATGTGGGCGCCGCTGACTGGGCCAATATTTATTGCCCATCCCTGAGGACATTTAAGAGTCAACCACATTGCTGTGGTTCTGGAGTCACATGTAGGCCAGACTGGGTCTGGACAACAGATTTTCTTCCCTAAAGGACATTATTGAACCAGACAGGTTTTTACGACAATCGATAATGGTTTCATGGTTATCATTAGACTTTTAATTCCAGATTTTTATTAAATTCAAATTTCATCATCTGATGTGGTGAGATTCGAACCCAGGGCCCCAGAACATTACACGGGGTCTCTGGATTACAAATCCAGTGACAAGACCATTTCACCACCACCTCCCTACAGTATTTATGTGGCTAGTCCTGTTAAGTTTCTGGTCAATGATAAACACTCCAGGATGTTGATGGTGGGGATTCAACAATAGTAATATTAAACGTCAAGGGGCAATGGTCTCTCTTGCTGGAGTTGGTCATTGCCTGGCACTTGTAGAACATAGAACAGTACAGCACAGTACAGGCCCTTCGGCCCACGATGTTGTGCCGAACCTTTTCCGAAACCAAGATCAAGCTATCCCACTCCCTATAATTCTATGTGCTGCATGTGCCTATCCAATAACCGCTTGAAAGTTCCTAAAGTGTCCGACTCCACTATCACAACAGGCAGTCCATTCCACACCCAACCACTCTCTGAGTAAAGAACCTACCTCGTACATCCCTCCTATATCTCCCACCATGAACCTTATAGTTATGCCCCCTAGTAACAGCTACATCCACCCGAGGAAATAGTCTCTGAACGTCCACTCTATCTATCCCCCTCATCATCTTATAAACCTCTATTAAGTTGCCTCTCAACCTCCTCCGCTCTAAAGAGAAAAGCCCTAGCTCCCTCAACCTTTCCTCATAAGACCTACCCTCCAAACCAGGCAGCATCCTGGTAAATCTCCTTTGCGCTCTTTCCAGTGCTTCCACATCCTTCTTATAGTGAGGTGACTAGAACTGCACACAATATTCCAAATGTGGTCTCACCAAGGTCCTGTACAGTTGCAGCATTACCCCACGGCTCTTAAATTCAAACCCCCTGTTAATAAAAGCTAACACACTATAGGCCTTCTTCACGGCTCTATCCACTTGAGTGGCAACCTTCAGAGATCTGTGGATATGGACTCCAAGATCTCTCTGTTCCTCCACATTCCTCAGAACCCTACCTTTGACCCTGTAATCCGCATTCAAATTTGTCCTACCAAAATGAAACATTTTAGCTTAAACATTTAACCAAAAGAAATATGTTTTGTGACAGTATAGGTATTTAGGTATCATTCCTTTCAGTAATAAGTAAAGCATGTCACTGTGTTGTATAAACACAGCGAAGGGTAAAATATAATAAATGTTGCTCATTAACCTTTATTCAACCTGGCCCCAATTAATAGCTAAACCTAAAAGGGCACATTAACATTAATATTGTAACCTGTTTTCAAGCAGCGACAAGATTAGAGGATACAATAAAAAGCAAAAAAACCACAAGAAAGAAATAAAACTGTTAACTTCAATAATAAATGTTTGTATGTCATCCAGTAATCCTCCTACATTTATGTGGCACAAATGTTACTTGTGACTTATCAGCCCAAGTCTGAATGTTGTCCAGGCCTGTTGTCTGCAAACAAGGGCTGCTTCAGTATCAGACCATCACAAATTGTGCAATCATCAGCAAACATCCTGCTTCTGACTTTATGATGGAAGGAAGGTCATTGATGAAACAGCTGAAGATGGTAGGGGCTAGGACATGACCCTGAAAAATGTCCTTTTTAAAAATGTATTCATGTGGGTGTCACTGGCTGGATCAGCATTTATTGCTCATTCATAACTGCCCTTCATTTCAGAGGGCATTTAAGAGTCAACCACATTGATGTGAGTCTGGAGTCACAGGTGAGGGTGTCAGATTTCCTTCCCGTTATTGAATCAGATGGGTTTTTACAACAATCAACAATGGCTTCATGGTCATCATTGCACTATTGATTCCAAATTTTTATTGAATTCAAATTTTGCCATCTGTCTTCGTGGGATTTGAACCCAGTTCCCCAGGGCATTGTTCTGGCTCTGGCCTCCTGGTCCAGTGACAAAACGACTATGCCACTGTCTCCCCTATGGTGATTTTTCAATTGACACCCATCCTGCCCGCTATGATTCCCGTGGCAGGCCGGATGGGAAGATTCCCCCCCTCAGACTCAACAGCTTTTTAGGCAGAGAGCTCAGATCTCCATTACACTTTGCATTAAGAAGTTCTTTCTGATGTTACCACTCAATGGCATAGCTCTAGTTTTAAGGTCCACCTCTTTTTCTGGACTTTGGACTTTTTAAAGTTCATTCATGGGACATGGGCATCACTGGCTGGCCAGCATTTATTGCCCATCCCTAGTTGCCTGAGGGCTGTTGAGAGTCAACCACATTGCTGTGGCTCTGGAGTCACATGTAGACCAGACCAGGTAAGGACGGTAAATTTATTTCCCTAAAGGACATTAGTGAACCAGATGGGTTTTTTTCCTCCAACAATCGACAATGGTTTCATGATCATCAGTAGATTCTTAATTCCAGATATTTTTTATTGAATTCAAATTCCACCATCTGATGGGTCCCCAGAACATTAGCTGAGTTTCTGGATTAATAGTCTACCAATAATATCACTCGGCCATTGCCTCTGAATGTCAATTATATAAAAGTACTATTTCTTTGAAGGATGGGATGGGCACCTATGGGACCTGACCCTCCAATGGGGAGGTGGTGAGATGGGGGTGATGGGTTCCTTATGGGTCTGATCTGAAACACAGGGAATGATGACTTGGACAAGGTGCCAGAGGGCAGTTAGTGGAATTGTAATCCAATACAGATGTTTCAAGGACAAGTCTTTCAGAAATGAGAAGAAATCTGTTCCCAGTCCATTGCAATCATCATTCCTGCGGCCACTCACCTACATTGGCCCGGATTAAGCCACACCTTCATTTCAAAATTCTCATCCTTGTTCTCAACTCCCTCCATGGCCTCACCCCTCCCTTTCCCTGTCAACTCCTCCAACGCTTCAACCCTCTGAGATATCAGCCATCTTCAATTCTGGTTTCTTACCTGTCCCCAGTTGATGTCGTTCCACTATTGGAACATACAAACATAGGAATTAGGAGCAGAAGGAGACAAATTCAACCCTTCGAGCCTGCTCCGCCATTCAATCAGATCATGGCTGATCTCTCCCTGGTCTCAAATCCACCTCTCCACCTGTTCCCCATATACCTTTATCCCTTTTTTATTAGAAACATACCTATCTCCTTATTGAAACCATTCAACGATTCAGACTCCACCGCGCTGTGGGGCAACGGGTTCCACAAATTCACCACCTTCTGCGAGAAGCAGAATCATTGAATCCCTACAGTACAGAAGGAGGCCATTCGGCCCTCTGAGTCTGCACTGGCAACAATCCCACCCAGGCCTTATCCCAGTAACCCCATGTATTTAACCTCCTAATCCCCCAGACACTAAGGGGCAATTTAGCATGGCCAATGCACCTAACCTGCACATCTTTGGACTGTGGGAGGAAACCGGAGCACCCGGAGGAAACCCACGCAGACACAGGGAGAACGTGCAGACTCCGCACAGACAGTGATCCAAGCCAGGAATCGAATCCAGGGCCTTGGCACTGTGAGGCAGCAGTGCTAACTACTATGCCACCATGCCATCTCAGTTCCTCCTCACCTCAGTTTTAAACCTACTGCCTCTCAATCTTCACCTGTGATCTCTTGTTCTAGATTGCCCTATAAGAGGAAACATTTGGTCTGCATTTATTTTATCAATCCCATTTAAAATTTTGTATCCCTCGATCAGATTATCGAGGTATATAAATATCCAATACAGATGTTTCGGGGACAAGCCTCCTAATTGCAGCGAGTATAAGCCCAAATAGTTTAATCTCTCCTCATACGTCAACCCTTTCATCCTCGGAATCAATTGGTAGCTGTGCCTTTACTCCCCAGGCCCTAAGCTCTGGAATTCCCTCCCTAAACATTTCTGCCTCCCCACCTCTCCATAAAATCTACCTCTTTGACTAAGATTTTCTGTAATATCTCCTTCTGTGGATTAACATCAAATTTTGTTTGAATATGCTCCTGTGTAGTGCCTTGGAACATTTTGCTATGTAAAGGCACTATATAAATGCATATTGAAGTTAGTGGGTGGAAAATTGACAACAAAGATTTAAGAGCTTATAACGTTTCAAATAGAAGCACTGTTAATTCATCATTGCCAATATTTAGTCATGATGTGAAGATGCCGGCGTTGGACTGGGGTGGTCAGTGGCTCACTGGAGTGACTCGTCTGATGAAGGAGCAGCTCTCCGCAAGCTTGTGATACCAGGTAAACCTGTTGGACTTTAACCCGGTGTTGTGAGACTTCTTACTAATGCTTAGTTACAATGAAGTCAATGGGAAAGAAATGACGGAAGCTATACAGTAGGCTTCCAACACACTGTCACCTGTTTTACACTAAGTCATAAAGGCAAGGTCCACCCACACTAATGCTTTAGAAGAAGCCTATTCAAATCAAAGGTTGCATTTAGTGATTTTCTAACCTGCCACGGGTGGGCACCTTCCTTCTTGCACTCTCCTGAATCGCACTGAAGTAACTGATGTAGACCCTGAGCTGCAGCGTACACAGCTGAGTACACATTAAACTCCACACGCCAGTCTGAATGTCGCAATAGTGATCTAACACCATCAGATCCACATGGGACACAGTGGTCGAAGACAGGCATGAAGCCATTTTCTGGGCATTCTTGCCTCTCCTCCTGTGGATCAGAGTATTTTACCCTTTGATTGATCCCAGGGTTCCAAGCAGTGACATCCTTTAATACAAACTCCTGGAATCCTGGCATTTTGCCCCGCATTGCAGCAATCCCCAAGACAGTGCCAATTCTCTTAATGTTGGGAATTTCTGTAAGCATTCTCTTGACAGACATGGCTTCACTTAAAATCCACACTTTCCCCGTGATGTTCATGGCCACCGCCACCCGGAAGAGAAGTTCTGCAATCTGGATATCAGTAAACACGACCACAACGTTGGCCCTATTGGCAGTGATGTTGTTGATGATGTTGATGATTTCCTGCCTTGACTCTGATGTTTTCTGTGGGATTGTGCCGTGAGAGGCCACACAGATCCCCACCGCAATGGCACTGGAGATCACTTTGCGTTTTCCGTTCTCCCCGTAATCGGTGCTGCTCCCAATCACTGAGATCCAGTTCCACTGAAACTCTTGGATCAACAGAACGATCGCTTCAATTTGGCTTTCGTCATTTGGGATGGTTCGCATAAAGGTTGGATATAATGTCTTGTCACTCAGTTCCTCGCTGGTGGCTCCAAAGCTAATCTGCAATGGAAGGATGCAGTCACTCATTCTGTATCGAATTCACCATCGGCTTTTAGCACAGGTGATTCTGGGGACTCGTGCTAAGTCCTGTTAACCTATCACCTCTGTGCTCACTGACCCAGATTAGATCCCAGTCAAGAAATGCCTTCATTTAAGAATTTTCATCCTCGTCTTCAAATCTTTCCATGGCTTAGACACCCACCTCCCCTATCACCAACCCCCCCCCCCCCAACCCCACTGTTACCTCCTGCAGCCTTAACCTCATTCCTACCCCTCTGTTACCTACTGCAGTCTTAACCTCACCTCCAGCCCCTCTGTTACCTCCTGCAGCCTTAATCCATTCCCAGTTCCTCTTGTTACCTGCTTCAGCCCTAGCCCCACCCCCAGCCCGTTACCTCCTGAAAACTTAAACCCACCCCCAGCCCCTCTGTTACCTCCTGCAGCCTTAACCCCCAAGCTCCGCAACATTTCCGCGTTCCTCCAATTCCAACATCTTACACATTTCCCATTTCCTTCACTGCGGTTATGCCTTCAGCTGCCAAGGCCCTAAACTCTAGAATTTCCTCCCAAACCTCCCCATCCATCTCTCTCTCCTCTTCTAAGATGCTGCTTCAAACCTACCACTTTGACCATGCTTTTGATCACACGTTCCAACATCTCGTTATGTGGCCCAGTGTCGAATTGTGCTTGACATTGCTCCTGTGAAGTGCCGAAGTATATTTTACTATAGTAAAGACACTGGGGGGAATTCTCTGGCCATGCAGGCCGGTGGAACGCTCTGATCCTGCCGGTAGCACCCCCTGTCCTGTGGGTTTCGCAGTGGCATGTGGTGACATCAATGGAAAATCCGTCCTTTGACATATTCCCAGGTGATGAGTATGGTGCAATATGCATGTATACACTGAATGACTATTGGCACTATTTTATAATGACTATTTGCATTTGCTTTTTTTCTTTGTATCTTGGGAGCCTGCAAGCTCACTTTTCGTTGTATTTGTATTTGTGCACTATTCAATGACAATAAAATTCAACTGAATTGAGAGCAGTGAGGCCAGAGAATCCGCCACCAGCGAACATCGCGTCACCTCCTGCTGCCAATAAACACCCGGCTGGTAGGCTGGAGAATTCCCCCCACTATAATAATGTAAGTTGGTGTCGTTGTTATTGAAAGGTGAGGGAATTTGAGAGGAAAGCAAGGAAGATAATTGGTGTAACATTACCTGAGGAACATTGAACAAACTAAGGATGTTGGCTGTGACGATGGCAGCATCCGATGTAAGTGGACCAATCACTGCCGTGACTAAAGGTTGGTATCTGTACCCAAACTGGGCTGTTTCCACAGCGTGCTCCGGAGGTCTTGTCACAAAAGCAAATGCTCCTTGGATATCAATGGAGATTTCACAATCATCAAATATCTCATACCCCAGCGTGACATTCGGCAGAAGGGAGCTCGAGTTGTTTATCTCCTCGATTGCAAACCTCATGGTTTGAAACTGTATATATCCGTTATCTGAAAACCTAGTGAGATATTGTTTTTTAAAATCGTGTTTATTTTCAAGTATTGTAATGAATTTTCTATACTAGAGATAAGAATAAAGAAGACAAACCTTGCTAAAATGACAAACTCCTACCAAAGAGTTTATTGTTGGGATGATTCGATTTGATTTATTATTGTCACATGTATTGGGAAACGATGAAAAGTATTGTTTCTTGCATGCTATACAGCCAAAACATACCATTCATAGAGTACATAGGGGAGAAGGAAAGGAGAGGGTGCAGAATATAGTGTTACAGTTACAGATACGGAGAAGACAAAGATCAGTTTAATATTTGTTAGGACCATTCAAAAGTCAGTTGACAGCCAGGAAGAAGCTTTGATTTGATTTGATTTATTATTGTCACATGTATTAGTATACAGTGAAAAGTATTGTTTCTTGCGCACTATACAGGCAAAGCATACCGTTCATAGAGTACATAGGGGAGAAGGAAAGGAGAGGGTGTAGAATGTAGTGTTACAGTCATAGCTAGGGTGTAGCAAACGGTCAACTTAATGCGAGGTAGGTCCATTCAAAAGTCTGATGGGCAGCAGGGAAGAAGCTGTTCTTGAGTCGGTTGGTGCGTGACCTCAGACTTTTGTATCTTTTTCCTGACGGAAGAAGGTGGAAGAGAGTACGTCCAGGATGCGTGGCGTCCTTAATTATGCTGGCTGCTTTTCCGAGGCAGTGGGAAGTGTAGACAGAGTCAATGGATGAGAGGCTGATTTGTGTGATGGATTGGGCTACATTCACGACCTTTTATATTTTCTTGCAGTCTTGGGCAGAGCAGGAGCCATATCAAGCTCTGATACAACCAGAAAGAATGCTTTCTATGGTGCATCTGTAAAGGTTGGTGAGAGTCGTAGCTGACATGCCAAATTTCCTTAGTCTTTTGAGAAAGTAGAGGCGTTGGTGGGCTTTGGTAACTATAGCGTCAACATGTTCTTGAGTCTGTGAGGAAAATTAATAGCTAACCTATCAGTCTTTTGGTACTGGGGAATTTTTTTAATTGAGCAAACAAAGGATCAAGGTAATAGGACAGTGACAAGACTGGAAGGAGTAAAAGCGAGTGAGATAAACCAAGGGAATAGAATCGCTACAAGATTTGGACAATGTACTGATTGTACAAGGAATGGAAAGCTGAAAAAAACTTCAATTTCTAGAGAGCTTTACATGATCACAGGACATCCCAATGCACTTTACATCAATGAAGTACTTTTGAAGTGTAGTCTCTGTTGTAATGTAGGAAACGCAGCAACCGAAATGCGCCCAGCAAGATCCCACAAGCAGTACTGTGATAATGACCGGATCACTTCTTTAATTTGATTGAGGGAGGGAAGGAGTTCCATCTTATTGAATCCCAAGGAAAAAGATTGAGTTGGAATCTGCGAAATTAGTCTGGATTTTCACAAACTGCAGGGAGGAAGAAGAATTCCAGTGGACGGAATGAGAGATAGAAGTTCAATGGCCATCGCAGCGTGGATCAAACAAAGAGAATGGAAATGTTTCAATGGGGATGGACCAACAAACACGCAGGTGGCATAGAAATAAAGAATTTGCCTTTTTGAGCATCTTTCACCTCCTCAGAACATTCCAAAACATTTTACCACAAATGAGATACTTCTAAAGTCATAGAATCATAGAATACCTACAGTGCAGAAGAAGTTCATTTGGCCCATCGAGTCTCCACCGACCACAATCCCACCCAGACCCTATCCTCGTAACCCCACGTATTTACCTTGATAGTCCCCTGACACTAAGGGACAATTTATCATGGCCAATCAACTTAACCTGCACATTTTTGGAATGTGGGAGAAAATCGGAGCACCCGGAGAAAACCCACTAAGGGGAGAATGTGCAAACTCCAAACAGACAGTGACCCGAGGCCAGATTTGAAACCGGGAAATGTAGTTGTTGTGGTAGCATGGCAGCCAAATTTGCACATAGAAAGATCCCACCAATAGAAATATGAAAATGATCAGGTCATCCGTTTTAGTGATGTTTCACTGAGGGATAAATATTGACCAGGACAACGGGCAGATTTTACCGTTTTTCTAAAATAGTCCCAGGTGACCTTTAAAATCCACCTGAGAGGACAGGCATTCGGAAGAAGGGAGCTTGAGTTGTTTATCTCCTCGATTGCAAACCTTATGGTTTGAAACTGTATATATCCGTTATCTGAAAACCTAGTGAAATATTGTTTTTTAAAATCGTGTTTATTTTCAGGTATTGTAATGAATTTTCTATACTAGAGATAAGAATGAAGAAGACAAACCTTGCTAAAATGACAAACTCCTACCAAAGAGTTTATTGTTGGGATGATTCGATTTGATTTATTATTGTCACATGTATTGGGATACGGTGAAACAGTCAAAACATATCATTCATAGAGTACATAGGGGAGAAGGAAAGGAGAGGGTGCAGAATATAGTGTTACAGTCACAGATAGGGGAGAAGACAAATATCAGTTTAATGTTCCATCTGAAGGACGGCACCTCCAAAAGCGCAGCCCTCCCTCAGTACTACACTGGAGTGTGTGCCAACCTTTTGCATTTAAATCACTGGAGATGGAATGAAACCTTGAGCTTTACTGATTCAGGGACAAGAACGCTACCATTGGGCCACAGCAGACACCAATGGGAGGCTTGAGGTGACTGCATTTTTCTTCTATCATGTCAATATAAGTGGGGAGGTGGGTGAAGAGACCTCCTCAACATGTGTCAATGATGCACAATTACACAGAAGTCATCCCTTTAGTACTGGCACCAATACAAGAAGTGTTTTCTTGTGCTGGCTGGGCTAGCAACCTCGACACCTTTTCTGTTACTAATCTACAAGCTTCTATCTTAGTCACAGTTTGTATTCTTTTTGTGTGTATCGGCTGACTGAGCATCAAATCCTCCTTACCTCTTACACTTGGCAACTTTTGGCTTTGAGTGATTCCAGTATGATTCAATGTGAATCTCGAACAACCCTCCAATGATGTAGTCCCCGGGCAGCTTAAGTTGTATCCGACAGCATTCTGCATCATGTCCATTAGCCAAGGCTTGTGCCGAGAGGCACAGTGCAAGTAACACAACGTGGAACATCATTAATGTTAAGAAACATAGTGTCAGTGCCAGCCACGCTGAACAATGACACCGGGAGTTATGTACCCATCCCAACATCAGCTTAGTATGGAAATACAAGCACACAACCGTGTTTACCTAAGGGTGCAAAATTTACATAAAATTAATGTGAGGATGTTTGTGGATCATAATGCATATCTTTGAATGAAAATGATATGGCCAAACCTCCGTTGAAACCCATCTTTCACTGGTTGGATTAAAACAACACTTGAATTGAGTGAAGCTTTCATCACAGGACAGCACGGTGGCACAGTAGTTAGCACTGCTGCCTCACAGGGCCAGGGACCCGGGTTCGATTCCTGGCTCGGGTCACTGTCTGTGCAGAGTCTGCACATTCTCCCCATATCTGCATGGGTTTCCTCCCGGTGCTCCGGTTTCCTCCCTTAGTCCGTAAGACGTGCTGGTTGGGTGAATTGGTCATGCTAAATTCTCCCTCAGTGTACCCAAACAGGCTCCGGAGTGTGGTGGCTGGGGGATTTTCACAGTAACGTCATTGCAGTGTTAATGTAAGCCTACTTGTGACACTAATAAATAAACTTAAAAAGGACAGAAGTAATTTATCCCGAGTTCCTTGTATCTGTGTTACATAATTCTGAAAAAATGTTGGGCTCGGCCACATCATCTTTACTTCTGGTTGTTCCCACTAACTGAATAAAGTTAAAGGGTGGCCATTTTATTTTCACTTGTCTCTTCCAGGCTTTCCATTCACTCCTTCATTTTTGTCTTCTCCTTCATTTGTGTTTCATCTCATTTACTTTTGTTTTTATCTCTCACTTCTCCTCTTCTGTTTTGCCAATTCTCTTTTTTATTTCTCCTTATTTTATTTGTTCTCAGAATGGGGGTGACTTTGGCAACGCCAGCAGCTCTTGTCCATCTGGGCATGCCCTGAAAATGTGAACCTTCTCTTTGATCACAGTAACCCATGTGGTGATGGGCATTCACATAATGACGATGAGGGAACGGTACAGTGGCACAGTGGTTAGCACTGCTGCCTCACAGCACCAGGGACCCGGGTTCGATTCCCAGCTTGGGTCACTGTCTGTGCAGAGTCTGCACATTCTCCCCGTGTCTGCGTGGGTTTCCTCCGAGTGCTCCAGTTTCCTCCCACAGTCCAAAGATATGCAAATTAGGTGGATTGGCCATGCTAAAAATTCTCCCTCAGTGTACCTGAACAAACGCATGAGTGTGGCAACTAGGGGATTTTCACAGTAACTTCATTACAGTGTGATACCAATAATAAATACAATAATAAATAAATAATAGGTGTCCAAATTAGGATGATATTTCACTTGGAGCTGATGGTGTTGCCACCATTGCAGTGTTAACGTAAGCCTACTTGTGACACTAATAAATAAACTTAAAAAGGACAGAAGTAATTTATCCCGAGTTCCTTGTATCTGTGTTACATAATTCTGAAAAAATGTTGGGCTCGGCCACATCATCTTTACTTCTGGTTGTTCCCACTAACTGAATAAAGTTAAAGGATGGCCATTTTATTTTCACTTGTCCTTATCAACAACAACTTGCCTTTATGTAGCACCTTTAATGTGGTAAAACATTCCAAGGGACTTCATAGGTACAGTATCAAACAAAATTTGACGCCAAGTCACTTAAAGAAATGTTAAGGCAGTGAACTAAAACTTGACCAAAGAGATAGATTTTAAGGAGCATCTTAAAAGAGAGACAGAAAGATTCTTGGAGGAGATTCCATAGCTTAGCGCCTAGTCAGTTGGGACCCAAAGAATTAGATTTGGGGTTGTGCAAGAATTATAGAATCCGTACAGTGCAGGAGGAGGTCATTTGGCCCATCAAACCTGCACCAATAGTGATCCCACCCAGGTTTTATTCCCGTAACCCCATGTATTTACCCTGCTAGTCCCCCTGACACTAAATGACAATTTAGCAAGGCCAATCCACCTAACCCGCACATCTTTGGACTGTGGGAGGAAACCGGGGCACCCGGAGGAAACACACGCAGACACAGAGAGAATGTGCAAACTCCACACAGACAGCGATCTGAGGCTGGAAATGAACCCCAGTCCCTGACACTGTGAGGCAGCGGTGATAACCACTGTGCCACCGTGCAGAGTTGAATGAGCACAGAGATCTTGGAGTGCTGGAGGAGGTGCTGGTGATAAAACTGTTTGCAGGGGAGACAGGTGGCATTGATATGATTTGCTGCAGGGTTTTGTGTGTGTGTGCGTGTGTGTGTGTGGTGGGGGGGGGGGGGGGGGGGGGAGGGGGAAGGACTCATGAAGCTGGTGCCATTGATGGTCAAGAGGAGATGAATGGACAATCTCTTGTTCATGCTATTCATTAGCTGGTACTTACAGGGTGCCAATGATACCTGCCACTTGTAACCCTGGCTCCTACTGCAGAATAAAATGGGTTTCTTCTTAATCAGAGGTGTTGTGAGTGCCATTGAGCATCATCAAGCAACATCCCCATCACCTTATGATGGAAGGAAGGTCATTGATCAAGAAGCTGATTCAATGCACTTACCTGTGATTTTTAATGTTATGTGAAGTGAATCAAAGTGGATACAAACACCTTTCACTCCAATTGGTTACTGTGGCCAGGGATGGAGCAAATAGGTCAACCGGGCAGTACAGTGGCACAGTGGTTAACACTGCTGCCTCACAGCGCCAGGGATGAAGGTTTGATTCCCGGCTTGGGTCACTGTCTGTGTGGAGTTTGCACATTCTCCCCGTGTCTGTGTGGGTTTCCTCTGAGTGCTCCGATTTCTTCCCACAGTCAAAAGATGTGCGGGTTAGGTTGGTTGGCCACGCTAACTTGCCCCTTAGTGTCAGGGGGACTAGCTAGGGTAAAAATATGGGGTTATGGGGCTAGAGCCTGGGTGGGATTGTGATCGGTGTAGTCTCGCTGGACCGAATGACCTCCTTTTGCACTGTAGGGATTCTATGTCAAGCTGACTGATATTGAGCAAAATCGACTGGAAAATGCTTGTGAACATATTGAGTGAGGATAGCATCAGGCTATAGTCAATTTACAGTCTGACTTGCAGATCTAGAATCATAGAATCCCTACAGTGCTGAAGGAGGCTTTTCGGCCCATCGAACCTGCGCCGACAACAATCCCACCCAGCCCCACCTATTTACTCTGCTAGTCACCCTGACACTAAGGGGCAATTTAGCATGGCCAATCAACCTAACCTGCACACCTTTGGACTGTGTGATGAAACCAGAGCACCCGGAGGAAACCCACGCAAACACGAGGAGAACATGCCAACTCCACACAGACAGTCAGCGAAGGCTGGAATTGAACCCGGGTCTCTGGCGCTGTGAAGCGGCAGTGCTAACCACAGTGCCACCATGTCGCCCCACCTGAAACATTAACTCTCGCCACAGATGTCCCCAGATATGCTGGACATTTTGCGCATATTTTCTGTTTTATTTCAGATATAGACTTTAAGCAAGTTCCTTTTAACCATCGATCCATCCATATTTTTAGTGATTTCACCTTTCTTCAGAACTCAGGTTCGATACCCTTGGGATCATCGTAGTGACCCTTTGAACCCTCTTTGACACTACATTTCCACTCTGTCACATGGCAGCCAATAAAAAAAGATAAATTTGAAAAAAAGCTGTCTTAAATTTCTCACACGCTAATGTGTCACTGGTCAGAATTAAAACAAATCTCGCTTTCGATATATGGTTACAGTTATAACTGAACCCTTTCAATTCTGTACTGTTTGATTCTATTTCCGCCAATATAAATTTACAAATGCAAAACTATTTCAATTATATGAATACAAAATGTGTTCTCTTCAGATATTGAGCTGAACAATTATTTAATAAGTTGCACATTTTAATTTACAAAGAATACAAATTCTGCACAAAGTCTTGATAAAGGGTACAAAACAGACTCTTGCTACTAAAGATGAAGTAATCCAGCAGACATTTCATGACTGATTCAATGCAAACTTTTACAATTCTGTAGAAAGTTGGAAATGCAATTCAATAAATTTACAGCACAGATATACATAACTGGAACAGTCGGATGATTCACAACCTCACCGGATAGATAGGGAGGGTTTGCAGCGAGGGATTGCTGGAGGAGGGTGGGTTGTCAGTGCAGAGCTCTGAGAATTCAGTGCAGCGCTGGAAGGATGGGCAATTTGGCAGAATAGAAGCCTGGAATCAGATTTGAATATGAGTTTGTATAACGCTCCTCACTTGACCTGCGTTTACCTATGCAAAGCTGCACACCTGCCTCCCATCTCATTTGGTTGATTAATTATTTCCTTTTTCAAGGAACCGGCAAAGGAAGCTGGTTGTGGGCAAGGGTGGAGAATGTCTGCCACTCAGTTCCAGCATACAACAGGCAGCAGTAATTTCACACTAAGTTTAAAAAGTCTGTTTATTAGTGTCACATGTAGGCTTGCATTAACACTGCAATGAAGTTACTGTGAAAATCCCCTAGTGGTCACACGCTGGCGCCTGTTCGGGTACACTGAGGGCCAATTTAGCATGGCCAATGCACCTAACCAGCACATCCTTCAGACTGTGGGACGAAACTGGAGCACCCAGAGGAAACCCACGCAGACACGGGGAGAATGTGCAGACTCTGCACAGACAGTGACCCAAGCCAGGAATTGAACCAGGGTACCTGGCGCTGTGAGGCAGCAGTGCTAACCACTGTGCCACCGTGCTGCCCATTATCTCGATGTTTGTGAAGTGTATTAAGCAGTGACATAAAATGGGTAGATCTGGCTCACAATTCCTTTTCCTACCAGGATCTATGCTTAGCTGGAACCTAAGCTCTGGAATTCCACCTGTAAAACCATTCTGCCACACTATCTGGCTCTCCCCCTGTAAAATACTCCTTAAAATCTATGTCTTTAACCTTGCCTGACCTAATAACTCTTTAAATAGCGCAAGGGCGGCACAGTGGTTAGCACTGCTACCTCAGAGCACCAGGGACCCAGATTCAATTCCAGGCTCGCGTGACTGTCTGTGTGGAGTCTGCACTTTCTCCCCATGTCTGTGTGGGTTTATAGAATCAGAGAATCATAGAATCCTACAGTGCAGAAGAGGCCATTCGGCCCATCGAATCTGCACTGAACACAATCCCACCCAGGCTCTATCCCCATAACCCCATGCATTTACCCAAGCTAGTCCCCCTGACACTGAGGGGCAATTTAACATGGCCAATCCACCTAACCTGCACATCTTCGGTTGCTCTGGTTTCCTCCCACACTCCAAAGATGTGCAGTTTAGGTGGATTGGCCATGCTAAATTGCCCCTTAGTGTGCCAAGATGTGTAGGCAAGGGGGATTAGTGGGGTAACTGCATGGGGTTACACGGATAGGGCAGGGGGTGGCTTGGGTAGGATGCTCAATCAGAGAGTTGGTGCCAACTTGATGGGCCGACTGGCCTCCTTCTGCACTGCAGGGACTCTATGAATAAAAGGTTCATTTTCGTTTTCGAATTGCTCTTTTGTAGCATCATAGGGCATGAAAAGGTGCTCAATAAATGAAAGTTGTTGGTGTTGTGGAGTCAACAGAGTTCTCAATGTAGAACTCTATTATCTAGTATTCAAATGGCTAGTATCTAGTATTCAAGTTATAACATGTGAGAGTAATCCACGTTGGAGAAATTTGAAGCAAGTAGCATACGCCGGGCTTTGGGCTAGTGAGCTGTGTCTTCCTAATACCTGTCAATACATTCCTTTCAAAATCCATACACTCGCTGTCCATAATTCCATGAGGTGGAGATGCCGGCGTTGGACTGGGGTGGGCACGGTAGGGAGTCTCACAACACCAGGTTAAAGTCCAACAGTTTTATTAAGAATCACGAGCTTTTGGAGCGCTGCTTTTTCATCTGGTGAGTGGAGAGCGAGCGAGAGAGTGGTTGTGAAACCTACCTCTCCACTCACCAGATGAGGGAGGAGGGCTCCGAAAGCTCATGATTCCAAATAAACCTGTTGGCCTTTAATCTGGTGTTGTGAGACTTCTGACCATAATCCCATTGTGTTTTATACTCTAGTTTTCTCTGCTACTAAAGTGCAGTTCCACAAACATTCAGTTACTCAGCCATTCTTCATGTGTGAAGCTAGATAGTGAACATCACTGACCATGGCAGGTATCCCTGTTGAAACACCCTTTGCCCATGTTCTGAAATTAAAGACAGGATAATGGGGGAACCTAACCTTGCTGAAGCAGCAGCCTGGTTTATTGCTTTCCTCTGACTTGGACTGAAACGAGCAACTATGGCCGAAACAAATCCAACCGTGACCGCTACATTTTTTCACAACACAACTCATGACCCCTTTGCATGCATTCTGCTCAATTTGGAATGGTTCCTTAGCAACAAGCACAGGTGGAATTCATTAGTCAAAGTATCTGACTGCAGTCATATACTTCAGAGGATGGATTCCAACTGGCACCTTTAATTTTGTTATTAGAATCATGTTACAGAGTTATCTAACTCTATAAGAACATAAGAACATAAGAAATAGGAGCAGGAGTAGGCCATCTAGCCCCTCGAGCCTGCCCCGCCATTCAATAAGATCATGGCTGATCTGCCGTGGATCAGTACCACTTACCCGCCTGATCCCCATAACCCTTAGTTCCCTTACCGATCAGGAATCCATCCATCCGCGCTTTAAACATATTCAGCGAGGTAGCCTCCACCACCTCAGTGGGCAGAGAATTCCAGAGATTCACCACCCTCTGGGAGAAGAAGTTCCTCCTCAACTCTGTCTTAAACCGACCCCCCTTTATTTTGAGGCTGTGTCCTCTAATTTTAACTTCCTTACTAAGTGGAAAGAATCTCTCCGCCTCCACCCTATCCAGCCCCCGCATTATCTTATAAGTCTCCATAAGATCCCCCCTCATCCTTCTAAACTCCAACGAGTACAAACCCAATCTCCTCAGCCTCTCCTCATAATCCAAACCCCTCATCTCCGGTATCAACCTGGTGAACCTTCTCTGCACTCCCTCCAATGCCAATATATCCTTCCTCATATAAGGGGACCAATACTGCACACAGTATTCCAGCTGCGGCCTCACCAATGCCCTGTACAGGTGCATCAAGACATCCCTGCTTTTATATTCTATCCCCCTCGCGATATAGGCCAACATCCCATTTGCCTTCTTGATCACCTGTTGTACCTGCAGACTGGGCTTTTGCGTCTCATGCACAAGGACCCCCAGGTCCCTTTGCACGGTAGCATGTTTTAATTTGTTTCCATTGAGATAGTAATCCCATTTGTTATTATTTCCTCCAAAGTGTATAACCTCGCATTTCTCAACGTTATACTCCATTTGCCATATCCTCGCCCATTCACTCAGCCTGTCCAAATCTCTCTGCAGATCTTCTCCGTCCTCCACACGATTCACTTTTCCACTTATCTTTGTGTCGTCTGCAAACTTCGTTACCCTACACTCCGTCCCCTCCTCCAGATCATCTATATAAATGGTAAATAGTTGCGGCCCGAGTACCGATCCCTGCGGCACGCCACTAGTTACCTTCCTCCAACCGGAAAAACACCCATTTATTCCGACTCTTTGCTTCCTGTCGGATAGCCAGTCCCCAATCCACTTTAACACACTACCCCCAACTCCGTGTGCCCTAATCTTCTTCAGCAGCCTTTTATGGGGCACCTTATCAAACGCCTTTTGGAAATCCAAAAACACCGCATCCACCGGTTCTCCTCCATCAACCGCCCTAGTCACATCTTCATAAAAATCCAACATGTTCGTCAAGCATGACTTTCCCCTCATGAATCCATGCTGCGTCTGATTGATCGAACCATTTCTATCCAGATGCCCTGCTATCTCCTCTTTAATAATGGATTCCAGCATTTTCCCTACTACAGACGTTAAGCTGACCGGCCTATAGTTACCCGCCTTTTGTCTCCTTCCTTTTTTAAACAGCGGCGTAACATTAGCCGTTTTCCAATCAACCGGCACTACCCCAGAATGCAACAAGTTTTGATAAATAATCACTAACGCATCCACTATTACCTCTGACATTTCTTTCAATACCCTGGGATGCATTCCATCCGGACCCGGGGACTTGTCCACCTTCAGTCCCATTAGTCTACCCAGCACTGCCTCTCTGGTAACATTAATTGTATTAAGTATTTCTCCTGCTGCCAACCCTCCATCGTTAATATTTGGCAAACTATTTGTGTCCTCCACCGTGAAGACCGACACAAAAAACTTATTTAAAGACTCAGCCATATCCTCATTTCCCACTATTAACTCCCCCCTCTCGTCCTCCAAGGGTCCAACATTCACTCTAGCCACTCTATTCCTTTTTATATATTTATAAAAACTTTTACTATCATTTTTTATATTAATTGCTAGCCTAGCTTCATAGTCTATCCTTCCTTTCTTTATCGCTTTCTTAGTCTCTCTTTGTTGTTTCTTAAATTTTTCCCAATCACTTGTTTCTCCACTATTTTTGGCCACTCTGTACGCAGCTGTTTTTATTTTAATACTCTCCTTTATTTCCTTCGTTATCCACGGCTGGTTCTCCCTTTTCTTACAATCCTTGTTTTTTGCTGGAATATATTTTTGCTGAGAACTGAAAAGGATCTCCTTAAAAATCCTTCACTGTTCCTCAGCTATCCTACCTGCCAGCCTGCTCTCCCAGTCTACCTTAGCCAATTCATCCCTCATCCTATCATATTTCCCTCTGTTCAAACAGAGGACACTGGTTTGGGACCAAACTTTCTCCTCTTCCATCTGAATCAGAAATTCGACCATATTGTGGTCACTAGACCCAAGAGGGTCCTTCACAATAAGATCCTTAATTCTACCTACCTCGTTACACAATACCAGATCCAAAATAGCTCGTTCCCTCGTCGGTTCCGTAACATGCTGTTCAAGGAAACTATCCCGACAGCATTCTAAGAACTCTTCCTCCATTCCACCCTTACCGACTTGAGTCTGCCAGTCAATGTGCATGTTGAAGTCCCTCATGATTATTGCCGTTCCGTTTTTACACGCATCCCTTATCTGCTTGTTTATAGCCCTCCCTACCTCAACATTATTATTTGGGGGCCTATATACCACACCTACTAGTGTCTTTCTCCCTCTACTATTCCTCATCTCTACCCATAATGATTCCACGTTTTGTTCCTCAGAGCCTATGTCATCCCTCAGTACTACCCTGATATTATCTCTTATTAATAGCGCGACCCCACCACCTTTCCCTTCCTGTCTATTCTTCCTAAACGCCTGATACCCCTGGATATTCATCTCCCAGTCCTGGTCACCTTTCAGCCACGTTTCTGTAATGGCCACTAGATCGTACCCACTTGTGCTGATTTGCACCATCAACTCATTTACCTTGTTCCGAATGCTTCGTGCATTCAGGCAAAGTGTCCTTATTCCAGCTTTTATCTGGACCCGCTTTGATGAATCGCGAACACCCTCTCCCTCTACTCCCTTATCTAAATTACCGCCTTCATTCACTTGCACCCTCTCCTTTACCATTAATTTTGTAATTCCCCTTACCCCTGCATCCTCCCCCCCATCAATTAGTTCCTTGATCCTAGTCAACTCTTCTAGCTCCCCTCCCCCCAACCTATCTAGTTTAAATTCTCCCCAGTAGCCTTAGCCAACCTACCGGCCAGGATATTGGTCCCCCTGTGATTCAAGTTCCACCCGTTTTTTGTATACAGATCACCCCTGCCCCTAAAGAGGTCCCAATGGTCCAGGAACCTGAATCCCTGCCCCCTGCACCAGTCCCTCAGCCACACATTCATCTTCCACCTCACTCCATTCCTGCCCTCACCTTCCCGTGGCACAGGGAGGCGCTTAAAACTGGCGTCAGCTGTGGTTCAGTCAGCATATTTAGCCCAGGTGGCTGGTGATCTTTATCCTCTTCCAGAGATTTGAACACAAAATCCAGGCTGAAACTACAGTGCAATACTGACAGAGTGCTGCTCTGTTGGAGATGCCACCTCTCAGATGAGATTTTAAACTGAGGCTCCATCTTCCCTCCCCGGTGGAACTAAAAAGTTCCATGATACTATTTTATGCCGAGCTGAGGTGAGGTGGATTGATCCATCTCTATTTTCCTCCATTCCAAACCTCCATTGTTGAGAACCCCCAGGCGTCTACTGGGACTGCCTTCACACAAGGGAGCACCAGATTGACGGCATCAAACCTTGCGAACTTTATCCTTTCCTTAACCGCCCATCTCAGCAGAGACTCACCTTGTTTGTCCTTTGCTTGTGTGTGCATGCGGGTGTGTGTGCACTGGGCAATTTTAAAAGGAATGTAAAATTACACTTCCAGACCACAATTGCGTGCTACCCAGTTCTTGTAACTTGTTTTTAAAAAATAAGTTTTGTTTTATGATAAATCAAACATTCTGAGTTTATTGAAAGAAGCAATGTTAAAGTCTCTTTTATGCTGGGTCTAGCAGTAGTGAAGGGAAATAATTGGCCATTTTGGTGAATGAATTAAACTTTTAAACAAATGGCACAGCCGATAGAGTAATAGGGCTAGATAATCTGTGCTCTCCTCCCATCCCAGTCATAACACTAGTTATTAGCACATGCATAGGCATAGATAGGGTTGGTAGTCAAAGGGTTTCTTCCAGGGTAGAAAGGTCAACTACAAGGGGGCATGGGTTTAAGGTGAGAGGGGGTAAATTTAGAGGAGACGTGTGGGGAAAGTGTTTCACACAGAGGGTGGGGTGGGTGCCTGGAAAACGCTACCAGTGGAGATGGTGGAAGCAGGCACGTTAGCAACGTTCAAGGTGTATCTTGATAGACATATGAATGGGAGGCGAACAGAGGCATAGAAACGATGTATCAGCACAAGCTTGCTGGGCCAAAAGGCCTGTTCCTGTGCTGTATTGTTCTTTGCAGTTGTGGGAGCTTGCTTTGCTTAAATTGCCTGCCACATTACCTACATTATAACAAGGACGACACTTCAACAGTACTCTTATCAGTTGTAGAGTGCTTCAATGTCCTGAGGTCATGAAAGGTGCTATGGGAGCAAGTTCTTTCTTCATATCATAAACAGCACAGTGAACCAGCCTCTGAGTTACAGACCAAGTGCGAACAGGGGGCCTGATGTTAATTCTGCACAAGTGAATGGGTTTTGAGTGAGTTAACATCTGGCCTGCACAGTTTAGGCTGAATCCTGTCACCCACACATGGGATTTCTGTCTAAAATAGAAGCATTTCTGCCTTCCCAAAGTTCAGCGTTGAGGTTAGCAGCTGTCTGCGAGAGAGGGCGTCCAGAAACCAATGAACTTACACTTACTTTGTGAACAGCTGTTTTTGGAAGATCCTATACGCACACTGACAGACAGAGCTGTGGTCTGGCATCTTAATCTGGTCAGAAAGTATGACTAGCATATTAGCTGATTGAATCAATAATAGAAAATACTTAAATCATTTTTATTGATAAACAGCAAAATTTATGAACAGAACACGAACAGCAAGCAAGGAGCTACATTATCAGATATATGGTCCATTAAATTGATCTCAGATATGTGCTGATCCTGCTTCCCACATTGGTAAACTTTAATTTTTTCTTAGTATTTGTACCTTTCAGTACTTTACTTCTAACCAAAAAAGCCAATTCAAATGAAGCCCAATCATAGCCTCCACATGAAGGATGAACAAGATCCAAGATGACAAGGTGAGACATTGCAGCACTGCCCAGCTGATTTAATACTTCATCTTATCCATAAGGCCAAGATGGCTTTAAAAAATTGCATCAGTAAAGCCTCAGCTTAATCTCATTGGTTGCCTTAGCCTTTTTTTTTGTTACTTTATTCCTATTCAAAAAAGCCAATGAAGTCCAAGCAGAGTCCCCACACAAGTGAGCAACCAGAGCCAAGCTGACAAGACAAGAATACACATCCCACCCTGGGCTTAATCTAGCAAGATCCAAGCTGACAGGATGAGGCAATTCACCCCATCCTGGGCTTGATCTGAGCTTCAGCTTAGCCAAAAGACCAAGATGGCTTTGAAAAAATTGCATCAAGTAAAGCCTCAGTTTAATCTCATCAGCTACCCTGATCACTTGCTCTACCTTAGCATAGAAAACCATGATCACAAGCACACCACCCAGTGCAATGGCTAGCCTTGCCCCCTGCCTGATTAATGACTCTCGCCTGCCAGATAAGTCTGACCTCAAAACCAAGAATGAAGTAATGGGATTCACTTTATCATTTAGAGAAGAGATTGCGTTTGGATCACGGTGTTATTGGACATGTGCTGGCAGAACCCAGTGCTCTCTCCATTTCAAATCCCTGGGATGAGGTAATTTGCATAACAGGGGTAAGCACCTCTTCCACTAACGGTGCTGGGCATCCACTCAACAGGGACACCTGGAGTTTCACACCAGCATCTTCAGCTGACAAAGCAGATGAAAATAGTTCTAACGTCGCATTTTTGCCCAACTTGGGGCACCACACTTTAGGAAGGATGCCACAGCTTTAGAGAGTGCCTGCAGAGAGATCTGCCAGATTTAAGCCAGAGGTGAGGGACTATCATTGTGTGGTGAGACTAGAGAGGTAGGAATAGCTTTCCTGTGAAGAGAGAAGGTTAAGGAGAGATTTAATAGAGGTGTTCAAAATCATGAAAAGTTTTCATAGTGTGCAGAGGGAGAAACTGTTTCCATTGGTAGGACGTTGAGTATCCAGTAGACACAAATGTAAGATAATTGTCAAAAGACCAGAATTAAGGAGAATTCACTTTTTGCAATAACTTGTTATAAACTCCCTGAAAGAGTGGTGGAAGCAGATTCAATAGTAACTTTCAAAAGGAAACATTTGCAGGAAGGGACAGCAGGATTGGAACCGATTAGATAGTTTTTTTCGAAGAGCTGGCACAAGCACCAAGGGCTGAATGGCCTCTTTCTAAGCTGCAAGATTCTGTGATTTACTGTTTGTAAATTTTGTTGTTTCTTGCCCAACAGTAATCAGTCTATCAGACCGCACACGTTGGTTGCACATTCGATGGAGTTAACAGAACCCCAGTCCTGTCCAATGTCCCCTGTAAACTGCACGACTAAATGGTCATACAACAATCCAAAGATCCCCAAAGATCATGTGCAAACTGGCCTCTCAGAATTATCATGTGTGCACTGCTATAAAAAGATAGGGGCTACACATTTAAATAAATCACCTTCGCATTCCAAAATAAAATTCGAGGGAACATTATTCCTGCCTCCAATTGAGATGTCACGTTGGGCAAGGAGGTCACATTGGAGAAGTTAACTTCCTTCCTTGGAGCTTTTGAAGATGGTCTTAAAGGAACAGTAAGGTGCGAGGGGCAAGGTTTAAAAGAGATGTACGAGGCAGATTTTTTATACAGAGTGGTGGGTGCCTGGAACTCGTTGCCAGGGGAGGTAGTGGAAGCGGATACGGTAGTGACTTTTAAGCGGCGTCTTGACAAGTACATGAATGAGATGGGAATAGAGGGATATGGTCCCCGGAAGGGTAGGAGGTTTTAGTTAAGTCGGGCAGCATGGTCGGTGCAGGCTTGGAGGGCCGAAGGGCCTGTTCCTGTGCTGTAATTTTCTTTGTTCTTTGTTCTTTGTTCTTGTTCTTTGAACAGAGACCCATTGGATACAGATTCCAAGCTGAATTACTGTCCCTGCCTAGATTTGATACATTTTGCTTCAAAAATGATTTCAAAAGTTCCAAGCTAGGAATCCACCATATGAAATGGAAGAACATAGCAGGAATTTAGGTGCAGAGTTCCAATTTCCTTCTGAGATCTCTAATTTGTAAAATTCACCTGGATAATAGTTTGTGTAACCTGTGCCCAACAGTGTAGCAGAGTGAAGGTGCCTGGTGTTGAGATTGACCTAAGATCTTCTCCATATAGAATTACATACAAATCACAGAAACAGGCCATTCAGACCAACTGGTCTGTGCTGGTGTTTATCCCCCACACAAACTTCTTCCCGCCCATCTCTATTTTATCCTAGTTTGCACTGCTTTTAAATCCACCAGAAACCCAAGTTCTAATAATATGTCATTTCCATATTTAATCTTACTTGCAAAATGATTTGGGGGCCCCACCCAAAAAATGTAACCTTTAAAAGGGAAATAGAATTGTGGAACTCTCAATGAATATGTTTAACTCTGAAAGTGATAGATATTTTGTTAGCCTAAGGTATTAAAGGATGTGGAGCCAAGATGAATGGAATTAGAACACAGATCAGCCACAAAGGCATTGAATGGCAGATGACTTTAAGGGGTTGTAAGGTAACAAATTTGCACACAGCAAACTCGCATTTACTCTCCTGTTCTTCTTCATAATAGTGCCACTGGATCTTTCATGCCCATCTGGAAGGGGGATAGGGTCTTGCTTTAATGTCGCATCCATAAGACGGCACCTCCAACAGTGCAGCACTCTCTCAGTAATGCATTTGAGTGTCAGCCTGGACTATGTGCTCAGCCCTCTTAAGTGGGACTTGAACCTTTAGCCTTCTGGGTCCAGAGAAAGGTTGGGCAGGGGAAACAGGGAAAACATTTCGTAGAGGAAGGAATTCTTGACATGCTCATCAATTGCCATCACCAATCTCCAAATAAACAAGACTCAGTATTAGTTGAGAAGGTCATTTACATAAATACATTCTTCATGTGGTTCAGTTATGGGGAATGGCTCATTTACATAAAGGGGCACCATGTGTCTCTTATTTCCACATGCCTTCACTGGGTTTGGCTCAGTCGTGTCAGCCATAGAAGAAAGCTCGGTGGTAACCATTGTGATGTTGGGAGCTGAGGAAGCTGCAGCAACATTCTATAAAGGACCAAACATACAAATATTGTTACTTCAATTTACACATGGTGGATTTGATTACTAGCACTTGACCATTTTCTGTAAGATGTCCCGCAATGACGATGATCCTTAATCTCTCACTAATTGTTCATCTCTCCAGTTAATACTATAAAAAGATCTTATATTTGTATGTTCCTTGGAGTACTCTTACTTTGAATGATGTTCCTCATGTCAGTTCATTTACCTTTCCTTGGGCTCTTTGTCTCTTTTGTGCCGATTGTCGCTTCCCTTCAAAAGGAAAATCACAAACAGCATCATGACATGTGGCAACATACGAGATATATATGTTTCTGGTAATGTTGATGAATAAGAATGCTCTCCTTTGGGCTGGTGCTTACCTCTACAATACAGTGCGACACTGACTATCACTGCCACTGGAAACAGCAAAAGCAAAAAGTACCATTTATAAGTGTTGTCAACGTGTTCTACGACTGGTATTACTGGATCATCTGAAGCCTCTGCAAAATACACAATGTATGAACAGTAATCTGTACAGCATTTGAACAATATACAATATAACACTTGCATGCTTTTGTCATCTATTTGTTATGGGGACAATTTCTACTCTTTATGAGTTATATTGCATGTGCTATTCTCTCTGTGCTTCTCTAAATGTATACATATGGGATATGAATGTTTGATCTTATGAATGGGCACTATCCGAACTGTCCTATTGACCAAGCTAAGGAATATTGGTCCTAGAAATGTGACTGCTTCTATTTCAGGCACACAATGTCAATATTAAACCTGACTGCCAAGTCAAGTGTAGCATGGTTAGAGTAAAGCACCTCATTCTCTTTTCTACTGATGTGCTGAAGCCCACCTCAGAACTGTTCCCATTCTGTTCATCTCTCTGCATTCAATTACCAATCAATAGAGTCAGACTAATTTTGTAATGTGGATCAATGTGCACTTGGGCCCTGATTGACTCTGTTCAAACTCCTTTCAAGTCCCACACAGGGGAGTCAGATGGCTTCAATTCACTGGGAATAACCACTAGAACTCAGGATGAATAAAATAAGTAAGGCTTCTAGCCTTATACATGAAACTCTCCAGCCTTGATCCTGACTGGTCTACTCTGCACACTAGCGCCGGAAATCTACCACCTCGCCCGCTATGGAATCGGAGCGGGCGAGGGTCCGATAACAGAAATCTCCATTGACCTTGGGCAGGAATTTCCGGTCTCACCCGAGCGAGGCTGTCAAATCCCGCCCTAGGTTTCCTGTACACTGGATTTCCTTTCAGGCTCCAACACATGCACAAAACCAGGTTTAGGACAATGTTAAAAATAACGAAGGATGTTCAGAAAGGACAGAAGAGAAAAATGTATCAAAGGAAAAATGGTGAAAATTTGACATTAAAATTTGAAGGAAAACATTAAGAAATCAAACTGAAATAAAATATGAAGAAGAATGGAAGATTACACGGGCATTGGGAGAAGAAAAACAAGCATTTGAACTGAAGATAATGCACAAAAGCAGGGTGAGTGAGGAAGAGTTACTGGAAAATCTGAGGTAGGAGAGAAAGCTGTAGATTCGGAAAGGAGAGAGACAAAAGTCTAATAAAGAAATTGACAATGACTAAAATAATTCCCATGGGTTACCTGTATTAAGATCATAATTTCAGCTAGCTGCCCTCACTTTCTAGACGACAGTCATGTTGGGTGTGGGTGCAATGAGTTCAGATTATCAGAGCTATATTTAATTCGCATGCCATGTTAGTGTAGAACATTGTCTGTGTCTTGCAATATTCCTCAGGTGACAGGTGTAGATGTTGTGGGTCCCCTGACAATAAGGACTTTCAACAAGGTAGTTCATTCACCAGCTCTGCAGCTGCCTAAACACTTGCTCACGCTCCTGGGCTTAACTAACCCCTGTGCTCACAGAAACATAGAAAATAAGTGCAGGAGTAGGCCATTCAGCCCTTTGAGCCTGCACCACCGTCAATATGATCATGGCTGATCATCCACTTTCAGTATCCCACTCCCGCTTTCTCTCCATAGCCCTTGATACCTTTAGCCGCAAGAGCCATGTCAAGCTCCGTCTTGAACATATCTAACGAAGTGGTCTCAACAGCTTTCAGTGGTAGAGAATTCCACAGGTTCACAACTCTCTGAGTGAAGAAATTCTTCCTCATTTCAGTCCTGAATGCCTTGCCCCTAATTCTTAGACTGTGACCCCTTGTTCTGTATTTCCCCAATATTGGGAATGTTCTTCCCACATCTAGCCTGTCCAGTCCCATCAGGATTTTATATGTATCCTGCCACGTAACACTTTTGTAGCCGTGTCATCAAGTTCTCACATAACCACTCGGTCTACAACAAATACCTGAGCCTATTCACTCTTTAAATCAATGTGCCTTCAGAGGATCTGTGGAATTTGTGTTCAATGCTGAACCCAGGGTAGGACGCTCCTACTCTTTGAGTTCTTCTCCATTAAGGTTTTAGAAAGTTGTTTTTCAAACTGGAGGCCTGTGACCAGCGGTGTGCCTCAGGGATCGGAGCTGGGTCCACTGTTATTTGTCATTTATATTAATGATGTGGATGAGAATTTAGGAGGCATGGTCAGCAAGTTTGCGGATGACACCAGGATTGGTGGCATAGTGGACAGTGAAGAAGGTTATCCAGGATTGCAACGGGATCTTGATCAATTGGGCCAATGAATGGCAGATGGAGTTTAATTTAGATAAATGCGAGGTGATGCATTCTGGTAGATCAAATCGGGACAGGATCTACTCAGTTAATGGTAGGGCGTTGGGGAGAATTATAGAACAAAGAGATCTAGGAGTACAGGTTCATAGCTCCTTGAAAGTGGAGTCACAGGTAGATAGGGTGGTGAAGAAGACATTTGGCATGCTTTGTTTCATTGGTCAGAACATTGAATACAGGAGTTGGGACGTCTTGTTGAAATTGTACAATTAATAAGGCCACACTTGGAATACTGTGTACAGTTCTGGTCACTCTATTATAGAAAGGATGTTATTAAGCTAGAATGAGTGCAGAAAAGATTTACTAGAATGTTACCGGGACTTGATTGTTTGAGCTATAAGGAGAGGCTGGATAGAATGAGATTTTTTACTCTGGAGTGTGGGGGGTTAGGGGTGATTTTATAGAGGTCTGTAAAATAATGAGGAATATAGATAAGGTAGATAGTCAACATCTTTTCCAAAGGTAGAGGATCTAAAACCAGACGGCTTAGGTTTAAGGTGAGAGGGGAGAGATACAAAAGAGTCCAGAGGGGCAATTTTTTCCACTCAGAACGTGGTGAGTGTCTGGAACGAGCTGCCAGAGGCAGTGAGGTGAGTACAATTTTATCTTTTAAAAAGCATTTAGACAGTCACATAGGTAAGATGGGTATAGAGGGATATGGGCCAAATGTGGGCAATTGGGACTAGCTCAATGGTAAAAACTGGACGGCATGGACAGGTTGGGCCGAAGGGCCTGTCTCCATGCTGTAAACTTCTATGACTCTAAGGCTGAAAGTTTACCGCCTCACCCGCCCCAATTCCGGGGCAGACGAGGTTAGCACAATGGAAATCTCCATTGGCCTCGAGCGAGATTTTACAATCTCGCCCGAGCAAGGTCGTAAAATCCCACACTATGACTCTATAAGATCAACTGACCTGGAGAAGGAAGAGGAAGACCTATGTTGTGTGTACTTGTAGGTTAATAGATGAGGCACATTCAATAATTACCAATCACATTTAACACAATGGAATGACCCATTGACTTCATCATTCCTTGCGAAGCTTCACACCGGAATGTGCCACTATCGCTGAAGTTGAGGGAGGCGATGGTGTAACTGACAAGTAGGCGGCTTCCCTTGTCATTATTGGAGCTTGTCCTGTTGGCAGGCACGGGCTGACAACTGCCTGCCTCCAACTTGCACCAGTGCACCATCGGTTCTTCTGCTGGATCAGCACAGAGTCTAACTGTACAGTTCAGTGTTAGACTGTCTCCCACGCTACGTCTCAACTTAGCTCGTGGGTAGATTACACTCAGCGGACAGGCACGATTTCCATTTCCTGCAATGAAGAAACTGTAGGTCAGCCTCCAGAAAATTTCTACTCTGCCTGCACGCCGCCATACATTTTCTTAATACTTGTACAGCAACCTTCCAGAACCTGTCCCAAATGGCTTCATGTGTACATCTAAACAATGAATTCTAGAGTTTCTGATCTGAGGGGAATTTACATGCAAATACTTAAAAGAAATCTCCTCACAGTCATGATCTGGTGGGTCTGGTTACCCCCAGAGAGACTTGGCTTTTGGTTACCAGTTACCCCTGGACATACCTTTCATGCAGTGCTTCTGATAATGAATGGGATATTCCAAAAAGAGTGAGAGTCACTGCCTAACTTTCCCAGCTTCATTTACATCAACTATTCTAATAAATCAACACAATAAACTGCAAGAATAATTGTAGTTGTAGTTTCCCTTTGTCCATCAGCCATGTCTCAATGACTGGCACTCTCTTCCCTCCCAATCAGTAGGCTGTAAGTTCAAGTCTGGTTGCAGACACTTGAATACAAGAGCCTAATACAGTGCTGAGGAAGTGCTGCACTGTTGGAAGTGCTGTCCCTTAGATGCGATATTTAACAAGGGCTGTGTCTGCAGCTAAAAGTCTCCTGGCACCATTCAAAAAAGAGCAGGCGACTTCTCTTAGTAGTATCATCCAAGATAGTGTCTTGGCCAATGCTAAAACATATCACAAAAAAAAACATTGTCTCATTATCACATTGCTTCTTATGGGAACCTGCTGTGTGAAAGCTACAACTGTGACTGGACTTCAAAAGTGCTTTATTGGCTATGAAGTGCTTTGCAACATCCTGAGGTTGTGAAAGGTGCTGTGGAAACGTAAGTCCATCATTCAAACCAAATAAAGCGACTTTACTAGTATCTGTAACCCCCAAATACCTGCCATGTTTCTGAATCTCAGATCACACATGCCTTTAGATTTTTTTTGCATTCATATTTATGCAGTACAACGTCATTCAGCCTCTAAATCACCACAATTGGTAACCCACTGCATTTGGGCTTCCATTGATCATATGGCTTCCTGAGTCAGACAGTTCTTGTTTCAAACCTCACTGAAAGAGCTAGTCTATATTTTCCATGCCATATTGAGGGAGGGCTGCATTGCTTCAACCTCACTCCCCTGCCTGTTCCCCATATCGCTTAACTCCCTGAGGGACCAAAAATCTATCCATCCCATGCTTAAAAATATTCAACGATGGAACATCCACAGCTCTTTGGGAGAATTCCAAAGATTCATAACCCTTTGAGTGAAAGTAATCTCTCCTTATCTTAGTCCTAAATGATCAGTCCCTTATCACGAGACAGGGCCCTCACGTTTTAGATTCCTTGACCAGTGGAAATAATCTCTCAGCATTGTACCCTATCAAGCTCCTTCAGAATCTTGTACATTTCAATGAGATCCCCTCTCATTCTTCTAAACTCCAGAGAAATTAGACCCAAATTTCTCAACCTCTCATCATAGGACAACTCCCTCATCCCAACGACCAATGTAGTGAAACTTCACTGTGCCACCTCCAATGCAGATATATATTTGCATAAATGTGGTGATCGAAACTGCGCATGGTACTCCAGATGTGGTCTCACCAAATTCTAGCAAGACTTCTTTATTCCTGCACTCCAATCCCCTTGCAATAAAGGCAAACAGGCCATTTGCCTTCTGCAATAAGCTCACAGAGACAGAAGTCCCTTCACCAGAATCCCTT
Source organism: Mustelus asterias (assembly GCF_964213995.1). Classification (NCBI taxonomy): domain Eukaryota; kingdom Metazoa; phylum Chordata; class Chondrichthyes; order Carcharhiniformes; family Triakidae; genus Mustelus; species Mustelus asterias. Next base: position 61,169,875 of record NC_135821.1, on the reverse strand, counting down.
TATTTACAATTCCACCAGCAGTTTACAGAGTGCTATCAGTCAGTGGTCTACCTTTGGGAGTGCCAGAGGAGCTGACACTCCCAGTTATATACAAAGTAAAGTCTCCCTGATTGGTCCATCAATTGGCCCCATTCTTTTAATTATCAAAAAAGTTCCATCAATTGGCCCCTTAATCAGGGACATATTTTGATGCCAGCCAAATAAACAAAGTCAAATTAACTAAGGGACAACTGAAAAGGGGCAGCTCCCTAAAAGGAGGGGAACAGCCTGAAACAAAAGACAAAGCAGAAAGGAAACTTAAAACATCAAATTAAAATATGATTAAAGGGGTCAATAATATACCCCAGTCCCTGCGGTGCCCAGTGGGCATGGAAGGCATTAACAGTGCCCTTGGACGCCACATGCTCCCTCTCCAGGGACACCCGCCTGCAAATATAGCTACAGTAGAGGGGCAGACAGTCAGGTTGGATGACCCCCCCTTGGTCGCCCACTGCCTGGACCTGTAGATGGCATGCCTTGCCGGGCCCAGGAGCAGGTTCACGAGGAGATCCTCCTCCTTCCCTGCCCACCTCCGCAATGGGTGGCTCCTTAATCAAGGAGTTTGTATTCCAATTGGCCAACTTCAGGCCAACTTCAATGGCCTGATTAAAGTCATTACATTTTCCTAATTGCTTGCTGTATCTGTGTATTAACTTCTTGCACTCCTTGTACAAGTACACCCAAATCTCTTATCAACAACATCAACACTAACAAGTGTTAAACCTTTTAAAGACATTAGTATGTAAAAGATCCCATGGCACTATTTGAAGAGGAGCAGAGAGCTCACCTAGTGTCATATCGAACATTACCTTGTTCGACCTACATCACAATAACAACATATATTCATGTAGAACCTATAGGGTAATAGAATGTCCCAAAATGCTTTATAGCAGCATCCATAAAAAGGATTTGGTACAAAACCTCATAAGGGGATATTAGGATAGATCAAAAAGAGCTTGCTCATCTGATAGGTTTCAAGGAGCATATTAAATAAGGAAAGACATGTGGAGAGGTTTCAGGGTGGAATTCCAGAGCTTAGGAAGGAGAAGGTAAAGACATGGCCACCACTCACAGAGTACCAGAAACCGAGGATACTCAAGAAGCCAGAATTATAGGAATGTAGAGATCTGGAAGGATTGTAGAGAAGGAGGATTTTACAGAGCTCAGATAGGAAAAAGACTGTGTGAAAATGAGGAAGAGAATTTTTAAATTGAGGTGGTGCCACGATCTGGAGCCAATGTAGGTCAGCAAGTGCAGGGCTGCTGGGTGAACGGGACATGGTGGGAGTGAGGATATGGACAGCAGAGTTCTGGATGAGTTCAAATTTATGGAGGGCAAGAAGATAGAAGTCCAGTCAGGATATACTATGGCAGGGGTAGAGATGGGCAATGTTATGGAAAGGGATAAGCTGGAGGGCTTGGTGATGGAGCGGATATAGGGTTGAAAGCTCAGACATTGCCAAGATAAGGGATAGAACATAGAACATAGAAAAGCTACAGCACAAACAGGCCCTTCGGCCCACAGGTTGCGCCGAACATGTCCCTACCTACTAGGCTTACCTATAACCTATATCTTACTAACTTCCATGAACTTATCCAAAAGTCTCTTAAAAGACCCTATCGAATCCGCCTCCACCACCACTACCAGCAGCCAATTCCACACACCCACCGCCCTCTGAGTGAAAAACTTACCCCTAACATCTCTTCTGTACCTATTCCCCAGCACCCTAAACCTGTGACCTCTTGTGGCAACCATTACAGCACTGGGTAAAAGCCTCTGAGAATCCACTCTATTAATACCCCTCAACATCTTATACACCTCTATCAGATCACCCTTCGCCTCTCCAAGGAGAAAAGACCTAGCTCTCTCAACCTATCCTCATAAGGCATGCCACCTAATCCAGGCAACATCCTTGTAAATCTCCTCTGCACCCTTTCTATGGCTTCCACATCCTTTCTGTAATGAGGTGACCAGAACTGAGCACAGTGTTCCAGGTGGGGTCTGACCAGGGTCCTATACAGCTGCAGCATTGTCTCCCGATTTCTAAACTCAATTCCTCTATTGATGAAGGCCAGTATTCCATACGCCTTCTTATGGAGTCAGTAGCTACAGAATGGACTTTGTGGATGAGACCAAAGGCAATGACATAAAGGGAGGGATTTTACGGCTTCGCTCGAGCAAGACCGGAAATTCCCGCCCGAGATCAATGGACTTTCCCATTGGGCTCCTCACCCACTTCGATTCCATGATGGGCAGGGCAGTAGAATTCCGGTGAAGCAAATGTACAGCTTATTCACCAAATTTTAAGTTCATGGGATCTTGCTGTGCACAGGTTTGTTGTTGAGTTGTCTGCATGCTAACATTGATTGTACTTCAGAAGTAATGAATTGCTTATTCAATTTCTATGAACGTGGATTATGATTTTCTGTACATTAATTTTAATGTATGATTAATTCCAATAGAAGTTTAACTGAATACATGAGAATGGAATTATAACTCAGGAGACTACCAGAGACAGAGAAGTAGTGAGGTGTGAAATCAACCTCATGGTGGCTGCCATATACTGGTTTGATGTCTCAAAACTCCCTTTTGATTTGGAATTACTCCAGTTCTAATTCGTGTAACTGGTGCTTATAAATAAGCTTGCAGAATTTAAGCGACTACTTCGGGCTCCTTTAGTCCAGACTTGTGAACCCACGTCTTTATGTGGTTGCAAATCTGTTGGTGCAGTTAAGGGTGCTGGGTCTAGCATTTTCAACACCAGAAGCTGACTGATGCTGTGGCCTCCCAGAATTCAAATTAAAACGAGGTTTAATGAAAGCTACTAGGTTCAGTGGCACACTCAGGTCATCTGCCATGATGTCCTGGAACCTGGATTGTTGTGTAGCCAGCAATACCCCCACAGTTAACTTGCTGGGTTTACTAAACCCATAAAAACCTGATCTTCACTTTAACATGTCTAGGCCATTGTGTGTTTGCACATTTTAGTAACTTTATTTCAAAGCTGTCATTTAAGTCTGTTGTATTGTAGGAACGAAGAACTAATTTAGATTTATTACAAAATACAAATTCACACTGAGTTTAATTTTCCTATTCCTCTTGAAAATGTTCAACATTTTCAATTCTATTGTAATTACTTCATACAATCCATCAATACCCTAATGTGCTGCTGACAACGGTCATAAAACCAAACAATATAGCTTCTTCCCTCAAACATTTTACATCAAACATCAGCAGGATGAAACAACATGCAATTGTTGACCTTGATATGTAACAATTATAAACAACCAAGTGAGACTTGACAAATGGTAATATAATTGTGTGCAGACTAGCCTCATTGTGGTTCCATCACCGCTTCACATACAATCAGACACATGGTATATTTGGTGGCTTATCTCAATACAAGCAAAATAATAAAAACCTGCTATACCGCCATTATCACACGGAAGGATCACAAAAATAGTCACTGGAAATGACATCCGTTGAATTCAGTAAGTTAGAAAGATGACTTGGCTATTGTTCTAGAACTTTCCCCAAACCCTCAATGACCTTGTCCCAAAACCTGCAGCTTGCTCCAGCCCATATCTTTGAGACCATAGAGATCATAGAATCCTACAGTGCAGAAAGAGGCCATTCGGCCCATCGAGTCTGCACCAACCACAATCCCACCCAGGCCCTATCCACATATCCCTACATATTTACCCACTAACCCCTCTAACCTATGCATCCCGGGACACTAAGGGACAATTTAGAATGGCCAATCAACCTAGTCCGCACATCTTTGGGCTTTGTTGAACATTGCACTCCTCAGGCTCATTGGTAGCAATTTTGTGATTTAATTTGTGATATTTCCTTAAATCAATCTGTTTCTTTCTCTCTCTGTTAAAACGTCCTCAGACAACACCCTCACCACTTGTAATCCTTTCTTTCTTGACTGGGTCTGCATTTTCTGCATGCCTTTCTGAGAATCATTTTCAAACATGTTTTTCTATTAAACCTTCCAAATCGATGTAAGAATGTAATAGTGCAGCAGAGAAACAGGCCATTCAGCCTCCGAATGAGTCTTCCCCCACTCTAACTCCTCTTCCTAACCCTTTCCCTATTCCTCTATTCTCACCTCATATATGTTATGTATGTCAATCCTCCCCTTAAATACGCCAATGTTCTGTACTCCAAACACTCCATGTGACAGCATGTTTCACATTCTCACAACTCTTGCTAAATTCTTCATTCGGTCTGTCTGTACCTCTCTTATGCTTATGTGCCTTTGTTTTATATTCACATTTTTTCCACATTCAGCCTAACCCCTTCATAATTTCACATCAGTCTTATGGACATCAGCCATAACCCTTGTATAGTCAATAAAAGCAAATTACTACGGATGTTGGAATTTGAAACCAAAAGAGAAAATGCTGGAAAATCTCAGCAGGTCTGGTAGCATTTGTAAGGAGAGAAAAGAGCTGACGTTTCGAGTCCAGATGACCCTTTGTCAAAGCTAAAAGGCATAGAAAGTGGGAGATATTTATACTGGAGGGTGAGGGAATGAAAGATGAGTCATAGCCACAAAAACAAGGGGAAAGGCTGCTAATGGCAGTCCATGGAGAAAATAGAAGGCCAAGGGCAGAGAAGCTGAAATCAGAGGGTAATCTGTGACAGATGAAGATGTGGGGGGAGGTGGATGGAGGTAAAGAGGTAAATTGAGAAAAAGGGGGAAGGGGAAGCAAAGGGGGAAGAAAAGGTAAGGAAAGGGGGAATAAAGTAGGGGGAAAGAGTGGGGGGGAAGAAAAATAAAGAAAACAATAAAGAAATAAAAGATAGAGAAGAGTTAAAAATTAAATAACATGAAAACAAAGGGGTATAGTCCATGTATAGTCCATGTCCAAACACTGTGTATTGATATGGACAAGAAGCAGCCATACTCAAGTTGCTGCTGTCCAACTTTACGCTGCATTGAGGTGTACCATTGGTACCCTTAAGTCAATTCCTATGATTCATATCCTGGCTGCCTGTGACATTGTACATGGCTCGCCCATCCATTCACGGCAAGGCCTCAACTCACTTGGAAATGAGGGGAATTGAGGTAAACAAACATTTTCCCATCCACAAGGAACAAAATGGTGTTGCTTAACACCATTTGAAGTTGCACAAGCCCTTTAGGACCCACATTCTGCCATAACTTTGGATCATAGCCCCGAATTATGTGTGGATATATTGAACTTTTAAATGAGACCAATGATTGAAATAAAGTCCATTCATGCCAAAGCTGGCTGAGACTGCAAAGTAACTATTTGCTGGGATTCCTATATGGATTATATTCAGTCCTGAGAGAGATGATGGAATGTCACACACCTTTTTAAGATAGAGACTTTTCAAAGGAAGAAGCAATGAAGAAGCTGAACCATAATCTTCTGTGGAGCTAATGGAAGCTGATTACCAGCTCAACCAAATGAGTTATGTCCCAGACATAATTGCGGGTTTCTCCTTCCAGGAATGCAGAAGGGGTTAAAGAAAAGTCTGGTCTCAGTGTGCTAGTCCGGTGTTCTATCTCCACTGTACGAGTGTGTGCTCTGAGGATCACAGCTGAAGAACATTGACTCTAGGTATAGGTACCCCTGCTACCTACAGGTAAAGCTTTGTTTTCAGTCTCCCTGATTACTGGAAGCAAGTCAAGTCAGCAAAGCCACAGTTGGAAAGGGAAACACTTGTCACATAATCTGCCAAACCAAGAATCTCCAAATCAGCTGCTCAACCGCTGACGTCCATGCTACTGGAATCACACAACTTAACAGCCATAACGTTTTACCACGAACAAGTCGAAGCTGATTTGATTTTTTAAAACTTCTATTTCTGGACTCACTTCTCATTTCTAACCTGCTTGTTGCATTTTATTTTTTCTTCTTGCGATTTAATAAATAATAAACTTGCTCTTTCTTTAACTCAGGAAAGCCTGGTTAAATTGGCTCCTTTTGAAACAAGAATGTATTTGGACTGGGAGAAGGTATCCTGGAGGGAAGGGACCCTTTATGAATTAACCTTGTTGTGACCAACTGAGGGGGTTGAATAAAGATGAGGAGTCAGTTCATCCCTCCTCACCCGGGACCGTAACAATTTGGGGTATTCCGTCTGGAATCATAACAAATTGGGGGATCTCACCCAACAACCGGTTGTAACAAATTTGGGGCTCATGGCCGCAATTGTTCCCACAGACAAAACAAACAAATTAGAATGGAAAAAGGCTTTCTTGTGTCTCTGCTATGAAGGTATAAAAATGTCCATATCTGATTTCAGTGCTTTGCTGGGAGAATTAGGGGAAGTTACTTTTTTAAAATTCATTTTTGGGACATGGGTGTCGCTGGCTGACCAGCATTTATAGCTCATCCCTAGTTGCCAGAGGGCAGTTGAGAGTTAACCACATTGCTGTGGCTCTGGAGTCACATGTAGACCAGACCGGGTAAGGACAACAGATTTCCTTCCCTAAAGGACATTAGTGAACCAGATAGGTTTTTCCGACAATCGATTCATGATCATCAGTAGATTCTTAATTCCAGATTTTTAAAAATTGAATTCAAATTCCACAATCTGCCGTGTCAGGATTCGAACCCAGGTCCCCAGAATATTAGCTGAGTTTCTGGATTAATAGTCTAGTGATAATACCACTGGGCCATCGGCTCCCCAGTAGGACTTTTGAGGTTTTAAGAGTTAAAAGATTTAGTGAGTCACTCAGGATTAGAATTTCGCCCAAAAGGCAGAAGACCCAAAAACTTTAAAAGGGGGATAAGCAACAATCCACAGGTGGATAGAGATGGATAGAGTAGCAGTAGAGAGATTAAAATTGAAACGGGGGAAATTAAAATTTCAGGAAAGCAGAAAGGTAAGAGAGGACAAGGCACAAGGAGAAGGGAGAGAATTTCAGGACAGAGAGAATGAAAGGGAGTTCAAACTGAAGCAGCTCAAGCTGAGGGGCAGGGATCATAGAATCATAGAATCCTGCAGTGCAGAAGGAGGCAATCCAGCCCAACGAGTCTGCACTGACCACAATCCCACCCAGGCCCTATCCTCATAACCCCAAGCATTTACCCTAGCCAGTCCCTCTGACACTAAGGGGCAATTTAACATGGCCTATCCACCTAACCTGCACATCTTTGGACTGTGCGAGGAAACCGGAGCATCTGGAGGAATCCTGCTGTATCCATTGTCACTGGCTCAGAATTAAGGACTGAGACAGACGGGTTTCATCTCTAAGTTTGATGTATCTCTTTCACGCGGTTAGCACAGCAGTTAAAATGGCCAGTCTGATGTTCCTGCAGAGTAAGCTTTCAGGGGAAGCTTTTGAAGTTTACTCCCTCCTGCTTGAGGAAATTGTCACTGACTATGAGGCAGTGAAAGCGGGTATTTTAAGTGCTTATCAGTTAGGGTTGAAGTAGTACTCTCAGAAATTTCGTACCCCCATGAAGTGGCCTGGCCACATGTACCTGGAAGTTGAAAAGCTTAAGCAACTTGCTTTTGATCAGTGTGTGTGTGTGTGCACTTAAAACAGATGCCACTTACGAAAACCGTTGTGAAATAATTCTCCTTGGGGACTTCAAAACCTCCGTACCCTTCCCAATAAGAATGTACTCAGAGGAACAGAGGGTAGCAGGGGCAGGGCAGTCAGCCACAGTGATTATGAGCTAATCTAGAACCCCTTGTTCCAAAAGGGACCTTCTCCTAGTCACTCCAAACCAACTGGAAAGAGTAGAAGTGGGGAGAGTGATAGGAAATTGAGCACCCATGGGAGAGAGGGGAATGCGAAGGACCGTCCTCAGGACGGAGAGGGTTGTGCTGAGAAGAAAAGTGAGGCCTGTGTGTTTTAACTGTCGCAAGGTAGGACACGTGCAGGCCAATTGCTGGAGGCCACGGGAAAAAAACCAGTGGGATTTATCGAGGCACAAACACCCCATGCAGTTAATGGAAGTCAGCCAGAGAACTCAGCAGACCAGGCTATGGCTCCGACATAAGAATCCATGTAGAGGCAGTCCCAAGAGTGCAGATGAGGTTCAACAAATCTCTGAGAGTTACAGGGATTTTGTACCTGCCGGAAGGTTGGCACTTACCCAGGGTGAAGTTTATTTATTAGTATCACAGGTAGACTTGCATTAACACTGCAATGACGCAACTTTTAAAATCCCCTAGTCGCCACACTCCGGCGCCTGTTCGGGTACACTGAGGGAGAATTTAGCATGGCCAATGCACCTAACCAGCATGTCTTTCAGACTGTGGGAGGAAACCAGAGCACCGGAGGAAACTCACGCAGGCACGGGGAGAATGTGCAAACTCCACACAGACAGTGACCCAAGCCGGGAATCGAACCCAGATCCCTGGCGCTGTGAGACAGCAGTGCTAACCACTGTGCCACCATGTCACCCTGGGTGAGTGAGCCTGTAATGATAATGAGTGACACAGGGGCCAGCTTCAACCTTCTGCTAACGGGTGATACAAAAATGCATCCATAAAACCCTGACAGATTAAAAATGAAAAGCTCTCCAGTTTCTGACTGTAGGCACCCAGAATAGACTGTGAAACACATAGCGACTCAACACTTAATTCACAAATAATATGGAGGTATTAAAATGATACACTCTATTTCTCCCAACCATACACTTTGCTTCAGCTGGCTCAACCAGCTGAATTTAAGATAATTGTTGTTTTTCTGTATCGATATCAGCTATCCAAAGCAGTACAATAATAAAGAGAGGATTTGAATAAGACCATAACTAAACAGGGTTTGATTTTGTTCCCCTTTCACCCTCTCAGTCAATGAGTATACCACACTCACACTACCAATGGGTGACACACTGATCCTGGACATGAATTAGAATCATAGAATCATAGAATGCCGACAGTGTAGATGGAGGCCATTCGGCCCATCGAGTCTGCACCAACCACAGTCCCACCCAGGTCCTATCCCCATAACCCCACGCATTTACCCTAGCTAATCCCCCTGACACTAAGAGGCAATATAGCATGGCCAATCCACCTAACCCGCACATCTTTGGACTGTGGGAGGAAACTGGAGCACCCGGAGGAAACTTACTGAGTAGAAAATGGAATAGTTGCTATCTGGAACCCAAATCAATCATCCCCAGACACAAAAAGAAAAATCAGAGGAAAAATCTTCATATTGATCCCAGTGCAGCTGATTAAATCACCACTAAAAACAGGAAATAATTTGAAACATTTAACACTCAGTTTGAAGCAGTGAAGTGTTACAACGGAATTTGAAAAACCCATAAATACGCTCTTTAAAATAGTAAGGTAAGTTTGAAGGCAACTTTTCTAAGGTTGTGGTGCTTCAATTGACAGAAATGCAGATCTGAGAATCAGGATTCAAAAAAGCTCTCCATTTTGCAGCCAATCACTAAAATCATTAATTCTTAAAATTCTATGTCATGCTTCATCAGAATGTCCTGTTAGAGCCTCTAATTTAACACAACACAACAAGAAATTGAAATCACAAGAGGGAAATTTGTTTTACGTAAGAAGTAAGTTGTTCATAGTTCCTACCTTGTATCAGTGAGATTAATAAGAGGCATTGGAGAAAAGGCTGCTGATTTCTGCTAAACCACATGGTTTGGTAGAAATTCAGAGTTTGAGTAAGTGATGAAGTGTGAGTTAGAGTCTTTCTGCTACCTTCGAAGAGAAACCACAACTTGTGTGGTTTCAGCTATTAGACACCGAGAGCTCGAGCACCGAGTGACCAGCCAACTCCTTCTTTGCCAGCCTGCGGATATCTTAGATTAAACCGACTCTGAGACATGGCGCTATTTTACCATTTTCATGCTAAGTGCTGAGCGGACTTGAAACTGGGAGTGTTTCACATCCGACTTTTAGACCCGTTCTCAGGCACCCCCCTGAAAAAATATCAGCGATTCTGAATCGCAGAAGCCTGTGGGCAGGGTTTAACGCACCCCAAATCCTGCAGCTCCAATCAGTACTGTGCATGAGCAATAAAAGAAGATAGAAAAATGCTCCCCTGCCACATCGCTCCCGGGCCGATTAATGCCTCCCCCTGGTCCCCACAGACATTGCCCCATCCCCACAACATTACTGACCCCCTTATCCCCCCACCCTCCCCTGTTACCCAAACCAATCGCGGCCCCCTGCTCCCCTTCCCCCCCACCGATCACACGTAGAGTGGCAGTGGACTCCCCTTCCCCCCCCACCAATCACATGCAGAGTGGCAGCGGACCCCCCTGCCCCACCTGCCCATCTCCTTGCCGCGCCTCCCCCCCACCTCCCACTGCTTTGAGTGGAGGCATCTGACTCACCTCCCCCCCGCCCCCCCCCCCAATCTGAGTGGAGCCATCTGACCATGGTGGCCATTTTCGGGCCTTGGTCAAGGGGGAACCGGCGCGGGGACAGGCGCAGATCACACTACTTGTCTCACACCCGACTTGACCAAGTTTTCACGCCTGAAAACGGACACAACTTGATGGTAAAATTGGGCCCCATAGCAGTCAAAAATGTATCTTTTTATTCCCGTCTTACATTCCTCCAGAAGGCACCAGTTTATCTCCCTTGTGATGGTGGAGGAAGAAAGAGATCTGGAGATATGGCTTTGAGCTTAGCGGGAGAAGCTGAGGAGCTGCTAACTAGAAGTGTATGGCAGCTTTGTTAAGCAATGAGGGTTTGGAAAGAGATGCAATGGTTCTTATTGCAGTTCGTCCTGAACTATTCAGGAACATAGGACTCTGTACTCTACAGGCTGTTTCCAAGGACGCACATAGAGACAAACAGCAACTGCTGCCAGAGGATCATCAACAGGGTGAAAAACACTCTTTTGGTCTGCTGGTTCGGTGCATTGGCTATGCTAAATTGTTCCTCAGTGTACCCGCACAGGCGCCGGAGTGTGACGACTGGGGGATTGTCACAGTAACTTCATTGCAGTTTTAATGTAAGCCTACTTGTGACTAATAAATAAAACTTAAACTTGCAGGTCCTACCGTGCAAAGAGCTGTCCACCACCCAAAGGCGTAAAGTCCGGAACTACCTGCTGAGGGACAAACTGAGGTTTGGGGCTATCACCACAAAGACTAAATGCAGAAAGGCCATGGTCAAAGACCTTCCTGTCATTGTATGTTTAGGGGATGGAACTGATGTAAAACTTGTTGGGTAGTCTGTCCCAGAGAACAATTGACATGAAAATTCACATCGTAAATGTAACCTTTAATTGTGAGTCTAGTGAGGTACCTCATTAGTACGAGTATCACATACTGTATTGAAAGAAATTTAACTGCATCACACTTTATGTAGTGTCAAGTTTTAAGTGTGAGGTAATGTACGTTTGTAAATGTTTTGAATAAAGTATATTTTGGAACAAAATATAGCACTAAAGCAAGGATGTTATGCTGAGTTATTGTACAGTATTGGCTTGGAGTCAGCTACGATCAATTTTAGGTACCACGCTTTCATAAAGAACCATGGACTCCTCTCTTGCACCTCCACACTGACCACAGGAATCCATCAACTTTGCCCAGCTTCTCTTTAGCTAAATTTTTCACGTGACCCCATAGCCCAGAAGTATAATCAGTACCACTACCTTGACACGATGCGAGCTACTCCAGGTGGGGTGCTTCACAAGCTGGAAGCAGCAATTTTTCATCAACAATAATGGTATTGGTAAAGGGTTTAAGCTTCAATGTGATGCCACTCCTAGCTGCATAACCTGTTGGTCCCATCTAGATTCAAACATGGAAGATGTCTGGTTGCTGTGGTTTCACAGAGATTGCTGGCACCATAATGGGAATCAAGACTTTGTGGATTATGGGAAGCTAGTTCAATAAACGATAAAGTCATGTGGTTGCAATAGAAAAATGTGCAGATGGACAAAAAAAACAGATAAAATCCACTATCAGGCGAGCCATCAACCACAAAGCTGATGTTGAACTAGAATGGGAGCTTCTACATCTGCAGGCTGCACTTTGTGTGTCTTTTGTTATTTTGAGACAGAGAGAGGATTTATCTCTTCAATCACACTGTTCTAAATCTGCACTGGACTCTACACCTCACTGGGAAGCAAAGAGTATGCATTTGTTCCTTCCCCATGCTACAGATACAATGTAAGAACAGTTGGGAATTATTTCTTAAATCTGAAATGTTTTCATGTTTAAATTTAAGTTAAAAGGCAGATATTTTTCCCACACTATTTCTGTCTTGAGAGGTGATGATTTGGAGATACCGGCGTTGGACTGGGGTGGGCACAGTAAGAAGTCTCACAACATCAGGTTAAAGTCCAATAGGTTTATTTGGAATCACGTGCTTTCGGAGCGCTGCTCCTTCTTCAGGTGAGTGGTGAACTGCAAGTTCAGTACAAACCTGCACATCTTAGCCTGAAGGCAACGATACTTTATCCTACAATGGCACGGTGGTTAGCACTGCTGCCACACAGCGCCAGGGACCCGGGTTCGATTCCCGGCTTGGATCACTGTCTGTGCGGAGTCTGCATGTTCTCCCCATGTCTGCGTGGGTTTCCTCCGGCTTCTTCCCACAGTACAAAAGATGAGCTGGTTAGGTGCATTGTCCATGCTAAATTCTCCCTCAGTGTACCCGAACAGGCTCTGGAGTGTGGCGACTAGGGGATTTTCACAGTAACTTCATCGCAGTGTTAATGTAAGCCTACTTGTGATACTAATAAATAAACTTAAACTTACAAGAGAGGCATTAGACTGATGTCTGCTGTCTGTGTTTGAGTGAATGTCACACATAGAAATCATAGAAACCCTACAGTACAGAAAGAGGCCATTTGGCCCATCGAGTCTGCACCGACCACAATCCCACAATCCCACCCATCTATCCGATTAAGACAGAGAGCTCCCCCAGCGTCTTCAAATCATAAATTCATAGAATGATTCAGCTCTTTGGTAGAGTTATGGAAATTCTCCGACTCTGCGCTAGTCTTTTCCTCATAGCCCTGAAAAGATTTCCCTTTCAGTTACACTGTCACCTCTCCGGTCAGAGATTCTTGGGCCCCAAGGCATTTCTGGGGTGAACTGGATATAAATATGTACCTGAAAAATAAAACATGACAAAAATTATACAGCATTAATATAAATTGTTGTTTTTATCCTCCACGTTTCTAAAATACCATACTGTGCTTCCGATTGAGGTGGAGCAAAGGGTTCATGAGGAAGGAGAAGTTGAGGGAAATCTGAGACAGGGCAATCGATTAGGTGGTGATAATCAGGGAGTAGGAGAGATCGGTCTGGAAGGTGGAGGGTGGGTTGTGGGGGTGGGGGGTGGGGGGTGAAGGGAGGTGGGGGAGGAGGGTGGGGAGGGTGGTTTGGCTGAGGGGTTAACTTTTTGGGAACTGCTGATCCCTTGTGTTGGGAGAGACCCGATGGCGCAATGGATAGCACTGCTGCCTCACATTGCCAGGGGCCCGGGTTCAATTCCGTCCTCGAGTGACTGTCTGTGTGGAGTTTGCACATTCTCCCCGTGTCTGCGTGGGTTTCCTCTGGGCGCTCCGGTTTCCTCCCACAGTCCAAAGATGTACACGTTACGTGGATTGGCCATGCTAAATTGGCCCTTAGTGCACCAAGATGTGTAGGTTGGATGGATTAACCATGCCAAATGTGCAGGGTTACAGGGATAGGCCAGGGGAGAGGGCCTGGATAAGATACTCTGTCAGTGGATTGGTGCAAACCCAATGGGCTGAATGGCCTCCTTTGTTCCTCAGGCAGGTACCTGCATTCAGTAGGCCTGTGTGTAGGCACTTATCTCCTGAATCCACAATTGCCAATTTATTCATCACTCAGGATCCCTGGGCAACCGCAGTTAACATTGACAAATTGAATGAGAATAAGACTCATTATTATAATGAACCTGTCAACCTGCCTCCTTAGGTCAGGTTCATCACCTGCTCCCTTTCCTACTTCAAATAAAAATGGATAAGTTGGAGGTGGCGTGAGTTGTAAAACATGTTTTTCACACTTGAACTCCTTTAACTGATTCATAAATACAATTATTTAGGGTAAACCATAAAACAAAAGACAAAGCTAAAAATCAAAAGACTTGGTATAAAAATCCTGAGCTACTTTAATAAACATCCAGACGTGAACCTGTCATGGTAATCCCCCAGGGGCATAAAGGCGAGTATAGCCCCTTGGGGAGAGGGACATGGCCAGGCAGTGGCCTGGCAATGCCCTCTGGCACTGCCCCCGATGCAGGTTGGCACTATCCGATTGGCACCATGCCCATACCAACCTGGCAGTGACAACCTATGTCAAGGGGGCAATGCCAGGGATGAATCTTAGTGGGAGCGTCATGGGGGCTCATTTATTTGTAATAGTGGGCGGGAGCGGATGTGGGAGCCGGGGTTGCTGGCATTAACTGTTTGGCCGGGGAGGGAACCTTCAAACATGGTGCCCTGATCTCTGTGGAACTGGACATTCCTGATGTGTTTAGGCCTCACCCCTCAACTCTGATGGCGTGAAACACGGCCATTTGTTGTTTTGTGACAAAGTGTCATAGGACCTGGAGAGAAAATTGGCCAAAGCCATATTTCAGTCAGACCCTGACACTTTGCCAAATTCTGGGAAGATTGCCCCCTACATGTCTAAAATGTTTCCATCAGAACAGCAGAGATAATGAGCTGGTTTGAGGGAAGCCTTTACAATTATGAAGCATTGGAACAGAGTAGATAGAAACACCAGTGACTGAAGGATCTGGAAGGAGAGGATATACACGATTAAATGTAAGAGGTTTCGGACACAGAGCAGGGGAAATATTGATGGGTGGAATCTTACCAAAAAATGGCAAAGTGTCAGGGTCTGACTGAAAACCAATGTGTTTCTCTCCAGATCTTCTGACAGTTTGTCAGAAAAAAAGAATGCGGGCATGTTTCACCCCGTCATGTTGAGGAGTGGGGCTTAAACATGCCAGCAAAGCCCAACTGCACTGAGACTGGGGCGCCCTTTCCAATCAAAACAAAACATAACCTCTCCCCCGACCCCACCATAGAGGTCTCAGAGGCTTCCCTTGGCACAGGTTGGCACTGCCAGGCCATATCCAATATAACAATACTTTTCACTGTATACATGTGACAATAATAAATCAAATCAAAATCAAATCAAAAAGTATCCCTCGCCCGCGGGGTTATACTCACCTTTACGCCCCCAGGGGGGCATCCCCATGACAAGTTCATGTCTGGATGGACCTGTTATAAACCATGCCGATATGATGCCTCGGAGGAAATATATATGATGGGGGAGGAGGGTCTTAAATTATATTTAAATTTATTTAAATATATTATAACCAGGTTCACACCCGTTATGGACATGAACCTGATTACATTGCCGGCGAGGTGCGTAGAATCAGAGATTCTATGGTTCTATGGTTCTATCGCGATCTCACTGGCGAGATTCGCGGTTTCCGGGTTTCGCCGGATCTTGAGACTCCGCTGCCAATCCCGCGGACGGAGAGCACGGGCTGAAGATCGCCCCCAATGTGTTGTGAGGCTGTGCAATTCATGACCTGAATCGGAGCAAAGTTTAAGAATAGGTGACGGACGTAGTTGAGGAATGGGTATATAGATGTATGGGGACTGAGCAGGTACAGGGGATTACAACACTGTTCACGTGGAGGACAGACGCTAACACTGGCTAGTGTGGGCTGAATAGCCTGTTTCTGTGTTATCATTTCTACGCAATTCAAGGTCAGGAGTTCAGTTTTCTTGTCAGTGCTGGGATGTAAGTGCTTAATGGGCCAGAAGAATTTAACACACACAAGCTGCTCACAGTTTCCTCTCATGTTATTGTGACAAAACAGAAAGAAACTTACATTTATGCAGAATATTTGAAAACGTCAGGATATCATAGAGTCATCCTCATAGAAACCCTACAGTGCAGAAAGAGGCCATTTGGCCCATCGAGTCTGCACCGACCACAATCCCACCCACTACATATTTACCCGCTAATCCCTCCAAACTACGCATCTCAGGACACCAAGGGGCAATTTTAGCATGGTCAATCAACCTAACCCGCACATCTTTGGACTGTGGGAGGAAACCGGAGCACCCGGAAGAAACCCATTCCAAAGCTTTTTACAGCCAATTAAGTACTTTTGTAGTTTAGTCACCAGTTTAATGTCAAGAAAATGGTAGCCCATTTATAATGCAATGAGGTCACACAAGTGGCAATGTGATAAATGTTGGTTGAGGGACAGATATAGGACAGCGGGGAGACTTCCTATGCTCTTTTTCGAACGGTGTCATTGGATGTTTTACATCCACCTGACAGGGCAGACAAGGCCTCAGTTTAATGCCTGTTCCAAGAGATGGTATCTCTGAAAGTGCAGCACTTTCTCAGTATTGCAGATTACATGGGCTTGAATCCATGGGGTGGGATTTTGCGGCCGCGCTCACCCCAAGGCCCAAAATTCCCCCCTGAGGTCAACGGATCTTTGCATGGTCCGCTGAATGTTCTGTCCTGCCCGTTACGATTCCCGTGGTGGGCGGGATGGGAAAATTTCGCTCATGTTCTCTCACTCAGTGGTGAGCAAACTACCACCCAAAATGTCTCATTTGATGCTTTGCAATGTATAGCTTCACATCTGAACAAAACAACTTCTCCTTTTCTCTCTTGTACCTACTGGCAGCTAAAACAACTGATTTTTCCATTCTCCAATCCCGCCATCTTGCCCTTGACATTAATCACTCCACCACTGCCGGCTGTGCCTTTAACTCCCTGGGCCCTACGTTCTGGAACTCCTTCCCTAAACTTCTCTGCCTCTCTTTCCTTCTTTAAGACAATCGTTTAAACCTTCCTCTTTGACCAAACTTTTGACCTGCCCTAATATCTCCTCGTCATAGAATCCCCACAGTGCAGAAGGAGCCGATTCAGCCCCTCGAGTCCGCAACCAACTCTCAGGCAGAATATCTTATCCAGGCCCTATCCCCATAACCCCATACATTTACCACGGCTAATCCGTCTAACCAACACATCTTGGGACTGTGAGAGGAAACGGGAGCACCCGGAGGAAACCCACGCAGACACGGGGAGGACTTGCAAATTCCACACAGTCATCCAAGGCTGGGTCCCTGACGCTGTGAGGCAGCAGTGCTAACCACTGTGCCGCTCTTCGTAACCCAATGGTTTGAGCTGTTTTATTATATTGAAGGTGCTGGATAAATACAAGTTGTTGTTATACCCTGTATATTTAACATTGCTGCAAAAGTGCAAACCAGATCACCTCCTACACTAAACATCCTGGTCGAATGCACTGTGTGAACACACATCTGATAGGCGTCAGCACAGAGATCATAAGTGCGTAGGTGGAATGGACCTGATGGGTCAAATGTTTCCTGTCAGCAAAAACAGTCACAAGCCACTAATAAACCTCAAGACACAAATAGGGGGATTTGCTCTACAGGTTCCAAACAAATGGCAATGGAAATTTAAATCATTGATCGCAACAGAACTAGAGGAATTATTCCTTGAATCCTCAGCTAAATACTTTATAACGTATGCCAGAGCGAACAAAAAACAAAGAACAAAGAACAGTACAGCACAGGAAACAGGCCCTTCGGCCCTCCAAGCCTGGGTCACTCATTGGTCCAATTAGACCATTCGTTTGTATCCCTCCATTCCCAGAATGCTCATGTGACTATCCAGGTAAGTCTTAAACGATGCCAGCGTGTCATCCTCCACCACCCTACTTGGCAGTGCATTCCAGGCCCCCACCACCCTCTGTGTAAAATACGTCCCCCTGACATCTGTGTTGAACCTTGCCCCCCTCACCTTGAACCCGTGACCCCTTGTGTTCGTCACCTCCGACCTGGGAAAAAGCTTCCCACTGTTCACCCTATCTATGCCCTTCATAATTTTATACACCTCTATTAGGTCACCCCTCATCCTCTGTCTTTCCAGGGAGAACAACCCCAGTTTACCCAATCTCTCCTCATAGCTAAGACTCTCCATACCAGGCAACATCCTGGTAAACCTTTCCTGTACTCTCTCCAAAGCCTCCACATCCTTCTGGTAGTGTGGCGACCAGAACTGGATGCAGTATTCCAAATGTGGCCTAACCAACGTTCTATACAGCTGCAATAGCATATGCCAACTTTTATATTCTATGCCCCGTCCAATAAAGGCAAGCATGCCATATGCCTTCTTGACCACCCTCTCCACCTGTGCTGCCACCTTTAAGGATCTGTGGACTTGTACACCCAGGTCCCTCTGTATGTCTATACTCCTGATGGTTCTGCCATTTATTGTATAGCTCCCCCTTACATTAGATCTACCGAAATGCATCACTTCGCATTTATCTGGATTAAATTCCATCTGCCATTTCTCCGCCCAATGTTCCAGCCTATCTATATCCTGCTGTATTCTCTGACAATGTTCATCACTATCCGCAACTCCAGCCATCTTTGTGTCGTCCGCAAACTTACTGATCACACCGGCTACATCTTCCTCCAAATCATTTATATATATCACAAACAGCAGAGGTCCCAGTACAGAGCCCTGCGGAACACCACTAGTCACAGACCTCCAACTGGAAAAAGACCCCTCCGCTGTTACCCTCTGTCTTCTATGGCTAAGCCAGTTCTCCACCCATCTAGCTAGCTCATCTTTTATCCCGTGAGATTTAACCTTTTGCACCAGCCTGCCATGAGGGACCTTGTCAAATGCTTTACTAAAATCCATATAGACAACATCCACGGCCCTTCCCTCGTCAATCGTCTTTGTCACCTCCTCAAAAAACTCAACCAAATTTGTAGAGGCATGACCTCCCTCGTACAAAACCATGCTGTCTATCGCTAATGAGATTATTCAGTTCTAAATGCGCATATATCCCATCTCTAATAATCTTCTCCAACAATTTCCCTACCACGGACGTCAAGTTCACCGGCCTATAATTACCTGGGTTATCCTTGCCACCCTTCTTAAATAACGAGACCTCATTTGCTATCCTCCAATCCTCTGGGACCTCACCTGTGTCCAGTGAAGAGACAAAGATTTCTGTTAGAGGCCCAGCAATTTCATCTCTTGCCTCCCTGAGGAATCTAGGATAAATGCCATCTGGCCCTGGGGATTTGTCTGTCTTAATGTTTCCTAAAAAATCTAACACTTCCTCTCTTGTAATTGAGATTTTTTCTAATGGGTCAACACATCTCTCTGAGACAATACCAGTCAACATGTCCCTCTCCTTTGTGAATACTGATGCAAAGTATTTGTTTAGGATCTCTCCTCCTTCCTTTGGTTCTAAGCATAATTCCCTTCCTTTGTCCCTGAGAGGTCCGATCCTTTCCCTAACAACCCTCTTGTTCCTAATGTATGTGTAAAATGCCTTAGGATTCTCCTTAATCCTCTCTGCCAAGGACATTTTGTGACCCTTTTTGCCCTTCTAACTCCCTGTTTGAGTTCTTTTCTACTTTCTCTGTATTCCTCCAGTGCTCCATCTGTTTTTAGCTGCCTGGACCTCATGTATGCCTCTTTTTTCTTTTTGATTAGACCCACAGGTTGGAGAAAGAGCTACAACATTGCAGCCCTAGCCCACGGGGGGGGGGGGGGGGGGGGGTGGGGGAATTTTACCCTCCCTCCATAATGATTAGGAACAAGAGTAAGAAGTTCTGATGGCCCCTGTCATTCAGGATCACCTGGGTGGATCACATAGAGGAAACCGGAAGAGCTGTCTGTAAAAGAGAAGCCAGCTATCTTAACCGACAGGCACGTGTTGGTCTCTGCCCAATTAGCTTCTGTTCACTGTACCCAAGTGATCCTTGTCATCAAGCACAATAAAGAAAAATTGCCCTCTATTCGGACTCTGCATATTTTAACATTCTGCTATGATGAAGGGGGTCTAACCAAAATGTTAATGTTCCCCTTTCAGGTGCTGTTTGAGCTGCATCATTTGCCGCTTTCACTCAATGTTCTTTTTATCTTGTTTGCAAATCCAACGGTGACCTCTCACAACCTCCTCCAGCCCTACAAACCCTCTAAGACCTCAGTATTCCTCCAATTCTGCTGATTTCCGTTGCTCCATCACTGGTGGCTTTGTCTTCAGCTGCCTGGGCCCTAATCTCTGGAATTCTCTCCCAAACATCTCCACCTCTCTCTCCTCCATTATTTTAAAACCAGCTGTATGTAGCTTATGTAGTTTGATATCAAATAGTCCTTTGAGGTTCCCTGCAATATTTTGCCATGTTAAAGGTGCTGTAAGTTGTCGTTAGTCGGCAGTAAGTACAGCTCTCTGGTATTTGATATCATTAGCACTCTGCATGTGCAATGTCGATCCCTGTTCTTTAGAGGTGCAATATAATCTATGGTTCTACTGCGCCCCCTCACACCAGACCGAACAGGGACGGTTAGCACAGATCTTTACGTAAATACCTGCAGACTCATAGGCAGGTTATGGTTCACTTATTGAGTCGGTTGCTGACGATTTTCAAAATGTTTTAATTTCAAATAGCAAACAGCCTCAACATTGCAAAGAAACCATGAAATGTTGCCTCTGCCCTTCTTGATGATAGAGGTCACAAGGGAGGGAAGGTGCTATTGAAGTGACTTTGGTGAACTGCTGCTGTGTATCCAGTAGATTGGACTTGCTAAAACCACAACGCGCTGGTAATGGTGGGGGGTGGATGGTGTCCGGTGGCAGAGACACCAACCAAGAAAACTGCTTTGCCCTTGATGCTGTTGAGTTTCCTGATCATTGTTGTGACTGCTACCATCTGGGGGACGTGAGCGTATTCCATCACATTCCTGACTTGAACCTTGTAGATTGGCAAGGCTTTGTAGAGCAAACTGAAATAACTCCTCAGAGGCCGGTGCCCCTTCAGCAGATTCCCTTTACTTACAAACTCTATTCCACTCCTAGAGTGCTTCAAGTACAAAGTCAGAATCAGGAGGGCCAGTGCACCTGATACTCTATATATATATATATATATATATACAGGTGACACTCCCTGATTGGGCAGGCAATCATTACCTCAATCAGGGAGCTCATACTCCAAGAGGCCAACCTCATGGGCCTCATTGAAGTAATTACACAAACCACTTATCACAGAGTTCCCAGCCTCTGTCCTGTTATTTTGGACACTGTGATAGTCCAGTTAAACTTCTGATCAGTGGCGAATGCACGGATATAATGCTTAGTGGGGGTTGGGGGGGTTTGCTGTAAAAAGATGGTTGGGCAATTAGAGAGAGAGAGAGACAGGTTGCTCCTGCACTCAGGCCAGTCCCTGACCTGGGAGTACTTCATAGTAATGTTGGATCCATCAAAGCATTCATTCCCCAGCACTGGTATCGTTCACCATGATGAGGGCAAAGTAAAAAAGCCCGAAGGAATATTCAGGGGGGAAATTGAAAGATCAAAGGGACAAAAATCAAATAAGTAAAACAAAGATTCAAAAAAAGAGACTTTGTTGAGGTAGCTGCCCTCGCTCAGGTCAGCAGATAGCAGCTGCTACATGCCAACCAGTAAACCCGGACTAGGGAGAGGAGGAAAGTCACACAGAATCCCCATTCCTTACCCAGGCAAGGGTGCTTGTATGGAGTTCTGACGAAGGGTCCATGATTCGAAATGTTAACTGGGCTTCTCTCCTGATAGACGCTGACAGACTGGCTGGGCTTTTCCAGCTTCCTCTGTTCTGGTTCTGCTCTCCTATTTATTGACTACAGCTCAGCCTTCAACACTATTATTCCCATGAAACTCATCTCCAAACTCCGTGGCCTGGGCCTCGGCTCCTCCCTCTGCAACTGGATCCTAACTTCCTAACTCGCAAACCACAATCAGTAAGGATAGGCAACAACACCTCCTCCACGATCAGCCTCAACACCGGTGTCCCACAAGGCTGTGTTCTCAGCCCCCTACTATACTCCTTATACACCTATGACTGTGTGGCCAAATTCCCCTCCAATTCGATTTTCAGGTTTGCTGACGACACCACCGTAGTGGGTCGGATCTCAAACAATGACGAGACAGAGTACAGAAATGAGATAGAGAATCTGGTGAACTGGTGCGGCGATAATAATCTCTCCCTCAATGTCAACAAAATAAAGGAGATTGTCATCGACTTCAGGAAGCGTAAAGAAGAACATGCCCCTGTCTACATCAATGGGGATGAAGTAGAAAGGGTCGAGAACTTCAAGCCTTTAGGTGTCCAGATCAGCAACAACCTGTCCTGGTCCCCCCATGCCGACACTATTGTTAGCTTATTGCCTGTGTGTGTGTGAGACTTGCCTGGACATGTCCCTGCCGGCCCTGCCCGGGACTCCTTCCCCCCTCCCCGGTCCAGGTATAAAGGCGACTGCTCCCCACCCCCCTGCCTCAGTCTGGACCAGTTCATCAGCATGGGTGTGCTCCAAGTCTTTTGTTAATAAAAGCCTATTTGTTCTTGCATACAAACTAGTCTTTGCTTGATTGATGATGCATCAACTATCATTATGAAAGCCCACCAACGCCTCTACTTTCTCAGAAGCCTAAGAACATTGGGCTTGTCAGCAACGTCTCTCACCAACTTTTACATATGCACCATAGAAAGCATTTTTTCTGGTCGTATCACAGCTTGGTATGGCTCCTACTCTGCCCAAGACCGCAAGGAACTGCAAGGTCGTGAATGTAGCCCAATCCAACATGCAAACCAGCCCCCCATCCATTAACCTGTCTACATTTCGTGCTGCCTTGGCAAAGCAGCCAGCATAATTAAGGACCCCACACATACCGTGGACATTCTCTCTTCCAGCTTCGTCCTTCGGGAAAAAGATTCAAATGTCGAGGTCACATACCAACCGACTCAAGAACAGCTTCTTCCCTGCTGCTGTCAGACTTTTGAATTACTTTGCATTAAGTTGACCTTTCTCTACACCCTAGCTATGACTGTAACACTACATTCTGCACTCTCTCGTTTCCTTCTCTATGAACGGTATGCTTTGTCTGTATAGCGCGCAAGAAACAATACTTTTCACTGTATGTAATTACATGTGACAATAATAAATCAAACCAAATCAAATCAAAATTCTTGGGGCTTGTATGGTGATGGGTTGAGGACAACATTGGGGTTGTTGCTGACTACAGTGTAATTGTGTATCAGCTCTGTGGCCATCAATGCTGAAATAATTAAAAAAACAAGAAATAGGAAAAATAAAGGAACTGCAAATGAGCAGAACGAGAAGCGACCCTTTCACTGTGTGACTAAATCAACCCGACAACCGCGCAACGAGAGGAAGTGCAACATGAGTTACCTCAGGCTCACTCAATTTAGTTTCTCAGACCATAGGAAGACTCTGAACAGATATTAGTTACTTTCAACCCTGAGGTTCAGAAATTGGAACAAGCTATGATCCACATCAAGCAGCTGAGAATCACCATTGGCTTGGTTCTCCTTCTGGCACTGCTCCAATTACCAGGTAAGAAATGTTGAAGCTAATGAAAAAAACTTTATAGTCGATAAACGGTGAAAGTATTGTAGCTAACTCAACGTAACAGCACTTATGTCCTGGCAATCTTAAACACTTTTTAAAAATTAATTCTTGGGATATGGGCGCACTGACAAGACCAACGTTTATGCCCTTACATTAGTTGCCTTGTCGTCTGAGTGGTGAAGTGCTGTTAGTTTGGCAGTTCTGGGATTTTTGACCCAGTGACAATGGAGGAACTTCCATGTATGTCCAGGTTGAGAAAGTTTATGTGCCTTGAGGGGGAGCTTGGAGGACATGTCTTTCCCATACACCTGCTGCCCTGGAAATTGTGGATTTTGGAGGTGCCGTTGAAGAAGTGCTGACAAATTGCTGCAGTGAATCCTGTACATGGGGCACACTATGCCCATGTTTGTGCTGGTGGATCAGTGAATATTTAAAATGGTGGATGGGATGCTGGTCAAGTAAGCTGCATTGTTTTGGATAGTGTTGAGCTTTGTGAGTGTTGTTGGAGCTGCGCCCACACAGGCAGGTGGAGAATATTCCATCACACTCCAGACTTGTGCCTTGCATGTGGGGGTGAGAGAGGTTTGAGGAGTTAGGGGGTGAGTCGCTCGCCGCTGAATATACAGCCTTTGCCTCCTATTCTTCCAGTGTTCCTTGGTGGAAATGTTACTCTCTGCCTCAGATGTGTAACAAGTTTGCAAAAGAAAAAAAATTTCAGAATATTCAAAGTGAACAGGCAGAGGATGCAAAAAATAGGATCAAATACATCAATCTGGAGAATGTTTAAAGCTAGGGAAATGAGATCAGTGGCTCAGCAAAGAGAGGGAGGGAGTTATAGAGAGACTGAAGCAACTGAAAGCCCTGAAAGCAGTGGTGGAATAGATGGATACTGGAAAATGTTAGAGTTAACATAACCAAGCAAAATACTGTTAGAACATTGACCATCACGTATCGAATACCTTCCCACCAAGCCCTGCCTGTGCATTGTAAAGTAAAATGTTCTTAGGTTGTGTGGGATCTTGACTCAGCACCTGAACTTGTAGATAATGTTTAGTTTGGAAATAAACTGTTAAGAGCCAGAAATGTACAGATAAGAGAACAATTCACATTCCGGAGGACATTCCTCCACATTCCAAGGGCTCTTATCTCAAAGGGAGTGAGGATTCGCAGGTCAGGGACCCCACCTCCTGCTCTGTCCCATTCCCTCCTGTTATGGGCCACCTTCTCCTGTGAAATCTTCTTTCTATTTACTCCTTCACCAATTACATATTGGCTATTCTGCTTGGTGGACAACCACAATAACAACAATTTACTTTCATATACAGCCTTCTGGCATAGTGAAGAATCCCAATATCGTTCACAGGAGCATTATCAAACAGAATTTGACACCGGTTTGTAGTATAAGGGTCTGTCACATGAAGGGTTAATGTGGAACTGAGTGCAGTACTGCCCACATAGCAATGTAAGAGAACATATGGCCCACACCCAGGCTCTGTCTAGTGTTCTATGTGTACCAGCAAACCGGGAGACAGCTCCTAGCTTGTACCTTATACTCTATATTTGTAAATAGTTCTTAGAGTCAATAAAGACTTGTAGTTAAACTAAGCATGATTATAGAAACGTCTTTGACCAACCATGGGCATCATGGTGGCACAGTGGTTAGCACTGCTGCCTCACAGTGCCAGGGACCCAGGTTCGATTCCCGGCTTGGGTCACTGTCTGTGTGGAGTTTGCACGTTCTCCCTGTGCCTGCGTGGGTTTCCTCTGAGTGCTCTGGCTTCCTCCCACAGTCAGAAAGATGTGCTGATTAGGTGCATTGACCCAAACAGGCGCCGGACTGTGGCAACTAGGGGAATTTCACAGTAACTTCATTGCAGTATTAAAGTAAGCCTACCTGTGGCTAATAAATAAACTTTAAAAACTTAAAAATAAACTGTAACCAACACCCTGCAACAAGGTTGGTCACAGAGATGTGTTTCAAAGAGTGTGAGAGGTCGAGAGACAGAAATGTTACGGGAGTTAATTTCCGGGCCTTGGAGATTTCAACAGAAGATAACTAACCTTTCAGCAACCATTCTCCCTCTACTCAAATTGAGAGATGCTGAGTGGAATTTTACCGCTCCGCCCGCCATGGGAATCTGAGCGGGTGAGGGGCGGACCCTGGAAAGGTCCGTTGACCTCGGGCAGGATTTTATGGTTTCGGGACAAGTGAGGCCATAAAATTCCACCTCCTGACTTGAGGAATTGACAATTATCTTGAACAATTTTATTTGGCTAATCTGAGATAATTATGTGTTATATTTAAATTTTAATACAAAGATAAAAATGTGCAATAATAAAATGGAATAGCCACAACTGAACTGTTTTCTTATTCAGAAAATATGAATTGTGTTCCCTTTTGATTGCAATGTTGAAATTATACAGATATATGATCCTATTTGTTCTCTCTTTCAGAAAATACGGTTTTCACCTGTCCACTGAGGGTGGGATACCCCAGGGCTGTGTTAAACTACACTGTCGGAGATAGTCTAACACTGAACTGCACAATTCTGTTCTGTGCTCCTGAGCGTCCCGCAGTCTGCTGGCGTAAGCTGCATTCAAATAGTTGTAAGCCACTGGGTGAATCAAATCTTCATCAACTTGGAACTTATTCTTCCAATAACACAGAACAACGTTTACTCTTGGTTTACACAAAATTTGCTGTTAACTTAATGGACAGTGGCACGTATCAGTGTCAAGCGAAACAAGGCAACGCGAGGGCAATGGGACACACCATTGTTCTGAATGTATTTGGTAAGAATGCTTTCTATACAGATAAACCCATTATTTTCTGTGCACCTTGTGCTGATTAGGGTGAGGGAGGTTGGCACTGGGCAATGAAATCCTATCACATTTTGGGCATTTAGGGGGGCAGAATGGTGGCACAGTGGTTAGCACTGCTGCCTCACAGCGCTAGGGACCTAGGCTCAATTCCTGGCTTGGGTGACTGTGTGGAGTTTGCACATTCTCCCCGTATCTGCGTTGGTTTCCTCCAGGTGCTCCGGTTTCCTCCCACAGTCCAAAGATGTGTGGGTTAGGTGGATTGGCTATGCTAAATTGCCCCTCACTGTCAGGGGGACTAGCTAGGGTAAATGTAGGGGTTATGGAGATACGGCCTGGGTGGGATTGTGGTTGGTGCAGACTCAATAGGCCGAATGGCCTCCTTTTGCGCCGTAGGATTCTATGATTCTAATATCAGCATCAGATATTTTCAGGATAAGCGTAGCACAAGTCCCTTTACATTACCCAGTTCAGGACTCTCCTGCCAGGCAATGACAATTCAGTCCATGATGTACATGAAACCAGCCGATCAATACAAGGCCAAAAGGTCAGTGCAAAATCAAAAGGTCTTTGCAAGGTGAGTGGGTTAATGACCAATGGGTCACTCCACCAGGTACATGAGGCCTCTAAATTCAATTTATATCACATTTCAATTTAGGTCCAGAGATAAATGATTACATTTAGAGATCTTCAACTTGAAGGTTGTATCATCAGTGGTGTAGTGCTGTCAGAGCACACCGGAACACTGGTCTGGCACCTCCTACCAGGGCCCAGGAGACAAGGGTGCAGACACTTCCAAACACCGGGAGCGAGGGGACACAGGCTCTGTGTTTTAAACAGAGTTCACATTATCCATAGTGAGTAGCCGCAGCTTAGGACCTGACAGAATGACCTAAAAAAAATCAGAGCTTAAGAGTTCCGAATTTTTAAAGCTTGTCTGTTGGGTCACCATGACTCACTGCTGTGCTGCAGCTGGGGAGGTTGGAGGTGTTTGGGGAGTAGGGAGGAGATTGGAAGAGGGCGGGGGACAGAAACAGAACAACGTGTAATGTGAGGAAATGGTTTATATTTTTAAATTCTGCTTTCCTTATTTCATTGAAAAAAATAATCAAGCCATATTAAAGGCTTGTCTTTACTCATTAGATAGTTGTAAATTTTCCGCATTATATGTTACGATATTAAACAGTATTTCTGTCTGATTTCTCAGGACACCATTTACAAGATTTAAACCAAACACAAAAACCAACAAAACACAAACACAGCACTGTAATAGATCGAGGCTGACTCGATGCAGCTTTAACTATAACGGCTTTATTACCAACAGAATGACTATATACATGTACAACAAGGTAAGATTAGATTACAAATGCGACTGCGCTTCTTCACTCCCTGGCTCCAACTGCCAGTCCCTCTTCGCCCCGTGGTCCGCAACCTCCTGTCGATGGGCTCAGCTTCCCACTGGGGTGATCTATGGGGTCCTCGCTGGTCACATGGCCCTTGGAAAACACCCCCCTCCTCCTTAAAGGGCCACTCTACTACACACCTACTGCCCCCAAAATCTGAACACTCACAAGGAGAAACAAAGAACAGAATTAGTAAGCACAAATCAGGCTCTTATACAAAAAGTTTTATCAGGAAAAATCTTTGGAAAACTCAAAAGTTCAAACGGTCCGGAAACTTCCTGGTTCATAATGCGCCTCGGTTTGGTGACAGGCTCATCTGCATTAAAAGAGTCAGATTGGACAGAGGAGAATGGCAGGCTCATTAGTCCTGGGTCCAGTAGCTCTTCAGCGGCTTCAGGCTCCTCCACCTCCTCACCTGTGGGTTGCTCAGGCCCCACATTCTCCACCGAAATTCCAGCAGCCAGACCTGGTGACCTCGAACTAACTGCAGGGATCATCTGGGGATCCCCTGTGTCAATTACTGCTCTCCTCCTCAGGTGGTCCACGTGCTTCCTAATCCTGCAGCCTTGTACCTCCACGTCATAGGAAATTGGTCCTGTTCTCTCCACATGCCAGGCCTGCTGCAGGTTTCGAACCAAGACTGCATTCTCCATTTTAAACACTCTGTTTTTCGTTCCTGAATCCCCCCTGCTCACCCCCGCCAAATCAGTAAGTTGGCTGGCGTGATCCCTGTGGTCATGTTTGGTGGTGTTATATGATAATAGAAAACTGGCTATGCATAAAGGAAGAGGCCTATTCACCTGTTTCTTTATTGACGACTTAAATGTTTGTACTACCTGTTCTGCCAGCCCACTGGATGCTGGGTGGTAAGATACTGACCTCATATGGTGAATGCCGTTGGACTTGAGAGGGTTTTGGAATTCTTCCACCATGAATGATGTGCCATAGAATCATAGAATCCTACAGTCTTACAGTGCAGAAGGAGGCCATTTGGTCCATTAAGTCTGCACTGACCACAATCGCACCCCAGGCCCTATCCCCGCAACCCCACATATTTACCGTGCTAATCTCTCTAACCTACGCATCCTGGGACACTAAGGGTCAATTTAGCATGGCCAACCAACCTAACCCACACATCTTTGGACTGTGGGAGGAAACCGGAGCACCTGGAGGAAACCCACGCAGATACGGAGAGAATGTGCAGACTCCACACCAACAGTGACCCAAGCCGGGAATCGAACCCGAGTCCCTGGCGCTATGAGGCAGCAGTGCTAACCACTGTGCCACTATCACTCCCTACTTTTCAGTGTTTCAAATTCAGGAAGTTCCCAGGAAATTTTAATTGGAAGCATTGTTTAGTGATAGAAAGATTAACAACGGTTAAGACTTTGCAACAAGAATAAGGACCTACCACATTGTTTGATGGGTTCCGAGTCTTGTATTAAGGCAGCTAAACTGCATTCACTGTGTATGGGGTGTGGGGATCACCTTTCGTTACTGTGGCTCTCTTTGGATTTAATGTAATGTTTGAGTTCCGTATACTGCATTTGTCCGATCACTGAGTGAATGTTACGGAACAGACTGACTACATGGCCAAGATTAGGCAGTTCTGGAGATGTGTTCAGGTACCTAAGTCCATTCCTGGAACTTTTATAGGTCAGTTTAATACGAGCTGTTTCCATTAAGCACGCTTGTTAAAGCTTAACTTGGTCCGGCACTGATATGCTGCTAACTGTTGCATCTATTAAACATTTTCCAGTACTATACTCAGGACATGAAGACATTCTGTTTCTCTCTGCACAGATGCTTCCAGACCTGCCAAGTATTTTCTGTTTTCTCAAGATATTCAGAATAACAGCATCTATTCTGTTTTTGTGGTTGGTGTTGGCTCAGGTATTATTAAGGTGGGGTGGGGGGCTGGAAGGGTTAGTTCTAAGGGAACCATTACTTGACACTGATCTGCTTGTATTTTGTTCATTCAGTAAATGATGAAGCCTATTATCTGAGGATTCACCAGGGGCTCATGCTTAGTGACAGTTCCTTAGCCCAGGCTCCTGACTGCAGTGTTTAAATACACCCCCACAGAGGCTGCTCCACATCCCCAACCCAATAACCTGGGGAAATGCGTCAGAATCTGCTTCCTTCCTCACCCTTGACCAATTCTTCTCCCACTCCCACCCTTCTTCCCCTCTCCATTCCCTCCCCCCAATCCTCCATGCATCTTCACTTCCCTCCAAATCCTTCCCCTACCCCATTCTTCCCCAGCCTCATTTCTCTACCCCTCTAATTCTTTCCCTTGCCCTTCCATGCTCCATTCTCCCCTCCTCTCTGATCCCATCTCTGATTTCCTCCTTCATCCTCCCCCTATGTTAAATTTCACCTGCCACGTGTCCACCAGCCTGTCTCTATCCTCTTGAAGTCTATTCCTATCCTCCTCACATTCACAATACTCCCAAGTCTTGCATCATGTTCAAATTTTGAAATTGTGTCCTGTACACCTAGATTTAGGTTACTTATATAAACCAAGAAAAGCACTGTTTCCTCTACATATCATTCCCCAGTTAGAAGTAAAGGTTTTTGTAATTCATGTTTTAATCGGCTTGAATTAAATAATTAAACTGTTGCATAATGAAATTCTAGCTATGCTAAAGGCTAACAATTCAAAAATCCACATGCTTCGAAATAAAATGCCTACCGGCATGAATATTTTTCACTTAGAAAGCCTAATTTTACTGATGTTTGGGGACTCAAATGATGAATACATAGGAAAGGAAGGATGTGCTGGCCTTGGAAAGGGTCCAGAGGAGGTTCACAAGAATGATCCCTGGGATGAAGAGCTTGTTGTATGAGGAACGGTTGAGGACTCTGGGTCTGTACTCATTGGAGTTTAGAAGGATGAGGGGGGGATCTTATTGAAATTTACAGGATACTGCGAGGCCTGGATAGAGTGGACGTGGAGAGGATGTTTCCACTAGTAGGAAAAACTAGAACCAGAGGGCACAACCTCAGGCTGAAGGGACGATCCTTTAAAACAGAGATGAGGAGGAATTTCTTCAGCCAGAGAGTGGTGAATTTGTGGAACTCTTTGCTGCAGAAGGCTGTGGAGGCTAAGTCACTGAGTGTCTTTAAGACAGCGATAGATAGGTTCTTGATTAATAAGGGGATTCAGGGTTATGGGGAAAAGGCAGGAGAATGGGGATGAGAAAAATATCAGCCATGATTGAATGGCAGATCAGACTTGATGGGCTGAGTGACCTAATTCTGCTCCTATGTCTTGTGGTCTTATGAAAACAACGTAATCGTAAATTTAGAAATGATATGGCCAAAACATTTTCTTAGAGATCCTGCACCTCAAAATGACCCACTACACCATTGTGCATCATGTCTAAACATCTCTTCATGTGGATGTGGATGTCACTGGTGAGGTTCAGAGGGCAATTAGGATCCACCATAGATTAATGAGACTGGAGTCACATATAAGCCAGAACCACTAAGGAGGGCAAGTTTCCTGACCTAAAGGATTTTATTGAAGCCATTATGGTTTAGAAACAATTTGCATTCATGCGCCTTTTTATAAATATTTTAGTTATTAAAAAATATTAGTTATTAAAAAATAAATCTGAGTATTGCAAACCTATATGGTGGGATTTGAATTTGAATTCTCTGAATTCATAGTCAAGGTTTACGGATTACTAGTTTAGTAATAAAATACATCACTCTATCTTGTCCCTGGGAAGACAATTATTGAAATTATTCAAATGTATAAAATAGATAGTCCTGTTTGTTCTCTCTTTCCGAAAGTACAAAGGTTGCCTGCTCCCTCTCTGTGCAGTATCCTAGGACTGTGTTAAACCACAGTGTGGGTGACAGTCTCACACTGAACTGTACGGTTCAGTTCTGCGCGAATGGAGTTCAGTTGCCCGAGGCTCACTGGTGTAAGATGCATGGAAAGACTTGTCAGCCTGTGACTGGAAGGATTCATTATCCAAACATGACACATTCTCCTCGGGAAGTGGAGAGGAAGATGCTGGTGCTTCACACTGTGCCTCATGTTGAACTGAGTACCACCGGTGTTTATCAGTGTTGGGCGACACAAGGAACTGTAACCAAACTGGGTCATTTCCTGAGTGTAAACATAAATGGTAAGCATTGATTTTCTTTGTTTTACTTTAATCATACCATGTTTGTACAGTTGACTTGCCTTGCTCAAGTATAGTGCCTTTGTTAAACTTGACATGTACATGAGGGTTGATTTGTCATATAGCAATGCGAAGGCCATTGTTGACCTCACCACGAACAAGGTAGCGGGATCCTATAAATTATCTATGATAAAGACTTCTTTAAAAATTAGAGCATACTTGTAGAGTTCGGCGGAGAATGCCATTTTGTATATTCTTTGTTGCCTTTAATCCAATTTGGTCTTTATTTAGTTGTCTTATAGATCCTAGATCCTTTTCACTTTGAAAAGCAGAGAGTTTATGTTAAACTTATATAGCACTTTTATTGGACTACATTTAGAGAGTGGGGAACAATTCTGATCTCCTTACTATAAAATAATATAGAGGCATTGTAGCAGGTTCAATAAAGATTTAAAGACCTGAAAGCAGAACTGGAGAGTTATATCCATCAGAAAAGATCCAACATTTTGAAGCAATTTTTTCGTAGGAAAGTATGAGGGGTGACTTTAATGAATTCTTTAAAATTATGAAGGAGATTGATTGGGTAGAAGTAGACATGTTTTCACTTGTGGTTGTCTAAAACTAGAACCCACAAGTATAAAGTAGTCACAAAGAAGTGCAGGAGGGAAATTTCTTTGAAACCAGCCAATGGTTAGAACATGGAATTTGCTATCACAAGGAGAAGTTGAAATGAGTATAGATACATTTAAGAGGAAGCTACATAAGCACATAAGAGAAAAAAGAATAGAAGAGTATGCTGATGAGGTTAGATGAAGGAGTGCTGAAGAACACTGGTATTTTCAAAAATTTATTCATGAGATGTAAGCATTGCTGGTCAGACCAGCATTTATTGCCTATCCCTAATTGCCCTGGAACTGAGTGGCTTGCCAGGCCAATTGAGGGCATTTAAGAGTCACATGTAGACCAGACCAGGTAAGGATGACAGATAAAAGGACATTGGTGAACGAGGTGGGTTTTTATGACCATCGACAATGATTTCATGGTCATCATTAGACTTTTAATTCCAGATTTTTATTGAATTCGAATTTCACCATCAACTGTGGTGGAATTTGAATCTGGGTGCCCGGAGCTTTACTCTGGGTTACTAGTCCAGTGACAATGCCATGGCCTCCCCTGAATGGAATAAAATGGTAAGAAGTCTCACAACACCAGGTTAAAGTCCAACAGGTTTATTTGGTAGCAAATACCATAAGCTTTCGGAGCGCTGCTCCTTCGTCAGATGGAGTGGAAATGTGCTCTCAAACAGTGCACAGAGACACAAAATCAAGTTACAGAATACTGATTAGAATGTGAATCCCTACAGCCAGCCAGGTCTTAAAGGTACAGACAATGTGGGTGGAGGGAGCATTAAACACAGGTTAAAGAGATGTGTATTGTCTCCAGACAGAACAGCTAGTGAGATTATGCAAGTCCAGGAGGCAAGCTGTGGGGGTTACTGATAATGTGACATAAATCCAACATAAAAAATCCAACATAAATCCAACGGGATGTTGGATTTATGTCACATTATCAGTAACCACATCATGGAATAAAATGGAACTGAGGCAGCACGGTGACACAGTGGTTAGCACTGTTGCCTCACACCAGGGACCTGGGGTTCAATTCTGGCCTTGGGTCACTGTCTGTGTGGAGTTTGCACATTCTCCTTGTGTCTATGTACGTTTCCTCCGGGTGCTCCGGTTTCCTCCCACACTTCAAAGATGTGCGAATTAGGTTAATTGGCCATGCTAAATTGACCCTTAGTGTGAGGGGGATTAGCAGGGTAAATACGTGGGGTTACGGGGATGGGGCCTGGGTGGGATTGTTGTCTGTGCAGGCTCGATGGGCCGAAAGGCACTGAAGGGATTCTATGATTCAATGAAATACCAGAATTGATGTGTTAGGCTGATCATCCTGTTTCTCAGCTGTAGACCTGATGTAACATTGACATGGCCATGTTTATTGCTCATCCCTCATTGCCCTGAGATGGTGGTGGACTTTCTTAAGCCACCATAGACCATGATGATAATGGCCCAATGATGGAATTAGATGGAGAGTTCCAGGATTCTGAGCCAACAACATTGAAATAATAGTGTTATACAATGTTATATTGTTTGGGACTCTATTTGAACAATAGTTAATCACTACTCCTTGGCTCAGCTGGTCAAATTCTTTGCTCTGGACTGATAGGTCCTGGTTCAAGTCAAATGTTAACTATTGGAGCAATTATGCTGTGTTGGAGACACCACCTTTCAGAGAAAACATTAAACCAAGGCCCCATTTTATTCGCTGAAGTGGACATACAATGAAGGACACTAACCCCTGTTCATCCCTCAGGCACCACGACTAAAATAGAAGAGCTCATTAATCTCATTGATGGGAACTCGCCATGTACAGACTATTGCTGTGTTTGTCTATATAACGATGACTACATTTCAATATGTTATAAATTCAAGTTCTTTCCTTCTACCAATCTCATTTACTTGTGTATGTTTTTCAGAAGCTCCACCTGCACGTTCAGTGTGGAGATGGTACAGCATCTGCAGATGGATCCTGTTCGGTTTACTGGTCATGGCATCAATATTGTTGTGCATTCCAGGGTGTAGCCAAGGTACCATCACATTAGCTTAGATTTTAATTCTTCCATTATTCACCATTGAAACTAATTTGTATTAGAGTAATGGGGCCCTGAATGAACATCCAATACCAGGGCTTACTAATCACCAGGAATTGGACCTTGGACTACCTACTTGGGCTGAACTATAGGCAATGTTCATGCTTCCAGAGGTAACTTTCTCCCACAAGAAAAAATAAATTTTGTTCCTTTTGCTCATTAACAACAGCCCACTGGTAAAATCTAAAAGGAAGGAGGGGTTTGGAGTGGGCAATGGATAACAAAGTTTGTCATGATATCTCCAGTTGGTATTAAGTCTTCTCATTACCATATTCAACTGGCCTAACATTTGTTTTAGGTGTTGCCCATGATGCCAAATAAATATGGGTCTGACACACTTAGCAGTGGGCTCAATGCCTGAGCATTTTGGGCACAGATCATCCCACTGGCAAAATGGTGTGCTTTGCAACTGTGTTACTCCAAAGCAATATTAACCCAGCAGAGGTGAGCCTCGCCATGCAGTGACCCTGGCATATTTACTAGTAGGCGCCCAGTGGGGGTTCCTCTTTCAATGTTCAGGCACTCAATGCCCAATCACATGACCCAGCTTTGGGAAAGGGTGATGCTCGCTGAAAGCCACCTCCCGGTCCTTGTCACCAACCACTTACCCCCACCCACTGTGATCCTCACCCTGTGACCCTTTCCTGCTATCACTTACACGTACCTGGGTACCTCCTCCTTCCAAGGTTTCTGGTGGGTATAGTACCAGCAACAGCCACCCTGATGGTGCTGCTGAGTGCAGAACTTTTACAGATGCACCATAGAAAGCATCCTTTTTGGATGTATCACAGCTTGGCATGGCTCCTACTCTGACCAAGACCGCAAGAAACTACAAGGGGTTGTGAAAGTAGCCCAGGCAAACCAGCCCTCCATCCATTGACTCCACCTACACTTCCCGCTGCTTCGGAAAAACAGCCAGCAAAATCAAGGACCCCATGCCCCTCAGACATTCTCTCTTCCACCTTCTTCCTTCAGGAAAGATACAAAAGTCTGCGATCATGTAATAATAGACTCAAGAATAGCTTCTTCCCTGCTGCCATCAGACTTTTGAATGGACCTACCTCATATTAAGTTGACCTTTCTCTGCACCCTAGCTATAAATGTAACACTACATTCTGCACCTCTCCTATCCTTCTCCCCTATGTACTCTATGAATGGTATGTTTTGTCAGTATAGCGCACAAGAAACAATGCTTTTCACTGTATCCCAATACATGTAGCAATAATACATCAAAAATCAAATCAAGGAGTTGCCAGTTTCTGATAGGTCTCTCAGTAGGCGGGATCTTTGCCCCACACGGTCCTTGATCCTGGAGAAGTCCTGCTATTGGCCTGTTAAGTGCCTGAGAGGCACAAGTTGTGCGGGACCTCCATAAATGAGGCAACATGGGACTCTCACCAACTCTCAAACCGGCAATCAAGACCACCATCACCTCCACAAGATTCCACCCTCCAGAGTGAGTCAGACAGAAAGATCTTGACAAGAGGACCGGACTGGTACTGCTGTGCCAAACAGGGGGAAAGGACTGTTTTTGTGTTCACCACTAAGTAGGGTGTTGGTGAAGCCATTTCCCGGTTTGAAGAGATGAGGCTTGTAGAGATTTAAATTCACATCTCTTCTTAAAAGTCCCTATGGAAATTGTAACAATAATGATATTAACTTTGTGCCTCTGCTCTCTTTGCAGGATGATATTGACCCAACATTACCACTGACCCTTGCTCTTCTCTGCAATCCGTTAACCATTGGCCGCTCTCAAAAGGAGCAATATCTAGATTTTTTTTATTCATTCGCGGAACATGTGTGTTGCTGGCTGGCCAGCATTTATTGCATAGTAAGAAGTCTCACAACACCAGGTTAAAGTCCAACAGGTTTATTTGGTAGCAAATTTGCTACCAAATAAACCTGTTGGACTTTAACCTGGTGTTGTGAGACTTCTTACTGTGCTTACCCCAGTCCAACGCCGGCATCTCCACATCATGACGAGCATTTATTGCCCAGCCCTAGTCGCCCTTGAGAGGGTGGTGGTGAGCTGCCTCCTTGAAACGCTGCAGTCCATGTGCTGTGGGTTGACCCACAATACCGTTAGGGAGGTAGTTCTAGAATTTGACCCAGCAATTCAATCCATTCTAGACATATTTCACGAGCAAAACCACACTGGACAGTGTTTGGCAGACAGCCCAGGACGCAGTATTACCATGGTAGTTACTAAAATTCATAGAATGATTTCAGGCCAACTAACAGCGATACAACCTACAGCAATTTCACAGAATCTTAATTCAGTGTATCTCAAAAAAAAAGATTATGGACTGAACTTAATGCTTCCCTTTTAGCAGGTTTGAAGGTGGTCACTGGGGGGGTGGTGAGAGGAATGATTTTTTTTATTCATTCATGGGACATGGGCATCACTGGCTGGCCAGCATTTATTGCCCACCCCTAGTTGCCCTTGGAGGGCGGTTGAGAGTCAACCACATTGTTGTGGCTCTGGAGTCACATGTAGGCCAGGACAGGTAAAGACAGCAGATTTCCTTCCCTAAAGGACATTAGTTAACCGGATGGGTTTTTCTGACAACTGGCAATGGTCATCAGGAGATTCTTAATTCCAGATTTTTTTTATTGAATTCAAATTCCACCATCT
Source organism: Mustelus asterias (assembly GCF_964213995.1). NCBI lineage: Eukaryota > Metazoa > Chordata > Chondrichthyes > Carcharhiniformes > Triakidae > Mustelus > Mustelus asterias. The sequence continues at coordinate 61,132,724 of NC_135821.1, read as the reverse complement.
GCTGTGGCAGGATTCAAACCTGGGTCCTTAGAACATTGGCTGAGTTTCTGGATTAATGGTCTAGCGATAATACCACTAGCCATGGCAATTCTGTGGGCAGGACATAAAATTCAGCCTGATGGTTTCCTCTTTTTTGTTTCCAATATGACTGTCAGAAATAAATATTACAAGAAATTGACCCCACTTCTTTCAGAAATTAATACCTTGTCTGAAAGAAACAAACTGGTTCAGGAGTGATTTCCAGTTAAACTTCAATCAAGATGTCAAAATCAACCAGGTTCTCAAGCTATTGAGGTCAAGTGTTTTATTAACCGTACTGTGCATGCAATAATATTTAGGCATACACTTGAACCATAGGATTTGCATCATGTTTGGGGGATTCAAATGGGCTATGTATTCATATTGACCAAATCCTTTAAATCCCAGATTAGCATTATCATTTGCCACCATATACTTTCCTTGTACCTGGATAATGTAATCTGCTGTCCACAATTCAAGATAAAGACAGCTCCATGTTAGGAGAACCAATCTGAGGTGATGACCTAGTGGTATTATCGTAGACGATTAATCCAGAAACTCAGCTAATGTTCTGGGGCCTGGATTCGAATCCCACCATGGGAGATGGTGGAATTTGAATTCAATAAAAAATATCTGGAATTAAGAATCTACTGATGACCATGAAACAATTATCAATTGTCAGAAAAATTAATCTGGTTCGTTAATGTCCTTTAGGGAAGGAAATCTGCTGTCTTTACTTGGTCTGGCCTACATGTGACTCCAATGTGGTCAACTCTCAACTGCCCTCTGAACAAGGGCAACTAGGGATGGGCAATAAATGCTGGCCAGCCAGCGATGCCCATGTACCACAAATGAATTTTAAAAAATCAGCGCCCACACCTTATTTGAACACAGTTAATATGCTGTTATAAACTGTTCATAAAACTGAACCAAAATAAATCATATGCATATAATCCAATTGCAACTGCCTGTTCTAAATCTGTTTGCTTATGTGTCATTCATACTAAATTAGTTTAAACTCTAAATAGAAAGCTAATACATTACACAAATGCCCTGTCCTTACAGCTCCAGCTCTGTACTGCAATGATTAACACGGGTGAAAATAAGTCAACTTTCAAACATTTTTAGTTCTAACATCCTTAACTTGGTGAAAGTAGGCACACTCTTCCTCCCTTTCTCATTCATGGCTCCCAATTAAGTTCTCATGAGACCAGAGCCAAACAACCTTTCCCTCTCTTCCCCCAATTCATTTCCCCCCCTTTTCCCCTTTCACTCTCACCTTCCCTCTCTCTCCCTCCTCCACGCTCTTTTCCTTTTCCTACCTCCCTCCATCTATCTATCCCTCCTGTCCCTCTCTCCCTCCTTCCTGTATCTCTTTCGCTCGCTCTCCTGCCTTCACTTCTTCCTGCGTTCTTCCTGTTTCTCACTGAGCAGCTGTTTATAGAGGGTGTTCCATGTTCAAAGCTCATTGGTCACTCCTTTAGAGTTGCTGTACATTGGTAGTTATTTTAAGAGATTACAATTTAAGAGTCAGACTTCCCTATTTAACAAAGGCTAAAAGCTAATAATACTACAACATGAAGATAATTACTGTTATTCAAGTCAATCTGATTAACTCTTTCCCAGCACAAGAACAGAGGATATATTCTGATTAAACCTGAAGCACACAAGAACGCAAGAAAAAGGAGCATGAGTCGAGTATTTGGTCCATCTAGCTTGCTCCACCATTCATTATGATATTGGTTAATCTTGGGCTTCAACTCCACATCCTGTCTGCTCCCCATATCTTTTAATGCCCCAAGAGACCAACAATCAGCTTGTCCCACCCTTAACTGTATTCAATGATGGAGCATCCACAACCCTCTGGGACAGAGAATTTCAAAGATTCAGAACCTTTGCGTGAAGTAATTTCTCCTCAGCTCAGTTCTATGTGATCACCTCCTTATCCTGAAAGTGTGCCCTTGTGCTTTAGAGTCTCTGAAAAAATATCTCCACATCTGTCCTATCGAGCCCCTTCAGAATCTACATCAGTGATGTTAGTGTACCTTTAAGAATGGTGTTTTTTTAAAAACATGCTCTCTACAGCTCTCAAGCTTTAGCTTGTGGAGCTGGTTTGTCTGCCAAGAGTCCTTTTATTGCTCCTTAAGTGGCTTAGATAGAGGTTGTTTGATTATTTTTACTTTGAGGTTGTTTATGACTTGGTATTGTTAAGAAATGTGTTTTAATTCATGCTCACATCCTTAGGTGATGTCATTGTTGGGGGAGAGAAAAAACTCTGGGTAGGTCATGTGACAAGAGTTTCAGTTTGAGAGTTCTGAAACTGCAGTTTAGTTTTTAGTTTTAGCAGGGGCATCAAGCAAGAAAGAAGCTGAAGTCTCTCTCTCTGTCTCCCTGTTCTATTTGGAAATTCTACTGGTTATCTCAAGGCAATGTTTTGCCTTCCAGAAGAAAAGTGCAGCATGCAAAAGTACTCGATTCTAGTCAAGTGAGATTTAATCTATGCTGCATTAAGCCTGTGAAAAGGTATTTGTCTATGAAAGGTTTTGGTTTGTTGGAACAGTTTTAATATTCAATTAAGGTTTAATACATTATTGTGGTTATTTTCTTTTGTTTTCTTTGTTTGTAATCAATAAGATGTATTGCTAATATTGCTAATCTGCTTTCTATGCATGTTGACTATATTCTTAAATAAACTTTGTTTGATAAAAGCTCCCTAGTGAGTTATTGAATCATATCTGAAGTGACACATATCATGCTCATCCTAGCCAAATTCAAGATGCAAAACTTATGGTTCTGGTGGTCTCCATAAAATACTTTGGAGTTTCTAACCTGAACCATAACACATCTATTTGTTTCTGCTTCATCTACCTTACTAGTTGCTTCTCAAATAAATTAGTTTAACAAGATTTCCCTTTAACAAAATCATGTTCACTTGTTCTAATCATTTCCAAATGCATTGTTAACACTTCCTTAATAATAGATTCCAGCATTTTCCCAACTAATGGTCTGTAGTTCCCTGTTTTCTCTCTCCCTCCTTTCTTGAAAAGCAACTTGCTTTTGGCAACTTTCAATCAATGGGACTATTCCCAAATCCAATGAATTCTAGAAAATCACAGCCAGTGCGTCCACTATCTCTGTATCTCCTTTAGAATCCTAGGATGCCCTAAATTTCATCAATACTTTTTTTCTGTTAATAATTTCCATGATTTCTTCATTCTATTTAGCCCCTAGTTTGCGGTCTATTTCTGGAATGAAACATATATCTTCTACTGTGCAGACAGATATAAAATATTTGTTCAGTGCCTCTGCCATTTCCTCACTCACCATGATATATAAGTGATTTGGAAGAAGATGTAGCTGGTCTGTTTAGTAAGTTTGCAGACGGCACAAAGATTGCTGGAGTTGCGGATAGTTATGAACATTGTCAGAGAATACAGCAGGATATAGATAGGCTGGAAAATTGGGCGAAGAAATGGCAGATGGAATTTAATCCAGATAAATGCGAAGTGATGCATTTCGGTAGATCTAATGCAGGGGGGAGCTATACAATAAATGGCAGAACCATCAGGAGTATAGACACACAGAGGGACCTGGGTGTACAAGTCCACAGATCCTTAAAGGTAGCAGCACAGTGGAGAGGGTGGTCATGAAGGCATATGGCATGCTTGCCTTTATTGGACGGGGCATAGAGTATAAAAGTTGGCATATGATGTTGCAGCTGTATAGAACGTTGGTTAGGCCACATTTGGAATACTGCGTCCAGTTCTGGTCGCCACACTACCAGAAGGACGTGGAGGCTTTGGAGAGAGTGCAGAAAAGGTTTACCAGGATGTTGCCTGGTATGGAGGGTATTAGCTATGAGGTGAGATTGAGAAACTAGGGTTGTTCTCCCTGGAAAGACGGAGGTTGAGGGGCAACCTAATAGAAGTTTATAAGATTATGAAGGGCATAGATAGGGTGAACAGTTGGAAGCTTTTTCCCAGGTCAGAAATGACAAACACAAGGGGTCACAAGTTCAAGGTAAGGGGGGCAAGGTTCAACACAGATATGTGGGGGACGTATTTTACACAGAGGGTGGTGGGGGCCTGGAATGCACTACCAAGCAAGGTGGTTGAGGCAGACATGCTGGGATCATTTAAGACTTATCTAGATAGCCACATGAACAGACTGGGAATAGAGGGATACAAACAGATGGTCTAGTTAGGAACACATGATCGGTGGAGGCTTGGAGGGCCGAAGGGCCTGTTCCTGTGCTGTATTGTTCTTTGTTCTTTGATAGTTTGTCCTGACTCTGATTCTAATCGACCAATGTTAACTTGAGCTCTTCCTTTTTATATACTTATAAAGGTTCTTACAATCCATTTTGAAACTACTGGCTCGTTTACTCTCACTTATGTTTTTCCCTTTTTATCAAATTTTGTTGGCTTCTAAAAAAAAACTCCCAGTCCTCAGACTTGCTACTGTTTCTTGCAATATTGTAAACTGATTGTTTTAATCTAATACTCCGCCTACCTTCCTGAGTGAGCCACGAATGAATCTTTCTTGCTGAGCTTTTGTTTTTCCATGGAATGTACTTTCATAGAACATTTTAAATTGTTTCCCACGGTTTAGTTGCAACCATACCTTTTAATCCATCTCCCAATTTATACCTTAACCAGCTCTCCCCCCATTTGGCTTTGTTTTAAGTTTAAGGTTTTTGTTTGTGACCGGAATGTGTTACTTTCAAAGTTAATCTGGAATTCAATAGTATTATGATTACTATTTCTCATTGGATCTTTTACTACAACATTGCTAATTAACCCTGCTTCATTACACAATACCAGATCTAAGATATCTATTTATTTATTATTTGAGTCACAAGTAGGCTGACAGTTACTGTGAAAATCCCCCAGTTCATCACCCATCTTCATCCCTAGTTGGTTCCAAAATGCATTAATCCAAGAAACTGACATTAAAATATTCCAGAAACTCAGCTTCTAAACCATTCTTGCTCATTTGTATGAAAATTATATGAATTGTATGAAAATATATGAAAATTAAAGCCCCCCCCCATACATACACACACAGACAATGATTACATTGCTTTTGTAACAAGCTCCAGTAACTTCTTGCTTAATGCTCTGTCCGATGATATAACTACTGTTTGACCTATAAGCTTTTCTCACCAGTGTTTTCTGACTCTTGCTATCTCTAATTTCTACCCATACTGATTCTACTTCATGATCTTTTGAGGCCAGATCCCCTATCTCTAAAGTCCTTATGTCATCCTTTACTATCTTCCTTTGTCATTTTGTCTGTCTTTCAGGAATATCGTGTCTCTGCAGTACATGAAAGGAAGAAATCCAAAATGTTCAAGGAACAAATTGGTGACCCATTTTTCAGAGAGGCAGGAGCCATTGCAAGTAATAAATCGATGGGCAGCAAAAGAACAACTGATCCATTAAGCCCCCACACACTATGATGGCTGAAGCAACCTGACTTTCCTGCTCTCGTTCCATGACCACCAGAGAGCACAGGGTCAATAAAAGCTCTGGAAATTTCCTCCCTGATCTCCTCAGCCACAGTCCAGGATATCACAAGGAATAAGTGTTATCTATGGAGACATTTACCTTCTGTATGATGTGATCCCTGCCCCACTCAGGAAACCAGTGCGACTCTTTAACTCTCTCTTGAGAAAAAAAAGAAAAACATTAATGCATATTTAATTTTTCAATCGACAAATTTTCACACGGCCAGATTTCGTGGGCCGAGTGGGAGAAGGACGGACTTGATGCCGGGCTGGATGCAATGGTGCAAGCGGTGGGGTGGGGGGTGCGTGGTGAGCATGAAAAGGCTCACTGCCCAAGGGTGTGGGATAGAGAGAGCATGAATGAATGAGTGTGTGTGGGAATGAGTGAGTGTATATGAGGGTGAGTGAGTGTGCGAGGCAGTGAGTGAGGCTGTGTGGGGGAGAGAGTGAGTGTGTGTCTGGCTCACTTGCAGCCTCAGGATTCTCACTCACCCCTATACACCAACACACAATCACACCCACGTACACGGTGGGTGAGGGTGAGTGAGCATCAAGTGATTGGGAGTGAGCCAGACAGACAGACTCTGTTCCTCTCATACTCTAATAATTATTTTTATTAATTACTTTTTAATCATCAATTTATTGCTTTAACATTGTTTCATCTTTGCTTAGCAAGTTGCTTCTTTTCTTCATACTTCAACTATTGTTTGAAATTCATGTTTGGAGAAGGGTAACATAAAACTCTTGGTATAAAAGCCCCTTATTTCAAATTTACTATAATAAGTAGACTAGGTTAAGGCAAAGATTACAAGGTGCCTTATATATAGAATAAGGATTCACCATGTGCCTCATACAATATCTGGAAAGGTATTGTTTGTATAACCACAATTCAACCAAGTATTATGAAATTCAACTATTATTAATGTGTGTCTTGTGAATCTCTGCCAACAAGTGTACTAACCGCTCAGCATGATGGGACATAGACAGTAAGAGACAGACCAAATTATTTTGGGACAAAGGAGCAAAGTGGAGCAGTTCTGCTTATCAGCTTGAGTGAGGCAACTTCAAGCAAATCAGGGCTTGGAATGTATGGGAGTAAATTGGTCCATGGTTAGTGAGGCTGGTGCAGTCTCTCAAGCTGATAAGACAGACCTGATTCTGCCAAGAAAATGACTCCTCTTACCAATTAAAATTTGCAGGTGTTAGAAAATATCCTTGAATCTACCAGATTTGCGTAGGTTTCCTACACAATGAGAGAAGAACTTTCAGGTGCAATGGATCAGTGATCTCCTAATCTTGCTGACAGGTAGAGCGTTATTGGCTAAGGTAATAATGTGTAATATTGTAATTGGACCCTCCAGTTTGGATGACAAGCTGAGCGGGAAATGTAAGTGTTCAGAAGAGTATATGAATCTCACACATGTACTGTTACGCCAGAGAGGATAGTCGGCACTCACTGACTGTTTTCTCTCCTGATGCATGCATTAGCAATAAAATAAACTTCCTTTCATTCTTTAATTACACGCTGTCTTTTACAGTCTCTGTATTGGTTGAGTGAGTTCAGCTGAGTACAAGACCCCCCCCCCCCCCCTCCGCCCAGGGACACACCGCAGAAAATTCCTTTTACAATGTTTAATGTGCTGATCTTGATCTTTCCCAAATGTGCTCATCGGCCCCTTAAGTGTGAAGACAATGGGAATGTGACTCCTCAAGTGAAAAGGTTGCGCAAGCCTGATCTCGGCTGATGCTCCAGTGTAGTACTGAAGGAATGCTGCACTGTTGGTGGTGCTTTCATTCAAATGAGACATTAAAATGAGGCCCTGGTTGTTTTCTACAGTGAATGTAACAGATCCAGTGGTGTTATCTCGAAGAAGAGCAGAGGAGCTCTTCCTGGAGCCCTGGCCAATATTTATTCCTCACCAAAATCAGAAAAAAAAGGATCGAATCATGACCATCCCGTGGTGGGAGCTTGCTATGCATGTTTTGCACAAAACACTCTCAAAGGTAACTCACTGCTTGTAAAACACAGTAGAAATTTCCTGAGAAGGGGAAGGCTCTGTATAAATGCAAGCATGTTCTTTCTTTGAAGGTCTCTTTCCACTTTGGTGCTGAAATTGTCCTTCAATCCCTACCTGAAAATGTGATTTGTAATTCTCTCAACCATTCCCAAAAAGCACCTCACCCTTTTCCCTTTCCGACCCCCCCATTTCACTAAACCCTTCCATTCTTCTGCCTTTCCCTTTCACCTTCTCTCTGCCCTTGGTGCTGATGTTAATGGAATTGGCTCAAGTCCCTGTGTACAATGAGAGGTGGCTGTGTTTCTAACAGATTCCCATCAACAGCAGTGGACAGCTGATAAGCCTCCAGTACAGGCAGGATTCGGATAAGAGTGGCACTGAGGGAAGAGGGGACCAATCAATATTGACCAGAAATGCTAGTGGAATATTGGGGGTAATTTTAACCCCCCCCTGAATATGGTGGTTAAAAACCTGCACAAAAAGCAGCTTGAACCCACCCATGTCCATTTTTAAAAATTCAGGACTTGGGATATGCAACCAACCTGCTCCCAGGAGGTGCTTTGGTCACTGAAATCTTTTAAGGAGGCTGTGTGACTCCATGTTAAAAGAGTTTGTGTTTTTCTTGGGCTTCAGGAAACCTGTCAGGCAAAAGGAGATGCGAAAGACTAGATCTATTAGGTAAATGCCTTTGCAGCACTGCTTGTGGGCCTGGAACAGGGATGTTCCCCCATGTGCAACAAGCTTACTTGTAAAACCCCCACCCCATCTACATGACCTCTTCTCATTGGGTGCCCCTAAGATTACTGACTCCCCACCTCCATCATGCCCAGTGACCACCAGCATGCACTCCTCAATTTAAGACCATCAGCTTCCAAATATTTCATCAATCTCTGATCCCCTCCCCTATTCTCGTTGCTCTGATACTTCCTCCCCATGTGCTTGCAATCTCTGATCCTCCACAATTTCTGATCCTTGCAATCACCAACCTCCTCCTCCAGCAATCACTGAGCCTCCCCTACCTACTCAATTTCCCATTACCTCACCAACTGCGCTCAACATATCCCCAGAAACCTGGAACTTACTAGTCAATCAGACAGGCATTTGGGTAAGTTCAAAGCAACCATGTACAACTTGGAGTTAAAACCTACTTTTCTGAGTATCCTGTCCATAACTCCTTCCTCCCCCTCACTAAAAACCTGTTCCTGTAAATATCAGGGCCGTTAATAGTTGGCATGTACAACTGCATCATTTAGCAACACCACTGCACAGTTTCCAATTTGCAACTTGCATTGCTACATGTGAATAAGAAAGGGGATAGATAAATTCCCCAACTGACAAGTATCAAATATCCTCCAGTTCAATCATTAACATCTCAACTATCACCAGGTGCGTTCCATGCTTGGATCTTTCAAGTGAAGCATTGAATGTTTATTTTTTATTCATTTATGGGATGTGGTCTTTGCTGGCTAGGCTAGCATTTATTGCCCATCTCTAATTTCCCTTGAGTAGTTAGTGGTGAGCTGCTTTCTTGAACTGCTGAAGTCCAAGCGGTGCAGACACACCCATAGTGCTGTTAGGGAGAGAGTTCCAGGTTTTTAACCTAGCCGCAGTAAAAGAATGGCAATTTTGTTCCAAGTCAGGATGGTGAGTGAATTGGAGAGGGACCTCCAGGTAGAGGTGGTGTCATACTAGATGGTAGCGGATTTGGAAGGTGCTGCTGAAGGACCCTTGATGAGTTCCTGCAGTGTATCTTATAGATGAAGACATTATTTATTGGTGGAGGAGGGATTGAATGTTTGTGGAAGGACTAGCAATCAAATGGGTTGCTTTCTCCAGGATGGTGTCAAGCTTCTTTATTGTTGTTGGAGCTGCGTGTATCCAAGAAAGGTGAGAGTATTCCATTACACTCCTGACTTGTGCTTGTAGATGGTGGACAAGTTTTGGGGAATCAGGAAGTGGGTTACTCATAGCAGAATTCCTAGCCTTTGAGCTGCTCAGGTAGCCACAGTATTTATATGGATATTCCAGTTCAGTTTCTGGTCACTGATAACCTGTCAGTGTGTTGATAGCGGGGGATTCAGCGATGGTAATGCCATTGCATGTCTCTCGTTGGATGGAGATTGTCATTGCCTGGCACTTGTGTGGCGTGAATGTTGCTCACCATTTATCAGCCCAAGCCTGGATATTGCCTAGATTCTTGTTGCATTTGGACATGGACTGCTTCAGTATCTAATGTGTCACAAATAGTTGCAATCACCGACATCCCAACTTCTGACTTTACAATGAAAGAAGGTCATTGGTGAGGCAGCTGAGGAACTCCTACAGTGATGTCCTGGAGATGAAGGATCACCAATAACTAGAACCATCTTCCTATGTGTCAGGGATGACTCCAACCAGTGGGTTCCCGTTGATACCAATTTTGCTAGAGCTCCCTGATGACACATTTGGTCAGATATGGTCTAGGTGTCATTCTCACCTCCCCTCTGGTGTTCAGCCTCTTTTGCCCATGTTTGAACTAAGGCTGTAATGTGGTCAGGAGCTGAGTGACCATGGCGGAACCCAAACTGAGTGTCAATGAGCAGGTTATCACGAAGCATGTGCCGCTTGATAGCATTGTTGATGAGTGTGATGATGTTACTGATGCAGCGATGTGGTGATGCGGTAATGAACGTTACGCATGTTGTGAATGCACTTATCTTTAGATCACACGAAGTAACAATGAGTGCTTTACTGCCAAGTGACCGTGGGAATCTTTTTGACCAAACTGCTTTGTTCTGCTGGTAATTTGCTAATTACTGAAAAGTTCACATCAATCTATCATGCTGTCCCTTTCACTAATGTATTGGAATTCATTAGATTCCTAATAGTTATGAGCAAAAGATGTGTACCCTCATTTTTCTGGTGGGTGTAGAAGACCCCTACACTATTTCAAAAAAGAGATGAGGAATTCTTATGATCTCAGGGCGGTACGGTAGCACAGTGGTTAGCACTGCTGCTTCACAACTCCAGGGACCTGGGTTTGATTCCCGACTTGGGTCACTGTCTGTGTGGAGTTTGCACATTCTCCTCGTGTCTGCATGGGTTTCCTCCGGGTGCTCTGGTTTCCTCCCACAGTCCAAAGATGTGCGGGTTAGGTTGATTGGCCTTGCTAAAAATTGCCCCTTAGTGTCCTGAGATGCATAGGTTAGAGGGATTAGCGGGTAAATGTGTAGGGATATGGGAGTAAGGCCTGGGTGGGATTGTGGTCGGTGCAGACACGATGGGCCGAATGGCCTGTTTCTGCACTGTAGGGTTTCTATGTTTCTATTTCTATGTTTCTTGGGTTCAGAAGAAGGGTCGTATTCAACACGAAATGTTAAGGTAAATTTTCCAGTCCCACCCACTGTGAGATTTGATTTGATTTGATTTATTATTGTCACATGTATTAGTATACAGTGAAAAGTATTGTTTCTTGCGCGCTATACAGACAAAGCATACCGTTCATAGAGAAGGAAACGAGAGAGTGCAGAATGTGGTGTTACAGTCATAGCTAATGTGTAGAGAAAAATCAACTTAATGCGAGTTAGGTCCATTCAAAAGTCTGATGGCAGCAGGGAAGAAGCTGTTCTTGAGTCGGTTGCTACGTGACCTCAGACTTTTGTATCTTTTTCCCGATGGAAGAAGGCGGAAGAGAGAATATCCGGGGTGTGTGGGGTCCTTAATTATGCTGGTTGCTTTGCTGAGGCAGCGGGAAGTGTAGACAGAGTCAATGGATGGGAGGCTGGTTTGTGGGAATCATAGTGGGTGGGATAGAAATTTTGCTGTATCATTTAAAGGTCTACTGGTCTCACGCGGGAATTTCCGGTCTCGGGGCGGGTGCAACAGGAAAATCCCACCCGTTAACTCTGCTTCTCTCTCCACAGAAGCTGCCTGACCGGCTGAGTTTTTCCAGCACTTTCTGTTTTCATTTCAGGTTTCTCCCTGCTGCCTTGGCCAGTATTGATCCCAGAGCCAATTAAACCAGTTTATCAGGTCATTTATCTCATTGCAGATTGCTTCTTCTGCCCTAATTCCTGATTGTGAGGGCTTGCTGTTCACCAACTCATCGTCACATTCCCTACAATGCAAGAGTGACTATATTTCAAAAGTATTTGATTGGCTGTAAAGCTATTTGGGATGTCCAGAAGTCATGAAACGTACTTTATAATGCAAATTCTATTGTACATTATTATTTTTCTTGTAATTGTCTCCATTCTCACCCTTTAGTTTTAGCATTTTGGTACTTTGCTTCTTCACCCATACTGAAGGTGGCCAATTTTTGATTTCCATTTACAGTTTTCTGAACTCTGTAGCAATTTAGAATCACCATTTCTCAATACTCAGCTTACTTTAAAGTTATAAAGTTTGATTAGCCTATTGGTTTGTAGTTTTAAAAAAAAATTATTTCACAGTATATGGGCTTTGCTGTCTAGGCCAGCATTTTTATTGCCCATCCCTAATTGCCCTTAAGAAAGTGGTGGTGATCTGCTTTCTTAAACCACTAAAGGCCCACTGGTGTGGGTACACCTAGAGTGTTGTTAGGAACGGTGTCCAAGGAATTTAACCCAACGACAGTGAAGAAATGGTGACATAGTTCCAAGTCAGAATAGTGTGTGGCTTGGAGGGGGGATCTTGGAGGTGATAGTGTTCCCAATACACCTGCTGCTCTTGTCCTTCTAGGTGGCAAGTTTGGAAGGTACCATGGTGATTCCCTGGAATTCTAACTCACTTTGAGATTCTATTCTAGGTCATTTTGATATGTTTCTCAAAACTCCAACATAGCAGCTTAATCAAAGGATGTTTATATTTGAATTGAATGTCTTGTGCCCCCCAGAACCCACCAACACATCCCACCACAGCACTCATTCCCTCATTCATTAACATAGACACTTATAAAATCCTGAGGGGTCTTGACAGCATCGATGTGGAGAGAATGTTTCCTCTTGTGGGAGAATCCGGTCCTCGGAGCCACGGTTTAAAAATAAGGAATTGCCCATTTAGAACAGAGATGAGGAGAAATGTTTTCTCCCAGAAGGTTGCAAGTGTTTGGAACTCTCTTCCTCAAAAGGTAGTGAAACAGAGTCTTTGAATATTTTTAAGGCAGTGGTAGACAGATACTAGGTAAGCGGGGGGTGGGGGGGTGAAAGGTTATTGGGAGTAGGCGGGAATGTGGAGTTAAGGTTACAATAAGCTCGGCCATGACCTTATTGAATAGCATAGTTGGCTCGAAGGGCTGAGTGGCCTACTCCTGCGCCTGATTTGTTTGCAGACTTCTTTACATATGTTCTGCATAATATAGACATTAGGGCAGGATTTTACGGCCTTGCTCGAGCAAGACCAGAAATTTATGCCCGAGGTCAAAGGACATTTCTATAGTCTGCCCCTCGCCGGCTCCGATTCTGTGGTGGGCGGGGCAGTAGAATTCCAGCAATTTGGTGGGATTTTTGGGCCGCGCTCACCCCGAAATCAGGAGATCCCACGCAAAGTCAATGGATCTTTGCATGATGCCCCCCCCCCCCCGACTACGATTCCTGTGGTGAGCAGAACAGGAAAATTCACCCCATAAGAACAAATTGGTTAATCTTTTAAAATTCATCATGGGATGTGGGCATCGATGGCAAGGCCAACTTTTTTTGCCCATTTCTAATTGATCCTGAAAGCAGTTGATTTGATTTGATTTATTATTGTCACATGTATTAACATGCAGTGAAAAGTATTGTTTCTTGCCTGCTATACAGACAAAGCATACCATTCATAGAGAAAGAAACGAGAGAGTGCAGAATATAGCATACAGTCATAGCTAGGGTGAAGAGAAAGATCAACTTAATGCAAGGCAGGTCCATTCAAAAGTCTGACAGCAGCAGGGAAAAAGCTGTTCTTGAGTCGGTTGGTACGTGACCTCAGACTTTTGTATCATTTTCCCGCTGGAAGAGAGAATGTCCAGGGTGCATGGAGTCCTTAATTATGCTACTGCTCTGCCGAGGCAGCGAGAAGTGTAGACAGATACAATGGATGGGAGGCTGGTTTGCGTGATGGACTGGGCTACACTCACGACCTTCTGCAGTTTCTTGTGGTCTTGGGCAGAGCATGAGCCATACCAAGTTGAGATACAACCAGAAAGAATGCTTTCTATGGTGCATCTGTAAAAGTTGGTGAGAGTTGCAGTGGACATACCAAATTTCCTTAGTCTTCTGAGAAAATAGAGGCATTGGTGGGCTTTCTTAACCATAGTGTCAGCAGGGGGGGACCAAGACAGTCGGTGAAGAGTCAGCCACATTGCTGTAGGTCTAGATTCTCAGATTTCTGTCCCGAAAGGACATTAAAGAACCAAATGGGCTTTTACAATAATTGACAATAGTTTGATGATTGCTGTTACTGAGACTAGCTTTCCGTTGCAGATTTTTTAATGAATGGGATTTTAATTTAACCAGCTGAGATTTGAACCCATGGCCCCAGAGCATTAGCCTCAGCTTCTGGGTTATTAATCAATGATATTACCACTATACCACAATCTATCAGAGTGCACTTGCTTTCAAATGGCCACATGGATGCTCATTAACAGAAGAACACCCCACAACAATAGCAACTTGCATTTTTGCTGCATCTTTGCTGCAGTAAGAGGCACCAAGGAGCTTCACGGGAGCGTTCCCAAACAAAATATAACACCGAGCCTCAGAAGGAGATATTGGGACGGGTGATCAAACTTTGGTTGGAGAGCTAGGTTTTAAGGAGCATCACAAAGAGGAGAGAGGGTCGGAGAAGTTTGGAGAGGTAATCCAGAGTTTAAGGTCGAGGTCTCAGAAGGTCTGTGTAACGGTGCATTTTCACAAATCTCATTAGAAACACAAAAGGTATTTATTAATAAGAAAAGCCGTCCAGCAGCCACCCGGCTGCCCTCATCCCCTACGTGTCTTCTGCCTAAGAGAGGACTCCACCCCCTGGGGTGATCATAAAATCCCCACATTGCAAAAGGAGGCCCTTTGGCCCATCGAGTCTGCACCGAATTTTTAAACAGAGCATCTTACCCAGGCTGACCCACATTCGCGACTCCACACATTTACCGTGGCTAATCTTCCTAACCTACACACCTCGATCACGCACTCTGTGTCCCAATTGGCTCCCCAAGCCAGGTGACCCTTACTCTGCTGTGTTTCCCAAAAAGGGACAACCACCACAGTATGTCTGCCAGTGGTGGAGCGATGAAAATCAGGGATGCACAAGGCACCAGAAATAGAGGAACACTGGGATATGTCAGACCCCATTTGGAGTATTGTGAGCAGTTTTGGGCCCCATATCTAAGGAAGGATGTGCTGGCCTTGGAAAGGGTCCAGAGGAGATTCACAAGAATGATCCCTGGAATGAAGAGCTTGTCAAATGAAGGATGGTTGAGGACTCCAGGTCTGTACTCGTTGGAGTTTAGAAGGGTGAGGGGGATCTTATTGAAAGTTACAGGATACTGCGAGGCCTGGATAGAGTGGACGTGGAGAGGTTGTTTCCACGAGTAAGAAAAACTAGAACCAGAGGGCACAACCTCAGGCTAAAGGAACGATCCTTTAAAACAGAGAGGAGGAGGAATTTCTTCAGCCAGAAAGTGGTGAATCTGTGGAACTCTTTGCCGCAGAAAGCTGTAGAGGCCAGGTCACAGTGTCTTTAAGACAGAGATAGCTAGGTTCTTGATTAATAAGGGGATCAGGGGTTATGGGGAAAAGGCAGGAGAATGGGGATGAGAAAAATATCAGCCATGATTGAATAGGGGAGCAGACTCGATGGGCCGAGTGGACTAATTCTGCTCCTATGTCTTATGGTTTTATATTGGGCGGCTGGAGGAGATCACAGAGCAGGCCATGGAGAGATCAAAGAGCAACAACCAGTTTAAAATGTTAAAATTATAATAAAGAAACAGAACACACCATTTATGTGATTTAAAACGTTTAGTGCAGGTTCTTTTTTTAAGAATGAATGTAACACAATAACATACTGTAAAACCATTTCAATGGGCCTTCAACTTGACCTTAGAATTTGCTTTGTAACATAACTCAAAGCAGCTTTCATCTCAGTGAGATCAGTCGGAATGTAAAGGGTTAACAGTCACATGTTGCCTGACTCCTTCATTGGTTTGTTTACTGGGGCAGGCGCCATTTTGCCAGTAATTGGTTGTGAGATGCAGGAAGTTGCCAGGGAGCCTCACTGAATCAGAAAATAACAGGTTCAAATCTATATAAAGTATAATAGCTGTACTGTACTAAATGAAGAAGTTCAGGAACATTTTCTCTTTGAAAACACCTTTCTGTCAGCTGCCAATTTTAGGTGGAAGATCGAGAGTTCGCGATGAGGCATTAAAAGGAAACTATTTCAGCCCCTTCCAATACATTGTTAGGTCATTGCTTTCACCGTTTCATTTCTGTGGGATTTCCTTTGACCTGGTTCCAGGTAAAGTTACAAAATCATTTGGCCTGAAAAATATAACTGTGTTTCAAGAGAAGTGAACTGCAAATGATCTCAAGGAAACCGTGGCGAACACAGTGGCTGCTGGGTTGCGCCATCAAACACAAGTAAGGTCAAGACTGGGGTAAAGAATAACACTGACATTCCTTGGAGCATCCGAGATCAAAGTGCCCCATCATCTGCCCCTTTCAATATTGCGCATGAGCGTTATCCTCAGTTAATTTGTGTTTTCCACATTTACTTCATATGGACCTTAAACCAGTTTATTCACATTCGATGATGGTTAAGACACAGGCCAGCTGACTCAAAATAAATAACTTTACAATGAGTTCACAATAAAAGAAGCAGAAAAAATTGCACATCAGTCATAGTTAAGGTTGCAAATTGAACCAAACTCTGATCTGCATTGTTGTGTTGGGAGGTGCGCGGTAAGCTCCCAATTGGAATGGATGCCAGAAGTCTATATATTGTCAGTCAGTATATTCAGGTTCCTGTTCATATCATGAGCAGATAAAGGCCAAAGTTACCATGAACAAAATAATGATGGTGGCAAATATCTCCTTTACATGTCATATATTTACAATTCTTATTAATACTGTTATCAAAAGTTATGAATGAGGTGACATGTAGTTTACTGACGTGAATTTAAAAAGCAGTCACTCATTCCGTTCCCTCCAATATTGGTTGCTATAAATTTTACACATCGTCTACCTAATCCTGTTAAAAAAAAATCTATCACCGACTATCTTTAGTGGAAATTGTGAACGCCTTTTGACATAATATAGTCAGTCGGTCTTTCTACCCAACTGACGTTCATGTACCAGCAATAACTCTCATCTGGCTCTCTCCTAATCCCACTCCAATCCAGTCTCGAGGAACCACATCAATCAAACCGACTGGTTGATCAAAAGGAAATTGTAAGCACGCAGCGGAACTATCTCACCTTAAAGGTTACATTCATATATAAAACAAGATAATAGAAAACAGCTTTTAAATACTCTTGCATGAAGATATCCCCAACAACACACCTTCCTTGATACCTTTGAATCCAATTCCAATGGCTTATCTCCAGTTCAGATCAAACTGTAAAGCTGGTGTGAACATTAGCGACTCCAACTCCAAGTCTGATAAAAACAGAGTATCGTGTAAAATCCAGAAATACCCACAGGATTAAATAAAGAGGGCTCTTTTCTCCTGAAAATAAAAGACTGGGAGATGGCCTTTTAAAGTCTTTAAAATTGTGAAGGATTGTCATGAAGGTGGACACAGATGATGTTTCCAGTTGGTTGTGGTGGTGATGAGAGGAGGGGGTGTTGATGGATAAGGCAAAAGCTAAAAACCATAAATATAATAAATATCTAACATTGTCACTCGTCAATCCAATATGGAATTCTAGAGAAACTTGAGACTGCTGTGAATGTGGAATTCACTAATGCAGGGAGTGATTGAGACAGATGCCTTGAATGAGAATCAAGGTAGGTTTATGAGGCATAAAGAAACAGGAGGACTTTGTTTGATGAGGATATGGAGTTAGATGATGCAAGGTGGAGGAAACCCGTTTGTCTGCATGTAGAATCTGACAGGTTCATTTTGCATCTCAGCCACACATCCAGTAACTCAGAGGAGAGCAGTGATTAATGAAATCGGCCCTGTGGATTTGCCCTTGTCCCTTCTCCGATTACCTTCACCGTTCCTGAGAGGCAGCTAACCCCCAGTTTAGCAGTGTGATCATTGCTAACACTGTTACTTAACACAAATGTGAATTTACACTATCTTTCTTTCTCTCTCTTTATACCTCTCCTCATTCAACCTCCACCAGCACCACCCGCCCTCCTCCCATGCCTCCCACGCCTCCCACACCCTCGCCAAAGTCAAAGGCCAGAATTCTCCCATCCTGCCCGCCACTGGAATCCTAGCGGGCGGGGAGCAGACCATGTAAAGGTCCATTGAAGTCAGTCGGGATTCTCCACTTTTCAGGTGAGCGCGGCTGGAGAATCCCACTAAAGGGCTCTTAGATAAAAGGAGGTGGCCATTTGGCCCATCTAGTCAGTGCTGTCTCTTTCAAGGGTCTATCCTATTAATTACACCCCTTGTCCTTTCCCCATAGCTTTGCCTTTTCAATTGTATATTAAATTCCCTTTAAAAAATGACCATTGAACCTGCTTCCACTACCCGCTGACTTGGCGTCACATCGGCATATTCAGCTGGGGGCATGGTGGAGGGGGAATCATGTGGCAGGGGCTTAAAATTGTCCAAATTCAAGGAAAGGCTTGTGTGACAGGCTAGGGGGGAGGGAGGTGGAGGAGGGGAAGCAATCTTCCCCAGCTCATAAAGTAGTCACTTACCTCCTGGATCCGACTACTGCTGCTTCCTTTTAGCTGCCAAACCCTGGGAAAACCATGCAGGAGGTACTGATTTCTAATCACTGCCAAAATATCAGGACTGGAACCTCATGTAAATATTACAATGTCAGAGAGGCTTACTCAGACACCCTGATCTTCATGTGGATCAAAACACAAACACGGGCCGGAGGGTGATGAATCTGGTTCAGGTTTTGCGATTGAGGTAATTATATCCCTTTCCTCCCCTCGATTCTCTCCCACCTGTCATTGTCACAGAGGAGGTTAAAATAACCCCCCAAAGGTTTGATCATTGCACAATTTATCTCTCTTAACCGAAACCATTTTCTTCAGCTAATACTGAACTGAGGAGCAGCTTTCAATAGTGTTGCGAATAACATTAAGGTTATTAGAAATGAGATTTCTTTGGCTGCTTATTTTTGTATAAAATAGTCCATCAAATGTTCCGCTTGTTCCCTTGTTAAGTTCCAGCTGTCCCTTTCCCCATTAGTCAATCTTCAGTCGATGGTTCTGGTTGCTGTCCACAAGCGCTCGTCCATTCTGCTGCCCATTGCGATGGTGCATCATCACCGTTTGTTTAGTCACTTGGAGCTTCTGTTGCTCCTCTGATGTACAGCTTGGTTTCTTTGGCAACACCAGGATGAGAACAATGGCGATGATATGTAAACTGAAGTACCAAGTCCTGAAGGTTCAAAATACACAAACTGAATTCATTGAACATAACATTTAACCTATTGTGCCTCTGCCAGCTCTTTAAAAGTGTAGACTCCAAAAGGAGATACTGGAGATTGTCAGGGTGACCAATCTGAAGGAAAGGGAAAAAAGGTGGGGAATGTCGGCAAGACCAGAAAACAGGAGTGGAGGAGTGCTGATGGGACCAGAGACAAGAACTGGTGGAGGGGTTCAAGGGGAGAATGTATACAGCATCAACAGGGTCAAGGAGGCTCAAATGAGTTGCTCAGATAAAGGACTATGCCCATCACAATATTCTACATATAATATAAAATATTTTACTTAGGTGGCCTGCTCAACCCTGTTGTGCTGTGCATACTACTCCCTTGAAGCTTGACACAGCAAACGCTCCTTCATTCTCCTCAATACACAAACACACACACAAACACACAACATTGCCCAACTGCCCCACCCCTAATAGACATTCTCAGCAGACTGTTTCCCCAAACCTTCTTGCCCCAGCTCAGTCAGCAGCCGCTCCCTCCTCCATCCCCCTTGGTCCTACCCGGACCCGCCTTTCCCTTGGGCCTATCCTAACCCTCCTCACAATCAGGCCTACTGGACCCTTATCCCCCTTGGGTCTATCCAAACCCTTCTCCCACTCAGGCCTACTGTACCCCCTTGCCCCTCGGGCCTATCCTAACCCTCCTCCCTACCAGGCCTACTGGACCCCCATTCCTCTCGGGCCTATCCTAACCCTCCTCCCTCTCAGGCCTACTGGGCCCCCATTCCCCTCAGGCCTATCCTAACCTTCCTTCACCTCAGACCTACTGGACTTACCCCCATGCCCCTTGGGTCTTCCTGGAACCCCTCCCTCGCTGGCCTGTCTAGACTGCCTTCCCCCTCAGGTCCCTGAAAGGAGGGTGACCTCATTATTAGCTATTTATTTGTTATGAATAACTGGGCCTTAAGTTACCTATACCAAATTCTGCTTTCCACGATAGCAGGGTGAGGGACATAAATAAAAAATCACTTGGAACTATTTTGTTAGTTTGACCCATTGAGTTACCTGTAAAACTTGAGTGATGTGTCCACAAACGGGAGGACAAATGGTGCCACAGTGTAACTCACAACCAGCTGTGTCGTCGCCCACGTCGCCACATCATAGAATGTCTTGCGTGTTGGTGAGACTAGGAAATAGGGCCTTAAATTGTTCCTAACCTGGATAAAAACAAACACACAGAAAAAAACATTAAACTATTTGACTAAATGGAGTTCGAATACAGATCAGTAATGGTCCAATCGAATGGTGATGTTCAAGATGAGAATGTCCGGAGTATTCTTTTTTTCTATGTTCCGAGATTTCCTCCCTATTCCAATTCTGGCCTCTTCCATATCCCACATTTTTATCCTCTGGCGGTTAGGCCTTCATGTTCCTAGGTGCTAAGCTTCGGAATTCCCACCTGAAACCTCTCCTCTATTTGTCTCATCCTTTAAGATGCTTTCTAGAACCTTACCTTTTTAACCAAGCTGTTAGCTCAATGCCTAATATCCCCTCATGCGGCTAAGTGTCAAAATTGGTTTGGTAATTGCTCCTGTGAGGTGCCTGGGAGCATTTTATTCGTTAAAGGTGCTACACAAGTACAAGTTGTTGCAGTTATTCTTATGTCCTCGTAGATGTTCTTTATTCGAACATTTTCATTCTCCAGAACCTTTTGCTCATCCATTGGTTGTCCTGGAGGTGGTGGTGGTGAGCTGCCTTCTTGAACTGCTCCAGTCCATGTGGGGTAGGTACACCCACAATGCTGTTAGGAAGGGAGCTTGGGGTTTTTCATAGAATCACAGAATCCTACAATGCTGAGGGAGACCATTCAGCCCATCGAGTCTGCTCTGACACCAATCCCACCCAGATCCTATCCCCGTAACCCCATGGATTTACCCTGGCTAGTCCCCCTGACACTAAGGGGCAATTTAGCATGACCAATCCACCTAACCCGCACATCTTTGGACTGTGGGAGGAAACTGGAGCACCCGGAGGAAACTCACACAGACACGGGGAGAATGCACAAACTCCACACAGATCGTGGCCCAAGCCGGGAATCGAACCCAGGTCCCTGGCGCTGTGAGGCAGCAATGCTAACCACTGTACTTTTTGATCCAGTAACAGTGAAGGAACAGTGATATATTTCCGAGTCAGATTGGTATGTGGTTTGGAGGGAAACTTGCAGGTGTTGGTTTTCCCAAGCGCCTTCTCCCTTCATCCTTCTAGATAGTAGAGGTCGTGGGTTTGGAAGGTGCTGTTGAAGAAGCCATGGCAATTAGTGCAACTCATAGATGGTACACACTGCAGCCAGGGTGCACCGGTGATGGAGGGAGTGAATGTTTAATGTGGCCACTGGGATGCTGAACAAGTGGGCGGATTTGTCCTGGATGGTGCAAAGTTTCTTAAGTGTTGTTGGAGCTGCACTCATTGAGGCAAGGGGAGAGTATTCTATCACACTCCTAACTTGTGCCTTGTAGATGGTGGGAAGTTTTGGTTACATTGGAGATGAGTTACCCACCACAGACTACCCGACATCTGACAGGTTCTGCTGGACACAAGAAGCAATCTTTTGAAGGAATCACTCGTTGGAGCTATTGCATTTCCATTTCACTCTGAACTTTCAATTTCTCGTTAATTTATTTACGTGATGTGGGCGTCGCTGGCTAGGCCAGCATTCATTGTCCACCCCTAATTGCCCTCGAGAAGGTGGTGATGAGCTACCTTCTTGAACTGCTGCAGTTCTTGTGGTGTAGATACATGAATGCTCTCATTATCTTTGGATCTCCGGCATCCATTCAACGCCATTCCTTCATAGTTTGTCTTACCCCCGCTTCCCAATCCCATGGTTCTCATCACTCTGGTCTGACTCAATATCCCGTTGCTTTGATTTCATTGACTTTATTTTAAATCAGCAGAAAATTGTTTGAACTTTGCAACTGATTCCCTCTGTTACTCCTTCTCTCTTGTTCCATTCCTCCAATCCTGCTTCACATCATTTTTCTTATGATTTAATTTGTGTTTTGTTTAATGGTCTGACAGGATTATTGACAGTGAGCAATATATAGCAGATACTCCAACCATGAACAGCACATTACAGCAGTGACAGCTCTCCATAAGGCCATTGGTCATGGCGCTCTTGCCTCTCGGTCAGACCAGCGGGTGCTTAAGTCACAAACCAAAATCTTGAGCACAAAATCTAGGCTGATATTCTCCACAGTGCTGAACTGTTGGAGGTGCTGTCTTTCTGATGAGGCATTAAATTGAGATGGCACATGTCCTCTCAGGTGGATGACAAAGATCCCACTGCCACTGATTTGAAGAAGAGCTCTGGAGTTCTCCCCAATGTCCTGGCCAATATTTATCCTTCAACCAACGTCAGGAGAGACAGATCATCCAATCATTATCACATTACTCTTTGTGGGAGCTTGCTGTGAACCAATCGGCTGCAGCATTTCCTATACTTCAATAGGGGAGGCAAAGGCCTAGTGGTATTATCGCTAGACTATTAATCCAGAAATTCAGCTAATATTCGGGGGACTTGGGTTCGAATCCCGACACGGCAGATGGTGGAATTTGAATTCAATAAAAATATCTGGAATTCAGAATCTACTGATGACCACAAAACCATTGTTGGAAAAACTCATCTGGTTCATTAACATCCTTTGGGGAAGGAAATCTGCCGTCTTTACCTGGTCTGACTTACATGTGACTCCAGAGTCACAGCAACATGGTTGACTCTCAACTGCCCCCTGTACAAGGGCAACTAGGGATGGGCAATAAATGCTGGCCCATGTTCCATGAATGAAAAAAAAACAGCGACTTACTTCAAAAGTGCTTCATTTAACTGTAACGAGCTCTGGGATGTTCGGAGGTTGTGAGCAGATTTATTTAAATGCGAGTGAATATGAGGTACGACAGTAACTTGCAGACAAATACACTGTTTCCTGAGGGGAGGGGTGGGGGGGGGGGGGGTTCCATCCCATCCCAGATTGGGGAGTGGGGGGGGTGGGTGAGTGGTCTTGCAGTAGTGGAGCATTCGGACCCCAGAACTTTGAGTGTCTACAACTCTTTAGGTATAAACTATGTTGCAGAACACCAGCCCAAGATGTCCAGTGTCACTTACTGTTCTTGCTGCCAGTGTCATGAGCATTCCTGTGATGAAAGTGAAGTAGTAACCAGGGTAAACACCGTGCCATATTGCAGACAGGAGGAACGTCATCAATGTAGAATTGAAAGGACATCGATCATAGCAAACTCTAATGGGAGACAACAGCAACATTAATTATATTAATAATCATATTAATGTATAGAAACGCACGCACGCACACCATACTGATGTATAGATACGAAGATTCAGGGAATCATAGAATGCCAAAGCCCAGAAGGAGGCCATTCAGCCCATCATGCCTGTACTCTATAGTAAAGTTATCCAATTAATCCCACTCCCTACCCTTTCCTCATGGCTCTAAATATTTCCTTCAATTACAAACCCATTTCCTTTTGGATATTACGATAGAATCTGCTATCACCACACTTGAAGGGATCTGCATTCCAGATCACAATACCCTATTGTGTAAAACTTAATCATTCAAATACCAACCCCCCCCCCATTCCGCACCAATCTAAGACAATAAAATGTTCCGAAACAGACTATGAGCTCGTGCTGTGCGACAGAACAGAATTACCTACTCTTTGAGCCACAGTGCTGTCTGTATGTTCCAATTGTCAATGAACATCTTCATGCTAGTTGCAAACTGAAAAATAAATCATCAATAAATTATAGTTCAGCCATTTTGTGGTAAAGGTGTGTGCGTGTGTGTGCATGTGTGTATGTGCGTGTGCGTGCATACATGTATGTGCGTGTATATGCATGCGTGTGCGCATGTGTTGTGTGCATGCATGCGTGTTTGTGTCTGTGTGCATGCGTGTGTGTATATGTGTGTGTACATATCTGTGTGTGTACATGTCTGCATGTGAGTGTGTGTGTGTGTGTGCGTGTATGTGTCTATGTGTGTATGTGTGTGTGTGTGTGCGCGTGAATATGTGTGTGTGTGTGTGTGTGTGTGTGTGTGCGCATATTTCAGTTCTTACCTCTACGTTAAAGATGTTAAGATTGGAGATCAGATCCCAGCGAGGTTTACCACGACTGTCATATCCACTGAATCCAAACCCTGCGGCATTATTGACGGCATCGGCTGTATGCAAAACAAACACAGTCACAACCAATCCCACCAACCCTGTGCCTCCTGGCCAACGCAACCGAACAAATCTATTCTTCACATTATACACTGGGTGTCAGCCAGGGTTCAGTGGTAGCACACTCACCTCTGGAAATTCAAACTCCTACTCCAGTAACTTAAACATCAAACCTAGGCTGACAGATCAGTGAGGGACTGAACATTGTCAAAGGTCCTGTCTTTCAGATGAGATGCTAAACTAGCTGCATCTAGTTGTCCCTGAGCTGGTTGTGATGGGAAATAGACTGTTGTCCATCTCCTTATGGGACATACCTTTGCCAACAAAATCTAGAGAGAAATGCAGTGGCTTTTGTCAAAGTTCAATCTTGAGCAGCTCCGTGATGCTATGTTTTAGGATCTATTCCTGAGGAAGCACACTGAGACAAATGTCAGCTATGGCTGGAGGGTCATCAACTCAGTGAAAGATGCCATTTGGTCTGCCCGAAACCTGTTGGTCCTCCAGTGCAAGAAATTGTCCTTGACCGAGTGTTGCAGACTGGCACATTCCAAGGTCCAGGGCCATGTGCTGAGGGACGCACTCACGCTTGGGGCAGCCACTGCCAAGGCGCAATGGACAAAGGACAACTTTGAAGGCCTTTCATCCATGGTACAGCGAGGGGCTGGAAGATCTGTAGAGCCCTGTGGGCTGTATGCCAGATATTGAATATACAATGCGAACATCAAGAGTACTGAAATTATATTGAGACACCTCAGAGTGGAACATGCTGCACAGAGATAAGTTGACCTTTATTACACTTCCTGCAATTTTCAAGCCATAGAATCCCTACGGTGCAAAAGGAGGCCATTCAGCCATAAAGCCCACTGTGGTAACAATCCCACCCAGGCCCTATCCCCATAGCCCCACATATTTACCCTGCTAATCCCCATGACACTATGGGGCAATTTAGCATGGCCAATCCACCTATCCCTCACAATTTTGGACTGTGGGAGGAAACCGGAGCACCCAGAGGAAACCCACACAGACACGGGGAGGGAGAATGTGAGGACTCCACACAGACAGTGACCCGAAGTCGGAATTGAACCCAGGTCCCTGGCACTGTGAGGCAGCAGTGCTGGACTGTTTAGTAATGCACTTTCACAAATTTTATGAATGAAGTATATTTTTGGGATAAAACAATTCAGCGCCATTTTGGGGAACGCAGTGGAGTTCTTCTCAGTATCCTGGCCATTGTTTATCCCTCATTGCTGTTTGTGGGAGCTTCAGACAGTCAATGTAGCTGCTACATTTCTTTCCTGATGGCTTAGCTGAGACGAATTGTCAAACTCATGATGAACTGTGAGGGGCCACACTTTAGCCTCCTAGACATGAAAGAGTGAGAGAGGGAACAAACCTTCAGGCCATTAATCTCAGAGGTGGCATGGGGAAGTTTGAAACCAGAGGCTAAATGACAATTTATTACCAATTCGTGTACAGAATAAAGGAACAGGAGGAGGCCATTCAGAAACTTGAACCCACTTGATCAGAACACAGCTGACCTAGATCTTAACTCTATTTACCCACTACAGTTTTGCAACCTTTAATACCTTGGTCTAACAAAAATTTATCAATGGTAATTTTGAAATTGTTAATTGACCTCAAGGATTCTCCCCATGTCTGAACTTACAGGATTTTAATGAAGATGTGACTAGTGAGGTTGATGGAGGGGAACCGGTAGATGTGGTGTTTTTGGATTTCCAAAAGGCATTCGATAAGGTGCCTCACAAAAGGTTGCTGCAGAAGATTGGGGCACACGGAGTTGGAGGTAGGGTGTTAGCGTGGATTGGGGATTGGCTATCCGACAGGAAGCAGAGTCGGAATAAATGGGTGTTTTTCTGGTTGACAGATGGTGACTAGTGGCGTGCCGCAGGGATCGGTACTGGGGCCTCAACTGTTTACTATTTACATAGATGATCTGGAGGAGGGGACTGTGTAGGGTAACAAAGTTTGCTGACGACACAAAGATAAGTGGGAAAGTGAATTGCGTGGAGGAAGCGGAAGGTCTGCAGAGAGATTTGAATAGGCTGAGTGAGTGGGCGAGGATCTGGAGATGGAGTATAACGTTGGCAAATGCGAGGTTATTCACTTTGGAAGAAATAATAGCAAATTGGATTATTATTTAAATGGAAAAAAATTACAACATGCTACTGTGCAAAGGGACCTGGGGGTCCTTGTGCACGAGTCGCAAAAACTCAGTCTGCAAGTACAACAGGTGATCAAGAAGGCAAATGGGATGTTGGCATTTATCGCGAGGGGGATAGAATATAAAAGCAGAGAAGTCTTGCTGCATCTGTACAAGGCATTGGTGAGGCCGCAGCTGGAATACTATGTGCAGTTTTGGTCCCCTTACTTGCGAAAGGATATATTGGCCTTGGAGGGAGTGCAGAGAAGGTTCACCAAGTTGATACCGGAGATGAGGGGTATAGATTATGAGGAGATATTGAGCAGATTAGGTTTGTACTCGTTGGAGTTTAGAAGGCTGAGGGGTGATCTTATAGAGGCATATAAGATAATGAAGGGGCTGGATAGGGTAGAAGTGGAGAGATTCTTTCCACTTAGAAAGGAAACCAGAACTAGAGGGCACAGCCTCAAAATAAAGGGGGGTCAGTTTAGGATAGAGTTGAGGAGGAACGTCTTCTTTCAGAGGGTGGTGAATCTCTGGAATTCTCTGCCCACTGAAGTGGTGGAGGCTACCTCGTTGAATATGTTTAAGTCACGGATAGATGGATTTCTGTTCGGTAGGGGAATTAAGGGTTATGGGGAGCAGGCAGGTAAGTGGAACGGATTCACTTCAGATCAGCCATGATCTTATTGAATGGCGGGGCAGGCTCGAGGGGCTAGATGGCCTACTCCTGCTCCTATTTCTTATGTTCTTATGTCTGCGTGGGTTTCCTCCGGGTGCTCCGGTTTCCTCCCACAGTCCAAAAATGTGTGGGTTAGGTTGATTGGCCATGCTAAATTGACCCTAGTGTCAGGGAGACTAGCAAGGTAAATGCATGGGGTTACGGGGATAGGGCCCGGGTGGGACTGTTATCAGAGTGCAGTCCTGATGGGCCGAATGGCCTCCTTCTGCACTGTAAAGATTCTATAACATTTTTGGGGGCAGAGAGTTCCAGATTTTCACTGTTGTGTGTGTGATTCCTGCTATGACCCCTGAACAACCAAACTAAAATTATCAGGTCATGTCCCCTTGTTCTGGGCTCTCCAAACAGAACAAAAGAATTTCTATCGAATCTTTCACCAATGCTAAACACTTCGATTAAGTCACTGTTTAATCTTCTGTGCTTGCCTTGTCAAAGCAATCAATCTCCATGATTCACCCCTATAGAATGTGCATCCACTTACATATTGCCATATGACCTGTGCACTGGTGCTGCAATGTGGGAGGGTACTGGAGGTTCCTCCCCGGGGGGCTACAGGCCTGGCATGTAAAAGCAGTCGAAGACCTCTATAATAAACTGTTGGCGTTATCTATCGCCTGTGTCCTCATTCCTGGCCAAACACACATCAATACATGGTGCCAGGAGCTGGTTGAGACGGCACTGAGACTCCGGCACGGCAATCAGTTTACTTTTGATAAGAGTGTCCCCAACAACTGGAAGCAGTTTGAGAAGGAATGGCGCGTTTACTGCAATGCTGGTCTGTCTGACAAATCAAAGAAAGTCCACGCCTACACTTTGTCGAACATGGCAGGCCCGGAGGCTGTGGAGAAATCAGAATCCTTCACATTCCAGGAGGAGGAAGACCAAGAGGACTCCGAGGTCCTACCAAATAAATGTGAAGTCTTCTACATGCCTGTAAAAACTGCAATCATGGATAGGCACATTTCCAACACTCCCAGTCAGAAATCCAATCAATCGATACGGTCGTACATCTCAACACTGAAAATTCTGGCAAAAAGAAAATTGCAAATTTGGTGCCGTCACTGATGAACGTGTCAGAGACCACATAGTGTGTGGAACACACAGCGACTGTGTGTGAAAGCACATTGTCGCTGTGTATTCCACACACTATACGGTCTCTGCGAAAAAACCTTCACATTGGAATCCATCATTAATATTTGCATGTTGAATGAACAGTCCGAGAGGAGCATTGAACAATTAAGAGAAGCTGAAGACTTCAGGACAAAATGCACCCTGCTCAAACTACAATGTAAGAAGTCTCACAACACCAGGTTAAAGTCCAACAGGTTTATTTGGTAGCAAATACCATAAGCTTTCGGAGCACTGCTCCTTCGTCAGATGGAGTGGAAATGTGCTCTCAAACAGGGCACAGACACAAAATCAAGTTGCAGAATACTGATTAGAATGCGAATCCTACAGCCAGCCAGGTCTTAAAGGTACAGACAATGTGGCGGAGGGAGCATTAAACACAGGTTAAAGAGATGTGTATTGTCTCCAGACAGGACAGCTAGTGAGATTCTGCAAGCCCAGGAGGCAAGCTGTGGGGGTTACTGATAGTGTGACATAAATCCAACATCCCGGTTTAGGCCATCCCCATGTGTGCGGAACTTGGCTATCAGTTTCTGCTCAGCGACTCTGCGCTGTCGTGTGTCGTGAAGGCCGCCGTGGAGAACGCTTACCTGAAGATCCAAGGCTGAATGCCCGTGACTGCTGAAGTGCTCCCCCACAGGAAGAGAACAGTCTTGCCTGGTGATTGTCGAGCGGTGTTCATTCATCCATTGTCGTAGCGTCTGCGTGGTTTCCCCAATGTACCATGCCTCGGGACATCCTTTCCTGCAGCGTATCAGGTAGATAACGTTGGCCGAGTTGCAAGAGTAGGTACCGTGTACCTGGTGGATGGTGTTCTCACGTGAGATGATGGCATCCGTGTCGATGATCCGGCATGTCTTAGAGGTTGCTGTGGCAGGGTTGTGTGGTGTCATGGTCACTGTTCTCCTGAAGGCTGGGTAGTTTGCTGCGGACAATGGTCTGTTTGAGGTTGCGTGGTTGTTTGAAGGCAAGAAGTGGGGGTGTGGGGATGGCCTTGGCGAGATGTTCGTCTTCATCAATGACATGTTGAAGGCTCCGGAGGAGATGTTGTAGCTTCTCCGCACCGGGGAAGTACTGGACGACGAAGGATGAATGAACGGATGAATGAACATCGCTCAACAATCACCAGGCAAGACTGTTCTCTTCCTGTGGGGGAGCACTTCAGCAGTCACGGGCATTCAGCCTTGGATCGTCAGGTAAGCGTTCTCCAAGGCGGCCTTCACGACACACGACAGCGCAGAGTCGCTGAGCAGAAACTGATAGCCAAGTTCCGCACACATGAGGACGGCCTAAACCGGGATGTTGGATTTATGTCACATTATCAGTAACTCCCACAGCTTGCCTCCTGGGCTTGCAGAATCTCACTAGCTGTCCTGTCTGGAGACAATACACATCTCTTTAACCTGTGTTTAATGCTCCCTCCACCACATTGTCTGTACCTTTAAGACCTGGCTGGCTGTAGGATTCGCATTCTAATCAGTATTCTGTAACTTGATTTTGTGTCTGTGCCCTGTTTGAGAGCACATTTCCACTCCATCTGACGAAGGAGCAGCGCTCCGAAAGCTTATGGTATTTGCTACCAAATAAACCTGTTGGACTTTAACCTGGTGTTGTGAGACTTCTTACTGTATTCACCCCAGTCCAACGCCGGCATCTCCACATCAAACTACAATGACCAGCACCTACAAAAAAGCAGCACATGCTTTGCATTTACCAAGCGCTGTAACAACTATGGTAAATTGAATCACTTTGTCAAGCGTTACAGATCAAAGGCATATCAACCAGCCACTGTCACAAGACATGCTGCAGCCAGCTGCCTTCCCGAAGCTAAGCGTATAAACAGAGTGAATGAGCTGGGGATAAATCAAAATCTTCAGCCTGTGGAGGCATTCTCCAGTGAGAGTGTGTTGACATTACTCACAACAATGGGCAGGATTTTACAGCCTTGCTCGGGTGAGACCGGAAATTCCCGCCCGAGGTCAACAGAGATTTCTGTTGTCAAACCCTCGTCCGCTCCGATTCCGTGGCTGGGGGAGGTGGTAGAGTTCAGGCCAATGCCAAACTGAAAGTCAAAATTGACCCCGGGGCAAAATGGAATAGAACATTACAGTACAGTACAGGCCCTTCGGCCCTCAATGTTGCGCCGACCTGTGAACCCAATCTAAAGCCCATCTAACCTACACTATTCCAATATCATCCATATGTTTATCCAAAGACCATTTAAATGCCCTTAATGTTGGCAAGTCACTACTGTTGCAGGCAGGGCATTCCACGCCCTTACTACTCTGAGTAAAGAACCTACCTCTGACATCTGTCCTTTATCTATCACCCCTCAATTTAAAGCTATGTCCCCTCGTGTTAGCCATCACCATCCGAGGAAAAAGGCTCTCACTGTCCACCCTATCTAATCCTCTGATCATCTTATATGCCTCCATTAAGTCACCTCTTAACCTTCTTCTCTCTAACGAAAACAACCTCAAGTCCCTCAGCCTTTCTTCAAGACCTTCCCACCATACCAGGCAACATCTTGGTAAATCTCCTCTGCACCCTTTCCAATGCTTCCACATCTTTCCTATAATGCGGCGACCAGAACTGTACGCAATACTCCAAGTGCGGCCGCACCAGAGTTTTGTACAGCTGCAACATGACCTCATGGCTCGTAAACTCAATCCCTCTACCAATAAAAGCTAACACACTGTACGCCTTCTTAACAACCCTATCAACCTGGGTGCCAACTTTCAGGGATCTATGCACATAGACACCAAGGTCTCCCTGCTCATCCACACTACCAAGTATCTTACCATACCATTAGCCTCTGTATTCCTGTTACTCCTTCCAAAGTGAATCACCTCACACTTTTCCGCATTAAACTCCATTTGCCACCTCTCAGCCCAGCTCTGCAGCTTATCTATGTCCCTCTGTAACCTGCAACATCATTCTGCACTGTTCACAACTCCACCGACTTTAATGTCATCCGCAAATTTACTAACCCATCCTTCTACGCCCTCATCCAGGTCATTTATAAAAATGACAAAAAGCAGTGGCCCCAAAACAGATCCTTGTGGTATACCACTAGTAACTGAACTCCAGGATGAACATTTCCCATCAACCACCACCCTCTGTCTTCTTACAGCTAGCCAATTCCTGATCCAAACCGCTAAATTGCCCTCAATCCCATGCCTCCGTATCTTCTGCAATAGCTTACCGTGGAGAACCTTATCAAACGCTTTACTGAAATCCATATACACCACATCAACTGCTTTACCCTTATCCACCTCTTTGGTCACCTTCTCAAAGAACTCAATAAGGTTTGTGAGGCACGACCTACCCTTCACAAAACCGTGCTGACTATCCCTAATCAAATTATTCCTTTCTAGATGATTATAAATCCTCTCTCTTATAATCCTTTCCAAAACTTTGCGCACAACAGAAGTAAGGCTCACTGGTCTATAATTACCAGGGTTGTCTCTATTCCCCTTCTTGAACAAGGAGACAACATTTGCTATCCTCCAGTCTTCTGGCACTATTCCTGTAGACAATGACGACATAAAGATTAAAGCCAAAGACTCTGCAATCTCCTCCCTAGCCTCCCAGAGAATCCTAGAGTAAATCCCATCTGACCCAGGGGACTTATCTATTTTCACACTTTCCAGAATTGCTAACACCTCCTCCTCATGAACCTCAATCCCGTTTAGTCTAACAGCCTGTATGTCAGTATTCTCCTCGACAACATTGTCTTTTTCCTGAGTGAATACTGATGAAAATTATTCATTTAGCGCCTCTCCTATCTCTTCGGACTCCACGCACAACTTCCCACTACTGTCCTTGGCTGGCCCTAATCTTACCCTAGTCATTCTTTTATTCCTGACATACCTATAGAAAGCTTTAGAGTTTTCCTTGATCCTACCTGCCAAAGACTTCTCATGTCCCCTCCTTGCTCTTCTCAGCTCTCTCTTTAGGTCCTTCCTGGCTAACTTGTAACTCTCAAGCGCCCTAACTGAGCCTTCATGTCTCATCTTTACATAAGTCTCCTTCTTCCTCCCCTCAAGAGATTCAACTTCTTTAGTAAACCACAGTTCCCTCGCTCAACCACTTCCTCCCTGCCTGACAGGTACATACTTATCAAGGACACACAGTAGCTGTTCCTTGAACAAGCTCCACATTTCAATTGGGCCCATCCCCTGCAGTTTCCTTCCACATCCCATGCATCCTAAATCACGCCTAATCGCATCATAATTTCCTTTCCCCCAGCTATAACTCTTGCCCTGCAGTATATACCTATTCCTTTCCATCACTAAAGTAAATGTAACCAAATTGTGGTCACTATCAACAAAGTGTTTACCTACCTCCAAATCTAACACCTGGCCTGGTTCATTACCCAGTACCAAATCCAATGTGGCCTCGCCTCTTGTTGGCCTATCTACATACTGTGTCAGGAAACCCTCCTGCACACATTGGACAAAAACTGACCCATCTAAAGTACGTGAACTATAGCTTTTCCAGTCAATATTTGTAAAGTTAAAGTCCCCCATAACAACTACCCTGTTACTTTCACTCCTATCCAGAATCATCTTTGCAATCATTTCCTCTACATCTCTGGAACTTTTCGGAGGCCTATAGAAAACTCCCAACAGGGTGACCTCTCCTTTCCTGTTTCTAACCTTAGCCCATACTACCTCAGTAGACGAGTCCTCATCAAACGTCCTTTCTGCCACCGTAATACTGTCCTTGACTAACGATGCCACACCTTCCCCTCTTTTACCACCTTTCCTGATCTTACTGAAACATCTAAATCCCGGAACCGGCAACAACCATTCCTGTCCCTGCTCTATCCATGTCTCCAAAATGGCCACAACATTGAAGTTCCAGGTACCAACCCATGCTGCAAGTTCACCCACCTTATTCCTGATGCTCCTGGCGTTGAAGTAGACACACTTCAAACCATCTTCCTGCCTGCCGGTACACTCCTGCGACCTTGATACCTTATTCATGACCTCACTACCCTCAACCTCCTGTACACTGGAGCTACAATTCAGGTTCCCATCCCCCTGAATTAGTTTAAACCCTCCCAAAGAGCATTAGCAAATTTCCCCTCCCAGGATATTGGTACCCCTCTGGTTCAGGTGTAGACCATCCCATTTGTAGAGGTCCCACCTACCCCAGAATGACCCCCAATTATCCAGGTATCTGAATCCCTCCCTCCTGCACCATCCCTGTAGCTCGGTGTTGAACTGCTCTCTCTCCCTATTCTTCTCCTTGCTAGCACGTGGCACGGGTAACAAACCAGAGGTAACAACTCTGCTTGTTCTAGCTCTAAGCTTCCACCCTAACTCCCTGAATTTCTGCCTTACATCCCCATCCCTTTTCCTACCTATGTCTTTGGTGCCTATGTGGACCACAACTTGGGGCTGGTCCCCCTCCCCTTTAAGGATCCCAAAAACATGATCCGAGACATCGCGGACCCCGACACCTCGGAGGCAACACACCAACCGCGAGTCTCTCCCGTTCCCACAGAATCTTCTATCTGTCCCCCTAACTATGGAGTCCCCAATGACTAATGCCCTACTCCTCTCCCCCCTTCCCTTCTGAGCAACAGGGGCAGACTCTGTGCCAGACACCTGTACCCCATGGCTTACCCCTGGTAAGTCCCCCCCCCCCCCGCAACAGTATCCAAAACGGTATACTCGTTATACAGAGGAACGGCCACAGGGGATCACTGCTCTGACTGCTTCTTACCCCCTCTAAACAGTCACCCAAGTATCTTCATTTCTAGGAGTAACTACCTCCCTGTAGCTTCTATCTATAGCTGCCTCTGCCTCCCGAATGATCCGGAGTTCATCCGGTTCCAGCTCCAGATCCCTAACACGGTCTTCAAGGAGCTGGAATTGGGTGCACTTCCTGCAGGTGTACTCAGCCGGGACACTACTGGTGTCCCTCACCTCAAGCATGTTTTGTCAAAACCACTGCTGAAGAAATCGAGCCCCGTGCTGCACTCGATTCCACCCACAAAGTCAACCCTGCTGCATGTGGTGGACAGACCATACACACAGAAGGCACAGTCACTTTGGACTATACGCAGGGCAAATTTCAATTCCATGCAGTTGACCAGGATGTTAAACCGCTGTTGAGTCTCCATGACAGCATTGTACAGGGACTAATCCACCCTGGGCTGAATGTACACTACTTCCAGCAACAAGAGATGCTGGAATACAGGGGACCTGTTTGACTGCGACGTTATTGGGATGTTGCCTGCTATGGTATCACATGAGGCTGGGTGATTCAATGCCACCCACTGTCTGTACTCCAAGAAGAGTACCCCCTTGACAGGAAATAGAAGGCGAACTAGACAGAATGACAATACTGTGTGTTAGAGTTGAGGCCATGGAATGGGTCTCCTCAATCCAGAAGCTAAAGAGACACTTTGTTATTCCACAACGGCTAATGACGGACAATGCCAGGCAGTTTGTGTGCAGGGAGCTTGTGCACTCATGGGAGTTTGAACATGTTACAAGCAGCCCCCTTTATCCACAATCGAACGGTTTGGCGGAGCGTGCAGTGCATTCAGCAAAGCACCTCCTCGAAAAATGCTTTTGTGGCAACTCAGATTTTTATGCTGCGTTGCTTAGTCTGTGCAACCCGCCAAGGGAAAGTCTGCCCTCACCAGCGCAGAGAATGTTCTCCAGATGCACCAGGACCATGTTGCCAAAACACTGTTGCAGCCTAAAGTGGAAATGAATGTGAAGGAAGCTCTTATGAAACAACGACGAAGAGGAAAGAGCTACCATGACTGCAACATTCGCAGTAACTTCATTGCAGTGTTAATGTAAGCCTTATTGTAAGCTCCAAACTCTGGAGCTGGGCCAGACAGTCAGAATACAAACTATGGAGGGTTATGACAAACTGGCTGCAAGGCACAGCCATGCTCCCCAAACCAACAATTACACGGTCTCCTCAGATGCTGACACGTCTGTCAGGAACCGGTGGCATCTGCTTCAGGTACCTGAACCAGCCCCACAAAGTGCCATAGAGGCTGACACACAGTCTGCAGTCCATACCAGCTTTTTCTGCCAGCTTTTAGTTCAGGTTCGCGCTTTGTGTATTCAGGTTCTCCATTGTTTGTTACTGCTATCTCGGTCCTGTTCTTTGTATGTAGTTACAGATTGTCCCAACTAAAAATAGGGATGATATAGAATGTGCTTCCATTCACATATTGCCAAATGAGCTGTGTACTGGTTGATGTGGGGGGAGGGTACTGGAAGTTGCTTACACGTAGCTACAAGCACAGAGTGCAAGGGCAGTCAATGACTTCTGTAATAAATTGTTAAAGTTATCGCCTGTGTCATCATTCCCGCACAACCACAGGACAATACAAGCCTTTTAACCCCAATATAATTCCAGTGCGGCTGAGTTCTACCCCTTCAAAGGCCCCATATATCCTTGATGAGATGCGGTACCCAAACTGTATGCAGAGATCTAAATGGAGCCTGAACAGAGCTCTGCCCAGCCATAGCATAACTTCATGCCCCCTTGAGATGAAGGCCAATATTCACTTTTTAAATTACTTTTTCTGTCTGTCCACTAGCTCTAAAGTAAATAAAGTTTATTTATTAGTCACAAGTAAGCTTACATTAACACTGCAATGAAGTTACTGTGAAAATCCCCTAGTCGCCACACTCCGGCGCCTGTTCGGGTACACGGAGGGAGAATTTAGCGTGGCCAATGCACCTAACCAGCACGTCTTTCAGGCTGTGGGAGGAAACCAGAGCACCCGGAGGAAACCCATGCAGACATGGGGAGAACGTGCGAACTCCAGACAGACAGTGACCCCAAGCTGGGAATGCGAACCTGGGTCCCTGGCGCTGTGAGGCAGCAGTGCTAACCAGTGTGCCACCGTGCTGCCCGCTTTGTACACGGGCCCAAAAATCTGCCGCATGGTTCAATGTTGTTCTTACCAATGGTCCACGCAAAATAATACTTGGGTCTGCAGGCGAGGAGAGAAATGTAGAGATACAGCAAACGTGTGGGGATTGATGCTGTGGCCACAAAGGTGTCGTCTGTGTTGTAGGAGACGGGAAACAGTTCCAGAAGCGACAGATGCATGAACGCACACACAACACAAATCAGTATCTTATATCCAACAGCACCCTGCAGAAAGAATCAATTAAACTCCAGTCACTGAGGAGATCTCACAGCAACAGCTGATTCACCCGTTAACTGTGCACCGTCCTGGGTACAGGAGGGCAGCAATTTATCCCTCGTCACCTTTCCCCCCAAGTGTACACTCCAGAACACATACCTCTGCTTGGTTTGTTTATAGAGAACAGCCCAATCTTACTAAAGATCAGAGAGATGAGGAGAATTTATTTTTCATGAGGCAATTTATTGCGATCTGAAATGAAGACGATTGTCTAAATGCTGAAAAAGGGAAGTTTATAGGGTACTGGGCAAGGCCAGGGTGCCATGGCTAGAGAGGACCCACTGTATCCATTGCTGGTGACACCAATTCTCCACGGATGCCAGGAGTTACAGTGACTGGACATTTGAAGACTGAGGGCAGGATTTTCCGGCCACGCTCGCCCTAGGGCTGGAAATTTCCGCCCGGAGGTCAGCGGACCTTTGCATGGTCCACCCCCGCACGCTACGAATCCTGTGGCGGGCGAGACGGGAAAATTCCACCCTAAGAGTTTTTGGTCGGTGTCAAAGAATATGGGTTAAAGACAGATTAATGTGGGAATGCGGATCAAATGCAGATGAATGGGAATATGGATCAGAGGCAGATTAATGTGGGAATACGGATCAGAGGCAGATTAATGTGGGAATACGGATCAGAGGCAGATTAATGTGGGAATACGGATCAGAGGCAGATTAATGTGGTTTGCTGTCGATTAAATACTTTTCAAGATCTGATCACTGTTGTAGGGAATGGGAGAGTCAGCCTCCCACACAACAGCATCCAACAGACAGTGATAATGACCAGGTAATCTGTTTTAGTGGTTTTAGTTGAAGGATAGAGATTGGTCGGGGGAACACCCCGGCTGTTCTTTGAAATAGTGACCATGGGATCGGTTATATCCACCTCAGAGGGCAGGGTGGGCCTCAGTTTGATGTCTGATCTGAAAGACAGCACCTCCAACAGCGCTGCATTCCCTCATTAGAGCATCAGCCTCAACGTTGAAATCTTTGGAGTGGAACTGGAACTACCAACCTTCTGACTCTGAGGGGACTCCGAGCTGACAGCTAAACTGTAAACCATTCCAATATTTAAAAAAAAAGAGGGGAATTAACCTCGGATACACAAATCAAACTATTTGTTAAACTTCAATCCTAAACTTGCGAGATGCTTCCTGTCACTGGGCAGCGATCCGTCAGCACTTGTACAAGAGCTTGCAGTGAGCCAACACAGCCACAATGGGGAGCTCTTTACAAAGAAAAGGGTTAGAACTGACTGGTGTTTCCTGCAACAACTAGCAGCAAAAATCAGCAATCCTGCACTAAGGCAGTGAGTTCAGAGATATCACACTGCACACTGAAACTACCCCACTATTCGGACACAACTACAGGAAGAAAAATTAAGCATTTTTCCAGCTTTTTAAAAAATTCATTTGCGGAACATGGGCGTCACTGGATGGCCAGCATTTATTGCCCATCCCTAGTTGCCCTTGGAGGGCAGCTGATAGTCAACCACATTGCTGTGGCTCTGGAGTCACATGTAGGCCAGACCAGGTAAGAACGGCAGATTTCCTTCCATAAAGGACATTAATAAATCAGATGGGTTTTTTCGACAATCGTTTCATGGTCATCAGTAGATTCTTAATTCCAGATATATTTTATTGAATTCAAATTCCACCATCTGCCGTGACAGGATTCGAACCCACGTCCCCGTAACATTAGCTGAGCTTCTGGATTAATAGTCTAGCGATAGTACCACTAGGCCCATTGCCTCAGATTGGTTCCCAGCTGTGACTCTGGAGTCACATGGAGGGCAGGCCAGGTAAGGATGGCAGATTTCCTTCCCCCACAGGACATTAGCAAACCAGTTGGGTTTTTCTGACAATCGACAATGGTTTCATGGTCATCAGTAGATTCTTAATTCCAGTTTTTTTTATTGAATTCAAATTCCATCAACTGCCGTGGTGGGATTCGAACCTGGGTCCCCAGAACATTAGCTTAGTTTCTGGATTAATAGTCTCCCGATAATACCACCAGGCCATCACCTTTGCTGCATTTAGGCAAAGAGCATTCTGACTGTTTGATCACATCTTTAGTCCAATTCCATCCTCTCCACCTCCCTCATTACTGCCCAAGGCTGGTTCTTAAAGGGATCTGGAGTCAAGCAGCTGTGGATCAGTGTGTTTAAAATAAATACATCCTGGTGTCCTAAACATGCCTGCCGTGGACCGTGCATGTTCCCGTCAAACTGGTGTCCCTTGTTTTAAGTTTATTTTCTTCATTCCGTTGAGCATTTGCTTCCAAAAACAACACATTGAACCGGAGGATCCACTTATAAACTCGCTGCTTGTTTGTAGGATTTTGCAGAGTGCCCCAATCGCCTGCCACACTCCCCACATAACAATGTTAACTAAACTTCACAAAAAGTGCTTCATTGGCTGTAAAATTCTTTGGGGGCATCCTGAAGTCAAAAAAGCTGTTATAAAAAGACAAGTTCTTTCTTTCTAAAGGAACAGAAGTGATATGTTGATTCACTTAGACAAAGAGGAGGTGGCTCATGTGGAACAGAGATGCCAGTATAGATCCTTTGGGTTGAATGGCATATTTTGTGCTGTAGGTTCAATGGAGCCTTGTTACTTATTCTAGCTCTCCTTTATAACTGGAGTTGTTCCCTGATTCTTTATGTTACCTTTATTCCTTACAGCTACTCTTGCTTTTATGTTTAAACCTGCATTATTCCTACCATATTACTCTGACTAGACACCCAGCAACAACCGCCGACCCCCCGCCCCAACACTCCACATCTTCTTAGTTCAAAACCTCATCCACAGCCCTATTTACCCTTTCCATTCGGCCTCTGCTCCAAGGTTGGGTCAGCCCTGTCGCAGAGCACATCTCCTTCCGAGCCCAGCGCCGGGCGCCATGGTCCTGCAAAATGGAACTCCCTCCCTCCTACGTTTGTCTTCCTGATGTGCTCATCTCCATGTCAATTAGCACATGGCCTAGAATCATAGAACCCCTACAGCACAGAAGGAGGTCATTCAGCCCATCGAACATGCTCCAACAACAATCCCACCCAGGCCCAATCCCCGTAACCCCACATTTACACCTGTCACTAAGAGGCATGGACAATCGACCTAACCTGCACATCTTTGGACAATGGGAGGAAACCAGAGCACCCAGGGGAAACCCACACAGACACGGGGAGAATGTGCAAACTCCACACAGACAGTCACCTGAAGCCGGAATTGAACCCGGGTCCCCTGCGCTGTGAGGCAGCAGTGCTAACCACTGTGCTGCCACCCATAACTTGGTCTTGACTTGGTCATAATCCTGAGGTTATCACACATTTGCCCCATCAGGAAACCACATGAACCATTCTGAAGGAGGATAATGTCACCTTGAAACCTTGCATAATCTCGCGGGAATAAATAAAAAGGGAGGTCCCTCGATTCCCCCTTCCCCCAACCCCCTCTCACCCCCATCCCATCCCTACCGCCCACTGGATTCACGATCTTGTTCCGAGCTGAGATTAACCTCTGGGATTTTCCTCCTAAATGATATATATTTTACATATCTGTTCTCTGCTGCCTCCTCCATTGATCCCCAGAGCTATATCGGCTATTGAATATAAACAGTGATCTCAGCCATCAAGTTGCTTCAGAGGGAAGTTTTGAAAACTCACCTCAATTTCACAAAAAATAATAAAGGTGAATGGAATGTGGTTTCTGTTTCAAGGGGGCTTCAATACAAAAGTGCAGAAGTTATGCTTCAGTTATACGAAAATCTAGATAGACCCCGTCTGGAGTAATGTGTTTCATTCTGCACAGCATTAATTGAATGAGGGAATGGTTACAGCACAGAACGAGGCCATTCAGCCCACCAAGTATAGTCCAGCTCTATGAAGGGGCAATTCACCAAAAGCCACTCCCCTGCCTGTTTCCCATGGCCCTGCTATTTTTTCAGATAGTGATCTAATATCCTTTTAAAAGTTTCAATTGATCCCATCTCTGCCACGTTCCCAGGCAGTGCATTCCAGATCCTAACCACTCACTGCACGAGTAAGTATTTCCTCGTGTTGCCAACGCTCGTTTTGCCAATTACCTTAAATCTGTGCCCCTCTCATCCTCAATCCTTCCATCAATGAGAGCAGTTTCTCCCTATCCACTCTGTCCAGACATCTCATGATTTTGAACACCTCTATCAGATCTCCTCTCAATCTGCTCTTCTTCACGTAAACAATCCCAACTCCCCCAATCTAAGTGACTGAAGTTCCTCATCCCTGGGACCACTCTCATGAATCCTTTCTGCACTTTCTCTGCACTTTCTCGAATGCCTTCACAATCTTTCTATAGTGTGAGGCACAGGACTGGACACAGTACTCCAGTTGTGCCCAAACCCAGTTTTCCGTATAAGTTTAATATAACTTCCTTGATTTTATACACTATGATCCTATTGTTAAAGCCTAGGATGTGGTACATTTTATCAACCACTCTCTCAACCTGTCCTTCAATCTTCAGGTGATTTATCCTCAGATATATCCAGATCCCTCTGTTCTTGCACTCTCTTTAAAATTGGAATAAAATTAAAGGACGTGATCTTACTGGCCATTCACGCCACCCTCCCGTTGCAGTGAGGTTGGAGAATTTGGCGCCCAGCCAAATCTCCGCTCACTGCAGCAGGATGGGAAAATCCCACCGGCGTGAATGGCCGTAACATTCCAGCCTACATTGGGGTTACAGTGCAGGTACGTAAATCTATGTATGTGCTTTTACCAATGGCCAGTTTGTGAGCTTACCAGGGATGAAGGTTCATCAGGGAGACGCTTGTTGCTCTTGTTCCCATTAGCAAGAGGCTTCGCTCCCACCTCAAAGGTTTTGCCCTCAATGAAGCTGATGTAATCGTTGAATGAGATCAGAGGTCCTGCCAAGATTCCCATGAAGTTGAGGTTGTAGCTTAAATACTCAAGAAAAGTTGGTATTCGCCTGAAAGCCCAAATAAACACGTCTCATTCCAAAAATGTTATAGAGAGAACGATATGTACATAAGATATTACATCACAGCATTTGAATTCAGGACTGTAACCAATGGGGTGGAACTTGGTCATGATGTCCAAACATCTTCTGATGGCTGGTGTGTGACACTTCAAGTCAATAAGTGCCTCCTGGAGGTCAAAAGTCTGCCTGTAAATCCCATTCCACAACCACATACCACCCTCATTCTCTCTCTCTCTCCTCCTCACACTGGCTTTTTCCTATTTCTGATACCAGTGTGTTAGCCCAGGATTATTCTGTATCAAACCATGATAGGGCCAACTGTGCTGATGTAGTAACGGGATGCAGGTTAAGGATAGTAATGTTATTAGTCCATCAGATCCATTAGGACAGTCGATCTTTGTGACTTTGCTAAGGCCTCACGATTCATTCATTCAAGGGCACCTCCCTGTCTGTAGAGAGGAACAGTAAGAAATCTCGCAACACCAGGTTAAAGTCCAACAGGTT
This sequence comes from Mustelus asterias, assembly GCF_964213995.1. Lineage (NCBI taxonomy): Eukaryota > Metazoa > Chordata > Chondrichthyes > Carcharhiniformes > Triakidae > Mustelus > Mustelus asterias. The sequence goes on along the minus strand of NC_135821.1, from coordinate 61,090,744 downwards.
TATTTGGAATCACGAGCTTTCGGAGCGTTATCCCTTCATTAGATGAGACTCACCTGATGAAGGAGCAGCGCTCTGAAAGCTCATCATTCCAAATAAACCTGTTGGACTTTAACCTGGTGTTGGGACTCTTCTTGCTATGCCCACCCCAGTCCAATGCCACATTATAGAGAGGAAAATGAGCTCTTCTGAGTTTTGAAGTTCTTGAGGGTTTTTTTCTAATGAAGTTTTCATTTTCAATTCCCTCCATGTCCCTGCCCCTCCCTATCCCTATAATTTCTTCCAAATCTACAGATCTCAACGATCTGACCTCTGGAACACCCCTCCACTATTGGTGCCTGTGCTTTAACTGCTAACCACAGAAAGAAGCATAGAAGCGTTATAGTGCGGTAAGAGGCCATTCAGCCCATCATGTCTACACCGGCCAAAAATGAGAAAATAGAGATACAGAAACTAGCCAATCATTTTAACCGCACTTTCCAGCACCTGGTCCATGGCGTCACAGGTTACAGCACTCTAGACGCAGATCCAAATACCTTTGTTTCTGCCCCAACCACCAACTTAGGCAGTGAATCCCAGAAGCCCACCACCCTCTGGGTGACAAGGCTTTTCCTCATGTCCCCTCTAACCCTTCTACCAATGACCATAAGTCTATGCCCCCTGGTGATTCGCCCCTCAGCCGGGGGAAACAAGTCTTTCCTGTCTATCCTATCAAGGCCTCTCAATTTTGTACACTTCAATTAGGTCACCACTTAGCCTCCTCTGTTCTAAGGAAAACAACCCTCACCTCTCCAATCTCCCTTCATAGCTGTACTTTTCAACACCTGGCAACATTCTCGTAAATCTCCTCTGCGCTCTATTCAGAGTAATCATGTCCTTCCTGTAATGAGGTGACCAGAACTGTACACAAAACTCCAGCTGTGGCCTAACCAGCATTTTAAATAGTTCCATCATTATTGTATTCAGTACCTCGCCCAGTAAAGGAAAGCATTCCCTTTGCTTTCTTAACCACCTTGTCAATCTGCCCTACAACCTTCAAGGAACTGTGGACATGCTCTCCAAGGTCTCTCACTTCCTCAACCCCTCACAATGTCTTCCTGTTTATTGAATATTCCCTTGCTTTGTTTGTCCTCCTCAAATGCATTACCTCACACTGTTCCGGATTGAATTCCATTTGCCACTTCTCTGCCCACCCAAACAAGCCATTGATTTGATTCTGGAGTCAACAGTGATCCTCTTCATTATCAACTACATGGCTAATTTTTGTATCACCTGCAAATTTTCCAATCGTGTTTCCCGCATTCAAGTCTAAATCATTAATATATACAGCAAATAGCAAAAGTTTAAAGTTTATTTATTAGTATCACAAGTAGACTTACACCAACACTGCAATGAAGTTACTGTGAAGATTCCCTAGTCGCCACATTCCGGCGCCTGTTTGGGTACACCGAGAGAGAATTTAACCAATGCACCTAACCAGCACATCTTTCAGACTGGGGGAGGAAACCCACACAGACACAGGGAGAACCTGCAGACTCCACTCAGACAGTGACCCATAAACCCAGGTCCCTAGCACTGTGAGGCAGCAGTGCGAACCACTGTGCCACCATGCCGCCCCAATAGGTCAAGGGCCCCAATACTGAGTCCTGTGGAACACCACTGGAAATTGCTTTCCATTCACAAAACCATCCATCAACTAAAGGCCTAAGCTCTGGAATTCCTTTGGTAAAGCTTTGGTAAACCTTTCCATCTCTCTAGCTCTCTCCCCTCCTTCAAGAGACTCTTTCTAACTTTCCTTCGACCAAACTTTGGACATCTAACCTAATATCTCATGATATAACTTGGTGTCAAATCTTCTTTGATAATGCCCCTGTGAATCATTGTGGGATAGTTTACTTTGTTGGAGGTGCTATATAAAAGCGGATTATTGTTATTTGTTACTTAACTAAAGTTAACAATAAATGCAACGAATATCACTGCATGTGAACAAGCACAGTTCCAATCACCAGTGTTTAAATCGCATTATGCAGTATTAGAATTGAAACCAAATTACGTAGAATTCCTTTAACCCCAGTTTGGTGAATATACTAATTTAGCTTAACTAGTTTGGATTAACACCTCCAATGGATATCAGATGAATGGTATTGCACACAAACAGTTATTTAAAGTTTAAAGTTTAACTTTGCACTTAACACTGCAATTCCCCGAGTCGCCACACTCCGGCGCCTGTTCAGGTACACGGAGGAGAATTTAGCATGGCCAATGCACCCTAACCAGTATGTCTTTCGGAGTGTGGAAGGAAACTGAAGCACCCAGAGGAAACCCACGCAGACACGGAGAGAATGTGCAGACTCCACACAGTCATCCAAGCTGGGAATCAAACCTGGGTTCCTGGCACTGTGAGGCAGCAGTGCTAAAAATGTGTCATTTTCAGAAAAATAAAGTTTATTTATCAGTCACAAGTAAGGCTGACATTAACACTGCAATTAAGTTACTGTGAAGTTCCCCTAGTCGCCACAGTCCAGTGCCTGTTCGGGTCAATGCACCTAACCAGCACGTCTTTCAGAATGTGGGAGGAAACTGGAGCACCCGGAGGAAACCCACGCAGACACGGGGAGAATGTGCAAACTCCACACAGACAGAGACCCAAACCGGGAATCGAACCCAGGTCCCCAGCGCTGTGAGGCAGCAGTGCTAACCACTGTGCCACTGTGAAGATGTCACTCATTGCAATTCCAAAACATCCTTTCTTTGATGTGCATTCTATACCTACCTCACTGCTAAACGTTTCTGTGATGGTTTCAGTTCACTTTCGTCTCGAGCCAGACCTGAAAGGAATTAAGACAAAGAGGTCTGGGTTCATTTCAACAAAGGAAACAAACGCATTGATATATCCAGGCATGGTGAAAGCAGAGAAGGAAACCAATTGGCATCAATTATTGCACTTCATCAGAACTCAAAACACACCGAGTACAATAAACTAATTTGAAGTGTGACTGATTTGGTAAACATCACAGTCAATGGGTGCACAGAAAGATCCCACCAGTTGCAATTAACCTTTTTCAGGCAATGATTTGTTGGGGGGAGGAATGTTGGCCAAGCCACTGTGACCGGGATATCTTCTTGGAGTTGCTGCCATTCCTGGTAAGGGAATGGGACCATCACCCGGAGGATTCCAATGCTTCTCTTCAAATAATTGCCAAAGAATCTTTCACGTCCATCTCAACTGGCAAACCTGAGGATAAAAATCAAGGCAGACTCTCCAGTGCATTAGCACTGAGGCAATGTCAAATGCCCCATCTTTCAGCCGAGATGTTAAACCAGGGCCCCTCTCAGGTGTTTGTTTAAAGTTTATTTATTAGTGTCACAAGGAGGCTTACATTAACAATGCATTAACACTACTGTGAAAATCCCCCAGTCGCCACACTCCGGCGCCTGTTTGGAAACACGGAGGGAGAATTTAGCATGGCCAATGTACCTAACCAGCACATCTTTTGGACTGTGGGAGGAAACTGGAGCACCCGGAGGAAACCCACGCAGACACGGGGAGAACGTGAAGACTCCACACAGACAGTGACCCAAGCCAGGAATCTGGCACTGTGAGGCAGCAGTGTTAACCACTGTGCCACCATGCCACCTGTAAAAGATCTCATGGCACAATTTTGGGAAAGAGCAGGGGAGCTTTCCCCAATGTCCTGGCCAATATCCATTCCTCAGCCAGAGTCACTAAAATAGAATATCCGGTTATTTACCATATCGCTGTTTGTGGGATCTTGCTGTGCACAGATTGGCTGCTGCATTTCCTACCTTATAACAATGACCACACTTCCAGAGCAGTTCATTCACTGTAAAAGTGCTCTGGTGAATCCTGAGGTTCTAAAAGGCACTATACAAATGCAAGTCTCTTACTAGGCTTCATAGAATCATAGAAACCCTACAGTGCAGAAAGAAGCCATTTGGCCCATCGAGTCTGCACCGACCACAATCCCACCCAGGCCCTACCCCCATATCCCTACATATTTACCCGCTAACCCCTCTAACTTACGCATCTCAAGACAGTAAGGGTCAATTGAGCATGGCCAATCAACCTAACCCGCACATCTTTGGACTGTGGGAGGAAACCGGAGCACCCGGAGGAAACCCACGCAGACACGAGGAGAATGTGCAAACTCCACACAGACAATGACCCAAGCCGGGAATCGAACTCAGGTCCCTGGAGCTGTGAAGCAGCAGTGCTAACCACTGTGCTACCGTGCCGCTTGACGCCACAGCTGAAGGAAAGCATACCTGACTCCCCAGGTACTCCACTGGATAAAAGAGGCTAGATTCCGATGCTTGAACTGTCAATCCCAGAAGTAAAGGGCAAATTACCAACTGAGCCACAGCTGTGTGTTTATTGTGATGAGCATCTAGTGATATTCTGTGACCAATTTAGTAGTGACTACATGCATCAAAGTGTTTTGTTGCCTCCACGTGGACTCCATTTTGGATTCTTACACATCCCTGATTTCTCCACTGTAGCATTGGTGGCTGTGCCCTCACGCTGAGGTCTCAAACTCTGGAATTCCCTCCCTAAATCTCCCAGCCCCTCCGCATTAAAATCTATCTTTTGCTCAGTTTTAAGGCCACCTGCTTTATGACCTTGTAAGTAGCCAGATGTCAAACATTGTGATAACCACTGTTATGAAGTGCTGTGTGATGTGTTTGCTACATTGAAGGCACCATATAAATGCAAATTGTTGTACCTCGTTCCCTCAGTGGGGAGGGTAGAGGGGTTGGTGGACTGACAACCATTGAAAACCTCCAGCAGAGGGCAGTAGAGAACAGTCAGCAGTGCAGTGGCAACCCTGAACCTTAGCTCATTCTATCTAACTCAGGCCTAAAATGCCTCAGATCAATTATAATGGTTGCCTAACTCTACCCCGTAAGAAGTGTCACTTCTTACTGTGTTTACCCCAGTCTAACGCCGGCAGCTCCACATCATAACTCTACCCCAGCAGAGGCAGGCTAACCCTGTACCAATAAAGAATTCAAACCAAGGAACTCTCAGTCTCTATAGTACAATATTGTGTTGTAATTTATCCCCAGTGTCTTGTAGACAAAATTCATCCCTCAATCAACATAACTAAAGGAGATTATCTGATCGTTAACACATTGGGAATTTACACTGCACAAACTGTCTGCTGTGTTTCCTACAGATTGACTGCGCCTCAAAATTCTTCATTGACTGCAGAGCACCTTGGCCCATGCCGGGTTTGTGAAAGGCACAATATAAAGGCAAATCTCACTTCTTTTAACAAGAATTCATAAGAACGTGAAACTTTTTGTTTATTCATTCATGGGACATGGGTGTTGCTGGCTGGGCCAGCATTTATTGCCCATCCCTAGTTGCCTGAGGGATGTGGCTCTGGAGTTACATGTAGGCCAGACCAGGTAAGGACAGATTCCTTCCCTAAAGGACACTAGTGAACCTGGTGGGTTTTTCCAACAATGGCTTCATGGTCATCAGTAAATTCTTAATCCCAGATATTTGTGTCACATCTGCCGTGGCGGGATTCGAACCCTGATCCCCAGAACATTAGCTAAGTTTCTGGATTAATAGCCTGGCGATAATACCACTAGGCCATAGATGCAGTCAAGAGAGAGTTATTCAAGGACCTCAGGGGAAAAGGGATAGTCTGGAATGTTGTTAGAGTTAGATGGAGAGGTCAGATATGGCTCCCACGAAGTAAAACACTACCATGATTCTGTTGAGCCAAGCGGCCAAATAATTAAAGTTGCAAACGGGTAAGTCTTTCAGCCTCTCGAGACTGATCTATGATTCCGTTTGATTGTCACTGATACTTTCTCTTAGTTCAAGCCTCTTACCATCATGAAGTTCAAATGCCAGCTTCGTTATTTTCTGTGTGATCACCATCAATGGCCTACAAACAGAGAGAAGACTCTTTAGTTTCATAGCATGATAGAATCATAGAAACCCTAAAGTGCAGAAGGAGACCATTCAGCCCATCGAGTCTGCGCCGACAACAATCCCACCCAGGCCCTATCCCCATCATCCCACATATTTACCCACTAATCCCTCTAATCTACACATCCCGGGACACTGAGGGGCAATTTAGCATGGCCTATCCACTTAACCCGCATATCTTTGGAGTGTGGGAGGAAACTGGAGCACCCGGAGGAAACCCACGCAGACGCGTGGAGAACATGCAAACTCCTCACAGACAGTGACCCGAGGCCGGAATTGAACCAGGGTCCCTGGAGCTGTGAGGCAGCAGTGCTAACCACTGTGCGACCGTGCCGCCCCCGGCTGCACCTATTGCCTGATTTGGTCAAGAGCAGAGAGGGATTGACTCAAAGTCTTTCTGCCATATTTTCTTTAGACAGGAAACACCTGTGAAATGAGAAACGTTAATGGATGATTAATCTTCGATCTGGGACACACACCTGAATTTGACACACCCTTCACTCCAGTGTTAGTAACTTGCTGAACCTCATACCTAGATGATATCACCAATACCAACAGTCATGACTTAGAGATGATGTCCAAAGGTCAAACCAAAAATAAACTGAATTAAAAAGACACTCGTTGATTTGAAATCAAAGTTTTCAAACGATTTACTATCCAGTGATGTGACTACGTTAAATATATTCGCCACACAAAATTAATAACATGAGAACAGAAGAAGTTATGAGGCATACGAGTTAATGGGGAGTTTTAATATGTTAACTATTTCTACTGATCAGTGAGTCAGTCATGAGGGGGCACAGTTCAGCTAAAGAGCAAATGGAGGGTTTAAAACATACATTTTTGACACACCCACACACTAGGCTATTAGGATGCAGATTTCAGCCAGAAGTATCAGTGGGAGAAGAATTTACAGCAGTTTGTCAAAAAAGAACTTGAAAGATTCTGGGCAAAAAAAATTAAAGGGTGTGGGGAAAATGAGTTGGGATTGATTGGATAGCTCATTCAAAGAGCTGGCATAAATGCAGAGGGCTGAATGGCCTCCTTCTGTTTACGCAAGGTTGTATGGATCGCTATTGGCCTGAATGTGAAAAACCATTTCTCTTTTGTCCTGTTTCTACCCCAACACAGAAGGCAACACACATCATTCCATGGACCATTTACACAGATTATCTATTTGCCCTTAGTTAATCTTAATGTTGTGGTTACTTTTATTTGATGTCATGGTTACCTTTTTTGATGTTATGGTTACTTTGCTAGACATTGTCATGCAGCGGCAGAGGGTTATTTACTGACAACTGGTATATGACTTTTTCATTCATTTACGGGTGTATTGTTGGCTAGCCGAGCATTTATTGCCCATCCCTAACTGCCCTTGAGAAGGTGGTGGCGAGCCAAGTTTCTGGATTCGACCCAGGCGCAATGAAGGAATGGCCGATGCGTGCCCAAGTCAGTTTTATGCATAACCTATAGAGGAGCTTGGTTGTCAGGGTGCTCACATGTCCTTGTAGAAGACAGAGGGAGCAGACTTGGAAGGTGCTTTTGAAGAAATTCCGATATGAGTTGCTGCAATACATCTTGTAGATGGTGCGCATTGCAGCTATGGTGCACCGCTGCTAGAGGAAGTGGACAATTCATGGGTTTGATTGACAGATGATCATCTGGGTTACTTTGAGCTTCTTGAGTCTTGTTGGGGTTGCACTCATCCAGGCAAGTGGCGCCTATTCTACCACAATCCTAACTTGTGTTTTGTTGGCTTTGGAGTCAGGAGGTGCATCATTTGCCATAGAATACCCAACCTCTGAGCTGCTCTTTTAGCTACAGCATTTATGTAGCTTGGTCCTAGATTTCTGGTCAATGATGATCCTTTGGATGGTTGGGGGAGTTAACAATGGTAATGCCATTGAATGGCAAAGCAGGGTAGTTGAACCATCTTTTCTATGAGATGGTAATTGCCTGGCATTTGTGTGGTGCATTGTTACTTGCCACTTATCAGTCCAGGCCGAGATGTGTCCAGGTCTTGCAGCATGCGGATGGATTGTTTTGTTTATTTGCATAATACTAAACATGGTGCAATCATTAGGGAACCTCTGAGTTCTGACCTCAGGATGGAGGGAAGGCTGTTGATGAAGCAGCTGAAGATGCTTTGCTCTGGGACATTGCCCTCTGGAATTCCTGCCGCAATACCCTTTTTAATTGCCAATTCACAAATAAGCTTGCAGATCAGTTTGACAGGAAACAGTTGCTAGTACTCACATGGTGTCGACAGATTTTGGAAACCAATTGCTAAACTTAATGAACAGAGGATAGCACCAGATCCTGGAGTTCCTCCAGGTTGACATGTAGACCAGATGTTTGGAACTAGCTATCGTTCCATAATTTGATGAGTAATAAACGCCAGCGACATGCAAAGGGCTTCGTAAAACCATTCAACCAATTTGCCAACTCAACTCAAAATGTTCAGGACAAAGCAACACTCACCAACGAATTCGTCTCACTAGTCATACATATGTTAGTTTCAGTAATCATTTGTATGTTAGCTTCACTAATCATATGTGATGAGTTAGCTTCACTAATCATACATGTTAGCTCACTAATCATACATGCATTTGCTTCACTAATCATACACAAACCATATCTGTTCGCCTCACTAATCATATATGGAGAGTTAGCCTCACTAATCATACATGCATTAGACAAGAACAAAGAACAAAAGAAAATTACAGCGCAAGAACCTTTGACCCTCCAAACCTGCACCAACCATGCTGCCTGTTTGAACTAAAACCCTCTACCCTTCCGGGGATCAAATCCCTCTATTCCCATCCTATTCATGTATTTGTCAAGATGCCCCTTAAAAGTCACTATCGTATTTGCTTCCACTACCTCCCCTGGCAGCAAGTTCCAGGCACCCACCACCCTCTGTGTAAAAAACTTGACTCGCGCATCTCCTTTAAACCTTGCCCCTCGCACCTTAAACCTATGCCGCCTAGTAATTGACTCTTCCACACTGGGAAAAAGCTTCTGACTATCCAGTCTGTCCATGCCCCTCATAATCTTGTAGACTTCTATCAGGTCGCCCCTCAATCTCCGTCGCTCCAGTGAGAACAAACCATTAGTCTCACTAATCATACGTGTGTTCACTTCACTAATCATACATGTGTTCACTTCACTAATCATACATGTGTTCACTTCACTAATCATACATGTTCACCTCACTGGACAAATGGCTGATCAACAGCAGCGACTCTTGATTCAACCAATCAGATGCTTTTTCTAAATCTATGAAACAAACATATATTTCCGGTCCAATCTCTAATCTGCGTTTACTTATTAATCTTTTCATTCTGATTCATTCTCTCATCCTCCGTCCGCCCTGGAATCCAAACTAGTCATCTCTGGTGTAGTCCTGCACCTTCCCACCCACTCTCTGTTACAATTCTCAACAACCTCCGATACATGGACAATCCAGACTAATTTAGCCAGACGTTCAAAGACTCGGGGAGACTCCATGTTGGTGTGGAAACAGCGACCGGTACCTTATTCCAGGATTCCCGGCCACATTCCCAGGATTTCCCATTTTCAGCTGCGCAATTTAAGGGCACAGATTGGTTCGGGTGGTGAGCCTGCAGCATGCAATCCTAGCCTGGCCCCTCATACCATCCATGCTAAGTTACCTACCCCCGACCTACCTCCATGCCAAGCTATGGCACTTCATGCCCTTTCAGCCACTAAACACTCAGTATAGAACTAATGAACCCTATAGTGAGAAAAGGATGTGTCAAAAACTTTAAAATATCGTCATTCATTCATAACAAGTGCTTTTACTATAGCCCAATAAAAGTGTCAATCATTCAGATGCTTTAAAGTATTGATAGTAGAAATTGTAAGCACATTAAACCTCTATCTTGGGTAAATAAACATCATGAAATTGTTAGATGACATCATTGAGCCAGAGTTGTCAATCAAGCAATATTTTCTCTGGAGCTCAGCTGCTTCGTTATGCCAATGGACTTCTGGGCTCTGAGCCACGGAATGCACAATGAGGCTTGGCTGAGAGGGAGAATTCCAGATTTTAAAAGTGGGCAACTGAAGGCACGGCCATTAAAGGCAGAGTGATGAAAATCAGGGCTGCATAAAGGGCACAGATCATGATGGGTTGAAGGGCAGGAAGAGGCTACAAGAGATAGAAAGGGGCAAGATCCACATGACAACAACTTAACAAGGGTTACTTAAATGATTCCAAGACGAGTGATCTCCCACTACTCTATCAAGAGGGTGGCATGGTGGCACAGTGGTTAGCACTGCTGCCTCACAGCGCCAGGGATCTGGGTTCAATTCCCGGCTTGGGTCACTGTCTGTCCGGAGTTTGCACATTCTCTCCGTGTCTAAGTGGTTATCCTCTGGGTGCTCCAGTTTCCTCCCACAGTCCAAAAGACATGTTGGTTAAGTGCATTGGCCATGCTAAATTCTCCCTCAGTGTATCCGAACAGGCGCCAGAATGTGGCGACGAGGGGGTTTTCACAGTAACTTCATTGATGTGTTAATGTAAGCCTAATTGCAACACTAATAAAATAAAAACTTTTTTAAAAAAAAAGTCCATTCAACTTATTTCGAACTTTTTGTTTGAAGGGTTTCCTGGCACCCGTCATTACTAGTTTGAACACATGGAATTGTACTGTGAGATAACTCTCCGAATCTTGATTTTCCATATCATTTACCAGCACCTTAACAAGCTCACTTTTCAGTCATCACTTTGTTGGGGAATAACCTGTTTAGACATTCCAATTTTCTATATCATACTGTCAGTGAGAGTAGGGGTTAGGGGGAAGGACTTAAAGAACAGGAATTGTCAGTCACTAATGTGAACAAAATGAAGTCTCACAACACCAGGTTAAAGTCCGACAGGTTTATTTGGAATCACAAGCTTTCGGAGTGCTGATCCTTCATCAGGCGAGTCACCTCACTCTAACCCTAAGGAACAGCAGTCCAAAAGCTCATGATTCCAAATAAACCTGTTGGGCTTTAACCTGGTGTTGTGAGACCTCTTACTGTGCCCACCCCAGTCCAACGCCGGTATCTCCACATCATAAAATGAACAAAACAATCACTGTAAGGAGGGAATTCAAGGGGTTAATTTTAAACTCATCCACGTGTCGAAAGCAGATCGGATTGGTTGGAATGTTGCTTTTACACCTAGCTCAATATTACTCGGAAGGTTTCATTAGGTTAGAACATAATGGAACTATGTTAATGGTGTTGCTAATTCTAGTGGAATGTATAATCAGGTGAAGTGTCAAACCAGTGTTGGAACTGATCCTGTCGGTTTCCTGATGGGTGAAATAGGTCAAACTTAACCTCCAGTTGGAACCAGCTGATATCATCATCTACTTTTCCAAAAATAGTCGGTCATAAACAGATTAACTGGTGGCCAAAGGAGTTCCCTTCATATTGGCTTCTTTTCTTATTCATTCGTGGGACATGGGTGTCGCTGGGTGGCCAACATTTATTACCCAACCCTAGTTTCCCTTGAGAAGCTGGTGGTGTAACTGAATGGCTTGCTAGGCTATTTCAGAGGGCAGTTGAGAGTCAACAACGTTGCTGTGGTTCTGGAGTCACATGTAGGCCAGGGCAGGTAAGGACGCCAGATTCCATTCCTTAAAGGGCATTAGTGAACCAGATGGGTTTTTCCGACAATCGACAATGGTTTCATGGTCGTCAGTAGATTCTTAATTCCAGATTTTCTTTTATTGAATTCACATTCCACCACCTGCCATGGCGGGATTCGAACCTGGGTCCCTGGAACATTAGCTGAGTTTCTGGATTAATAGTCTAGCGATAACACCACTGGGCCATCACTTGCCGAGGCTTCTTTGATTTGATTTGATTTATTATTGTCACTTGTATTAGTATACAATGAAAAGTATTGTTTCTTGCGTGCTATACAGCAAGAAACAATCAACAGGTAGCATCTACCCTGCTCTGCCCAAGACCGCAACGAACAAAAGGTCGTGAATGTAGCCCAATCCATCACACAAACCAGCCTCCCATCCACTGACTCTGTCTACACTTCCTGCTGCCTCGGCAAAGCAGCCAGCACAATTAAGGACCCCACGCACCCTGGACATTCTCTCTTCCACCTTCTTCCGTCGGGAAAAAGATACAAAAGTCTGAGGTCACATACCAACCAACTCAAGGACAGCTTCTTCCCTGCTGCTGTCAGGCTTTTGAATGGACTTACCTTGCATTAAGTTGATCTTTCTCTACATCTTAGCTATGATTGTAACACTACATTCTGCACTCATTTCCTTCTTTATGAACGGTATGCTTTGTCTGTATAGCGCTCAAGAAACAATCTTTTTCACTGTATGTCAATATATGCGATAATAATAAATCAAATCAAATCTACCTGGAAGGACAAGGGCAGAAGGTGCAAGGGAATACCACCATCATCACCAGGTTCCTCTTCAACTTGTACACCACCAGCCCATTCCTTCACTGTTGTGGGTCCAAATCCTGTCTAACAACACTGTAGCATCAACTCATCACATAGTGGTTCAAGAAAAAACCCACCACCATTTCATGTGGCAAATAATATGAGGCAATAAATGCCAGCCTGATCCCCAGAATCTTTCTTTTAAATTTCTGTACATATCTGATGGGGGAAAATCTCCAGTGTTGAGATTTACATGAGCCTTGTTAACTTTTTAAAGACATTGGTTAGCATCACAGCTCTCTGCATAGAGACCACAAGCTAAAGATCATGACAGAAACATCATAGGGTGCCAACCTGCGATCATAACCATTTCAAATCACTGGCATGAAAGTACCCTTCCCCTGTGCTTACCCTGAGAAGTCAGCAGATCGTTCCTCACCGTCGAAGACATAGACTCGGATGATCTGACAGACGGTCAGATATGCCATTGCTACCAGGAAACTGCATCTGAAACGGCATTAAGTAGTGGGTCAGATGACATACACTGTCGGTGGAGGCCATGTGTTGTGATGAACAGAGTCATGCCATTCTAGATATTGCATCACCCATTCCCACATGTTCACCTCTGCTGAAGGAATGATTCTTACTGAAATGTTGTTCCATTGGGGCTGACTGTCCTCCACTATCGTTCCCCAAATTGGCCACTCTTCATGCTCGAGACTCAGTAGTGTTTGTTAGGCTCCTTGACCATGGAGAGCATTGCAATTCTATCCATCCCCTAACCTGGTTCATTTTTCCAGACATTAGGGGTGGGTGGGAGAGCCCAATGTGGGAAAGAGGGGAGCCTCACTCAAGGGTCTCATTGAGGGATGGGGCCCTCCACCTGTGGCCAGGCAGGAAGCAGCCCATAACTGGAATGAGGGCAGGCAGGCCATCCCAGATCTCACCTGCCCCACATAAAATTGCAGACAATTTGGGGCCAGGTTGGAGGTCGGTGGAACAGACCCATCCCGCCACTGACTCCCCTCGCCCTCCCCATGGGAGGCAGATCCCCCCTGGCAAACCAACCCCCCATCCCACCCCGATCACTGGCCTCCCTCCAGCCCCGACTGATCCCAATGCAGAGTGGCAGCGGGACCCCCCACCCCACCGATCACCCGTAGGCACTGCCCCAATAGGCCCCGCCCCTATTTTGCAGACCATCACCCCCTCCCGGTCTACACACCTGCCGGCAGGGGAGTGTAAAAGTCTGCCCCAATTGTCATACTCGTGTAGTACTGTTCTGTCAGAGGTACTATCTTTCCAATGAGAAGTTAAACCAAGGCCTTGCCTCATTCCCTCACAGATTAAAGATTGCATGACACTGTTCTTGACAAGTTTCACAGAACTTCTCAATTCCAACTCTCCACAAATTAACCCTTTCTATAGCTCTGCAGTCATGATATCATTCCTGGAGCTTTCTTAGGTAAATATTTAATATTACCTGCTGTAGCAAATTTATGCTTACTGTAAATCTAGAGTCATATTTGCTAAACATGAGCTGCACTGTGCAAGGGAACTGCATTACATTTGGGTTTTTAATCTAGCATTCCTTTCAACCAAAACCAGGATTGTCCATTCCTGGAGTGGGACAGTCGGCGCACACACCAGGATTAACAATTAACCTTTTTCTTATTTTACAGAATGCCTGCAATGTATTACTGACACATTTTGTGGAGTTGTATTTTTATCTTCACCATGAGACTCTAAGGGCTCAATTCTCCCAAAAAAATTCTAAGTGCTGAATTGGCAGGAAAAATGGTGTAAAACATGATTGTATTTTCAGTGGGAGTGATGCGCGACAATCAAGCACGAGGTACAAGGCTTCAGCGATTGAAGGCTTTTATTGACAAACAATGGAACTATTTAAACACGAGTACACCATTCCAGACTGGAGGGGTCCCGCCTGAGCAGAGGGTCTTATACCTCTCCCAGGAGGCGGGGCCCGACCGGGATGTGCCATAACAGCATCCACCACAGGTATATTAATCCCACAGTGTAAACACCCTAGCCCAACAACAACATTATAACAACCCCACAGTGTCAACACCCTAACCCAACAGCAACATTGGAATAACCCCACAGTGGTAACCAACGATGGTTCACCACATTCACCCCTCCTTTGAAAACAAAGGCCGGCGGGGTGCGAAAACAGACTACATATATACAAAAATCTACAAGTCCAGATGGTCTGGAGGACCGCACCGTCGCTGTGATCTCCTCAACACCGGTTGTGACACCGGAGCAGGTGCTTGCGGTGGCGTTCTCTCCAAAACAACATCCGGCTGTCCCCTCGAGGGCTCACGGGCCGGTTGACCCTGGTGAAGCGGTGGTGCAGGGGATCCCGGTACCTTCTGTGGTGGCGCCGATCTCCGAGTCTCAGGCAAGCTGTACATGGGAGTATAACTGTTATGCACTGGTCCCGGTGCTGACCGCGCCACGTCCGGGGAAGAAATAAGCGATAGGGGATTCGTGACAGGGGGTATGGGAGCGACAGGAGTTGCTACGTCCCCTGCGGGCGCCAGGTCTCGGATCGAGACTGTGTCCTCTCGCCCGTCAGGATATGCCACATAGGCATACTGAGGGTTGGCGTGGAGGAGGTGGACCGGTTCGACCAAGGGGTCGGACTTGCGGACCCTTACATGTCGCCGCAGAAGGACGGGTCCTGGGTACGTCAACCAGGCTGGTAAAGATATCCCCGAGGACGACTTCCGAGGGAATGAGAACATCCTCTCGTGGGGAGTAGCATTGGTTGCCGTACACAGGAGGGAGCGAATGGAGTGGAGCGCATTTGGAAGGACCTCCTGCCAATGGGAGACTGGAAGGCCTTTGAACTTCAGCGCCAGTAGGACAGCCTTCCAGACTGTAGCATTCTCTCTTTCCACCTGTCCATTGCCCCTAGGGTTGTAACTCGTGGTTCTACTAGAGGCAATCCCGTATGAGAGCAGGAATTGCCTCAAGACGTTACTCATGAACGACGAGCCCCTGTCGCTATGTATATAGCAGGGGTACCCGAACAGGGTAAAAAGATCACGGAATGCCTTGATCACCGTGGCAGTCGACGTGTCCGCACAGGGGACAACAAACGGGAACCGGGAGTACTCATCTATGATGTTAAGAAAGTACACGTTCCGGTCTGTTGAGGGAAGGGGGCCCTTAAAATCCACACTCAGCCTCTCGAAGGGGCGAGTGGCCTTGACCAATTGTGCCCGGTCAGGTCGGTAAAAGTGCGGTTTGCATTCCGCGCAAATCCGACAGCTTCTTGTTACCGACCTGACATCCTCCACCGAGTAGGGCAGGTTGCGGGCTTTGATGAAGTGGTAGAGCCGAGTGACCCCTGGATGGCACAGATCATTATGGAGGGCGTTCAAGCGGTCCTCCTGCATGGTAGCGCATGTTCCGCGCGAGAGGGCATCCGAGGGCTCATTGAGTTTCCCTGGACGATACATAATATCGTAATTATAGGTGGAGAGCTCAATTCTCCACCGCAAGATCTTGTCATTCTTGATCTTGCCCCTCTGCGTATTATTGAACATAAACGCCACGGATCGCTGATCCGTGATCAGGGTGAACCGCTTCCCCGCCAGGTAATGGCGCCAGTGTCTGACGGCCTCCACAATGGCCTGGGCCTCCTTCTCCACCGCTGAATGCCGAATTTCGGGACCTTGAAGGGTGCGGGAAAAAAACGCGACGGGCCTGCCTGCCTGGTTCAGTGTGGCGGCCAGGGCGAAATCAGATGCATCACTTTCCACCTGAAAAGGGATGGATTCATCCACCGCGTGCATCGTGGCTTTCGCAATGTCGCTTTTCAAAGCCTTGAAGGCCAATTGGGCCTCTGGCGTGAGCGGAAAAGTTGTGGACTTGATGAGCGGACGGGCTTTGTCCGCGTAGTTGGGGACCCACTGCGCATAATACAAAAAGAAGCCGAGGCATCTCCTCAGTGCTTTTGCGCTAGCGGGCAAGGGAAGTTCAGTAAGGGGGCGCATACGGTCTGGATCAGGGCCAATGACCCCGTTTTCCACCACGTATCCCAGGATAGCTAACCTGCGCGTATGGAATACACACTTCTCCCTGTTATAGGTCAGATTCAGGCGAGACGCAGTGCGCAAAAAGTTCTGGAGGTTTGTGTCATGGTCCTGCTGGTCATGGCCGCAGATGGTGACATTATCCAGGTACGGGAAGGTAGCCCGCAACCCGTTCTGGTCCACCATTCGGTCCATAGCACGCTGGAAGACCGAGACCCCATTGGTGACACCAAATGGAACCCTAAGAAACTGATACAGACGACCATCCGCCTCAAAAGCCGTGTATTGTCGGTCCTCTGGGCGGATGGGGAGTTGGTGGTAGGCGGACTTAAGGTCTATGGTGGAGAACACCCGGTACTGCGCAATCTGATTGACCATATCAGATATGCGCGGGAGAGGATACGCATCCAGCTGCGTATAACGATTAATGGTCTGACTGTAGTCGATGACCATCCGGGGTTTGTTCCCGCTTTTAACCACCATGACCTGTGCTCTCCACGGACTAACGCTGGACTGTATGATCCCTTCTTTGAGGAGCCGCTGAACCTCAGATCTGATGAAGATCCGGTCTTCAACACTGTAACGCCTACTTTTAGTAGCGATGGGCTTGCAGCCTGGTACCAGATTCTTAAATAAAGAGGGTGTGGTGATCTTTAGTGTGGAAAGATTGCATGCGGGGCGCTTTGGACGATTTGGAGGCTGCGGCTGATTCCCTACTGCCAGCGAAGGGAGTGGCCCACTGTACTGTAGGATCACACTCTTCATGTGGACCATAAAGTTTAGTCCGAGGAGAATTGGCGCGCAAAGATGTGGCAACACAAGGAGCCTGTATCGCTCGTAAATTGTGCCCTGCACCTCCAGAGTTACCACACAACGTCCTTGGATCGGTACAGACCGGGACCGTGATGCCATAGAAATTGTCTGTTTGGCAGGTAGAACCCGGAGTCCACACCTCTTTGCAGTGTCAGGGTGAATAAAACTCTCGGTGCTCCCACTGTCAAACAGACAATACACAGTACGACCATTTACCTTGATGTTCATCATTGAACAGTCAAGCCTGTGATGCTTAGCCTGGTCCAGGGTGATCGACGCCACCGTTGGCCCTTGGACGTCACTGCAGGCAGCCGAGGTTGATGCTGAAGACCCCTGCTGGTCGCTCCTAGTCGTCGTCGACCAAGATGGCCGCCCCCATGAATCGCACATGGGTGAGGGCGCCAAGCGTAGCGACTCCTGGTGGTCATCCTCCTCCTCCGCCAGCCACAATGGCGTCGTCCTGGGCTCGCACGTGGTCAGAACTCGTGGGTACTGCGACGCCGATGGAGATTGTCTCCGTTCTGGAGGGTCACAGGCTGCACTGCCGTTCTTGGGCTTCGATCTGCAGACTTTCGCGTAGTGCCCCTTTTTACCGCACTGACTGCAGATCACCGTTTTAGCTGGACACTGTTGCCGTGGATGCTTGGCTCCTCCGCAAAAATAGCACCGCGGGCCGCCTGGGGCTGCCGCCGTCGTCGGGTCGATATGGGAGCACGAGCCCGTGGGGCGAGGAGGGATTTGTGACTGCTCCTGCCACGTTGTCTCCACGTGGTCTTCTGGATACAGGGCCAAGCTTTTCGACGCCGCCTCCAGCATCTCAGCCATCTCCATCGCTTGGGTCAGGTTGAGATTCCCTTTCTCCAACAGCTTGAGCCGGATGTACGAAGACCCTACCCCTGCCACAAACGCATCTCGGGCGAGGTCGTACATGTACTGCTCAGCCGACACAGCTTTGCAGTCGCAGCCCCTGGCAAGCTGCAAGAGCTCATTGGCGTAGTCCTCCATGGTTTCGCCCGACTGCCGACGTCGTGTAGCGAGGAGGTAACGAGCGTGGATCTCGTTGGGTGGTCTCGTGTATCGTTTTTTCAAGAGCTCGAGTGCCCGCGGGTGAGTGGTGGCCGCACGAATCGCGAGGTAGACAGTGTCGCTTACCCTCGCGTGGAGGACCTGGAGTCTGTCGTTATCCGTAGTAACTGCTGCAGAGGCTGCCAGGTAGTCCTCGAAACACTTCAGCCAGTGGTCGAAGGTGTTAGAGGCGTCGACCGCACGTGGGTCCAGCGTCAGATGCTCTGGTTTCAGCATTTGCTCCATACTCTCTTTACTGTCGAGCGTTTCGTGTTTGTCAATAAAATTGATGCGCGACAATCAAGCACGAGGTACAAGGCTTCAGCGATTGAAGGCTTTTATTGACAAACAATGGAACTATTTAAACACGAGTACACCATTCCAGACTGGAGGGGTCCCGCCTGAGCAGAGGGTCTTATACCTCTCCCAGGAGGCGGGGCCCGACCGGGATGTGCCATAACAGCATCCACCACAGGTATATTAATCCCACAGTGTAAACACCCTAGCCCAACAACAACATTATAACAACCCCACAGTGTCAACACCCTAACCCAACAGTAACATTGGAATAACCCCACAGTGGTAACCAACGATGGTTCATCACAGGGAGTTCAGACTGGAATCTCTCACGCTCGGTGCACTGCAGAGGACACAATTGTGAATATTATTAAAAGATCGGGGGATGGGGCCTAGTCACACCAAAGTCTGCATGCGCAGTGGCCCCCAACTGTCAGATTGCACTTTGCTGGTCAGCTTGATTGCTTAACAGCATGTGGACTGCAACGTTTCAAGAAGGCAGTGTGGTAAACCACTGTTAGCTTATTGCCTGTGTGTGTGTGACATGCCTGGACATGCCCCTGCCGGCCCTGCCTGGGACCCCTCCCCCCCTGGTCCAGGTATAAAGGTGACTGCTCCCCACCCCCTGCCTCAGTCTCTGGACCAGTTCATCGGCATGGGTGTGCTCCAAGTCTTTTGCTAATAAAAGCCTATTTGTTCTTGCATACAAACTAGTCTTTGTTTGATTGATAGTGCATCAGGCAGCTCACCACCATCTTCTCAAGGGCAACTAGAGATGGGCAATAAATTTCGGCCAGTCAGCAACACCCATGTCCCACGAAAAAACTGAACTCCGCTCAGTCCCCGGGATACATGCCCTCGATCCCAATAGGCCCAGCTTCCCACGCCTCCATTCCACAGGGTCTGGCCCAATCTGTGGCCTACAAAGGATCCTTAATGAGGCCACATTACCACTGGATGTTTGACTGAACGGGAGTGGGGGGGCCGGGTGGGATACTCCTAGAATTGAAAGATAATCTCCAGGATACTGCTGCAAGCAACTGGCTAGGGAAAAAGTACAGAGTGGTGGGCAGTGGCCAAAATCAGCAACCCACCCACTATATTTCAATGAATAATTAAGGGTCAATAGTCCTATTTTCAAGCCAGTTGGCCCTGGTGATAATATGTTGCCCAGGCCATAAAATGTTTGGCGTGAGCAGCTGGATAAGAGCAGGCACAGAAATTTATAAACTTAAATATTTCAAGAGTGGGAAGGGAAGGGAAGGGTTGCTCTTCAGGGATTGCCCTTGAACGATCATGGGGCGGTTCCCTCCCTTCCCCCCACTCCTTTAGGCCTGCCCAGCTGGAACTCTTACCTGAGCCTTTCATAAGGCAGATCCAGAACTGGGCCTGCTGAACTGTAGTCCCAGGCAGGGACTAGTGTGTGCGCACACCCCTTCCTTCCTACCTACTCTCTTCCTTAATCACTCCCCCCTCCCCACTACCTACCCAAGCCCTCTAGGTCCAAGATCCCAGACTTACCTGTTCCCGCACACCATGGGCCTTGATTTTTCCTCTTTCCCCGTCGATCTGGCAGCTGCCACGGATGCCGTCATGGCAATGCCGGGACTGAGGGAGCTGCCAATCAATTGGGAATTCCACCCACCTTGGCTCCACAGTGTAAGTCACCATGGAGTCAACATGCTTCCCATAATATGGCTTCCGGGGCATTGTGCCAATATTATTCTGCCCTCAGAAACTATTTTTGTATAACATCTTTGTTTTTAGTAGTTAAGTGCCTTTCACCAGTAGATTATTGTTTTCAAGTACCTTTTTGTACAAAGCATGGTATGTGTGGACATCTGCAAATAGTTTTGGTTGCTGAAGAATAGTTTGACTGCTAATATGCATTAGATCAAAGCCACTGCGAGACAGCAGTAAAGAATGATAGAGATGAGTGTTTCAAATCATGTCATTCATGTCTAGAGGTGGCCAATATGTTTGAGCTCATCCATGTGCTCTGCTATCCATATTCAAACTTGCACCAAGTTAAGTTCACCCATCATCACTGCGCTTGCTGAACGACAATGAGTCTCAGCACACAATGTTAAAATTCTTATCCTCATTTTCAAGCTCGACATGGCCTTTCCCTCCTGTAATAATCCACGGAGGCGAAAGTCCCGTCGCCAAGTTACTTTATTTACACCATACATCTGTACACGGCCAGCCCTCCAGTTGCTCCCTGCTGAATGCAGGCTGGGAGTCTGACACACCTGCTTTAAATAAGCATGAGGCTCCCTGATTTAACCATCAATTAGAACTCATCAGATGGTTCATACTCTAGCAAGCCAACCTCATTAGCCTGGCTGAAGTCATCACACCTCCCTACCTCTGTAACTTCCACCCTCCAAGGTCACTGTGCTCCTCCAATTCTAGCCTCTTCCATGTACCCAAATTACATCGAGCCACCCGTGTGGATGTGCATTCCCGTTGCCAGGGCCCTAAGCTTTGGAATTACCTGCCTAAACCTCGTCACCTCTCCAACACTCTCTGCTTTAAGACTCAATAAAACCTACCTCTTTGACCAAACCTTTGGTCACCTATCCTAATATCTCCTTATGGGCTCAGTGTCAAATTCTGTTTGATGGCTTGCGTATGAAGCACCTTGAGACATGTTAATACATTAAAGGCATGATGTAAATACAATTTATTATTCTCACACTAACCTCTGACCAAATTCAGGACAATTCAACCCCAATTCGTGAATCAAATCCAAAGTCACTGAAAATTACAACTTAAAAAGGTATAAACTTCCAAAATCTATACCTGAAAGACCATTCCCTAGGGTGGTACCATTACTGACTTTCATTGCCTGGATATACCTCTGTGGACTCATAGAATAATAGAATCCCTACAGTGCAGAAGGAAGCCATTCAGCCCATCAAGTCTGCACTGACCACAATCCCACCCAGGCCCTATTCCATAACCCCACATATTTACCCTGCTAATCCCCTAACACTAGGGTCAATTTAGCATTGCCGATTAACTTAACCTGCACATCTTTGGACTGTGGGAGGAAACCAGAGCACCCAGAGGAAACCCACACAGGCACGGGGAGAATGTGCAAACTCCACACAGACAGTGATCCCCCCCAGGCCAGAATTGAACCCGGGTCCCTGGCGCTGTGAGGCAGCAGTACTAACCACTGTGCCACCCTTGCTTGCACTTACTTCATGTGCATATCACTTCATTCATCCCCCCCCCCCCCCTCCCCCTGTCTAAGAGTCCATTTTGGGGCATTTCTACAAACAAAACTGAGCTGATCACTTCAATTAAGTAAGTGTCCTTCAATTCTGCCCAATCCAAAAGAAGTACTTTCGAAGTAAGGAGGAAGCACTTGTTGACTCACAGATCTTAAGTCACGAGAAAGTCATAAGCTACTTTTAATGCGAATGCTTCTGCCAGTGACACAGTGAGATCAGCACCTGCACAGTTCATGATTCCCAGCACGGCATAATTTTCAATTGACGCCAGTACTTCATGCACTATCATGGCCAGTTTGCACATATGCCAAAGAATTGCCGGGGTTCATAACAAGATGAGGAAAAGTGGTTCACTGACACCTTGCTCCCATCATCCAAGCTGTATTGTAAAAGTGTCATTTGTGGTTTCTGCATAATCACACAATCCCTAATATTCAATTTATACAATACTTGTTTTGTACAAATGTTTCTTAATAGGGAAAGGTCATTTATGGCCTCGAGGTATAACCTCAATGAGACTCTGAGCAGTCTGTGAAGTGAATAAAAGGTGGCCTTGCGATCGGAGGCGCATCTTCATGGGTTCTAAGGGTCACAGAGAGAGACCTGATCTCGGAGGGAGGAAGGGATGGCGCAGAAGAGTCAGGGCTGCAGATCTTATCAGCATAGCCAGGGCACAGGCTGAAATACGGTAAGGTCATGGAGGGGCTTGTAGAAGGAGCAGAATGGCAAGGAAAGCATTGGAGAAAAGAAGTCTAATAAGGATTCTTCTTCACAAATGAAGAGGTCTTGGCCATTCAAAAAGCAAATCTGATGCTTCATTTATATTTAATTCTCACTCTTAGTATCTAGCCAGTGGAAACATGCCTGTGGTTTCTCAAGAATGTCTGCTGGTTTCATCGCTCACTGATTCCACTTCCTAAATGAAGTAGCAGTGCACATTCCCCAACAGTTTTCCATTCAGTATTATGGGACTTGCACAGACAACAGGCAGTATCCTAGCTGGCCATGTGACAAGGTTAGAAATGTAGGGCCCTTTAAGAGTAAACCAGGTCTTGTTTCAGAGTGCATTGAAAGTGGGTGATGTTCCTTGAAGCTTGTATTTAAGAGCTGGGATTTTTCCCCAGTTGGGTGTGCGCTTCTGGACAAGGAGGGGTTCCAGAAGATGATAAGACATAAGAGCAGACGTAGACTCTTCAGCCCATCGTGTCTGCTCCACCATTCAATGGAGATTGTGACTGATCTGATTAATAATCGTCAACTCCGCTTTCCTGCCTTATCCCCATAACCCTTAATTCCCTTACTGGTTAAAAATCTGTCTTTTTCAGCCTTGAACTTACTTAACAGCCCAGCCACTATAGCCCTCTGTGGTAAAGAATTCCACAAATTCACTACCCTCTAAGAGAAGAAATTCCTCATACAATCATCGGATCATTGAACTTTTACAGTGCAGAAGGAGGCCTTTCAGCCCATCAAATCTGCACTGACTCAATGACAGAATATCTTATCCAGTCCCTCTCCCCTGCCCTATCCCCATAACCCTTTTTTAACATTTACCATGGCTAATCTCTGTAGTTTACACATCTTGGGACACTAAGGGGCAATTTGTCATGGCTAATCCACTTAATTTGCACTGTGGACTTTGGACTGTGGGACCAAACCGGAGCACCTGGAGGGAACCCACGTAGACACAGGAGAATGTGCAAACTCCACACAGTCACCCAAGGCCAGAATTGAACCAGGGTTCCTGGCGCTCTGAGGCAGCAGTGCTAACCACTGTGCCACCCACATCTCTGTCCTAAATGTGTGACCCCTTAGTCTGAGAGTGGGAATAAGCATTTATACTGAACCATAGTATCACAATAAAACAGTTGTGAGCCATCAGAATGTCTTCTGCTGCCCAATTCAGTAAATGGATATTCACCTGTTTAACACCACATCCATAAAGATGGATTTCTCAGATTGTTTGCTCTGCCACCTAGCATTAGTCTCTCAAACTAAATCCATTCTGGGAAGAGAAGGTGCAATATCTGTCAAGATTACCAGTGAAACATAGGACGTGATCACTTGGCTAAAGACAACGTGAACAGGCCTACAAGGGCAGCACGGTAGCACAGTGGTTAGCACTGCTGCTTCACAGCTCCAGGGACCTGGGTTCGATTCCCGGCTTGGGTCACTGTCTGTGTGGAGTTTGCACATTCTCCTCGTGTCTGCGTGGGTTTCCTCCGGGTGCTCCGGTTTCCTCCCACAGTCCAAAGATGTGTGGGTTAGGTTGATTGGCCATGCTTAAAAATTGCCCTTAGTGTCCTGAGATGTGTAGGTTAGAGGGATTAGTGGGTAAATATGTAGGGATATGGGGGTAGGGCCTGGGTGGGATTGTGGTCGGTGCAGACTCGATGGGCCGAATAGCCTCTTTCTGTACTGTAGGGTTTCTATGATTTCCAAGGTTGACCCGTGACCTCTGTGGACATAGCCTACCTCATCTGCAGTGGTGTCAAGAAAGAAAAGAAGGACTTGCATTTAAATGGTGCTTTTCTATGACCTCAGGACATCCCAAGGCCCTTTACAGCCAATGAAGTACGTTTTGAAGTGTAGTCACTGTGGTAATGTATGGAAATATATCAACAAACTTGTGTACAGCAAGCTCCCAAAACTTAGCAACATGACAATGATTGAATAATTTATTTTAGTGATGTTGGTTGAAGGATCAAAACAGACCAGGAGAATTCTTCTGTTCTTTTTTGAAATATCGCCATGGGACCTTTTACATAGGAACATCGGAATTAGGAGCAGAAGTAGGCAATTGAGCCCTTTGAGCCTGCTTTGCCATTCAATCAGATCATGGCTGATCTCTCCCTGGTCTCAAATCCACCTCCCTACCTGTCCCCATATCCCTTTAAGCCACTTTTTAAAAATCAGAAACATATCTATCTCCTTCTTGACACCATTTAATGATTCTCCACCGCGCTATGGGGCAGTGAGTTCCACAAACTCACCACCCTCTGCAAGAAGTAGTTCCTCCTCATCTCAGTTTTAAATCTACCGCCTCTCAACCTATACCTGTGACCTCTTTTTCTAGATTACCCCACGAGGGAAAGCATTTGGTCTATGTTTACTTTATCAATCCCTTTTAGTATTTTACATACCTCGATTAGATCCCTTCTCTTCCTTCTAAACTCCAGCGAGTATAAGCCCAAGCTGTTTAATCTCTCCTCATACGTCAACCCTTTCATCCCCAGGATCAAGCTGACGAACCGCCTCTGAACAGCCTCCAATGCCACCACATCCTTCCTCAAATAAAAGAGACCAAAACTGGACACAATACTCCAGATGTGGGTCGCACCAACACCCTATACAATTGCAACAACACCTCTCTCCTCTTATACTCCAGTCCTTTTGCAATCAATGCCAACATTCCATTTGCCATTTTTATTACATGCTGTACCTGCACACCGACTTTCTGCGATTCATAAACAAACTTTCACCTGGGAGAGCAGGTTTAAAGTAAAATGCTAGAGAGACTCAACAGATCTGGTAGCATCTGTGGAGCGAGAAACAGTTTCGAATCCATACGAGTCTTCTTGGTTGAAAAAGTGTCATCCGAAAGACAGCACTAGCTCAGTACTCCCTCAGCACTGCACTGAAAGTGTCAGCTTGGATTTTGTGTTCCAGTCTTTGGAGGGGGGAGGGGGGGTTCACAACTTTCTCTTTCAGAGCCATTGAGGCGGCAGGGGTGTTACTGACCTCAACACTTGTGGTTAAGGAAGAGAGGTGGAGAGGGTAGATCATCAAGAAAGATTTCTGATCATTATACAGTGGTACCTCCTGGAACCGTTCACGTTTGGATAGGACTGGGCCCAGTTCTAATGACAATCCTTCCCTGCATTATCCCACAGTTGAATGACCTGCTGACACTCCAGGCTAATAGCCAATTAAGCAGATGACTGGCAACAATAGATCTAAACCCCAGTGAACGGCAAGACCTTCAAGAGACAGACGCATCAGCAATGAAACATAAAGTCAGAATTTGTAGTTACAACATGAATTGAATTCAACGGCAACACCCAAAATGATCAATTACTAGCATTACTTTAGTTACTCACTTGTGAATGTTCCTGACATGTACAGTCACCATAATGCAATACAGTAGGATTACCTCTCCCAAAAAGTGAATAGCATATCTGAAATGGAAAAAAATCACAATCAATAGAGGACAGTGAATCATACTGAGTAATGCATTCAAACAAGGTAAATTATATCCAACACAGGAAGAGGCCATTCAGCCCAAGGGGTCTCTACTAGTATTTATTCCCCACATGAGCCAAAAATACCAGAATTTGCATTCATACAGTACCTTATTAGGACATCTCTGCATACTTCACAGCTAACCAATTACTTTTGGCAACATGGTGGCACAGTGGTTAGCACTGCTGCCTCACAGCGCCAGGGACCCGGGTTCAATTCCCGGCTTGGGTCACTGTCTGTGTGGAGTTTGCATATTCTCTCCATGTCTGCGTGGGTGTCCTCCGGTTTCCTCCCACAGTCTGAAAGATGTGCTGGTTAGGTGCATTGGCCATGCTAAATTCTCCCAAACAGGTGCTGGAATATGGTGACTAGGGGATTTTCACAGTAACTTCATTGGAGTGTTAATGTAAGCCAACTTGTAACACTAATAAATAAACTTAAATTTATTTAGGCAAAGTTGACAGCCGATTGCATGCAAGTAGCCGATAGGGTGAAAGACCCGTTGATCTGTTGTTGATAATGTGAGGTACATACATTGAATTTACAGCACAGAAACAGATCACTCTGCTGGTATTTATGCTCGATGTAACCCACCCCCCACTTTTTATCTAATTCTATCAACATCATGATAAAAGCATAAGAGCTCTGACGAAGGGTCATCTAGACTCGAAACGTTAGCTCGATTCTCTCTGCACAGATGCTGTCAGACCTGCTGAGATTTTCCAGCATTTTTCCATCTTTGTATCAACATTACTTTCTATACCTTTCGTTGGATGTATCTATCGAGGTTATCCTTGAAAACATCTATGCAATTCACCTTAACTACTTCCTGTGTAACAGGTTCCACCTTTCCATCACTCGCTGGGTAAGGACATTTCTCCTGAATTCATTCGTGACCATCTTATATTTATGACCCTGCCTAGTTTTGATCTCACCCACACAGGAACATCTTCTCTACGTCAATTGAATTGAATTCTTTCAAGACCTCTATTAGGGCACCCATCAACCTTATTTTTTTCTAGGAAAAAGGGTTCCTGCCTTTTCAATTTTTCCCAATAGTTATAACTTTTCAGTTCTGTTATCATCTTTGTAAAACTCTTTTGTGCATCTTCATCAGAAATTATACTTCATCATAATATAGAGATCTGGATATTTCTTGATGCTATGGAGATAGCGTCAGAGCTAAAGGGGCATCTAGACTTGAAACGGTGGCTCGATTCTCTCCCCACAGATGCTGTCAGACCTGCTGAGATTTTCCAGCAGTTTCTGTTTCAGATTCCAGCATCCGCAGTATTTTGCTTTGACCACAACTTTACATTGTCCCTCTACCTTTACGGTTGACCGATTGGCCAGGTAGCCCTTATGTTTAAGTTGCAATCTCGATCCGGGGTGGGGTGAAAGGTAGGTAAAATTAACAAATGTGCCTGGGTAGAGGTCTGTGTATGACTGCGCTGCCGAGACAGTCGTGGCGTAGTTCTTCCGTCGATATTTATTTTTCACCTTAACTACTTCCTGTGTAACAGGTTCCACCTTTCCATCACTCGCTGGGTAAGGACATTTCTCCTGAATTCATTCGTGACTATCTTATATTTATGACCCCGAGTTCATAGACAGCAGCTGTCCCCGAGGGAGCACATTGGAAATGCCAGCCTGCACCCCTCCCCTTCTCTCAGAGCCCACCCTCCCCGGCATCACTCAACTTTTCACAGCCCATATTTCATGCAGTTGGTTATTAATTTGCCAGCCATGGTGAAATTGTGCTCAGGGGTCGACCGTGGCCGAGAACGTGTTTCACTCCTACTTCCAGGTCCGCTGAGTGCGCGAGCCGAATGGGTGGAAAATTCAGGCCCGTGTCCAATTTTGTTTAAAGTTTATTTATTAGTGTCATAAGTAGGCTTACATTAACACTGCAATGAAGTTACTGTGAAAATCCCCTAGTCGCCACACTCTGGCACCTGTTCGGGTACACTGAGGGAGAATTTAGCATGGCCAATGCACCTAACCAGCATGTCTTTCGGACTGTGGGAGGAAACCCACGCAGACAGGGGGAAAATGTGCAAACTCCGCACAGGCAGTGACCCAAGCTGAGAATTGAACCCAGGTCCCTAATGCTGTGAGGCAGCAGTGCTAACCACTGTGCCATCCATAGTGTTTGAGAACAGTAGGCACTATTGCCGGAATTTTCCAACCTCGCCAGCAACTGGGATTCTCCGGTCCCGCTGCAGTGAATGGAGATTTGGCTGGGATGGCAAATTCTCCGTTCTCGTTGGTAGTGTTGACGGGGTGTACGAGATCAGAGAATTCCGGCCTATGTAACTGTAAGTTGTTGCTGTATATCCAGTTGGGAGCTGTCCCCCAGCGTAAGGTATTGTTTGGGCTCTTCCTCACTCTCTGGACTTATACATTTCTTCTTGAAGCTCCTCTTGATGCTGTTAATGACCAAACTTCATGTCAAGGTCCCGGAGTGTTTTCAATCAATGGAATAATCTGTCTCAACCTCAGTTTACTGGAGCCAAACAACCAATAAAAGGGAATCTGCATTAAAACTGGAAAGGAAAAACACTCAGAAGAGAGCAGATTTTCCATGGTCTGGTTTACATTAGCAATGAAATCATTCAGATTGTCTTTAATAAAAATCCCAGCACTGGGTTCATGCTGGGTCAACTCTTACAGCTTTCCAATAGCGAGCAAGAAGGAATTTGCATTTATATAGCACCTTTGATGTCTGCAGGATGTCCCAAAGAGTTTTACAGCCACTGAAGGTTTTTAATGTGGTCCTTGTTCTAATGTAGGAATTGCAGGGGCCAGTTTACAAAGCGCTCGCAAGCAGCAGTGTGAAAATAGCAAGCTAATCTGTTGTTGTAGGTGATGCTGATTGAGGTTAACATATTGCCGTGGAGGAAGCTGCCCACTGAAACAGCACATGGGATGTTTTACATCCACATGACAGGTGAGGTGGGATCTTGGTTTAATGGTTCATCTGAAAGACAGCACCTCCAATCATGCAGCACTCCCTCAGCATTGCACTGGGAGTCTACCATTTGTGTACAAGTCTCTGGAGTGGGATATGAGGTCAGTATGGGCTGACAGTGCTGCCCACTGGGCTGTCATTGACACCTAATAAGCCAAGGGACATCATGTCATGTGCTGAATGGCATTGCTAACCTGACCCATCTACTAACCAGTGTGAGTTGACTGTAATCCGCTCCTCACACAATTCTCTAAACACATGTTGTATGGTAACAATGTTAGTCAACTGGCAAACCAGAGGTGTAGACTAATAATTCAGAGACAAGTGGCAGGATCTTCTGGTCCCGCCGTTATCAATGGGATTTCCTGTTGTATGCACCCTCCGCCGCCAGGGAACCTGTGGCTTGGGTTCACCATCGGTGACTCAGAGATCCCGCCAACGAGAAGGGCCAGACAATTCCGACCAAGAGGTTAAATCCCACTGGAGCAATTGGAGAATTTAAATTCAGTTAATTAAATAAATCTGAAATTAAACAGCAATGAAACTAGCGTATTGTTGTAATACATCAATCTAGTTTGCTATTGCCCCTTAGGGAAGGAAACCTGCTGTCCTTGCCTGGTCTAGTCTATATGTGACTCCATACCAACAGCCAATGTGGTTGACTATTAACTGCCCTCTGATCTTGCTTAGCAAGTCATTCAATTGTCCAGAAAGTGTCTCACCACCATTTTCTCCAGGAACATTAGGGATGGGTAATAAAACTTGTCAGTGATACCTACACCCCATGAATGAATAAAAATAACTGTTGTCTTCACAGCTAACATATTCTTCTCCCTCAGTTAGTAAAGGGAGATGGCCCTTATTAAAGGTGATTTGGTTATTTGCTTGCTGGCTGGAAGTCAAACACACAAATGTCACACACCATGGCATCATAGCGAAACAGATAGAATAGCCTTTCATTTCATCCAAGGAAAAAATGTTTTGCTCAGGATATTACAGTATCCCTTTAAGTACCAATTTCTTTCCAACAGGAAGAAACATCTGGATGCATTTTGAACATCTTGTTAGAATAGTGATGAAATTACATTGGGAAGGGTGGTTGAAGAATCTGGCTTCTGTTCATCAGTATTTCAAGCTCACTTTCTGAGGGATTAGTCTGAAGATTATGCACCCCATCATTCTGCCCCAAGCTACCAACTAATGGGGAGGCAAATAGAAAAAGTAAGGGTCAGTCATTAATCTCTGGGGGCTGGTGGGACAAGGGTGAGAAATGGGCAATGTAGCATTGCTGACTTTGGTTGCATGTATTCTTAGAGACTTTGGCAGGTGACCCCCATCTTCCAATGGCATTTACTTATTGTTACAGACAAGGTCAGAAGTAAACCAAAGCCCTTGTGCCCTTTCCCTTACTGTCTTTGATCTGTGTGGCTTTTGGATAGGAAGATGTGTATATTTCATAGGCCCTGGAGAGTGTGATTATGTTAAACAACAGCAGCAAGTTATCGAGAGTTTAAAGAAAGATTATTTATTTATGCCTTCACCCAAAAAGGTCTAAACGTTATGTCAGTCACTGAGTACACACACACGCACCTGCACGCGCACACAAAGAATAAAATAGCTGGAGAGAATAGTTTACATTTATTAGTTGTAAACAAAAGACTAGCTCATGGTTCACATATTGGCTCATTGCAGAAGAACTATTGCGGCTCAGTGAAGCAAAGAGTTTTTTTCCACTCTTGAATTGTAGTTTAGATGAATTCAAATAGCTGACGCTGAACATCAGGATTATTGAAGGATTCCCTTCAAGAGATGAACGCTCTGAAAGTCACAAAATCAGGCACTTGTGGTTTTTGTATCAGGAGGGCAAATTTCTTCACAGATAAATGTGGGTTTAGGAATCCGCCTGGGAGACGTTTTTAAAAATCCAAGTTTAAAGAGACTTCAGTGTTACTGCCTTGATTTGCAGTTGATATTCTGTAGTGGTGTTCTTTGCAGAAAACGTGGATCTTCGGAGAATAAAATGTGTTACCTCAAGTTGGGATTTTGGTCACATGATCAACACTGGTATTATCAGCTAGAATAGCTGGGAAGTCTGAAGTCATTACTACACACTAGGAGACAGATGGTGGCCTTTCACACACTTGTGGATAACTGGTCTCTTCAGCTTTCTTTTTGTTAAATTGCAAACTTGGAGGCCGGAACTCTGCCACTTTGCCCGCCATGGAATCGGAGCGGGCGAGGCTCCGACAATGGAAATCTCCATTGACCTCGGGTGGGAATTTCCGGATTCGCCTGAATAAGGCTGTAAAATCGTGCCTGGAGACATGGGGTTGATTCAGAACTATGAACAATAGCAAGTGTGAATTCCACAGAGGGGTGTTGTCTGAGCATATCCATTAAAGGGGAAGTCCCCGACCCAGGGTGTTTCAATTAGGAACTAGGCAATGTCTGTGTTGAAGTTGCAAAGGTCACCTGACCATTGGCAACCATCTTAGCCACCTTGTAAGTGCCCATTTACAAAGTCAAAGACAGTTCCAAAATCTTCCACATGAACACAATCCATATTTGAAGTTATGCCTTCACAGGGCATGACATTGCCCAATCGTCACTATTTCCAAAAATAATCAAAAGAGTTCAAGGATAAAGAAACAAAAAACACAATTCTCTTTTAATACTGGTTTGATGTTTCTCCTGTCCCAGTAGTTAGCTCTGCTGCCTCACAGCATCAGGGACCCAGATTCGGTCCCCGGCTTGGGTCACTGTCTGTGCGGAGTCTGCACGTTCTCCCCGTGTCTGCGTGGGTTTCCTCCAGGTGCTCCAGTTTCCTCCCATAGTCCGAAAGACATGCTAGTTAGGTCCATTGACCATGCTAAAAAATTCTCCCTCCCTCCTGAACAGGCACCAGAGTGCGGCGACTAGGGGATTTTCACAGTAACTTCATTGCAGTGTTAATGTAAGCCTACCTGTGACACTAATAAATAAACTTTAAAAAGGCTGTGTCCATGAAATTAATCCTTCATTCCTGGAGACTCCATGGAAATCCTAGAAGGTTGGCAACCCCAGGGTAGTGGTAAGGGGGGAGAGAGGGGTGGTAGAGGAAAGAGAATGCAAGCCTGGGGAGATCCTAAAGTCATTATGGTGATACCACACACTAACGGCCTATGCCAGAGAATGGAAGAAGTGGTTTTGTCTCTACGGTCTCCCAGGGAGGTCTTGACTAGAACACCATGGAACCATTTGAAAGAAAGAACTTACATTTACATAGCCACTTTCACAACCTCAGGCCTTCACGGAGTGTTTTACGGCTCATTATTTGGAGAGGGAAATGTTGCGTGAAATCAGTCAGCGGCAGCGGGGACGGGTGCGGAGAGGCAGGAAGGATAAAGATCGGGAATGAAAAAATATATTTCTAGTGGTTCGAAAAGGAAACTGCTTCAGCAGCTGCTTCAGTGAGCAGTGTGACAGATGTCAGGAATCGCTGCCAGACCCACATGATGATGTCAGCTAAAAATATGTAGCCAAGCAACTAAGCAAATAAGCAGCGAGCAACCACGCCAAACTTTAAAGCCTATAATCTAAACCAGTGATGAACCATTTTTTGTCCTGCAACACACACCCCGACATTTGTACTAATGCATGTACACACAGGCGCATGTACAGTCGCACACACTAATATACACAGATGCAAGTGGAATGACCCATTGCTGTCTCTTTTGTTCTGATTGCTTTTAAGGTGGTTTTACCTCCTATTCCTGTGGACCCATGTGTATCAGAAAAGCAAGAACAGCAAGGAAATTAAATGAGGGAACTCCTGGCAGGACATTCTACAAAAGCAAGATTTCACAGTAAAAAAGATTATACTT
The DNA here is from genome assembly GCF_964213995.1 of Mustelus asterias. Lineage (NCBI taxonomy): Eukaryota > Metazoa > Chordata > Chondrichthyes > Carcharhiniformes > Triakidae > Mustelus > Mustelus asterias. The sequence continues at coordinate 61,057,789 of NC_135821.1, read as the reverse complement.
TGGTTGTATTTTCCTTTGACCTCCAGTTGAAGTTTAGGGAAACTGGTAATCCTGGGGCCCAGGTTACTAACAGTGGGACCATGTGTTCATACCCCATCATGGCAGCTGATGGAATAATTAACAAGTCCAGTTGATTCATAAAGTAAATTCTGGCATTAAAAAAGATTATGGATTCGATTTCTGCCATCCCCCTGCACTAATTATTTTAGCGCAGCGGGCCAGGAGATTTCACCGGGGCCGGATTAGCGCGATCCGTGCTGGGCGGACGGCCCCAAGCGCGTCTCCCAGTGCCGTCAGCTCCATGCCGCAAATAGGCATGGAGCCCTCATTAGGTATGCACGTCAATTTAAATATATTTTAAATGTAATTAGTGGGCCTGAAACTGAAGTCTCCGCTAGCCTCTTTCTCCCAACCCAGGGAGCACCTTGGCACTGCCCATCAGGCATGGGGCAGTGCCAAGGGGACAGAGTCTAATGGGGGGGGGGCGGGACATGATGGGGCTAGACCTGATGGGAGGGGCCTCTGGGGGAGTGATTGGTGGGCATGGGTGGTCCCAGTGCAACTCTGCATTTGGGATCGCGAGCAGAGGGAGGGAGGCCAGCAATTGGGGTGGGAGGCGGCAGGGTGGGGTAGGTTTGGCCTGCCCAGGGGTTGAGGGTGGGCCGGGGCTGCTGGGTGGGAGGGGCGGGGTTGGGAATGTTGATCGGGGGAGTGATCGAGGTGGGCTGGGGTGCGGGGAGGGTTGGGGCTGGGCGGAGCATGCTTGGGGGGGCAGAAAGAGAGAGAGAGAGAGAGAGAGAAGAAGAGAGAGAGAGAAAGAGAAAGAGAGAGAGAAAGAGAAAGAGAGAGAGAGAAAGAGAGAGAGAGAGAAAAAGAGAGAGAGAGAGAGAGAGAAAGAGAGAGAGAGAAAGAGAGAGAGAGAAAGAGAGAGAGAAAGAAAGAGAGAGAGAGAAAGAGAGAGAGAGAAAGAAAGAGAGAGAGAGAAAGAGAGAAAGAAAGAAGAGAGAGAGAGCGTCGACATTGCAGGGTCGCGGGACTAGCCAGCGATCGGGAGGCCGGCAGATAGGACCTATTGTGCATGCACCAATCTCAGCGCTGACTGATCGGCGCATGCGCAGTGGCCTGCTCATAAAAACCCATCTGGTTCATTGATGTCCTTAAGGGTAGGAAATCTGCCATCCTTACCTGGTTTGGCCTACATGTGACTCCAGAACCACAACGAGCCAGTCTCAAGGGCAATTAGGGATGGACAACAAATGTTGGTTCAGTGACGCCCACGTCCGATGAAAGAATAAAAAATGTCAAATGGTCTCTAATGTTTTCTTTCATTTAGAACATTAACTCTACCCAACTCTTTGCTTATATTTAAACCAAAATCACTAATTTCAGGAGATCCTAAAGTATCTTACAGTTAGTGAAGTATTTTTGAAATGCAGTCAGTGCCGTCACGCAGGAGATGTGGAAGTCAATTTGCACACAAGGAGGTTCCAGATTGTATGTTTTTGTGATGTTGTTTAAGGGATAAATATTGGCCGGGATGCCTGGCTGGGCAGTCCTGCTCTTCTTCGAAATAATGTCATGCAATCTTTGCTAACCACTTGGAGGTGACAATGGATGGTGCCTCTGACAACACTGCACTCCCTCAGCCCTGTGCTAAGAGTATCAGCCTAAATTTTACACTCGAGTCTGTGGAGTGAGGTTTGAACCCACAACCTTCTTAATCAGAGGGGGGGGGGGGGGGAGTGCTACAACTGAGCCAGGCTTAGCAAGCATCAAACGAGGGAAGAGTACTTTTCCTTGATACACACCACCAGCTACTGCACTCAGAAAGTGCCCATATTCATTGCCACCAAGAACACTACAGGTCAGAAGACTGGCTCACCCTGGGAGCAGCTCCAGAAAATTCCATCGGATGTCTGCCAAAATCATGTTGGTAGCTTAGAAGGAAATTCTTGGCTGAAGTGTCTTTCCGAGTAAAAATTGTTCTGAAGAATTTAGGAAGTGCTGGGATGTTTCATTTATTACTCATCCCTAGTTACCATGACATCTGAGCAGTTACAGTACAGAAGCAAGGAGCTTTAAGCTAAATCTTTTTAAGTTCCTGGTTAGCCCTCAACTGGACTATTTAACTCAATTCTGGACACCATATTGTGGAGAGTATTAACAAGTCTCTTTTTGTAATTCATTCAATGCTGGCTAGGCCAGCATTCATCATCCATCCCCAATTGCCTTGAGAAAGTGTTAATGAGCTGCCTTCTTGAACCGCTGCAGTCCCGGAGGAATAGGTACACCCACAGTGCTGTTAGGGTGGGAGTTCCAAGAGGTTGACCCAGCAACAGTGAAGGAACGGTGATGGCGAGTGGCTTGGAGGGGAACTTCCAGGTGATGGTGTTTCCAAGTATCTGCTACCCTTGTCCTTCTAGATGGTAATGGTTGTTGGTTTGGAAGATGCTGTCAAAGGAGGTGGTACATACACTTGCTACTGTGGTTTGGTGGTGGAGGGAATGAACGTTTGTGGAAGGGATGCCAGTCAAATGGGCTGCTTTGTTCTGTATGGTGTCAAGCTTCTCGAGCGCTGTTGGGGCTGCACTCATCCAGGCGACTGGAGAATATTCCATCACATTCCTGACTTCTGCCTTGTAGATTGTAGACAGGTTTATGTAGTCAGGTGGTGAGTTAGTCACTGCAGGATTCCCAGCCTCTGAGCTGCTTTTGTCACCACAGTATTTATATAGAACCATGGAAAATTACAGCTCAGAAACAGGCCTTTTGGCCCTTCTTGTCTGTGCCGAACCATTTTATGCCTAGTCCCACTGACCTGCACTTGGACCATATCCCTCCACACCCCTCTCATCCATGAACCCATCCAAGTTCTTCTTAAATGTTAAAAGTGACCCCGCATTTACCACTTTATCCAGCAGCTCATTCCACACTCCCACCACTCTCTGCGTGAAGAAGCCCCCCCCCTAATATTCCCTTTAAACTTTTCTCCTTTCACCCTTAACCCATGCCCTCTGGTTTTTTTCTCCCCTAGCCTCAGCGGAAAAAGCCTGCTTGCATTCACTCTGTCTATACCCATCAAAATCTTATACACCTCTATCAAATCTCCCCTCAATCTTCTACGCTCCAGGGAATAAAGTCCCAACCTATTCAATCTCTCTCTAACTCAGCTTCTCAAGTCCCGGCAACATCCTTGTGAACCTTCTCTGTACTCTTTCAATCTTATTTACATCCTTCCTGTAACTAGGTGACCAAAACTGTACACAATACTCCAAATTCGGCCTCACCAATGCCTTATATAACCTTACCATAACACTCCATATGGCCAGTCCAGTTGAGTTTCTGGTTAATGCTGACCCCCAGGATGGTGATATTAGAGGATATAGCGATGGTAATGCCATTGAATACCAAGGAGCAATGGTTAGGTTCTCTCTCTTATTAAAGATAGTTATTGCCTGCACTTGTGTGGCACAAATGTTACTTGCCACTTGTCAGCCCAAGCCTGGATATTGAACGGGTCTTGCTGCATTTGGGCATGGACTGCTTCAGTATCCGAGGAGTGTGAATGGTGCAGAATATTGTCCAGTCATCAGTTAACATCCCCACTTATGACCTTGGGATGTAAGGAAGGTCATTGATAAAGCAGCTGAAGATGGTTGGGCCTAGGACACTTCCCTGAGGAACTCCTGCCGTGATGTCCTGGAGATAAGATGACTGACCTCCAACAATCACAACCACCTTCCTTTGTCCCAGGTATGACTCCAACTGGTAGAGAGTTCTTCCCCTGATTCTCATTGATTCCAGTTTCGCTAGGGCTCCTCAATGCCACAGTCAGTCAAATGTGGCCTTTAATGAGGCCAGGATCCAAGTGGCCCTGGCAATACCCAAACTGAGCATCAGTGAGCAAGTTATTGCTGAGTAAATGCTACTTGATAGCATTGTTAATGACCCCTTCCATCACTTTACAGATGATTGAGAGTAGACTAAGGAACAGTATTTGGTCGGGATGAATAGAGGCTAGATAGACAGGGAAGTTTTTCTCTGGAGCGTAAAGGCTGAGGGGTGATCTTATAGAGGTCTATAAAATAATGAAGGGCACAGATCAGCTAGATAGTCAATATCTTTTCCCAAAGGTAGGGGAGTCTAAAACTAGAGGGCATAGGTTTAAGGTGAGGGGAGAGATATAAAAGTGTCCAGAGGGGCAATTTTTTCACAGAGGGTGGTGAGTGTCTGGAACAAGCTGCCAGAGCTAGTAGTAGAGGCGGATACGATTTTGTCTTTTAAAAAGCATTTAGACAGTTACATGGGTAAGATGGGTATAGAGAGATATGGGCCAAATGTAGGCAATTGGGATTAGCTTAGGGTTTTTAAAAAAAGCGGCATGGACAAGTTGGGCCGAAGGGCCTGTTTCCATGCTTGTAAATCTCTATGACTCTAATTTGTCCTGCTTTTTGTGTACAGGAGATATCTGGGCAAATTGCCAAGTAGATGCCAGTGTTGAAACTGTACTGAAACATATTATTAAATAGGTAGTCTTTGGAAAATGGAGGGCAGTTAGGAACCAAAGAGGAGATCTTTTTGTGGAGGCAGAGAGTATGGCTGAGTACTTTGCAGCTGTCTTCATTTGAGACAAAGTTGATACCAATTTCACAGTAAAAGAAAAGTTGGTAGAGAATCTGGATAGGTGAAAATAGATAAAATGAGAGATACTTAAAAGATTGGCGGCAGTCAAAATAAAAAGGTCACTGATCCCAATGGGAGGTAGCTCAAGTTTACGAAGGGAAGCTAAGATTGAAATTGCAAAAGCTCTGGCCCCAATCTTGCAACCTTCCTAGATAGGAGAGTGGTGCCAGAGATGGGAGTATGGTTACATCCCTGTTCAAAAAAAATGGGAAGAGGCATAAACTTGGCAACCACAGGCTTCAGGCGAATGGAAGTTCAAAATACTCAGTGGAATCCTCAAGCTGAGCTTGGAGAAACTGAGGAAACTAAATATTTTTCAAAAGTCCGTCTGAGAGAAGGTTTGTGCTCAGCAGATCCATTCAAAGACTGCTCCCTGTTTAAGACGTCTGACTCATTTCTCTTCACTTTTACAGCACTGTGTTACTACATTAATTCCAAAATAGCTTTGATCGGCATTCAGGGTTGTTACTGGAAAGTTCAGAGGAACCAACAAATGAAGTGCCTGGAATCCACACTCTATACTAATGTTTATCCCGACGAGCGAGGGGAGTGGAGGGGAGGGGAGGCACACACAGCAGAAGGAGGCCATTTGGCCCTTCGAGCCTGCACTGACCACAATCTCATCTAGGCCCTATCCCCATTTACCCTAGCTAGTCCCCCTGATGCGAAGGGGCAATTTTAGCACAGGCAATCCACCTAACCCGCACATCTTTGGACTATGGGAGGAAATCAGAGCACCCGGAGAAAACCCACGCAGAGAATGTGCAGACTCCACACAGACAGTGACCCACGCTGGGAATCGAACCCGGGTCCCTGGCTCTGTGAGGCAGCAGAGCTAACCACTGTGCCGCCATACATGCATATGGTACATACACACTCACCTCTCAGCAATGGTCCCACAAGTTGCTTGATATTTTTTCATGAATCCTTTCCAGGCACTGGAAACTCTGCCGGAGAGGTTAGTAATAAGTTGCTCACCCGTCTCTCTGTTGAGGATTGTGGCATGATTTGACAGGATGAACAATCAGAAGATTATACTGGCCAGAGGGAGACTTTTCAGCCCCTTGTAACCATGCCAGCTCTTTGAAACTGCCATCCAATTAGTTCCACTTTTTCCCGTTAACACTGGAACATTTTCCATCCAAATTTCCTTTTTGAAAATTACAATCAAATCTGCTTCCACCACCTTTGCAGGCAGTGCATTTCAGATCAAACCTGCTTGCTGTTTATAACAAAACTCACCCACTTTTCCCCTTTTGGTTCTTTCACAAATATTAAATCTGTATCCTTTAGTTACCAACCACCAGAAACATTTTTCTTCATTTACTTTATCAAAACTCCTCACCATTTTAAACATGTCCATTGAATCTTCCTTATTCTGCTCTAAGGAAAACAATCTAAGTTTCTATAATCCTTCCATGTAACTGACGTCCTTTATCCCTGAACCCATTCTGATAAAACTCCTCTACACCTTGTCCATAGTTAATTTCCACACTTATTGTGCGTGGCACGAGTTGAAACTCGAGCCTATCGATCAAGTGCTTGAGGCAGTGTAAGCCTTGGTTTCTCAGCAGTTCAGTGGAGGCAGATCTCTTGCCCTTAGCTACAGAAAGGTCCGGTACCAGCTTCTGATTTTAGCCGCCACACTTTGTGAATGGGAGAGTTTGGTTTGCAGGTGCAAGTCTCAGAACTACTCACCTGCCAAAGCAGAAGGAGGCAAAGTGAAGACCCAAGAGGGTGACTATCACGTGCCTGATGGCGTGGTTGGTCTTGCTTGGGTGGAGGTAGTTCCGGAATAAAAAAGCTGTGAATAATCCAAACAGTTGGCACATTGCAAAGTTTACCTGCGGACAGAAAATTACAAACAAAACACTCTGTAACTCTGGGATGTTGCAGATTGCAAACTGGTTTGAATAACTGCTTATATTTAACTCTATGGGGGGAATTTTCCCGTTCCGCCCGCCACAGGAAACATGGCAGGCAGAGGGTGGACCATGCAAAGATCCACTGAACTCGCGTGGGGTTTTCCCGTTTTGAGGAGAGCACAGCCAGAAAATCCCACCCCCGTGTCTTTATTGTAGTAAAACATCCCGAGGCGAAGACAGGAGAGTTATCAGACAAGATATGACACAGAGTGATGATAGATTGGGACATGTGACCAAAACATTGATAAATTTTGAAGGGAGAGAGAGAGGATGCAAGGCAGAGCGCAGTAGTGAGGGAGATTCCAGAGCTCAGAGCCCAGGCAGCTGACGGTGCGGACACCGATGGTGGAATGGCAAAACTCAGTGACATGCAGGAGACCAGAACTTGAGAAATGCAGGGATCTCAGAGGGTTGAATAGCTGAAGATTACAGAGATAGAGAGGAGTGAGGCCTGGAAGATATTTGAAAACAAGCATGAGAATGTTTTAAACTGAGTCATTGGCAGACCAGCAGACATTATAGATCAGTGAACACAGGAAGTATTGGGTGTGAACTGGCAAGATGGCAGTGACGCTGTCTTTTGAGACCATCTGACACCATCCAGCCCAGAGGTTGAATTTGGGATCCAGCTTTGTCACATGTTCTAATAACTTAGCATAGAATCCCTATAGTGCAGAAAGAGGCCACTGGGCCCATCAAGCCTGCACCAACATCAATCCACCCCAGGCCTATCCATGTAACACCATGTATTTACCCTGATAATCCCCCTGACACTAAGGGGCAATTTAACATGGCCAATTAACCGAACCTGCACAACTTTGCACTGTGGGAGGAAACAAGAACACCCGGGAGAAATACACGCAGACACAAGGAGAACGTGCAAACTCCACACAAACAGTCACCCGAAGCTGGAATTAAACCTGGGTCCTTGGCACTGTGAGGCAGAAGTGCTAACCACTGCGCCACCGTGTTGCCCCGATGCGATGTCGAATATTTGTCTAATAATGTTCCGACGAAAAGCCTTTCGGCCATTTATACATACCATGTTAATGGTGCCAGATAGGTGCAAGACCTTAACATATCGGAGCAAAAATAGGCTATTCAGCCCATTGAGTCTGTTTCACCATTCAATGAGATCATGACTGATCTGATATGATAATCCTCAACTCCACTTTCCTGCCTTCTGCTTGATTTCCTTAATAAGACCTTAAGGCATAGGATAAGACCAGAAGACATGCAAGATGTTGCAATGGTCTTTATAACAATCACATTCAATTTGCATTTTTTGGGAGAAGCTGGAAAAAAGGTTACTCATTCATCGAACTGTTACATAACATGAATAGTTTCCCAATAATCTCCTCTCTCAGGTGACTGTGTCACAATACAAGTCTGTTGTCACAATGTTGTGATTCATTCATTCCGGGTGCTTACGCAACAGGAACTTTCATGGTGTTAGCTCAAAAGATAGACAAACAGAAATATATATGTACTTTCTACATGTGTATATATATATTACGATTCTACTAAAAGAGATAAACTGCATACATTTTATATATGTAATATATATTGTTATCTCTGACCCTCACATGGTCTGACTTTTCCATTCCTTTCCTCAATTCCTCAGTTTCCATTTTTGGGAATAGGCTTTCCATAAATAGTCACTAGAAGCCCAATGACTCTCACAACCACCTCAATTACATTTCCTTCCATAAAAACAAGAAATGCTTGCAATTCTCAACAGGTCAATCAGTATCTGTAGGGAGGAGAGTCAACATTTCAAGTCAATGAGTTGAAATGAAGGATTATCAACCTAGAATGTTGGCCGGGATTTTATGACCACGCTGTGGCAGGACCTGGTGGGGGATGGGGCAGACGAGCCAAAAATCCATTGGCATCTGGCGGCACTGGAAGGTCTGGGCCATGAGCTCGGTTTCTCTCCACAGGTGCTGCCTGACCTCCTGAGTTTTACCATTATTTTCTGTTTTTATTTCAGATTACCATTTTATGTAGGTATGTATGTATACATCCTACGTATCTTGCTTTCATGTTGCAATACCCACACCAGTCAGGGCTCTATTTCATTCTCCCAGTTTCTCTGTCTTCATCATACCCATTCTAATGATGCAACCTGCCATATCTGAGAGATGTGACACCTGCCCTTTTTATCTCCTCTCTCCTCACCTACCAAGGGTTCCAATCACTCCTTCCAGGGTAAACAGCGACTTCGATGTACTTCTTACAAGTTATTATACTGACCACTATTTTATGACCTCACTCAGGGGAGGCTCATAAAATCCCACCCGAGGCCAATGAAGAATTCCGTTCTGTGAGCCTCGCCCGCCCTGAATCCAGGGCGGGCGGGGCGGTAAAATTCCAGCCACTGTATTTGCTGCTCACAATATATAGTCTCCTCCACACACTGGGGAGACCAAACACAGATTGGGTGATCACTTTGTGAAACAGCTCCATCCATTTCACAAGCATAGCCTTAAGCTTCCAATCAACTAATTTCAATTCTCTAGCTTGCTCTCACATGACCTCTATGCCCTTGGCCATGGCAGTGTTCCAGTCAATCTCAACATAAGCTGAAGAAACAGTGCCTTATCTTTCAATTAGGCACTTTACAACCTTCGGGACTCATTGAGTTGAACAATTTCAGACCATAATCTCTCCCTCTTTCTTTGTTTTTCTTTTCATGTTTCAGTCTTCATGTTGTTGATCTCTTGTTTTCGGATGGCTGCAGTTCATTATTCTGCCATTCACACCACCGCTAGAACCATCTTTTGTTTCGCCGCTTGGCCTCATTCCTGCATTATCAACTCTTTTGTCATTTAATGTCTCCCATCTTACACCCCAAAGAACTTCCCCTTTGTTCTTTTTTTAGGCAGCGCGGTGGCACAGTGGTTAGAATTGGTGTCTCACAGCAGCAGGGACCCGTGTTTGATTCCCGGCTTGGGTCACCGTCTGTGCAGAGTCTGCCCATTCTCCACGTGATTGTGTGGATTTCCTCCCACAGTCCAAAAGACGTGCTGGTTAGGTGCATTGGCTATGGTAAATTCTCCCTCAGTGTACCCAAACAGGTGCCGGAGCGTGGCGACTAGGGGATTTTCACAGTAACTTCATTACATTGTTAATGTAAGCCTACTTGTGATTAATAAATAAAACTTTAAACTTTTCTACCTTCCACTATTTGACCTGCTTAAAACCAATACATTTCTAACTTTTCTCAGTTCTGATGAAAATAATTGACCTATAATGCTAACTCTGTTTCTCTCCTCACGGATGTTGCCATAAGTGCTGAGTGTTTCCAGCGTTTTCTGTTTTTATTTCAGATATCCAGGGTGGGATTTTATGGCCTCGCCCGTCCAGAAACCATAAAATCCCACCTGAGGTCAACGGACCTTTCCATGGTCCGTCCCTCGCCCTCTCCAATTCCTGTAGCAGGTGGGCCAATAAAATTCCGGCCTGTGTGTCTGCAGTATTTTCTTTTTCTATAAAGATATACATGACGTATAATGGTATTCCCCCCTCTTAATAGACCCAAATAACTTTTTTTCATAAAAGGAAACAAGCTGCATTAATGTAGGAAAATGCGTATATTCATGTATTGCGTTATTACCTCTTAGAGCAACCAACTAACACTGAAAATTGCCTTATTTGTATTCCCTCCCTCTCTACTCCCCCACCCCCTCCTATACTGGACCAATGAATTGTGATGGATGTGTTCAAAAAGTTGGAATTATTTAACTCTTTTAGCACAGTAAAAATGTCCCAAGGTGCTTTGCAGTAACATTATCAAATGAAGTTTGACACTAAGCCACAACAGCAGATATTGAGACAGATGTATGTTTTTAAGGATGAGTCAGGGGTAAAGAGGCGGAGAGATTTAGTAAGGGGATTTCAGAACTCGGGACCTCAGCAGCAGAAGGCACAATGCTGAAATGATTAGATAACTAGAGAGGCTCCTGCAGAGAAATCTTCTCACTCCTGTTTTGTAAAACTACTTCATTTGATAATATATTCAGAAATAAATAATTGTAGCTTCCAAAATTGGATCTGTCCTTAAATAGGAAATATCTGCAGGGCTGTGGGGAAAGTACAAGGGATTTTGGACTACTTTGATATTCCTTTCAAAGAGCTGACAGAGACAGTATGGACTGAATGGCCTCCTTCTATGTTATATATTCTTACTATTAAAAAAATGTTTCTTTAAGGCTCACACCCTCTCACATCCTCATCATGCAATCCTTGAAGTCTGAACGCAAATTGTGCAATTTCCCTCGATCTGATTATAACTTGAATCTCAAACACCTAACGCAGTCATGTTGGACGCAAGCAGTACGATACATGTTTCTGGTCACTACAGCTTCGTCCCAAAATCAAATAAAAACACAAAAGAATTGATTCCTTTTTATCCTTCCCATGCTTTATCTTCCTTCATTAATACCTTAAAAATGAGAAATGTAGGGGAGGGGTGCAGGGTAGAATAAGAGAGGTTTTCAGAATGACGAGGAGTCTTGATAGAGCCAGTTGGGAGAGACTTGCTTCTTCAGGCAAGTGCATTGATAGGCAGAGGTTATATATTTAAACCAATTGACAAAATATAACCAGAGGGAAAGGAGAAGAAATATTTTATTTATTTATATGGTTATGATGATCTGGGACATAATACCTGAAAGAATCGTGTAATTAGATTCCATGGGAACTCTCAGAAGGCAACTGGACATGCATTGGAATAGAGCCACTCTGAAGGGTTCTGGGGAAACGCTGGCATGTGAGACTAAATTGAACAAACTCTTTCAAGGATCCAGCACAATGTGTCAATCCCAGCTGATATCTATACTGGACAATCAGGTCCCAGAATGGGACCCTAGCTCAACAGATCCTAACTTCTATTTTTTGCTCAGAGACGTGGAGGAACAGAGTCACAGGACTACTGGTTAAGTTTTAAGTTTATTTATTAGTGCCACAAGTAGGCTAACATTAACAATGCAATGAAGTTACTGTGAAAATCCCCTAGTCACCACACTCCGATGCCTGTTCTGGTACACTAAGAGAGAACTTAGCATGGCCAATGCACCAAACTAATACGCCTTTTGGACTGTGGGAGGAAACCGGAGCAACCAGAGGAAACCCACACAGACACGGGACTCCGCACAGGCAGTGACCCAAGCCAGGAATCGAACCTGGGTCCCTGGAGCTGTGAGGCAGCAGTGCCAAACACAGTGCCACCATGCCGCCCTAATAAAACATCTATTAAACAAGAAAAGGTTAACTATAATACACTACTCCATCACCCCAGCTATAGCTTTACAGATATATACTAATTTGTAAGGATTACACAAGTTACACAAATTATCTTATATTCTAATGTTCTCAATAAGTACACAGTCCCTGTAAATCAATGTCAGACACACCACACTTTGAACGCAAGTGACAGATGTCACCCAATATAACATGTGGATTTTTCATCAAGTCTCCCCAGATGCTTGTCACACTGAGGCAACTGGTCTCACTGGAACGCTGACTTTCACATTAGGATTTCCAAACTCTACTCCTGAAGAACATTTGTGAATCTTCTCCCGCACAGGCTTCCATTCAGATGCCTTCACCAAGTATCCACATCCAAGATTTCAACCTCTCCTTTCACACATCATGTCCATTCAAGCTTTCACGCAATCTCTCAGGTTCCCAACCACGTCAACAGAATGCCACTGCTTCACAGGCTGCATTCAGGTGTCATCAACCTTTTCCAGATTTCTGTTCTTTGTTCCTTTTACCTCCTGGAACTCGCATTCCCTTATTCCTGACTGGTTTTTTTTAAGCTTCTGGGACTTGCTTTCTGTCCCTCTCGATTGTCTTGCCTCTACAGGCAGTTTCTATGGAAATCTTCTTGCTTCTGAATAACTTAGTTCCAACTTAACTCAAATGCTTCTGCTGTTCAGTATGAGCCTTTGGCTGCTAAGCAACAGCTTTGTTTTTTCAAAGTCTGTATTTGCTTTTATATCGTAAAACCTTAATTACAATGCAGGCAAAGTTTAAAGTGAAACTAAAACTTACAGACTTGTAGGCACCTTTGTTTGAAATGAAGCTAAACTGAAGTTTTAACCATTTCTTAGCACACAAATGCAAAAATACAAATTAAACTTCCTTAAACTCATACCTTATTCATAATATCCATAAACACAAATATAAATTATTTAAACTATCACTATTTCTTAACAAAACAATGGGCTGAATGGCTTCCTTCTGTGCTGTTTGAGTCTCAGACTCTATAATTCATGGTAGAGGGCACAAAACACATTCTGGAAATAATGAAGAACCAAGGATCTAGTGAGAATGAAGAACTTAGCTATTTGAATCAGTAAAGGACTAACACTGGAAAAAATGAATAGGGAAAGGTCAACAAATTCCCTGGACCTGGTGGTTTACATCCTTGTTACAGATATAGTGATGTATTGGTTTTAATCTTCCACATTTTCTAGATTCTAGAACAGTTCCAGTGGGTTGGAAAGTAACAAACATTGTCCCACTATTACAGAAATGAGAGAGCAATAAAACAGGGCACGACAGGCCAGTTAACCTGGCATCAGTAGTAGGGACTATTATTAGGGTTGTGATGACAGGACACACAGAAAATCAAAACATGATTAGGCAGAATCAACAGGGATTTATAAAAGGGAAGTCATATTTGACAAATCTGTTAAGAGTTTGAGGTTGTAATTAGCAGAGCAGATCAGGGGGATCCAGCCAATGGATATATTTGGATTTCCAAAAAGCAATCAATTGGTGCCACAAAATGGATTATTACACAAAATTAGGGCCATTGGGATAGGAGTAATATCTTAGCGCAGTTTGAGGATTGGTAAATGGACAGAACACAGGCTAGGAATAAGCAGGTCATTTTCAGGTTTGCAGGCTGTAACTAGTAGAGTACCACAAGGACTGGCGATTGGATCTCAGCTTTTTACAATCTATATCAATGATCAAGATGAGAGGACCAAGTGTTCAAGTTGCTGATGATACAAAGCCAAATGGGAAAGTAAGCTATGAGGAGCACACAAAGAAGCTACAAAAGGGCCATAGGTTAGTTGAGTGGGCAGGAATATGGCAGATGGAATAAAAATGTAGAGAAATGAGGAATCATCCACTTTGGCAGGAAAATAGAAAAGCAGAATTTCTGTTAAATGGGGAGAGACTAGGAAATGTAGGTATTCAGATGGCTGGTTCTTGTACACAAGTCCCAGAAAGCTAACATGCAAGCAATAGGGAAAGCTCTCTGTTTCCTATTACTCAGCCAATTTTGTGTATACATTACTACTGTCCATTTCACTCCATGAGCTATAACATTTCTCACAGGTCTATTGTGTGGCATTGTATCAAATGCCTTCTGAAAGTCCCTGTACACCACATCAACAGCATTACCCTCATCAACCCCTTTCTATTACCTGCTCAAAGAACTTCAGCAAATTCGCCAAACATGATTTTCCCTTTAGAAATCCATACTGGATCCCCCTGAAATCAACCCACATGACTACTAATTCTATCCTGAATAATTGGTTCTAGATGCTTGCCCACCACTGATGTTAAACTGACTGGTCTGTAACTGCTGGGCTTATCTTTACAACCTTTTTTGAACAAGGGCGGAATGTTTGCAATTCTCCTGTCCTCTGGCAACTCCCCTGAGTCAAGGGCAGACTGAAAGATTACGGTCAGCATCCCTACAATTTCCACTCTCACTTCCTCCAACATCCTTGGATGCATCTCATTCAGCCCCAGTGCCTTGTCAACTTTAAGCAGTTTATCTAATAGTTCCTCCTTAACCATTTTGAACCCTTCTAGTAACAGTGTTCCCTCCTTTGCCACCATGGCCAGGGTAGCATCAACCTTCTTGGCAAAGACAGATGCAAAGTAACATAAGAGACTGTCCATTTTATATGTGGCATGAGAAGGAGGGGTCAACATGAGAATGGATATGTCAAGTGACCAGTAGAGAGAGTGTGAGGCAATAGGACAGGATGTGATCAACCCTTCAGGAATACATCCAACCAAAGCTGGCAATCCAAACAGGGCATGGTCTGGATCATTCTCTCTCCACTCTATACTGACATTCTGGTTGAGCTCCACTCTAATTAAAGCCTCTGAATCCGCAAGAGTTCATTTTCAATATCAGTTGCTCTTTCCATACCTCATTCAAGTAACTGTGCCAGTCAAGGCTGTGAAAGTTGGCAAGCTGTTCAATCATTGAGATGCTCACACAACTCCCTCACAAGAGGAAATTATAAAGATTATGTGTCATCTCACCAATTTGCCCCTTCCCAGCACTGGAGCACTTATGCCACCTATAATTAGTTGTGTGTCAGCTGTAGATCAGTGACTTGGACCCTTGTTTCTCAGCCAGCAGGGCATGGGTACAGGTCCAATCCAAACATTTGAGCATATAGCCTGACATTGCCAGTGCAATATGAGGGGAGTGCTGCAGTGTTGAAGCTGCCACCTTTAACATGAGATGTTGAACTGAGGTCTGTATGCCCACCCATATAACAGATCCCATTCCCTATAAAAAAGATCAGCCCAATGTCACGGCTGATATTTATCCTTTATTCAAGGCTAAGTTAGATAGATTCTTGACCCAACGAGGGAGTCAAAAGTTTTGGGAAGCAGACAGGCAAGTGGAGTTGAGGCCACACTCAGATGAGCCATAATCTTACCAAATGACAGAGCAGGCGCGATGGGTTAAATGAGCTACTGCTCCTAGGTCCTATGTTCTTATATTCCTGCTAACCAACATCACTAAAATAGATAATCTTGCCATTATTGCAATTTTAAAAAAATGGCCACCACATTTCCTAGGTTACAACAGGACAGAACTTAATTGGCTTCAAGGTGTTTTAGGACACCCCAAGGTCATGAAAGGTGCTTTGACCCATTGCTATATCACATTGGTGAGACCATGCATGGAATACTGTGTACAATTTTGATCTCTATATATAAGGAAGAATATACTTGCCCAAGATGGAGTGTGATGCAGATTAATTTGACTAATTCCTGGGATAGGGTGATTGTCCTGTGTGAAAAGATTGCTTAGACTTAGGTCTATGTTCCCTAGAGTTTGGAAGAATGAGAAGTGATCTCAGTGAAACATATACAATTCTTGAGGGACTTGATGGGGTAGATGCTGGGAGGATATATAATGTGCAGAGCACTCGAGAGCACATGACAAGGCCACTCTGGGTTAAGGCATCAGGACATCACTTCATGCAGTTTGTGATAACATCCCATTAATATGGCATGGTGAGGGGAGGCAGTGGTGTAGTGTTATTGTCATTGGACTAGTAATTCAGAGACTCAGGGTAATGCTCTGGGGACCTAGGTTTTAATCCCACCATGGCAGACAATGAAATTTGAACAAAAATCTGGAATTAAAAGTCTAATGATGATCATGAAACCATTGTCGATTGCCGTAAAAACCCATCTGTTCCATTAATGTCCTTTAGGGAAGGAAACCTGCCATCCTTATCTGGTCTGGCCTACAGTTGGACTAGATGGGATTGATGTTCATAAGGAGGAGGTGTTAGCAATTCTGGAAAGGGTAAAAATAGATAAGTCCCCTGGGCTGGATGGGATTTATCCTAGGATTCTCTGGGAGGCTAGAGAGGAGATTGCAGAGCCTTTGGCTTTGATCTTTGTGTCGTCATTGTCTACAGGAACAGTGCCAGAAGACTGGAGGATAGCAAATGTTGTCCCCTTGTTCAAGAACAGGAGTAGGGACAACCCTGGTAATTATAGACCGGTGAGCCTTACTTCTGTTGACGGCAAAGTATTGGAAAGGATTATAAGAGATAGGATTTATAATCACCTAGAAAGGAATAATTTGATTAGGGATAGTCAGCATGGTTTTGTGAAGGGTAGGTCGTACCTCACAACCTTATTGAGTTCTTTGAGAAGGTGACCAAAGAGGTGGATGAGGGTAAAGCGGTTGATGTGGTGTATATGGATTTCAGCAAAGCGTTTGATAAGGTTCTCCATGGTAAGCTTTTGCAGAAAATACGGACACATGGGATTGAGGGTGATTTAGTGGTTTGGATCAGGAATTGGCTAGCTGTAAGAAAACAAAGGGTGGTGGTTGATGGGAAATATTCATCCTGGAGTTCAGTTACTAGTGGTGTACCGCAAGGATGTGTTTTGGGGCCACTGCTGTTTGTCATTTTTATTAATGACTTGGATGAGGGCGTGGAAGGATGGATTAGTAAATTTGCAGATGACACTAAAGTCGGTGGAGTTGTAGACAGTGCGGAGGGAAGTGGCAGGTTACAGAGGGACATAGATAAGCTGCAGAGCTGGGCTGAGAGGTGGCAAATGGAGTTTAATGCGGAAAAGTGTGAGGTGATTCACTTTGGAAGGAGTAACAGGAATACAGAGTACTGGGCTAATGGTAAGATACTTGGTAATGTGGATGAACAGAGGGATCTGGGTGTCCATGTGCATAGATCCCTGAAAGTTGGCACCCATGTTGATAAGGTTGTTAAGAAGGCGTACGGTGTGTTAGCTTTTATTGGTAGAGGGATTGAGTTTCGGAGCCAGGAAGTCATGCTGCAACTGTACAAAACTCTGGTGCGGCCGCATTTGGAGTATTACGTACAGTTCTGGTCGCCGTATTATAGGAAAGATGTGGAAGTGTTGGAAAGGGTGCAGAGGAGATTTACCAGGATGTTGCCTGGTATGGTGGGAAAATCATATGAGGAAAGGCTGAGGGGCTTGAGGTTGTTTTCGTTAGAGAGAAGAAGGTTAAGAGGTGACTTAAATAGAGGCATACAAGATGATCAAAGGATTAGATAGGGTGGATAGTGAGAGCATTTTTCCTTGGATGGTGTTGGCTAGCACGAGGGGACATAGCTTTAAATTGAGGGGTGAGAGATATAGGACAGATGTTAGAGGTAGGTTCTTCACTCAGAGAGTAGTAAGGGCGTGGAATGCCCTGCCTGCAGCAGTGGTGGACTCGTCAACGTTGAGAGTGTTCAAGTGGTTATTGGATAAACATATGGATGATATTGGAATAGTGTAGATTAGAGGGGCTTTAGATTGGTACCACTGGTCGGCGCAACATCGAGGGCCGAAGGGCCTGTACTGCACTGTAATGTTCTATATGCGACTCCAGAGTCACAGCAACTTGGTTGACTCAAATGCCACCCCAAGGGCAATTTGGGGTGGGCAATAAATGCTGGCCCAGCCAGGAATGCCCACATCTCATGAATGAATGTTTTAAAAAGTGATAGGATTTACACCAGACTGCAGGCTAGTATACAAAGAGCCCACTCCAGTAGGCATGGATTTTCACTGGAGAGATTGAATACGCCTTCAATCATTTGCCTGGGCTCCACTGTGCTGACTCATCAGCATCGCAAATTGAAGTGATTCAACTGGGGCTGCCTGGAGCCACTCCTTAATGAAAGAATCTGAATCGTTGGATACATTAAATAAATAAAACAATTGAAAAGGTACCAGCATGAACACTTAGGGTTTGGTCACACCTTCACCAAGGTATAGACTGTAGAGACCAGCCCTTCCTTACCAAAATATATTGCTCCAATAGTTATAATACTCTATTCAATTTCAAAAAGTTTTTTCTATCAAAAAAAGGAAAAGTAATTCTGTGCCACTTAGTAACATTTGAACTGATTAATTTAATATTTTGAAGGGGAAAATGTTTTTGATTATCAGGGTAGATTGTCCATTGGTCTTTAATCACACAATTACAATTCTTTTAGAAACTTGTGCGTAAAAGTAAACCTAAATTTGGCATTCTAATCATGTTAACAAATAACATTCCAACTGTATGTCAGACAGCTGGGCAATACATTAACAACAGTATTTATATAACACCTTCGCTACATGCAGGAACCTATCACGGCCAATGAATTATTGATAAAACGCAGTCGCTGTTTTCCCATGAACAGCAGCCAGTTTGTGCACAGCAAGATCCCACAAATAGCCATTGATCCCCTTATTTTCAATGGTGCTGCTTAAAATATGAATTCTGTCCAGCACCAAGATAACTCCTTGACCTTTGTGAAATAATGCCAAAAAGATCCTTCTTCGAGCAAAGAGTGGCCTTGGCTTGACAGCTCCTCCGAAACATGCACTTCCTGCCATTCAAGTACACCATCAGTGCAGCACTGAAGCGTCAGCCTAGATTCGGAGCTGAAATGGAACTTGAAACTGCAACCTTCTGACTCAAAAAGGAAAAGCAAAAGAAAAAGAAAAGGCCTGCATTTATATAGCACCTTTCACAACCCCAGGACATCCCAAAGTGCTTTACAGCTGATGAAGTGCTTTTTAAAAGTGTGGCCACTGTCGTAATATTGGAAATGTGGCAGTCAATTTACATGCAGTAAGTTTCTACAACAATGAGATAAGAGAAACAGAAAATGCTGCAATGCACTCCAGCATCCCCAGTATTTTGCTTTCACGTAGCAATGAGGCCATGACTGGATAATCTGGTTTTTAAGTTATGGTTGAGGGGTTAACATTGGGCAGAACACCAGGGCAGCATGGTGGCAGAGTGGTTAGCACTGCTACCTCACAGCACCAGAGACCTGGGTTCGAGTCCCAGCTTGGGTCACCATCTGTACGGAGTCTGCACATTCTCCCCGTGTCTGCATGAGTTTCCTCCCAGTCTGAAAGATGTGCTGGTTAGGTGCATTAATCATGCTTAAAAAACTCTCCCTCAGTGTACCCGAACAGGTGCCAGAGTGTGCCAACTAGGGGATTTTCATAGTAACTTCATTGCAGTGTTAGTGTAAGCCTACTTGTGATACTAATAAATAAAACTTCAGGAAAAGTCCACTGCTCTCCTTCGAAACAGTGCCATGGGATCTTTTACATCCACCCAATAAAGCAGGCAAGGACTCAGTAAAGTTTATCTTATCTGAAAAACAGCACACCGACAATGCATCACCCTCTCTGTATTAAGAACATAAGAACATAAGAAATAGGAGCAGGAGTAGGCCATCTAGCCCCTCGAGCCTGCCCCGCCATTCAATAAGATCATGGCTGATCTGACGTGGATCAGTACCACTTACCCGCCTGATCCCCATAACCCTTAATTCCCTTACCGATCAGGAATCCATCCATCCGCGCTTTAAACATATTCAGCGAGGTAGCCTCCACCACCTCAGTGGGCAGAGAATTCCAGAGATTCACCACCCTCTGGGAGAAGAAGTTCCTCCTCAACTCTGTCTTAAACCGACCCCCCTTTATTTTGAGGCTGTGTCCTCTAGTTTTAACTTCCTTACTAAGTGGAAAGAATCTCTCCGCCTCCACCCTATCCAGCCCCCGCATTATCTTATAAGTCTCCATAAGATCCCCCCTCATCCTTCTAAACTCCAACGAGTACAAACCCAATCTCCTCAGCCTCTCCTCATAATCCAAACCCCTCATCTCCGGTATCAACCTGGTGAACCTTCTCTGCACTCCCTCCAATGCCAATATATCCTTCCTCATATAAGGGGACCAATACTGCACACAGTATTCCAGCTGCGGCCTCACCAATGCCCTGTACAGGTGCATCAAGACATCCCTGCTTTTATATTCTATCCCCCTCGCGATATAGGCCAACATCCCATTTGCCTTCTTGATCACCTGTTGTACCTGCAGACTGGGCTTTTGCGTCTCATGCACAAGGACCCCCAGGTCCCTTTGCACGGTAGCATGTTTTAATTTGTTTCCATTGAGATAGTAATCCCATTTGTTATTATTTCCTCCAAAGTGTATAACCTCGCATTTCTCAACGTTATACTCCATTTGCCATATCCTCGCCCACTCACTCAGCCTGTCCAAATCTCTCTGCAGATCTTCTCCGTCCTCCACACGATTCACTTTTCCACTTATCTTTGTGTCGTCTGCAAACTTCGTTACCCTACACTCCGTCCCCTCCTCCAGATCATCTATATAAATGGTAAATAGTTGCGGCCCGAGTACCGATCCCTGCGGCACGCCACTAGTTACCTTCCTCCAACCGGAAAAACACCCATTTATTCCGACTCTTTGCTTCCTGTCGGATAGCCAGTCCCCAATCCACTTTAACACACTACCCCCAACTCCGTGTGCCCTAATCTTCTTCAGTAGCCTTTTATGGGGCACCTTATCAAACGCCTTTTGGAAATCCAAAAACACCGCATCCACCGGTTCTCCTCCATCAACCGCCCTAGTCACATCTTCATAAAAATCCAACATGTTCGTCAAGCACGATTTTCCCCTCATGAATCCATGCTGCGTCTGATTGATCGAACCATTTCTATCCAGATGCCCTGCTATCTCCTCTTTAATAATGGATTCCAGCATTTTCCCTACTACAGACGTTAAGCTGACCGGCCTATAGTTACCCGCCTTTTGTCTCCTTCCTTTTTTAAACAGCGGCGTAACATTAGCCGTTTTCCAATCAACCGGCACTACCCCAGAATGCAACGAGTTTTGATAAATAATCACTAACGCATCCACTATTACCTCTGACATTTCTTTCAATACCCTGGGATGCATTCCATCCGGACCCGGGGACTTATCCACCTTCAGTCCCATTAGTCTACCCAGCACTGCCTCTCTGGTAACATTAATTGTATTAAGTATTTGTCCTGCTGCCAACCCTCTATCGTTAATATTTGGCAAACTATTTGTGTCCTCCACCGTGAAGACCAACACAAAAAACTTATTTAAAGACTCAGCCATATCCTCATTTCCCACTATTAACTCCCCCCTCTCGTCCTCCAAGGGTCCAACATTCACTCTAGCCACTCTATTCCTTTTTATATATTTATAAAAACTTTTACTATCTATTTATAAAAACTTTTACTATCTGTATTGCTCTGAATACAGATTTTGTGTTTGTCTCCAAACGGTTGTTTGAACCCAGTTTTTTTTTATTCAGAGGATTGAGTCAAGACTCACACTAGAGCCACAGTAACAACTCGCATTTACCACGTTAAGGACGAGGAGACAGAATTGAGGTCAGAAGTTTAATTCAGATACAGATGTTTAAATCAGAGTAGTCCCCATTAATTTGATCATGCAAAAATAGATAAAAGTTGGTACCTGTTCTATGGGTAAACGGAGTATCTCGCTGAGTGGCAGGAGCAGCTCAGATCCACAGCCGCTCGAACCCATCCTTTCACCAGAGGTGAGGCGAACGGCGACCTTCCTTCCTGAAATGCACCTGAAATTGACAGAATTCTCACCTGAAACTGACAGAAGCCCTGGCGCTCTCAGACTTGTTACTCCACCCTAGTTTGTTCTCAGTTAACATCATCCGCTCAAAGTTTCTGAGTAAGCGCGCCTGGTTGGCGAACGTCATTGTTTCCAAAACATGGGGGGGGGGTGACCTAAGTTAAGAAATCCCTGAACAAGAATCTAACCACCCCCACACATAAAAAGGATTGAGAGAAGGGTGTTTCCCCTCGGATGCATAGTTTCGAAGGCAGGGCTTTTGAAGTTAAGTACAGAACTGGTCCCACAGCACACCCTGTTGGTCACTTGTTCATAGCACTGTGGTCAAATCCTCCCAGTATTGTGGCTGCTGCAATTACGTTCAGATCTCTTAATTGTATCAATCAGTGATGGGTAACCTAGGCTAATGAGTGGGCCGCATCAATAGACCCCCTTCATCTCAGTGGGCTGCAAGATTGAAATCCGAGTTCATTTACCATGACCCCATGAATAAGATTAAATGCATTTAATACACACCAAATATTTCATAATGTGCTATCGAAAATGCTCCATCATTTTGGTTTCATTTGATTTATTATTGTCACATGTATTGGTAAACAGTGAAAAGGATTGTTTCTTGCGCACTATACAGACAAAGCATACCGTTCGTAGAGAATGAAAGGAGAGGGTGCATAATGTAGTGTAGAGTAGGGTTTTAAAAGCATAGAATGAGAGTAAAAGATAGAATTAGAGGGTATGCTGGGCACAGCTTGCAAGAAGTCGCCTCGCTCCAGCACCATAATAATAGAACTATCATCAAGTTCAAAAGGGTGAAAAAATTGAAATATTACACTTTGGACATAGAGGGAGCACATGGCCAATGTTGTGTGCAATCAGCACCCACTTCACTTCACTGAGACGTAGAATCCTACAGCGCAGAAGGAGGCTATTCAGCCCATCGAATCGCACCAACCACAATCCCTCCCAGGCCCTATCCCCATAACCCCTAGCTAGTCCCCCTGATACTAAGGGGCAATTTAGCATAGCCAATCCACCTAACCCGCACATCTTTGGAGTGTGGGAGGAAACCAGAGCACCCAGAGGAAACACCGCAGACACAGGGAGAATGTGCAAACTCCACACAGACAGTGACCCAAGCCAGGAATCAAATCCAGGTCCCTGGCGCTGTGAGGCAGCAGTGCGAACCACTGTGCCACTGTGCCACCCTTGCTTGCCCTTGCTTTACAGTTCATTCATAGCGATCAGACAAAAAGTACGAGGATCGAAATCCGTGGCTGTGCAACCATGCATGTGGGCAACGGCCAACACAATGTCTCGTGGGCCACACTCAGAACCCAAATAGACTGCATGTGGCCCCCAGACTGCAGGTTGCCCAGCGCTGGTGTAAATTGAGGAAAAGTCCTTTCACTAATTTTCTGGTATTAAATAAGTAAATCGGTGTCCAATTTTACACCGTAAACAAGGTAACACATCCCACAAATGGACACAGTTGGATGTTTTTCTTCTGGAGAAGACAGATGACAACTACTTAAGCAGCACTTTGAATCTAGAAAAACATTCTAAAGGCAGTACTAAGACAGGTGATCAAAAGCTTGTGCAAAGAGGTAGGTTATAAGGAGCATCTTAAGGCAAGAGATAGAGGCAGGATTTCAGAACCAAAGCAACTGAAAACACGGCCGTCAATGGTGGGGCAATGGAAATGTGGCACACATAAGAGCCAGAATTAGGGAAGCAAAGAGCTTTCAAAGAGAGTGGGAGGGAGTGGTAGGGTAATAAGGGCAGCACAGTGGCACAGTGGTTAGTACTGCTGCCTCACAGCGCCAGGAACCCGGGTTCAATTCCAGCCTCAGGTCACTGTCTGTGTGGAGTCTGTACATTCTCTCCGTGTCTGCTTGGGTTTCCTCCGGGTGCTCCGGTTTCCTCCCACAGTCTAAAGATGTGCGGGTTAGGTTGATTGGTCATGCAAAATTGTCCCTTTGTGTAGGGGGACTAGCGGGGTAAATACGTGAGGTTACGGGGACAAGGCCGGGGTGGGATTGTTGTCGATGCAGACTCAATGGGCCACATGTCCTCCTTCTGCACAGTAGCGATTCTATGATTCTGCACAGAGATAAGCTCAACCTACACAGAGATTCGGACCTACAAATTACAGAGACATCTATAAATACAATTTATGGACTCCAACAAAACTGGGCATCAGGTCAGTCTGTAGGCTTTGAACATTTTGGATCACTGTCAAATCCCACAGTAAAGCGATGCTCCAGTTAAATACCATCCAACAACTTTTAGAACGTCTAGGGGATCTCCTGTTGGCTGTGTGTGGGAATACTTCATTTTATAAGGAATATTATACCACGAAATGTATATTATCCACAGAGCATAATTACAAGCAAGCTCTCAAGTCAATTAGAGGTCAGGAGAAGTGAGCATCAATGAAGTGAGTTTTGTTATTTATATATATTTTGAAGTCTATCGTGTTCTGTCTCAGGGCTGGTTCCAATTCCAGTCACGAGATTCTCGAGGCACTTACCAGGGAAGAGTAACTGACATGATTTCTCCTCACTGTTTATGTCACCCAAGGCCCCATCTGTCCTTCAGATTTGAGAAGAGAGTCAGTTATATCCCAGTGAAAGACCAGTTAGTCACTTCTTGGTGGTTTTCTCTGCATAGAGGGTATTTTCAGCACAGAAACAGGCCATTCGGCCCATTAGGTCTATGTCGGCGATAATGCTCCACTTGAGTTTCCCTCCCTCCACCACCCTACTTCTGAGGAAAGCTCATCAACCTAAAACCCTGTTTCTCTCTCCACAGATGCTGTTGGCGTGCTGAGTATTTCCAGCATTTTCTACCCCTCCCACTTCAACTCACCATATCATCATTTCCATATGTTCCTTTCTCCCTCAGACATTTAAGCTTCTCCTTAAATGTATCTATACCAGTTACACATTCTCACCACTCTTTGGCTGAAGGGGTTTCTCTTGAATTCCCTGTTTTTAGTGACTATCTTATATTTATGATTTCTAGTGTTGAATTCCCTAACAAGTGGAAGCATCTGTACTTCTCACCCTATTGAACTAATTCATAATCCTAAAGACCTCTGTCATCCCTCAATCTTCGCTTTCCTAGAGAAAGGTGCTGAGCCTTTCCCCGAGAGTTATAACCTTTCAGTTCTGATATGATTCGTGTAAATCATTTTTGCACCCTCTCTCCAGTGTCTTTATCCCTCCTCAGGTACCATGCCCTCAGAGTCCAATGGGGGGACCATGGACTTCCATGAGTTGGGTCCACAGTTATGCTTGGCCAAGCACTGCAGTTGTTTGTCATTGCCTTCTGCAGGTTCTGGCTGATCAGTAGACTTTCCAGTAGACTGGCCATCTAACAAATGTATCTTTCACGGTGGCACAGTGGTTAGCACTGCTGCTTCACAGTACCAGGGACCTGAGTTTAATTCCCAGCTTGGGTCACTACCTGTGCGGAGTTTGTACATTCTCCCCGTGTCTGCATGGATTTCCTCCGGGCGCTCCGGTTTCCTCCAACAGTGTAAAAAGGCGTGCTGTTTAGGTGCATTGGCCATGCTAAATTCTCCTTCAGTAGACCCGAACAAGTGCCAGACTGTGGTGATTTTCACAGTAACTTCACTGCAGTGTTAATGTAAGCCTACTTATGACACTAATAAATAAACTTAAACTTAAACCTTCATGGCCATCAAGCCCTGAAATATACCCAGATCTTCTGACCCAGAAGTAGGGACACTGCCACTGCTTCACAAGACCTCCCTACTGACTCTGTGTCCTTTTGTAATATGGAATCTAGAACTATACACAAGTTCAGGGAGGAATGTTGATCAGAGTATGGGGAATGTGCCTGCTCTTCATCATGTTGGGATCTTTTACATTGCTGTAAGTGGGTAAACAAGTTCCTGGTTTAGCAATCCAAAGATATTTTATCTTTGACAATACAGCATTCTATCAGCACTGACCTGAGGACTAGCTTGGGTTCTGTACTCAAATCAATGCCTTCAAAAGAGGTGTGTCAACAAATCAAGAAAAACTATTGAGTACCAAAGTCTTAATGCTTTCCTGCTGTGATGTTACAGAATGATGCACTTTGACTTCCCTTCATATCAAAAAGCACTTTCAGCAGACACTGAAAATAGTAAGAACCACAGTCACACATGGTTCCACTCTTTGCCCCATTCATTTCAAGGGAGTAGTGGGTGATGTTGAGTTTTCGCAGACCACCCGAATGTGTTGAATCACCCAGCAGAGATGATTTTAATTAGAATCTCAATTGTGCTAAATAGCATGGGGAACCTAAGGAATGTGATTTTCTGGAGACAAGGATGTTCTTTACTGTCCTTGTTCAGACATCAGCTCCCTACACTGGGAACATAAACATAGCTCAAAAAATAAATACTTTGTCTTCTCCTGCCTTCCTGAAGGCAGCCATTCCTTGCTGGGGTACAGCTCCATGGATAGTGAGTGCCTCTTCCATAACATCGGACTGACCAATCTTCAATAGTGGCGTTAAGCTTTGAGTTTTGGCAGGATATTCAACCAAGGGAGGTGCATCGCTGCCAACTATGATTCTTTCCATAGGTCCCGCATATGTATTCCCACCAGGAATCTAAGAATGGCAATCAGAAGGGTGAACCCTGAGAGGTTTCTTCATCCTGCACTCCAGTGTTTGAACCTATATTCCCAATGCAGTTAAGTCCTACCTGGATTGGAAGTGATGAGTGGAGATGATGTTGTATGGAGGGTTAACAGATTGGACATGCTAATGTATGACGTAGATGACATGGATCAGTCATGTGTTAGGCTCTCCCTCTCTTGAGAGAGAGAGAGAGTGGTTGGAACATCATGCCCAGGAGCATTTCTTCACAGATGAAGATTTTTAGGCAGGTACTCATTGGTTGCAGGCCCGCTGGTGGCTATTCGAGTCTATCCATGGCCAGCAGACTCCCCACAGAGGGTGCAAATGAAGGTGTTATTAGCGCTGTGGGCAATTAGATCTATCCTTTTCTTCCTTTTCTCATTCATGCTGGCTCCTTGCTGATTCTCAGAGGTGTCTTTCGATGTTGCATCTCCAGTCATCACAATCTATGGCCTGTGCTTGGCGATTGCCAAAGTGCACACAGAGAGCGACTTCTTTAGGGAGTACTTGAAATGTTTTCATGGGGCCATTTTGTTCCATTTGCCAGTAGTCAGATCTCTGTACAACATGATCTTGGCCAGGTGACTGTTGTCCATCCAGACAACATGACCTGCACAATGCACTCCACAGAAGGATGGCCTCACTGCTGGTGATCTTGGCTGTCTCCAGATTCTGCCAGCGAATCTTGAAGATGCTGTGGGGGCATTGCTGATGGAAGTGTTTTAGAAGATGTACATGACACTGGTACAGTACCCATGACTCAGCGCCGTACAGAAGAGTGCTGAGGACAATGGCTTTGTACACTTTGGGTTTGGTCTGTTCTCTGATTCAGTGGCTGCTCCACACTGGCTTGCATGCACTGTTTGCTTTTGGCATGGTGGCACAGTGGTTAACACTGCTGCCTCACAGCTTCAGAGACCCGGGTGCGATTCCTGGCTTGGGTCAGTGTCTGTGTGGAGTTTGCACATTCTCCCCGTGTCTGTATGGGTTTCCTCTGCGTGCTCCGGTTTCCTCCCACAGTCCCAAGATGTGCAGGTTAGATGGATTAACAGGGTAAATACTTGGTGTTACGGGGATATGGCCTGGGTGAGATTGTTGTCAGTGCAAACTTGGTGGGCCGAATGGCCTCTTTCTGCACTGTAGGGATTTTATGATTCTATGATTCTATGAAAGCCTACTGTCCACTTCTGTGTGTATGGTGGCATCAAGATGGCACTCCCCAAATAGGTATGTTACTAGTCAGCATTCAGTTCCATTCCCTTGATGACAAAGCTTGGTTCTCTATATTCTTCAGGTGTTCAGGCTGATGCAGGGCTTCCCTTTTCTTTAAACTAATTTTTAGTCCAAAGAGTTTTATCACCTCGGGAAAATGTGTTGTTTTACATTGCATGTCTGACTGACCAGGAGAGCACAGTCATCATCCAAAAGTTACCCATTTAGATCCAAAAACACAAAATGCTGGAAACTCTCAGCAGGTCTGACAGCATCTGTGGAGCGAGAATAAAGCTAACATTTTGAGTCTGGATGACCCTTCGTCAGAGCTTTGTTAGACCCGTTTAGATGTAGTATTAATTAACCAATATTAAGCAGATATCAGAATATGACTGCAGTCTGTCTACTAACCAAATAACCATACCTAGAGTCTAAATGAGAAGGACCATCTCAGAATAGGTGAAATATATTGTCCAGCTACAGAAACAAAGTAGAAGGGCAGAATCACCTAGTGCTGTGTCTCCCGGGCTGAGTTCAGAACTTTGCTACTTAATGCTGAAAGAGAGAGGGCAGCTTTGAGATGTGAGCATTGATGGTCCATCCTTGGTTGTCCTCGAGAGGATACAGTAAGAAATCTCACAACACCAGGTTAAAGTCCAATACGTTTATTTGGTATCACGAGCTTTCGGAGTGCTGCTCCTTCATCAAGTGATTCACCTGATGAAGGGGCAGTGCTCCGAGAGCTCGCTATACCAAATAAACCTGTTGGAGTTTAACCTGGTGTTGTGAATCTTCTTACTGTGCCCACCCTAGTCCAACACCGGCATCTCCACATCTCGAGAGGATAGTGTTGGGCCTTCTTGAGCCGCTGGAGTCCATGTGGTGAAGGAACTCCCATATAAGTGTTGTTAGCTTGGGAATTTCAGGTTTTTGACCCTGTAGAAATGACGAAACAGCTGATATCTCTCCAGGTCGGGATAGTGTGTGGCTCTGTGGGAGAACCCAAGGTGATGGTGTTCACATATGCCTGCTCCTTTGTCCTTTGTTGCTGGAGGCTGTCGGTTTGAAAGGCGAATACTCACAATTGGAATTTATGCACTACATCCAGCCACCAGCAGGAGCCCCCAGAAAGCCTCAGCAAACACTTAACATGGAATAGCGGCATTTGTTACAAACTGTGGACCAAGCACAAAGAACACGTTTAAAATGTTGCTGCAAGTATTGAGTCAAGAAAATCTTTGCTAACTTTTCATAAATGAAACCCCTAATCCCTGGCAGCAATCTGTAAATTCACACTGCACCTTTACCATGGTTATTATATCCTTCTGCCTTTCAGATGAGATACTCAGCAGAAGGCTCTCTATTTAGCCTCTAAGAAACTGGTTTCAAAGCCCTTGTGCTAGAGAAGGGTCAGATTATTATACAGTTAACCCCAGCTGGAAAACAAGTGCTTGAGTTTGTGCGAATAGTGAGTGAGGATTGATTGAAGCTCAGCTTTGGATCTTTGCATGGTGGAATAAGCTGTCTGGTCACTGTCTAGTCTCATGGAGCTAAGTGAAGTTGAGGAGCATTGAGATACAAGTGCACAAATCACTAAAAATAGCAATGTTGTTTAAGAAGGATAAAAAATAAGCAAGCCAAGCACTGGGGTTTCTAAAGGGATAGAATTGAAAAGCAGCGAACCAATGCTAACACATGTAGAAACTTACATAGAAAACAGAAGCAGGAGGAGGCCATTCGGCCCTTCGAGCCTGCTCCACCATTCATTATAATCATGGCTATTCATCAAATTCAATACCCTGATACCACCTTCCCCCCATATCCCTTGATCCTTATAGCCCCAAGAGCTGTAACTAATTCTAATAACTAATAACTAATAAGGGCGGCACGGTAGCACAGTGGAGGGCAGCACGGTAGCACAGTGGTTAGCACTGCTGCTTCACAGCTCCAGGGACCTGGGTTCGATTCCCGGCTTGGGTCACTGTCTGTGTGGAGATTGCACATTCTCCTCGTGTCTGCGTGGGTTTCCTCCGGGGGCTCCGGTTTCCTCCCACAGTCCAAAGATGTGCGGGGTAGGTTGATTGGCCATGCTAAAAAAAATTGCCCTTAGTGTCCTGGGATGAGTAGGTTAGAGGGATTAGTGGGTAAATATGTAGGGATATGGGGGGAAGGTGGTATCGATGGGCCGAATGGCCTCTTTCTGTGCTGTAGGGTTTCTAAGATTCTAAGATAATTCCTTCTTGAAATCACACAACATTTTGGCCTCAACTACTTTCTGTGGTAGTGAATTCCACAGATTCACCACTCTATGAGATTGCCTCTCACTCTTCTAAACTCTAATGAATATAATCCTAACTGACTTAATCTGTCCTCATATGACAGACCTGCCATCCCAGGAATCAGCCTGGTAAACTTTCGCTGCACTCCCTCTATAGTAAGAACATCCTTCCTCAGATAAGGACACCAAAACTGCACACAACACTCCAGATGTGGCCTCACCAATACCCTATACAATTGCAGGAAAATATCCCAATTCCTATACTCAAATCATCTTGCTATGAAGGCAACATACCATTTGCCCCCTTTACTGCCTGCTGTACCTGCATGCTTATTTTCATCAACTGATGCACGAGGACACCAAGGTCTCACTGAGTATCCACCTTTCTCAATTTTCACCCACTCAAATAATAATCTGCCTTCCTATTTTTGCTACCGAAGTGGATAATCTCACGTTTATCCACGTATACTACATCTGCCATGCAAATGCCCACTCACTCATCCTATCCAAATCACGCTGAAACATCTCTGCATCCTCCTCACAGCTCACCCTCCCACCCAACTTTGTATCATCTGCAAATCTGGAGATAATACATTTAGTTCCCTCGTCCAAATCATTAATATATAATGTGAACAGTTGGGGTCCTAGCACAGATCTTTGCAGTGCCCCACTAGTCACTGCCTGCCAATTGGAAAAAGACCCATTATGCCAACCCTTTGCTTTCTGTCTGCTAACCAGCTTTCTATCCATCTCAAGACACTACCCGCAATCCCATGAGCTTTAACTTTACATAGTAATCTGCTATGCGAGACCTTATCAAAAGCCTTCTGAAAGTCTAAATAAACCCACTGGTTCTCCCTGGTTCGCCCTACTAGTTACATCCTCAAAGAATTCCAGTAGATTTGTCAAGCATGATTTCCCTTTTGTAAACCCATACTGACTTTGTCTGATTATACCATTGCTTTCCAAATGCAGGAACCTTGATTAAAACACACACATGGCACTATGCGCCATTCTGGACTCCATAAGATGAAAAAGATATAGAGGTATTGGAGCAGGTGCAAGAAAAGTTCACAAGAATGATACCAGAACTGACAGGAGAAATCATTTGAGAAAACTGAATAGGTTGGGGCAATTTTCTTTACAACAAAAGTTTGCATTCATATAGCACCTTTAACATGGCGAAGGGGTTGGTTAGCTCAGTTGGCTGGATGGCTAGTTCGTGATGTAGAGCAATACCAATAGTGCTGGTTCAAGTCCCTTACCAGCTGAGGTTATCCAGGCCTTCTCAACATTGCCTTGCCCCTTGCCTGAGGTGTGGTGACCCTTCAGGTTAAATCACCACCAGTCTGCTCTCTCTCTCAAAAAGTGAGAGAGCAGCCAGTGGTCCTCTGGGACGTGGGCGACTTTCACTTTCTACATGGTAAAACATACCAAGGTACCTCACAGGAGTGTTATCAAACACTGAGCCACACATAAGGTAACCTTAGGGCAGTTGTCAAAAGCTTGATGGAAAAGATAGATTTTAAGTAACATCTTAAGTAAAGAGAGGAAGATGGAGAGGCAGAGAAATTTAGGAAGAGAATTTCAGAGCTCAGGGTCTGGGCAGCTGAAAACATGGCTGCCAATGGTGGAGTGATTAAAATCGAGGTGCCTAAGAGATGAAAAGAGTGTAGATATCTCAGAGAGATGTGGGGCTAGAGGAGACTACGGAGATAGGGAAGGGTTAAGTCTTGGGGGGGGGGGGGGTGGTTTGACAACTTTTATAAGAGTTTTAAGTCTTGGGGGGGGGTGGTTTGACAACTTTTATAAGAGTTTTAAAATCAAGCATGACTTAACTGGGAGGGAACATGGATCAGTGAGCACAGGGTGATGGATGAATGGAATTTGATGGGAGTTAGTTCATAAGCAACAGAGTTTTGGATGAACTGAAATTTCTGGATGTGGAAGATGGAAGGTCAGCCAGGACCGCATTGGAATTGTCAAGTTTAGGTGTACCAAGGAGTTTCAGCAGCTGATAAGCTGAGGCAGTGGAGGGGAAGGGCGATATTGCTTAGATGGACATAGGTGGTCTGAATGATGCTGCGGTTATGTGGTTAGAGGCTCATCTCGAGTTCAAACACATCACGTCTGTGAACAGTTTGGTTCAGCCTTAACCAGTTGTCAGGAAGAGGGATAGAGTGGTGGCTAGAGTAAGGTGTTTGTGGTGGGGATCAAAGAAAATGGGTGAAATTTTCCCATCCCGCCCACCACGGGAATCTTAGTGGGTGGGACATGGACCATGCAAAAGTCCGTTGATCTTGGGCAGGATTTTCTAACCTTGGCCAAGCACAGCCAGAAAATCCCGCCCAATGCTTTGTCTTCCCAATATTCCGTTGGAAGAAATTTCTGCTCAATCAATATTGGATGTCAGACAAGTTGTATAACAATTTAGACAGTGGCAAGATCAAGAGAAGTGATGGTAAGGTGAAGCTGGATGACTTATGGGGAGGCAGTGACGTAGTGGCACTTGACTAGTAATCCAGAGAGCCAGGATAATGCTCTGGGGACATGGGTTCGAGTCCCAGCATGGCAAATAGTGAAATTTGAATTCAGTAAAAAAACTGATATTAAAAGCCTAAAGGTGACCATCAAACCATTGTCAATTGTCGTAAAAACCCATCTGGTTCATGAATGTCCTTGAGGGAAAGAAATCTGCCATCATTACCTGATCTGGCCTACTTGTGACTCCAGAGCACAGCAATGCCCTCCGAAATGGCCTAGCAAGCCACTCAATCTGAGGGCAATTAGGGATGGGCAATAAATGTTGGCCCAGCCGGCGACACCCACATGAATGAATAGAAAAAGTCAAAGTACTTGTGGAACCGAACATGTTTTTTGATGATGTTGTTGATAGGTAACATGTCGGTGAGAAGTAGGATGGGATCATGGATAGATCCTCGGGGGACATCAGTGGGAACCGTGCAGGAATGAGAAGAGACGCCATTGCAGGTGAGTGTGGCCTGATATCAGTGAAGGCACTCTCTCTCTTGCTGTTTCTGCTCTCTCTTCTCTGATATTCTCACATACATCCTTATTTAGTCTCTCCAGTAGAAAGGCATATGGACAAATGGAAGCACCACTTACCCTTGCTAACTGAGAGCACTTAGTTCAGGTCAACAACCATTCTGGTCTCTAAAACCTACTGGGCAATGTACTCATCATGTGATTGAGTTACACATCATTGTTGATTCACAATCAGTGTTTTGTAATTTGGGCTCCAATTGGCAGAGTTTGAAGATGAACAAGATGCTTAATGTTTGTACCGTGACTGTGTCAATTTCTGCAACACTTCCATTCCTCAAACATGAAAATCGATGAAGGTTTTTGAGTAATGTCACTTGTGCCTCTTCTAGGTCCCATAGCATCCTCACTTGCTTGCCGCACAGCAAGGGTTAATGTCAGAGAAAAGCAGGGAACCACTTTTATCACCCTCACTCCTCCAAGTCAGAAGCTCATGGGACTCCAGTGCATAGTTTAGATTGACATTCTAGTGCAGAACTGAGGGAGTGCTGCCCTGTCTGAAGAGCAGTACTGAGGGAGTGCTGCCCTGTCTAAAGAGTAGCACTGAGGGAGTGCTGCCCTGTTGGAGGAGTAATACTGAGGGAGTGCTGCCCTGTTGGAGGAGTAGTACTGAGGGAAGGCTGCCCTATCGGAGAAGCAGTACTGGGGGAGTGCCACCCTGTCGGAGGGGTACCACTGAGGGAATAAAAGCAAAATACTGCAGATGCTGGAATCTGAAACAAAAACAGAAAATGCTGGAGAAACTCAGCAGGTCTGACAGCACCTGTGGATGCTGTGGACATCTGTGGAAACTCAGCATTTCCACAGATGCTGTCAGACCTGCTGAGTTTCTCCAGTGTTTTCTGTTTTTGTACCATTGAGGGAATGCTGCCTTGTTAGAGGAGCAGCACTGAAGGAGTGCTGCACTGTTGGAAGGGTCGTATGATGGAGTGCTAAGGTGTCAGATGTGTCGTTCGAAGAGGAAATACTAAACCAAGGTTCCAGCTAACTGTTCCCATGACACAGGTGGAGAACAATGCCAGTGGCCGTATTCTATGAACTGCTGGCCCTCCCAGTATCCTGACTAATGTACCTTCTTCAAGTAATACAACAGAAATGAGTGAGCTCGTCATTCTCTTCTGATTCACTGTGGGATCTTACTGTGTGCAAAATGGCTGCAATGTTTGCCCGGAACAATATAGTTGATTCTTACCGTCCCTCTGTAGTGCCCTTGTGAACCATTTAGTTGTAGCAAACAGAAGACCCATCATCACCTGCTCAGGACAACCAAAGATGGGTAACAAATGATGGACTTGTCAGGAATGCCCAAATCCCCAGACTGAGTAATAAATTTAAACAGCAGTAGGTATCACATATGGTGGAATATTAATCTTACCAGCACTTCAAAATATTTTATTAAAAAATTGATCATATGGTGAGATATGTTTTAAAACCAGAATTGCTATTATTTCAAGGGAGCGCATTTAGAATAGAATCCTTACAGTTCAGAAGGAGACCATTTGGCCCATCGAGTCTGCACCAACCACAATCCCACCCAGGTCCTATCCCTGTAACCCCCATTTACCCTGCTAGTCCCCCTGACACTAAGTAGCAATTTAACATGGCCAATCAAACTAACCCACACATCTTTGGCCTGTGGCAGGAAACTGGAGTACCCGGAGGAAACCAATGCAGACACGGGGAGAACGTGCAAACTCCACACAGACAGTGACCCGAGCTGGGAATCGAACCTGGGTCCCTGGCGCTGTGAGGCAGCAGTGCTAACTAACTGTGCTGCCCTTGGCATTGGCAAGTTGGAACTGCATTCTTGGAACAGCTAGGATTAGGGACACAGGTTCAGCCTTCTTGACTCTTCCGGGAATTCAGTTTGACTGAAGACTGTGCTACTTGGCAACAAAGTCCCTTGACGTAATAGCAATTGTAGTTTTAAAATACATTTCCTATCATCAGAAGAGTTCAAAGTAATTCATGGTATGAATTGTTCTGATGTCCTTATGATTTTTTTTATTCATTTGTGGAACATGGGCGTCACTGGGTGGGCCAGCATTTTATTGCCCATTCCTAGTTGCCCTTGTTCAGAGGGCAGTTGAGGTCAACCACATTGCTTTGGCTCTGGAGTCACATGTAGGCCAGTCCAGGTCAGGATGACAGATTTCCTTCCTAAAGGACATTAGTGAATCAGATGGGTTTTTCTGACAATCGACAATGGTTTTATGGTCATCAGTAGATTCTTAATGCCAGATTTTTTATATTGCGTTCAAATTCCACCATCTGCTGTGGTGGGATTCAAACCCAGGTCCCCTGTGTTTCTGGATTAATAGTCTATTGCCTCCCATTGAAGAATTCATTTGAAGTGCTGGTAGGATTCGCATTGCACTATATGTGATACCGATTGTAGTTTTAATTATTAGTCCATCTGGGACATGGGCATCACTGGCAATGCCAACATTTATTGCCCATCACTAGTTTCCCTGAGAAGGTGATGGTGGGCTTTATTCTGTTCGTAAAGTTTGAGGGGTTTGCAGGCCCATTTAATATCGTAGTTTAAGAGTCAGCCATACAAGTCTGGCACTGGAATCACAGTAAGAAGTTTAACAACACCAGGTTAAAGTCCAACAGGTTTATTTGGTAGCAAAAGCCACACTAGCTTTCGGAGCTGCAAGCTCCTTCTTCAGGTGAGTGGGAATTCTGTTCACAAACAGAGCATATAAAGACACAGACTCAATTTACATGAATAATTGTTGGAATGCGAATACTTACAACTAATCAAGTCTTTAAGAAACAAAACAATGTGAGTGGAGAGAGCATCAAGACAGGCTAAAAAGATGTGTATTGTCTCAGACAAGACAGCCAGTGAAACTCTGTGGGGTTACAAATAGTGTGCCATGAACCCAATATCCCGGTTGAGGCCGTCCTCGTGTGTGCGGAACTTGGCTATCAGTTTCTGCTCAGCGACTCTGCGTCGTCGTGTGTCGCGAAGGCATACTGGAATCATACATAGACCAGGCCAGTAGGTCTCCTTCCCTGAAGAACTTCAGTGAATTGGTCATTCGGCAGGTTCATGATCACTTTTACTGATGTCAACTTTATACTCAACAGGGATTTTTTTAAGCTATCATGCTGGAATTTGAACTGGGGTTTTCCAGATGATTAATCCAGACATCTGCCAATCTACCAATCTACCAATGCAATGGTATCCACTTACCTGATCATGATTACATTTTCTGTTTGCGGGAGATTGCTGTGCATAAATTGGCCACCAATCTTTCCTACATTACAACGGTAACTAGTCTTCTTTGGCTGTAAAGTGTTTTAGATTTCCTAGTAGATTAGTAGAAAATCAAGAGATTTACGGGATGTGGGTGTCACTGGCTAGGCCAGCATTTATTGCCCATCCCTAGTACCCTTTCAGAAGGTGGTGGTGAGCTGCTTTCTTGAACTGCTGCAGAGATGTAGGTACAGCTACAGTGCTGTTGGGAAGGGAATCCAGGATTTTGACCCGGCGACAGTGAAGGAACGGTGATATATTTCCAAGTCAGGGTGGTAAGTGACTTGGATGGGAACCTCCAGGTGGTGGTGTTCCCAAGTATCTACTGTCCTTGTCCTTCTAGATGATAGTGGCCATGGGTTTAGAAGGTGCTGCCTAAGGAATCTTGGTGACTTCTTCCAGATAGTACACATGGCTGCCACTATTCAATGATGGTGGAGGGATTGGATGTTTGTGGAAGAGGTAGCAATCAAGTGGGCTGCTTTGTCCTGGATGGTTTCAAGATCCTTGAGTGTTGCTGGAGCTGCACCCATCCCAGCAAGTGGAGAGTATTCTAGCTAACTCCTGACTTGTGCCTGGTAGACAGCGGACAGGATGTGAGGCATCAGGCGGTGAGTTACTCACAGCAAGATTCCTAGCCTTTGACCTGCTCTTGTAGCCACAGTATTTATATGGCTAGTCCAGTTCAGTTTCTGGTCAATGGTAGCTCCCAGACTTTGATAGTGGTGGATTCTGTGGTGGTAATGCCATTGAATGTCAAGGGGCAATGGTTAGACTCTCTCTTATTGAAAATGGTCATTGCCTGGCACTTGTGTGGCCCGAATGTTACTTGCCGCTCACTTTTGTGCCCAAACCTGGATATTGTCCAGGTCTTGCTGCATTTGGACATGAGCTGCTTAAGTATCTGAGGAGTTGTAAATGGTGCTGAACATTGTACAGTAACAGTGAACATCCCTGCTTCTGAACTTATGATGCCAGGAAGGTAATTGGTGAAGCAGCTAAAGATGTCTGGGCCTAGGACACTACCCTTAGGAACTCCTGTAATAATGTCCTGGAGCTGAGATGATTCACCTCCACCCACCACAACCACCTTTCTTTGTGCCAGATAGGATTCCAACCTCGCGGAGAATTTTCCCCCGGATTCCCATTTACTTCAGTTTTGCTGGGGCTCCTTGATGCCATACTTGGTCAAATGCTGCCTTGATGTCAAGGGTAATAACTCTCACCTCACCTCTTGCATTCAGTTCTTTTGTCCATGTTTGAAGCAAGGCTGACTTGAGGTCAGGAGCTGAGTGACCCTGGCAGAACCCAAACTGAGTGTCCATGAGCATTTTGTACATTTGGATTTTCAAAGGGATTCAACAAAGTGCCACATGAAAGGTTAGAGCTCATGGTGTTGGGGTCAACTATTAGCATGGATAGAGGATTGGCTAGATAACACGAAACAGGGAGTCGGGTTAAATAAATGTCAACTTTGCATACTGTAGCTACCCAGAGTGCCACATGGATCAATGCTGAGGCCTCAACTATTTACGATCATCTATATTAATGACTTAGACGAAGGACTGACTACATTGTATCCAAATTTGCTGATGATAAAAATAAGGGAGAAGAGAAAGTCGTGAAGGGGGATACAAAGAGTTTCAGAGGAATATAGATAGATTAAGTGAGAGGGCCAAAAATTGGCACTTGTAATGTAATGTGGGAAAATGTGAGGTTGTCCACTTTGGCAGGAAGAACAGAAAATCAGAATATTATTTAAGTGGAGGAAGACTAAAGAATGCTGCGATACATTACTTGTACATGAATCACAAAAAATGATCATGAAGATACAACAAATAGGAAGGCAAATGTAATGTTGGCCTCTGTTGCAAGGATGTTGGAATACAGAAATAGTGAAGTCTTGCTACAGCTGTACAGGACATTGCTGAGACCATTGCTGTACTGCGTACAGTTTTAGTCCCTTTACTTAGGGACAGATATACTTGCATTGGAAACAATTCATAGAATGTTCACAAGATTGATTGCTGGGATGAAGCGGTTGTCTAATAAAGAAAGCTTGGGCAGTTTGGGCCACATTGGAGTTTAGATTGAGAGATGATCCTATTGGAACATTTAAGATTCTGAGAGTGCTTGATACAGTAGATGTTGAGAAGATGTTTCCACCCGTGGATGAATCTAGGACTAGGCGACACTGTTTAAAAGTATGTTTTAAAAAAGAGATGAAATTTCTTCTTTCAGGGGGAGGGGGGGGGTCATTAGTCTTTGGAATTCTCAGGGAGTTGAATGATATGGGGGCAGGCAGAAGAGCAGAGTTAAGGCTACAACAGAAGAGTCATGTTCTTATTGAACGACACAGCAGGCTCAAGGGGCCGAATGGCCTACTCCTGCCCTTACGTCTTATGGTCTTAAGATCTTATGTACTGAGGGTGTGAAAAACATTCACCCCTTTCACTGAAATGGAAAGGATTTTATTTTGAACACACTTGTTGGCATTTTAGTGCATCACCAAACTTGTCATTACCCATCCGTGTTTACAGAGTACTGGTAAAATGATAAATGGATTGTGTTACCAGGACAACAATACATTAAGAAGGATTTGCATTTATATAAGATTGTGCTCAGGAAAGTATCAAGGTATTTTATATGTAATTAATCACTTTGATATGCAGCCATTATTCTCATGCAGTCAGTTTTGCAGACAGCAAGATTCCAAACAATAAAGTAATGAATGAGCCATCGCTCTTTTTATCTTTTATGTAGAATTTTGCAGCATAGAAACAAACCATTCAGCCCAACTAATCCATGCTGATGTTGATGCTCTGCATACAATTCCTCCCACTCTCCCTCACCTACTGTCAATGCATCATTTAACTTCTTTCCCCCTTATCTAGCTTCCCCTCAAATGTATCTGTGCTATTTGTCGCAATTACTTCACGTGGTAGTAAGTTCCACATTTTAACAACTCTCAGGGAAATAGGTTACTCCTGAGTTCCTTATTTAATTCATTAGTGACTGTCTTACATTTATAAACTCTAGTTTTGGACTCCCCACAGTCATAGAATCCCTACAGTGCAGAAGGAGGCCATTTGGCCCATCGAGCCTGCACCGACAGCAATCCCACCCAGGCCCTAACCCTGTAACCCAAAGTATTTACCCTGCTAATCCCCCTGACACTAAGGGTCAATTTAGCTTGGCCAATCACTGTAACCCGCACAGCGTGGGAGGAAACAGGAGCACCCAGAGGAACCCCATGCAGACACGGGGAGAATGTGCAAACTCCACACTGACAGTGACCCGAGGCTGGAATTGAACCTGGGAGCCTGGCACTGTGAGGCAGCAGTGCTAACCACTGTGCCACCGTGCCGCCCTTTGGAACATATTCCTTACGTTTATTACAGTTTTCTGTTTTGTAGAAAAATGAGCTCAGCCTGTTTAATCTTTCTTGATAAGTATATAATCTTAGTGCTTGCATCATTCTTGGAAATCATTTTTGCACATCCTCCAAGTACTTCCATATCCTTTTAGTAATATAGAGATCAGAACTGTGCACAGAGCTCTAACAATGGACTAACCAAAGTTATATGCAAGTTTAACGACTGGAACTTTCAGACTCGCCCAACTTCACAGTGGGTTTTCTGGCAACGGAGGCAGCTTGCCATTGGCCACTGGCAGGATCTTCTGGTCCCGTCGAAGTCAGTGGCCATTTGCATTGTTAGCCGGCCACACCGTCGGGGAACCCGCTGCGGTGGGTCGCCTTCGGCAGGACTGGAAGATCCCATTGGCGGGAAGGACTGGAAAATCCCGCCCAACCTTTTTTGCTTTTTGATTCTATCTCCCTATAAATGAACAACAGTGCTTTGTTCTTACTTTTAATGATTTGTGCATCTGTGCCCCTTGAGCTTTCTTCTCCTCTCATTTAGACTCTCATTCTCCAAATCTATCAATGTGCACCACCTCATATTTACATTACTTTGCCAGTTCTCTGCTCACCTGCTGCCTCACCCCCCCGCCCCGTACTCCCACCAGAGGCTAAAAATGGATAGGCAAACAGGTGAGCAGCTTTGGAAATGGCTGTTATTTCTGGAAACTCCACATCTCACCAACATCTGTGTTCTGCCACATCCAGATTCTGTTAATTAAACCATCGCCAATATGGCACACTGAGGGAGGAAGTGTTTCGCTGCTTTCTCGTTACTTCAAAAAAGGATTTGAGATTTTGTAACATCCCTGGGCGAGGTGATTCACATCCTTTGACATAGGTTTCTTAATAAGAGATCAAGAAATCACATTTATATAGCGCCTTTCATGACAGCAGTAAAAGGGGGAAAGAAACTGTGGTGAGGGGAAGGGGTGACAAGTGTTGAGAAACAGACACAGCCACAGAAATCTTTGCAAAGATTGGGTGGCAGAGTTGCCTCTGGTACATCGTGCTGTATTGGGCTAAAGAAGAATTTCTATGCTTCCAAAGAATTAAATGTTGAAGTGTTGACACTACCTTGATTATTATAGACCCATGGTTACCTTTCCACTTTCCCTTCTCTCTCTTTTCTCTCTCCCTTTGCCACTTTCTCCATGTCTCTTTGTTTCTGTCTCCTTTAGTCCATTTGTCTCTTTCTACTCACGTTTGTTCCCTGTTTCCTCCCACGGTGAGAAGATGTTTTCTTCCCACACTATCCACAGCCGAGATATAAGGTTGAAGTTTATTTCTGAATCAACAGCTCTCCATTGCTTGAACTCTTACTCAATCTGGCGAAGTCTTGCGTCGTGTTCTCCTGGGACTCTGCCAAGCTTAGCTGCAGAGGCTTTGGGAAAGCTACAATTGGCTTCAATCCCTCTGGGTTAAGGTGAAGGCAAATCAGCCATGACCCAAGCCGGGAATTGAACCCGGGCCTCTGGCACTGTGAGGCAGCAGCGCTAACCACTGTGCCACCGTGTCGCCTATTGCATTAGGATACAGTGAAAAGTATTGTTTCTTGCACGCTATACAGACAAAACATACCATTCATAGATTACATAGGGAGAACGGAAGAAGAGGATGCAGAATGTAGTGTTACAGTCATAGTTAGGGTGTAGAGAAAGATCAGTTTAATATATGGTAGATCCATTCAAAAGTCAGATGGCAGCAATTTTGTACTTTAAGATATGGGGATTTCTTTTTTTTTGCTCATTTTCTCCTCGCCCCAGGGTCCCCAGCACTCTTCCTTATCCTGTCACCCTGTTCTTGAAAGTGTTGACACAGCGTGCTGGAAGGGTTAGTGTGTGGCAGGGATGCCCCAGTCAGCAACAACATGTTGCATTAAAATTTGATAAAGGGCTTCCATTTATATCGAGTCAGCACTGACTCTCCAACAGAGAATCTTACCCAGGCCCATCCTCCTGCACTATCCCCACACATTTACCCCAATAATCTCCCTAAGGAGCAATTTAGCATGGCCAATCCATCTAACCTGCACATCTTTGCCATGTGGGAGGAAACTGGAGCACCCAGAGGAAACCCATGCAGACACGGGGAGAATGTGCAAAACCCACACAGACAGTCACCCAAGGCTGAAATCGAACTTGGGTCCCTGGAGCTGTGAGGCAACAATGCTAATCATTGTGCCATCATGCTGCACTCTTGTAATGTAGGGAAATGCAGCAGCCAATTTGTGCACAGCAAGATCCCACAAATAGAAATGTGATCATGACCAGCCAATCTATGTTCTAATGATACAAAAACAGAAAAGGCTGGAAAAATGCAATACGTTTGGCAGCATCTGTGGAGAGAGAAAACAGAGAGTTAATGTTTTGAGTATGCATGACTCTTTATTTCCATTATGTTCTAATGTTGTTATTTGAGGGCCAAATATTTAACAGGATGCTGCGGAGATCTCCCCTGTTCATCTTGAAATAGCATATCCATTTGAGGGGAATTGCATGTTTAATATCTCATCCAATAGTTGACACCTCCAACAAGGCAACGCTCCCTCAGTACTTCACTGAGAGTGTCAGCCTGGATTGGCATGGACAGACATGAATCTCCAGAGCAGGACTTGAACTCAGAACTTGACATGACCTGCAGCGATTCGCTGTTAGGCCACTTAGTCACCAAAGAGCAGAGACGAGGAGAAAATTAGCAAAAAAAATGAAATCACTCCCCATATATAAAGTACAAAATTGCAGCCATCTGACTTTTGAATGGATCTACCATATATTAAACTGATCTTTCTCTATACCCTAGCTATGGTTGTAACACTACATTCTGCATCCTCTTCTTTTGTTCACTCTATGTAATTTATGAATGGTATGTTTTGTCTGTGTAGCGTGCAAGAAACTATACTTTTCACTGTATCCCAATACCATAGGTGACACGGTGGCACAGTGGTTAGCACTGCTGCCTCACAGCGCCAGGGACCCGGGTTCAATTCCCTGCTTGGGTCATTGTCTGTGTGGAGTTTGCACATTCTTCCTGTGTCTGCATGGGTTTCCTCCGGGTGCTCCGGTTTCCTTCCACAGTCCTAAGATGTGCAGGTTAGGTGGATTGGCTATGCTAAATTGCCCCTTAGTATCAGGGAGGCTAGCTTGGGTAAATGCATGGGGTTAGGGGGATAGAGCCTGGGTGGGATTATGGTCAGTGCTGACTCGATGGGCAAATGGCACTGTAGGATTCTATGTGACAATAATAAATCAAATCAAAATAATAATGGGGCAGCACGGTGGCATAGTAGTTAGCACTG
This sequence comes from Mustelus asterias, assembly GCF_964213995.1. NCBI lineage: Eukaryota > Metazoa > Chordata > Chondrichthyes > Carcharhiniformes > Triakidae > Mustelus > Mustelus asterias. The sequence goes on along the minus strand of NC_135821.1, from coordinate 61,014,766 downwards.
CTGCCTCATAGCACCAGGCACCCAGGTTCAATCCCAGCCTTGGGTGTCTGTCTGTTTGGAATTTGCACCTTCCCCCCGTGTCTGCGTGGGTTTCCACCGGGTGTTCCAGTTTCCTCCCACAGTCCAAAGATGTGCGGGTGAGGTGGATTTGGCCATGCTAACTTGACCCTTCGTGTTCCAAGATGTTTAGGTTAGGGGGATTAGTGGGGTAAAAGTGTGGGCTTATGGGGATAGGTAAGATGTTCTCTCTTTTAACGTTTATCTATTATTGTCACAAGTAGGCTTACATCAACACTGCAATGAAGTTACTGTGAAAATCCCCTAGTCGCTGCACCTGTTTGGGTACACTGAGGGTGAATTTAGCATGGCCAATGCACCTAACCAGCACATCTTTTGGACTGTGGGAGGAAACCCAGGTGGACACGGGGAGAGTATGCAGAAAGTGACCCAAGCCGGGAATCAAACCCAAGTACCCTGGCACTGTGAGGCAGCAGTGCTAACCACTGTGCCATTCTGTAAATTAAGTTTGTGTCTCTGTATGCCCTGTTTGTGAGCACATCTCCCACTCCACCTGACGAAGGGGCAGCGCTCCGAAAGCTAGTGGCATTTGCTACCAAATAAACCTGTTGGACTTTAACCTGGTGTTGTCAGACTTCTTACCACCGTACCGCCCCAGAGTCTTCGGAGAGCCCGTGCAGACTCGACGGGCCGAATGGCCTCTTTCTGCACTGCTGGGATGCTGAATAACACGCAGGTGGAGCAAAAAAAAAAATTGTTTCAATTTTCACTGCAGCTAAAAAAAAGCGGAAACTTCATAGTTTCTTCACTCCGGTGTTAATGCAAGGCTACTTTCCGACACCAGTAAATAAATGACACTTTAGATAAGATCTGTCAGGGGGGGCACTGTGACATTCTCAGCTGGAGTCCAAAGTCTGCTTTGTGTGGCCTTTCACTTTAAGAAATGGCACGGCGCTGTGATTGGTCGCTGCTGCATGTATCCGAGTCAGTTACTGGCCAATCAGAGGCGGGTATTTGCAAGAGATGGCGGGAAATATGAATTTCGCGGCACAGGCTTTGGCGCCAGAGGCTGACTTTCAGAGTCTGTGAATCAGGCTGCACTCAGGAGCTGCTAGTAGTTTCTGCAGCCATCTTTCGCTCTGATTCAGAAGAGAGGGGGGAGACCTTTTCACAATCCATTGCATCCTGCTGCATCCACAGCAGCCTGAGCTGCGGGACCCCGTGCAATCCGATCCCGGGACTTTGCCCGTCATTTATATGTCTGCATTTGTTGATTTTGCTTTTTATTTTGTATTCAAATCCCGCTTTGAAGTTGACCATTTTTGTTTTGCCCCTCTCTCTCTCTCTCGTTGCAAACAAAAGGGGGAGAGTGGGGGAAAAGACAGTGTGACCTTGCAAAAAACCCCCCCCAAAAATGCCCAAGGGAGTTTCCCCAGCCCCAGGCAGGGGCATTATTGGGGTGGTGGGCAGTTCCCAGAAAAAACTTACTAATGTGGAAAATGGGAGTACGGGTCTGTGTAGCCCCCAGATCCCCACCATCCCTGCCAGTTATTTCACCCAGGTTGCAGGAGTCATGTACTCTGATAACAGTGGGGACTGCTTGTACACCACCCCTCAAGGACCTGAAGTTAGAACAATAAGGGCTAACACAGGACGCCTACCGGTAAGTGTGATTTATATATTCATTTTGGAAATAATTGTGCATTTATACTTGTGTGCTTAGGTGAGTTCCTGGAGCTATCAGACCATTGGTGCACTAATGATCCCTCTGGGCAATTAATGTTGCTCTTTCCAGCATTTGAAGGAAATGTATAACATTGAAAAATAACCCCCCCCCCCCCCCCCCCCCCACTTTGTATACATGGGATGGGGAGTGTGGTGTGAAAGCAGGTTTCTCTTGCTTTGTAACAGGATCTATTGTAATAGCGAAACGGATCAGATGGTTGCTAACTACAACTCTGCTGTCTCAATTTTGAAATAATTTCCCTTGCACCCAAAAAAAAAGTTTATGCAGCCCGCGAATTTGTCACCCAAACCTAACTGATCATCATTTTTTTCAAAGATGATCAAACTGTCACTGTCTGAAATGTTGCCTGGGGCAGATTTAAGTCGCGCTTTTTAAAAATAAAATTAAAAGGACTTTCTAAATATTTATATTTTTAAATGGGGGGGGGGGGGAGTCAGTTATTTGGGGGTTTCCTCTTGTGTGAGATTAAAATGAATGAAAATGAAACTAAACCAAGCTTTGGTACTTTATTGGCACAACCTTTAATCTCATAAATATTTTATCTTTGGAGGTGATATGTATTGCTAACTAGTGTAGGCAGCTTGTGGGTCAAGTAAAATTGGAACAGACAACAAAAGAGATATTTTAGAATAAAACATGAAATGTAATGACTTAATTTCAAAACACAAGGAAAGTTGCTGCTATGTTTTTCTCTAAATGTAAAAGGTATCTGTTTTCATCTTGCATCTTTTGTGTTGTGCTCAACATTTAGATCTAGTGTTGTCTCTGTACGGACCCCCTGGCTCACTCGCCCCCCCCCCCCTCCCCCCCCTTTTGATGGGCTATGGGTTAAAGTTACAAAATATTCACCTGTGACACCTTTATTACTGAGCTCATTAAAGTTCTCTGTCACGGATTGGGTAACAGGTGATATTATCTACCCCCAAAATGCACCCACTGTTTTTAGACAATATCTAATTTGGTAGATGACCTACTTTTTTGTGGGGGATGAGGAAGGAGCGTTGACTGAGCAGTTTTTCTGGGGAAGGACTCCAGTAGCAGAAGTTGTTCCTTCCAGTGAGTTGGGGCGTTTCTTTACAGGGTGCAGTGTTTCCTGTGTGTTATGGGTGGGATTTTGGTTTGCCTTCTCTTGAGAGTGCTATATAAATGTTGCTCCTTTGTCCCATTGCAAGGTGCTGTGATGGGACTACACTCCTAACTGCCCTCCCTCCAGGTCCTCTGCAATCCCTGTGACATAGCGACAGGAGGACACCGTTTAGTGCCTGTTCTGCCATTCGATGTGATCATGGCTGAATAGCAACCCAACTCCAAATGCCTGCCATAATAGCAACAAATGTCTAAGCAAAAAAAAGGAAGAAGTGTGAGAGCACGCATAAATATAAAACAGAGACAATAGTTCCTACAGGTATTTAAAAAGGAAAAGAGTAACTGAAGTGAGCACTGGGCCCCCAGAGGGTGAGCCTGAGGAATTAATAATAGGATTATAGAATCATACAGTGCAGAAGAGGCCCTTTGGCCCATCAAGTCTGCACTGACACCTGACCTCCCACCTAACCTCATTTACCAGCACTTGGCCCATAGACTTGGATGTTACCTTGTGCCAAGTGCTCATCCAGGTACATTTAAAGGATGTGAGGCAACCCACTTCTACCACCCACCCAGGCAGCGCATTCCAGACCATCACCATCCTCTGGGTAAAAAGGTATTTCCTCACAATCCCCCCAAAACTCCTATCCTTCACCTTGAACCCATGTTGCCTCGTGACTGACCCTTCAACTAAGGAGAAACAGCATCTCTTTATCCTGTGTTGTCCATGCCCCTCATAATCTTGTCCACCCCAGTCTTCTCTGCTCCAACGAAAACAGCCCAAGCCTATCCAACCCCTCTTCATAAGGGTTTCATCCCAGGCAGCATCCTGGTGAACCTCCTCTGCACCCCCTCCAATGCAACCACAAAAGAATAAGTAAATGGCGGATGAATTGAATAGATATTTTGTGTCTTTTACTGTAAATGCCACACACAATTTTATAGAAATAATTGCAAATCAAGAGATGAAAGGGAGAGAGGACCTTAAAATAATTGCCGTCATCAGGGAAAGTGTACTGAGAGAATTATTAGAACTAAAAACTGACAAGTTTCCAGGAAGTGATGGACTTCATCCTGGAGTTTGAATGTAAGTGGCTGCTGAGATAGACGATGTACTGGTTTCAATTTTCCAAAACACTTTTTTTAGATTCTGAAACGGTCCCATCAGTTTGAAAAATAGCGATTGCAGCTCCTCTATTCAAGAAGGTAGGGAGACAGGAAGTAGGAAATGACCGTCCAGTTAGCTTAACATCTGCCATTGGGAAATGCTGGAATCTGTTATTAAGGAGGTTCTAGCAGGGTGCTCAGATAACCTCAGTGAAATCGGGCAGATTCAACATGGTTTTGTGAAAGGGAAATTATGTTGAACAAATTTATTACATTGCTTTTTAGGAAGTTGCAAGCAAGGTGGATAAAAGGGAACCTGTAGGTGTGTGGTGTGCTTGGATTTCCAGAAGGTGTTTGACAAGGTGTCGCATTAAAGGTTACTACACTAAATAAGAGCGCATGGTCTCAGAGGTGACACATTAGCACAGATAGGGGATTGATTAGCTAACTGGAAACAGTAGGCAAGATGTCAGAACTGGGGTGCCAAGGGATTAGTGCTATTTATAATCTATATCAAATGACTGGGATGAAGGGACCAACTGTATGGTTGCTACATTTGCTAATGACCCAAAGACAGGTAGGAGGTTAAGTTCTAAAGAGTCTGCAAAGGGATATATAGATTTCTAGAGACTAATGACATCAAGGGATATGGCAAAAATTTGGCAGACGGAAATTGGTCTGGGTGAACTTGTCCATTTTGACAGGAAGAATAGCAAAGCAGGGCATTGTTTGGATGGAGCAAGATTGCTGGGCTCTGGTTCAGCAGGATATGGGTGTCTAGGTCCATGGATCACGGAGGGTTTGTGTGCAGGTACAATGGGTGATTGGAAGGGTGAATGGCATGTTGTTATTTGTTGCGGGGAAGCGATATAAAAGTGGCAAAGTTGTTGGTGGGGTCACATCTGGACTGTGTACAGTTTTGTTCTCCTATATTTGAGGAAGGAAACAATTCCATTAAAGGCGGTGCAGAGAGGGTTCACTTGACTGGTTCATAAGAACTAGGAGCTAGGCCATCCGGCCCCTCGAGCCTGCTCCACCATTCAATAAGATCATGGCTGATCTTTTTGTGGACTCAGCTCCACTTACCCGTCTGCTCACCATAACTTTACTGTTCAAAAATTTATCTATCTTTGCCTTAAAATATTCAATGAGGTAGCCTCAACTGCTTCACTGGGCTGGGAATTCCACAGATTCACAACCCTTTGTGTGAAGAAGTTCCTCCTTAACTCAGTCCTAAATCTGAGTTTGGACCAGGGAGCGGCGCGGGTTAGGAGGGCCGAAGGGCCTGTTCCTGTGCTGTATTGTTCTTCTTTGTTCTACTGCTATCAAGGGATATGTAGATGGTGCAGGAAATGGTGTAAAGGTAGACAATCAGCCCCAATCTGATTGAATGGCAGAGCAGTCTCAATGGGCTGAATGGCCTACTCCTGCTCCTATGTTATTTTATGGAACATGAGTGAATGGAAATGATGGTATTCACTTTGTGCTCTGTCATGCGCACCTTACAAAAGCTGCCAAGACAATCTAAGATATCTGTCACGTCAGCATGCCTTCCCCTCCCTTGCTATCTCTGAAATCCTCCCCCCCCCCCAACAACGTTGAGATCTCTGTGCTCCTCCAGTTCTGGTCCTGTGTATCCTTGATTTTTAATCAAGGCAGCCATGCCATCGGGTGCCTGGGCCGTAAGCTCTGGAGTTGCCCCTCGAAATCCCTCCTGTTTAAAGGTTACCTCTTTGAACAAGCTTTTGGTCACCCCTCCTAATAGTTCTTTCTATGGCTATGTTGAATTTTGTTTGATAATGCCCCTGCTGTTTTTATATAGTGAAGGCGCTATATAAATGCAAGTTGTTGCTGTATGTGGTCTGAACCATAGAGAACCACTTTTATCTATTAGTGGGGCTCAATCTGACTTGTTTGCAAACATTTTCAACTAATGTGGAGTTGAGGGTGCGTTTGTTCCATGTTTATGTGTTCTAAGTATCCCGATTGCTGGCTGTTTTATGTGGGGTGTTGAGAGTGGCTTATTCCAAACCTCCTGGCACACCACATTCAAACCGGCAAATAAAATGAAAGTACAAATAGGTCTGGTGGATGCCATAAATAATACTTTCCAACAGGGGCTGTACTGGAAATAGGAGATTTTATTCTGGCATGGCTATGGGAGAAAGAGCTAGCAGAGAGACTATGGGCTGAATAGCTTGCTTCTGCGCTAAGAGTCAGAATGCTAGCTTAATGCCCCACTCAGGTGGCTGTGCAGTGCCCATCTCACTGTAACTAAGCAGGTGTTACCTGTTTGTCTCAGTGGGGTTTGTTGGTCCAAGCCCAGCGAGGTTTGCTGGTATTTTGAAGTAGTGAAGGAAGGCAGCAGGGAGATGACTCACAAGCTAAAAGATCCCATAATTATCAACAAAAAAGGGACGGGGGCTGAAATTTCTTCATCCAAAGGGTAATAGAATTGTGGAATAATAGTTACTGAGCTCACTAAAGTGGCCGTTATTGATGGGTTCAGGGGGAAATTGAGCGCATGTTTGGGAAGGATGTAGCGAGGGATGGTGAGCCAATGAGACTTGAGTTATGGATACATGGTTTGTGTTTTGGGCCTGACGCCCTCTTGATGTTTTCCTATTTTTGTTTCCTCCCCAGATTACCCGGTATCCTAATCGGCCGTGTGTGTGTGCTGCCGGTGTGTTTATATGTTTCACCACTTCAGCTGTGTAATAAGTCAGTGTCACAGCTGCCAATGTTAGGTTGCCATTTAGTTATGACTTAACCTCTAAAAGCGACCTTCCATCCCAGTGGACTGATTTTTGGAAGGGATCCACATTAGGGAAGGGATTCAGTGGATGCTGAGGGGCAACTAAAATGGCTGCTTGTTGGCACAGAAGAATAGCCTCATCTTCCCTCTTTTTTTCCCCCTGTGCAAAATGTTGGCTCTAGTTTAGATTTATTGAAACTAAGGTGTACAACAGCACATTAGAAATGAGCATAATCAAGAGTGTCGCTTATCAGTATATCTGGTGAGCTGTCCAGTTCATATTTAAATTTTAGTTGAGAAATGTTTGCAACACTCGATCGGGAAGAGTTGAAAGATGTCCAGTCCATGTCCCATACAAGGCCATTGCTTCTGTTCTTCGGAGGGCAGATATTTATTTTCATGTGTTAATTTTTAAGCTGATGTTTTTCTTGTTCCCATGTGCTGAGGCAGTTTTATTTTGCTTTGATTAATTTGGTGCCAGCCCTTAAAAAATATACAGAATGTAAGCGACTCTTCCAACAGCACCAAGGGCAGACGGACAGCCATTCAACGCAAAGCAAACCTGGATGTTCAACTTTTCAGCAAAGTAACCTTTACTAATGAGTCTTGCCATTTGAAATGTCCCTCAGAAATATCACTGAATTAGTGGCAAAAGTGGCAGCCATTTTGATCACACCAGAACGTGTGTTTATATGGTGCCCTTAACATTGTAAACCATCTCCAAAGTGCTTTGCTTATCCGACAAAATCTTACACAGAGACAGTAAGGGTAAATACCAAGTGTTTGTCAAAGATGTAGAATTTCAAGAGCGTCTCAAAGGAAGAAAGAGAGGCCGAGAGGTTCAGGGAAGGAATTTGAGAGCTACAGAGCAAAGCAGCTGAAGGGAAAGCTGCCAATGGTAGAGAAATGTAAAATTGATAGGTTGAGGTGTGATCTGATTGAGGTCTTTGCTATTGGGATTTGCTATTGTGAGTAGTTTTGGGCCCTATACCTAAGGAAGGATGTGCTGGCCTTGGAGGGGGTCCAGAGGAGGTTCACAAGAATTATCCCAGGAATGAAGGGGTTTGTCATTTGAGGAGTCTGGGTCTGTACCCAATGGAGTTTAGCTGGATGAGGGGGGATCTGATTGAAACTTACAGAATACTGAGAGGCCTGGATAGAGTGGACATGGAGAGGATATTTCCGCTAGTGGGAGAGACTAAAACTCCAGGGCACAACCTCAGTGAAAGGACGCTCCTTCAAAACTGAAGTGAGGAGGATTTTTTTCAGCCAGAGGGTAGTAAATCTGTGGAACTCCTTGCCACAGAGGGCTGTGGAGGCCAGGCCCTTGAGAGTCTTTAAGACTGAGATAGAAAGGTTCTTGATCAATACGGGAATCAAGGGTCATGGGGAGAAGGCAGGAGAATGGGGATGAGAATCATATCAGCCATGATTGAATAACGGAACAGACACGATGGGCCGAATGGCTTAATTCTGCTCCTATATCTTATGGTCTTAAATAGAGAGAGATGTTCTGTTGGGGGACTCTGAACCAAGTATGCATAACCTTAAAATTAGAAGCGAGGCCATCCAGGAAGCACTTTACACAAAGGTTAGTAAAAAATCTGGAATTTTCTACCTTCAAAGACTGAATGTTGAGGGAGGGCAGGGGGTTAAATGGAGTTTTCTAGATTGCGATAAGTAGAAGTTTCTTGAGTAAGGGCATGGAGCAAAGGGCAGGTAATTGGAGTTGATATAATTTATTACGTTTGCACCCAGTCGTGTTGTGGCGTACTTATCCCTCCCAACGTTTGCCAATGCAATTAACAGCTTGTTGTGCCACTGCTGGACTGCACAGGACTCCTCGGGAGTGCATACGTACGCAGGAAGGCCCAGCGACGTTCCAATGAGGTTAATTGCTTGGCATGGCCCGATTCCCGGTGAAACTGGACCTGGAGATGTTCAGGGTGGTTTGGATTTTAATGAGTCAGCAACCAGGTGGTGGTTTTTTTTTTAAAAAAGAAAAATGTATATTTTGAATGCTTTGAACATCCATGAATGGTTGTGTGTGTGGGCACCGTGAAACCACAACAGATGTGGTCTGATTCGACGTTGCCTTCTTGCTTCCCTTCGCTTCAGAGAACAGCTGTCGTCATGGTTTGTAGCTGTGAGTGTTGTTGGGTGACGCTGAGCTCTTGCTGAGGCTTTGGGTGGTGGGGGGGAGGCTGTGGTGAGAAGGTGCATGAAGAAGAATCTGATGTGACTGGAAGGTAAGGCATGACTAGGAACCAACCTGACCTACGTGGAAAGTCTCTGGAGACCGAGGCAAGTAGGTTGGTGGTAATCGTATATTGCGTGGAATTACATGGAATGCTGCAGCACAAAAGCAGGCCATTCAGCCCAACTGCTCCAAACAAACCCCCACCCACCCATCCCATCAGCATATACTTCTGTGCCTTTTCCTCTTCTGTATTTATCTAATTTTCCCTTAAATGTATCTGTACTATTTACCTTGAACATTCTATTTAGTAGTGCATGCCACATTCTCACCAATCCCTGGGTAAAAGGGTTTCTTATATTTCATAGAATCGCTACAGTGCAGAAGGAGGCCATTCGGCCCATCGAGTCTGCACTGACCGCAATCCCACCCAGACCCTATTCCCATAATCCCATGCATTTACCCTAGCTATTCCCCCTCACACTAACCCCAAGTATTTTCCCCACTAATCCACCTAACCCGCACATCTTGGGACTGTGGAAGGAAACCGGAGCACCCAGAGGAAACCCACGCAGACACAAGGAGAACATATAAACTCCACACAGACAGTGATCCAAACCGGGAATCGAACCCAGGTCCCTGGCCCTGTGAGACAGCAGTGCTAACCACTGTGCCACCCTTACGGCTGTCTGTTTTTGATGCTCTCACGAGTGGCAACTTTTGTCTACCCTGTCAAATCTTTTCATAATTATAAAGGTCTCTATTGGACAAATTAGATCCCAATCTTGTAGGTGACTCATAGCTTGTCAGTCCACCAAAGTGCTGTTGATTTGCCAACCAGGCAGACACTCTTGTAAAGGGTGTGGGAGTTGTCTTACTCGGCTTCAGGTGACCCTGCAGAGCAATGCTCAAAAATCCTGCTATCCACGTCATAATCTGCACTGGACCCTATTCACCCCCCCCCCCCCCCCCCCCCACCGTTACAAACTTGCACTGTCTCCGCATTTGGTGATACCTTAGTTTTAACATTCCTATTCTTCTTTTCAAATGGCCTTGCCCCATCCCTATCTCTGTAAACTCTTCCAGCCCTCCCGCAATATTCTGTGCTGCTCCAATCCCGGCCTATTCCACATCCCTATCCCTGATTTCAATTACTGCAGCATTGGTTGCCATATCTCCAGTTGCCTGGGCTTTAAGCTCTGGAATTCCCTCCTAACCCCCTCTGTCTGTCTCTACCTCTTGCTCCTTTTGCAATGCTTCTTGAGACCCACCTCTTTAACCAAGCTTTTACCTGACTTTCTCCTTGTGCCTCACTGTTAACATTGTTATAACTCTGATTCGCCGATCAAGTGTTTTGGGATTATTTGCTGTCTTTGAAGAGATTATGTAAATACAAGCTTTTGTTGTCCTGGTTTGGGTAAATAAGGCTATGATTTGATTTATTACTGTCACATGTATTCGTATACAATGAAACGTATTATTTCTTGCACGCTATATAGACAAAGCATACCATACGCAGGGAAGGAAAGAGGAGAGTGCAGAATGTAACGTTATAGTTATAGCTAGGGTGCAGAGAAAAGAGTTAGAATAAAGTTTTAGAAGCAAAGAACAAGAGTAAAAGATAGAATTAGAAGGTATGCTGGGCACAGCATGCAAGAAATCGCCACACTCCAGTACCATCATGGATAGTCTAAAAACTCTGGACAAAATGTATGATCTTGGCTACTGAACTTTAGTATGTCTGCGTATCCTTTGGGTGATGTGAGCCTTGGTTCTTGCTTATCTGTAACAAGTTCAGTGGAATTGTGTGGGTGAGGTGCGTCCTTTGGGATTGAGGGGAAGCGTTTGTGCTCCAGACAAAGCAAATGGAAATTCTTCAACTTTATGACTTGTTGTATATGTTCAGAAAACCCTAGGACCTCTGCTGTTTGGTTCTTCCTTTGAGCTGTGGGGTAGAGCATGATCAAGGCTTGTGGTGATTTTGTATTGAGGAGTAACTTTGGCTGGTGAGGCGCCAGGCCTGGAGTGTTGGTGGGCGAGAGTGCGGGTCGGGGATGGGGGATAATTACACTGAGTAATTCTGCAGCTCGCATCTTGGAGACTGCGTACAGGAACTGGAGTCTCTCAAACTTAGCCCTTGTGCTCTGCAGCCAATTAATTATTGTTCTTTCAGAGTTAAAATGAATCACTGATGGGAGACAATTTGTGTTGGCGAATTATGCCCTCAAAGAAAAGAGTGAGGGGCAGCAAGAGAGGATAGAGACTGAGAACAAGTGGGGGACGGTGGAAGTAGATGAAGAGAACAGTGGGACAGAGAGATAGGGCTGCACTAATAAAGCACCTCCAGCTGCATTCATCGAACTTTGAATGTCGGATATTCAGGTAATCTTCCAGTTTGGTCTAAGATATCAGATGTGAGGGGGTTATGGAGGAGGAAGCACTGAGGGGAGAAAATGGCTCCCACTTTGTGGTTTCTGATTTGCCCAGACTTCTCCCATCCTGCAACCGCAAAACCAAACTCTCAATTTTTTTTTTCTTCATGTGTGTCATCAATTTAATTACCATCTTGCACATGACTCTCGGAATGATCTAATATAAAATGTGCCGTAACCGGTTAGTTGAGTTGTTTTTTTTTTGAGGTGGGGCCTTGCTCAATTCTCTTTTTATCCCTTTTTTTCTTTCAACGGCTTTACAACCCAAAGAATGTCTGTGGAAGCTGGGACATTTTTACACTACAATAGGAGTCAAACATTTACCCCTTTCTTGCTTCCAGCCCCGCCCCTCTTGTAGCTGGGGGTTTTGTCCAGCCCAATTAGGATTAGCTGTAATTCTGCAATAATTCACAGCAAAACAGGTGATTCAGTCCGGCTGGACCATGCTGGTGTTCACTCTATGTTCCCTCATGACCACTACCAATCAGCCCCCATGCCTGGGAGCGTATGCCTTGGTATGAAGCACCAAAATGACTCGACACTGCTGTGATCTTGTTTCCCTGCCACTCCCATGTTGATCAGCCTGCCAAATCAGATATGGTTCATAGTTAGGAAATGTCACAGTGCAACGCTGTCTCCGAAGGAGGAAGATCTTTGGAATCCCTTCAAATTCCAATATGATTGTGTTTTTTTTTGTCAGGATCCAATGCAATTGTTGGATTGGCCTTTAGATGTTTGGTATCTGGGTCTCCATCGTTCCCTGCCTTTCAATGAACTCTTTTACCTGTCATGATCTTAATTCATGTGGTTAGCAATGGTGTTAGTACTGCTGCCTCGCAGCGTCAGGGACCCAGGTTCAATTCTGGCCTCGGGTCACTGCCTGTTTAGTGTTTGCACATTCTCCCTGTGTCTGTGAGTTTCCTCCGAGTGCTCCAGTTTCCTCCTACCGTCCAAAGACATGCAGGTTAGGTTGATTGGCCATGCACAATTGATCCTAGTGTCCTAGGAGGATTAGCAGGGTAAATGTGTGGGGTTATGGGAATAGGGCCAGACTCTGGGCCAAATGGCCGCCTTCTGTCCTGTAGGGATTCTATGAATTTGAATTCATCCCAGGAAGCCGCTATTAATTTCTTTGTTTTTATTTCATTTCAACCATGATGTTTGAGCTAATATTGGCATGAGGTTCTATTTCAGTGCAGGCATGCAGTATTGGCCACATTGAATTCTTTTCAATAAGTATTTGAGCTTATTCAAATTTCTGGTGCTGATTTTCTCACTCGTGCCATATCTTGTTCTCCATCAGACCCTGTGCTCACTGGCCTACATTGGCTCCTGATCCAACCACGCCTAGATTTTTAAAGTTTTCATCTGTTTTCTTGAATGTCAGATTATTCATAGAACAGTACAGCACAGAACAGGCCCTTCGGCCCACGATGTTGTGCCGAGCTTTATCAGGTAATCTTCCAATTTGGGCAAAGATATCAGATGTGAGGGGATTACGGAGAAGGAAGCGCTGAGGGGAGAAAATGGCTGCCACTTCATGGTTTCTGATTCGCCCAGACTTCTCTCGCAACCGCAAAGCCAAGCTTTTATTTTTTTCTTCATGAGTGTCATTAATTTAATTACCATCCTGCACGTGACTCTGAATTATCTAATATGATCTAATGTGCTGTTTTACAATCCTCCCAGATCTCTCTGCTCCTCCAATTCTTCTAACCTCTTGAATTTTTTTTTGGTTACCCCCCATCATTGGCATCTGTGCTTTTAGCTCCCTGGGCCTAAACTCTGGGATTCCCCCTCAATGTGCTTTGGCATCTCTACCTCCGTCTTTTCCTTTAAATCGCTCTTTAAAAGCTTTTGACGGCCAGTCCTTATTGTTATAATGTAACCGATGGTAACATACTCTGAGGGTCAGCTGACCAGGGAGACAATGTAACCAATGGCAGAATGATGTGGTGATCAGCTGACCCGGTATAAATAGAAAGCAGATGGGAATTGTGGGGAGCGTGTATGGACCATAGTGCGGCCCTCAAGTGTTGGGGTAATGAAATTTCCTTATTAAACCTTTTTCTTTGATTTCACTTTCTGAAGTTAATTCTTTTATTACTTGCAACTGAAGTATTCTTACTGTCGGATGAACCCTTGTGATGGCCTTGGTGTCCAATTATGTTGTAACATTCCAGTCAAGCGCATTGGGATATTTCACTGGGTTGAAGGCACTGAATAAATGCAAGTTTGTTGTATTTTATACTCCAGCTCACTCAGTCCTGGGTATCTTTGTCCTATTCTAAGCCTACAACTTGTTCTCAAGTTTTCACAGCAGGTTGCTTAGCTGGAGTGTGGTGGTGGAGTGGTCTGGAATGACCCTCCGTTTTATTCCCCGCCCATTCCTTGTGGAGAGTTACCTCATTTGGGGTGGCCCAGTGGTTAGCACTGCTGCCTCACAGCACCAGGGACCCGGATTCGATTCCCGGCTTGGGTCACTGTCTGTGTGGAGTTTGCACGTTCTTCCCGTGCTCCGGTGTCCTCCCACAGTCCAAAGATGTGTGGGTTAGGTGGATTGGCCATGCTAAATTGCACCTTAGTCTCAGGGCGACTGGCTACGGTAAATAGCTAAGGATTATGGGGCTAGGGCCTGGGTGGAATTGTGGCCAGTGCAGACTCGATGGGCTGAATGGCCTCCTGCACTGTAGGGATTCTATGATTTCCCCTGGAGGATGGGTTTGCGGTGGGGAACATTGAACCTGATAGGTTGCAAATCGGTGTCTTTGGCAACAGCATGATGTATATGTTTGGTTGGAAAACATTCTTTCATCTTCCTTCAATTTGGCATGCACACGTTTCAACTTGAGAACCAACGTCATAACTAGGAGTAGTTAATTGAGTAGGAAAATGAGAAAGCAAGAGCAGGATGTCGGGAGTTGCCCTGGTTTATCCTTTGAGATTGTGTGTGTCTCTCCTGTTCTCTGTCCACCCCTTCCTCATTCGTGATTTTGATTTAATCTAAAGACACACATTGGGGTGACAAAGCCCAATGCACATTACTCAAGCTCACACTTGATGATAAGATTATCTCCTGAAATGAGTGTTCCTTTACCTTATCACACACTGAAGGAATGTTTATCTGAATTTTGTTCATTTTTGTTTGGGGTTGGGGTAGGCGGGAGATTAAACACTGAAGATTACCTGAGCTTTAGTATTTATTGTGATTTCGTCAACATGGAGTCTTGTTTGTCTCGCTCTCTCTTTCCTCTCCATTCAAGATAAATAATTGAAGGGGGGGTCATTTTCACGACTGCTGTTCAGTAGCAAATGGAGTGGGATGAATTGAATAGTGCTTCCAGAGAGCTGGCACGAGCACACTGGGCTGAATGGTTCTCCTTCTGTGTCCATTGTTGTTTGTAGCTCAGATTCATTTCAACATTTTATTTTACAAATTTTCCTCCTTGAGCAGTCGGACTTGTTCAAAGGGCTCCGCTCATCTTCAATACCTTCTCCCATGCCTAATAGACGGGGTGATGCTTTTTTTTGTTCTTTATTCATTTCATTGGTGGGATTTGGGCATCGCTGGCTGGCCAGCATTTATTACAGTAAGAAGTCTCACAACACCAGGTTAAAGTCCAACAGGTTTATTTGGTAGCAAATACCATAAGCTTTCGGAGCACTGCTCCTTCGTCAGATGGAGTGGAAATGTGCTCTCAAACAGTGCAAACAGACACAAAATCAAGTTGCAGAATACTGATTAGAATGCGAATCCTACAGCCAGCCAGGTCTTAAAGGTACAGACAATGTGGGTGGAGGGAACATTAAACACAGGTTAAAGAGATGTGTATTGTCTCCAGACAGAACAGCTAGTGAGATTCTACAAGCCCAGGCGGCAAGCTGTGGGGGTTACTGATAATGTGACATAAATCCAACATCCCGGTTTAGGCCGTCCTCAATGTGCGGAACTTGGCTATCAGTTTCTGCTCAGCGACTCTGCGCTGTCGTGTGTCGTGAAGGCCGCCTTGGAGAACGCTTACCTGAAGATCCAAGGCTGAATGCCCGTGACTGCTGAAGTGCTCCCCAACAGGAAGAGAACAGTCTTGCTTGGTGATTGTCGAGCGGTGTTCATTCATCCGTTGTCGTAGCGTCTGCATGGTTTCCCCAATATACTTTGTCTACCTGACAATGCAGCGTATCAGGTAGACAATGTACATTGTCAGGTAGACAAAGTACATTGGGGAAACCATGCAGACGCTACGACAACGGATGAATGAACACCGCTCGACAATCACCGGGCAAGACTGTTCTCTTCCTGTGGGGGAGCACTTCAGCAGTCACGGGCATTCAGCCTTGGATCTTCAGGTAAGCGTTCTCCAAGGCGGCCTTCACGACACACGCCAGTGCAGAGTCGCTGAGCAGAAACTGATAGCCAAGTTCCGCACACATGAGGACGGCCTAAACCGGGATGTTGGATTTATGTCACATTATCAGTAACCCCCACAGCTTGCCTCCTGGGCTTGCAGAATCTCACTAGCTGTTCTGTCTGGAGACAATACACATCTCTTTAACCTGTGTTTAATGTTCCCTCCACCCACATTGTCTGTACCTTTAAGACCTGGCTGGCTGTAGGATTCGCATTCTAATCAGTATTCTGCAACTTGATTTTGTGTCTGTTTGCACTGTTTGAGAGCACATTTCCACTCCATCTGACGAAGGAGCAGTGCTCCGAAAGCTTATGGTATTTGCTACCAAATAAACCTGTTGGACTTTAACCTGGTGTTGTGAGACTTCTTACTGTGTTCACCCCAGTCCAACGCCGGCATCTCCACATCAGCATTTATTACCCATCCCTAGTTGCACTTGTTCAGAGGGCAGTTGAGAGTCAACCACATAGCTGTTGCTCTGGAGTCACATGTAGGTCAGACTAGGTACGGACAGCAGATTTCCTTCACTAAAGGGCATTAATGAACCAGATGGGTTTTTCCGCCAATGGTTTCATGGTCATCAGTAGATTCTTAATTCCAGTTATGTTTTTATTGATTACAAATTCCACCATCTGCCGTGGCGGGATTCGAACCCGGGTCCCCAGAACATTAGCTGAGTTTCTGGATTAATAGTCTAGCGATAATACCACTAGGTCATCGCCTCCCCATGAGGGATATTCACAGCCAGGAAATGCTATAGGGATGTGATCAGGAACCCGGGTTTGTTCGCACCCAAATTGACAGCTAAGGACTTCCTGGCATCGTTCCCACTACTGACCCAGCTGAGGGTCAGTAAACTCAACCCCAATACATCCCAACTGTGTGTGACCCCCTACTACACCACACAGGGGTGACCAGTTGAACCTTTAGGGTGTTAAGAATCTGAATCCATCGCGGCTTAACTGGATGGTATGTTCTCTTGGTGGTGGAACGAGTTGGATAGCCAGTGCCTTAATACGTCACCATCTCCTCCTCGATGCAGCAGTATTAAAGGAATGGGAGTGTCGAGTGGCTGTTGGGCCAATGCTTTGGTTTCTGCTGGAGATCTGCTGTTCACGCATGACTCTGTGAGGAGCAGTCTTGCCCCTGACTTGAGGTTGTGTCTTCAAGTCCCACTGCAGAGACTCGAGCACATAATCTAAGCTGCTATTCCTGGCCAGGAGTTGGTCTGCCAGTGCTGGTGGAAGTGAAGGATCACGTGGCTGTAATTGAAGAAGTGTTGGGGTATTTTCCGCACTTTCCTGGCCAACGTTAATCCAGTAAGCGTTTAACAACAGGTTAAATCCAACAGGTTTATTGGTAGCAAATGCCATTTGGTAGCAAATTGCTATCAAATAAACCTGTTGGACTTTAACCTGGTGTTGTTAAAACTCTTGCTGTGTTTACCCCAGTCCAACGCCGGCATCTCCACATCAACGTTAATCCCTCAGTCCAGTAATCGGCTGACATATTTCATTGCTGTTGCTGTGTGCACATTCACTGCTGGCTGCTTCACTATCGTGGCTGCAGTTCGGCAGTACGTAATCGGTTGAATGTTTCCTCCGAAAGACAGCAGCTCAGACGGCACAGCACTCCTTCAGTACTGCAGTGGGGATGTTGGTCTAGATTTTGTGCTCAAATCTCTGAAGTGGTGTTTGAACCCGTGACCTTCCAAGTTTAAGGTTATTTATTATTGTCACAAGTAGGCTTGCATTAGCACTGCAATGAAGTTACTGTGAAAATCCCCTAGTCACCACACTCTGGCACCTGTTCGGGTACACTGAGGGAGAATTTAGCATGGCCAATGCACCTAACCAGCACGTCTTTTGGACTTTGGGAGGAAGCCAGAGGAAACCCACGGCAGACACAGGATGAATGTGCAGTCTCCGCACAGGCAGTGACCCAAGCTGGGATTTGAAACCAGTTCCTTGGCGCTGTGAGGCAGCAGTGCTAGCCACTGTGCCACCGTGCTGTCCCAGTTGTAATGTGGAGAGGTGAGAGTGCCTACCCTGAGGCATGGCTGCACCGGAGTGAACTCTGGAAGAGTATTAGCTCTCTCCTGATCCATTTTCCAAGATGTGCTGGGACAGTTGTTGGGTGAACCTGCTGACTGGGCCCCGCCAAACTGCCTTCAGCATCTTTTAAGACGAACTGGAATACTGAGCGGGGTTGTTGAACAGGAAGAAGTTAATGTATTACTCAGGTCAAAGTGCATGCTTGAATATGTAAAAGTGAATGGGAGACGCAGGGAACAAAAAAAAATGTACAACTTGCAAATGATTACCAACCATGGAGCGCGATAAAAGACTCAGCATTCTTGTGGCCGCACTAACTGAGATCTCACTGTGTTGAGTCTTTGTCCTTTTGCTCTTTATGTCTGTTTATTCGGAGTCAAGGGGACACTACAGTTCCCTTGATTTGAATTGCAAACGGAATGCTCTCGACAGCTGCGAAGAGCAAGTAGGCCCCATTACATGTTTCTCTTGTGATTCTCTTTGTATCCATTATTAAGACAAGTCCAACTCTACCCAAACGGGTAAACTGATAGGAGTTCAACAGTACCAGAAAGAAAATCTTCCCCTTCTAGATGGCCATAGAAGCCATTGCAATTAAATTGGCCTTTGATTTTCCAGGTTCCTCTATCAAGTGGCCTCTTTTTTTTGGTTGAATGTGTCAAATGCAATCAGTTGCCAATGACACTGGGTTGCACTGTGGAAAAATGTAGGACTGGCTCAGTTATGTTAGTGATGTCTTTCTACCACTAGCTCAACATCTGTACTGCGGTAGCCAGTACATGTGACAATTCGCAGTTCCTCCTTTGCCCATAACTGGAGGGGGGCAGGGTTTGGTACAGCAGTTGGGAACTTTCCTAAGTAACTATCTTCACCTGCCTGCTTACTAACTGCCTGCTCCTGCAATGCCTCAGATTTAAAATTCTCATCTGTGTGTTCAAATCCCGCTGTGACCTTGCCTCTCCCTGCGCCTGTAAAACACCTACAACTCTGAGATCTCCAGTTCTGGCTCCTGTGCATCCCAGTTTTCATCGCTCTGTCATTGGTGGCCATTCCATAGCTGTGGAACTCTATCCTAATCCTCTCTAAATCTTTTCTCTTCTTAAAAACACTTCTTAAAGCTTACGTTTTCGGGCAAGGTTTTAGTCGACTCTCCTGCTATCTCTTTATATGACTTCGTGTCAGACTTCCGTTTGATAATGCTCCTGTGACTTGTCATGGGATGCTTCACTACTTTAAAGATGGCATATAAATGCAGGTTGTTGTTGGGATTTCTAACCCTGTTTCCTCAAACATTCTCCTCCTTCCCCCATTTTCTAAACCACTGTCTTTGCCACACTTTCAAAAGGGAACATGGTCTTTTCTCATCATGCAATGTGAATGGAGTTGTTGGTTGCCAGGTAGTTTGTAACAGACCTGGACAGGAGGTGAGGAACACTCCAATTGTGGAGAGCTTAGGCTCAAAAGGGTGGCACTGTGGTTAGCACTGCTGCTTCACAGCACCAGGGACCCTGGTTCAATTCTGGCCTCAGGTGTGTCTGTCTGTGTGGCATTTGCACGTCTTCCTGTGTCTGCGTGGGTTTCCAAAGATGTGTGGGTTGGGTTGATTGTCCATGCTCAATTGTCCCTTAGTGTCAGGGGGACATAGTAGGGTGAATACGTGGGGTTACGGGGATTGTTGTTGGTGCAGACTCGATGGGCCAAGTGACCTCTTTCTGTAAGGATTCTATGATTCAAAGCATCTATTTCCTCCCAAGCGTGCTACATTTTACCACATTTCGTGGTTAATCATATACTGTGTCTTGAAAAGAAAAATACATTTGCATAGATGGGGTTAAAGGTCAGTAAGAATGAGGCTAATTGGATAGGACTGGCAGATGGACCTGTATTGAAAGGTTCTATCATGTCCCTGAAAGTAGTCTGGTACTGATTTAGGTGCTGAAGAATGCATTGTATGGCAGTGGTGCTTGGGCTGTTGTGATGTGGCTTTCTCCCTTCCCTGTCCTTTGGGTGGGATTCTCCCAGTGCTGTGGCCGGGGGGGCTGGGACATGGAGTGTTTCCCATTGCGGAGGCTGATGGGAAAACGCAGCCCCCACCTCATTAATTGTGTACCCGTGTTTCACGCCATATTCAGTAGGCCAAGCATGGATGGCTTGAAGTTCGCCATGTGTCTGGGTGCCGTATTGAAACTGACAACATCACTGACCCACTATTGAAGAAGAAAGAAGATCGATTTCCTAAAAACAAAGATAGATCTCTGGGGCTGGAAGGTCTTTTTTCTATTTAAAAAAAAACTCCATCCTTAAAGTTACAAAGCCAATGCTCAGAATGGACCGGGCAACCTCAAATCCATTCCTTGCTTGCTCCAAAAAACAAATTCGAATTCCAATTGAATCCAATTCAAGATCCCCATGAGGGAGACAAAACAAGATCCAAGCTGACGGGATATGGCATTGCACCCCATCTTGGGCTTGATCCGACGCCGCTTGATCTTAGCCAAGATCCCCTAATTGGGAAGGTTCCAAACTCCTTGTCTCCTGTCACCTCTGCCCAATAGAATCCCTACAGTGCAGAAGGAGGTCATGTGGCCCATCGAATCTGCACTGACCCAGGTCCTATCCCCATAACCCCATGCATTTACCCCAGCTAGTCCCCGACACCAAGGGGCTATTGAGCACGGTCAATCCACCTAACCTGCGCATCTTTGGACTGTGGGAGGAAACCCACGCAGACACGGCGAATGTGCAAACTCCACACAGGCAGTGACCCAAGCCGGGAATGGAACCCAGGTCTCTGGCGCAGTGAGGCAGCAGCGCTAACCACTGTGCCACCCATTGTAGACCTTGTGCCCATATTTGAGTGAGTTTTGAAAGCCGGGCTTTGCTGTGACTCTGGGCTGGCGCTGCACCAGTGACCATTTTCTGATTGACTGAAACGTCATCTCTGCCAGCAAGTCCACTGGTGGAAGGAATGCGACTTTCAAAAGCTAATATCGTCAGGTGGCAAGCAGCCAGGAGCACCGAGCCAATTCACATGTGCTGGAATAAGTGACAGCTGTTTCTGAACACTTGGGCCTGCAGCTTGTGGCTTGATGCTTTGTTCCCCAGTATTTCTGTACCCCTGTGAGAGAGGGTTCTGTACCCAGGGTTGCTGCTGTTCTGTGAAGCTGAAAAACAGACACAATTGCTTACCTAATGGCTTCTCTCCATTCTTTCCCTGTTTTATTTCAACACTTTTCCCACTTGCTTGCTATTTGTCTTTTTTTTTCTTAAACTCCACCAGGCATTGTCTTGAACTGGATCACGAGTCTCCCACCCCCTGAGGAATTCCTTTCTGTATTCTCCTCCTCATCAGCTGTGGCTTAGTGTGTTTAACTCTGCTTCTGCGTCCCAAGGTCGCAGGTTCAAGATCCCACCCCAGAAGCTCGAACACGATCTAGACTGGCTCTCCCATTGCAGCGCAGAGAGACTGCCGCATTGTCTGAGATGCTGTCTTTCAGGTGGGATGTTAAACCGAGGCCTCATCTGCTCCTGGATGGTCGCAAAAGATCCCCTGGCACTATTTTGAATAAGAAAAGGGAAGCTCTCTCCTGGTGTCCTGGTCAATACCTATCCCCCGATTTAATGTTTGACTTCAGTTGTGGAGATGGCCCGGAGTAGCAGCAGCTAGTCTCTTTAAAGAGAAAACTGAGAGGTTTGGTAGTGTTCAAAATGGTATGGGGGGGGAGCCAGGATAGAGTAGATTGAGAGGAACTGTCCCCATTGGCAGAGTCAGGAACCAGAGGAGACCAAATGTAAGGTCATTGGCAAAAGAACGAGAGACAACATGAGGACAAAGCTTTTATACACAGTGATTGGCGGGGATTGGGAATGTGCTGCCTGAGTTTAAGGCTTTAAAGTTTATTCGTGTCACAAGTAGGTTTGCATTAACGCTGCAGTGAAGTTACTGTGAAAATCCCCTAGTCGCCACTGTTCGGGTACACTGGAGAAACCCATGCAGACACGGGGAACATGCAGACTCCACACAGATAGTGACCCAAGCTGGGAATTGAACCCTGGTCCCTGGAGTTGAGCAGCAGTGCTAACCACTGTGCCACCGTGCCTCCTCAGTGTGCAGATTCAGACATGACTATTCAAAGGGAACTGGATCGTTACCTAATGAGAGACCGTTTTGCTCGGCTATAGGGGAAAAGTGGGACTAGGTGATTTGCTTTCTCAGAGAGCCAGCATTGCCATTATGGGCTGAGTGGCCTCCTTCTGCTGTAACCGTTCTATGATTCAATGATCACAAAAACAGGTGGTCTGATCATCGTCATAATGCTGTAAATGGGCAAGCCTTTGAGACCTTCCAAACATATTAAAGTGTGGGCGCTAGGAGGGCTTTTGACGCATCTGATTTTTACCGATAGTCACTTTTCAGAGTGGTTTGGGAGCACTATATGCTTCCCTCCCTCCTAGCTTGGTACTGAGATCAACTGCTGCACCCCAATGATTGAGATTGACTGATTGACGTTAGATTTCAGATCTACCTGAATGGTGTTGCTCAGCATCACATAAGCCTGATTATACTCATTGGGAGCGGAGAACTGTGGTCTGTTGATGTGAAACCCTCTCGCTTACTTAAAAGTTGGCTTGGTTTATTTCCTTTATAATGCTGCTGTATATGTGTAGTGCATAGTGGTCGGGGTGATCCAGTTCATTGCTACTTACTCAGTGCTGCTATTTATATAACCACACTGCTCCTGGTCCTGTGGAATTTTGTGCGGGCGAGTTGGATTCTCCAGCAGTTTATGCTGTGCAGAGAAATTTTAAAAAGGGAGAGCTTGCGTTTTATTTTATAAAGAGTCACCAGCACAGAAACAGGCCCTTTGGCCCAACTGGTCTTTGTCAGTGCTTATAGCCCACATGAACCTCCGCCCATCCTATATTAACTCGCCCTATCAGCATACCCTTCTGTTCCTTTCTCTCTCCTGTTTATCTGCCTTCCTCTGAAATCCACTGATGCTCCGTGCAGAATGCCGTGTGTTCCATTCTCTGGATAGTGGAGTCTCTCTCGATTCTGCGTTGGATCTACGACTCGGTGGCCGAGTGGTTAGCACTGTTGCATCACAGCGACAGGAACCCAGGTTCGATTCCCGGCTTGGGTCACTGTCTGTGCGGAGTCGGTATGTTCTCCCCGTGTCTGCGTGGGTTTCCTCCCACAGTCCGAAAGACGTGCTGGTTAGGTGCATTGGCCTTGCTAAATTCTCCCTCGGTGTAACAGAACAGGCGCCGGAGTGTGGCAACTCGGGGATTTTCACAGTAACTTCATTGCAGTGTTAATGTAAGCCTACTTGTGACACTAATAAATAAACTTTAAAACTCTCATATTTATAGTTGTCTTTTTAGCTGGAAGCAAATTTTAATTTCGGTATTGCGAGGAAAAAAATAGACTTTTTGTCAAAGCTTTTCATCTTGCATTCATCAGGACATTTGCAAGAAAACAAAGCAAAGGAAATCAACAATTTTTACAGGGTAGATAAAGATCTACCCAAGCAGCCAGTGCTTGCCAGACTCAAAGCAGTGTCCAACATTCTGCGGTTGGACATTTGCGGAATAATCCTCAGCCTGCTCATAATTACGCTGACAACCAAATTAAGTTTTTTATCAGTTGGACTTTCAGTATGTGTGCATTGGAAGCTACGCTTATTAATACACAGGGCCACCTACTTTTTATAGGCAGGACATAAACATTGTGCCTGTTTCAGGTGAGCAAAATGCATGACAGCCATTCGCTGGTTTGTTCGTTCCTTAGGGCATTGCCTTAACCAATCAGGGTCAAGCTGCCCGGTTTAAATTTCAGTGTTTGGCAGTTAACTGTCAGTCGCCATCAACTGGTGTATTCTTCGTGGCAATGCCTCTACCAATCGGAGTCTATTTGCCAACCAAATCAGCACTCTCTTCTTGTATGGTATAAATTTTTCGATTTCACTTGCATTGTGTTCTTGTGAACGTCCTGATGTGCACAAAGCTAAAAGTCTCCACAAAAAGACACCTTATTTTTCAGCTCAAGTTCAGTATTACCAGATGACTATTTTTACTCAGTTGGATTGGCCCTTCACAGCACAATCCCAACTTTGCAAAACTCTTCTTTTTAAATACTTTTGTTAGATCAATCTGAGGACATCCCAAAGTGCTTTATAGACAGTGAAGTATTGTTTGTTTTTTAAGTGTAGTAATATAGGAACTGTGGCAGGCAGTTTGAGCACAGCAAAGCCCCCTGGTGATGTTAGTTGAGTGATGAGTATTGGCCTGGGATAACTGGGGCAAACCATCTTGTTCTTCTTTCCAACAGTGTCGTGGCATCTCCTGCATCCACCTGAGATACCAGGAAGGGTCATGGTTTTAAATCTCACCCGAAAGACAGCGCGCTCCCTCAGCACTACTTGCTGGTGTCTGACTTAATTACCTACTCGCGTCTCTGGATTGGACGTGCCTCAGAGGCTGGAGTGTCGCCCGCTGATAACAAATGTGGTTCTCTCTCTGACAAATTTTGTGTTCTGTTTGTGGTTTGGAAATTGGACGAAAGGAAATGTTGGAAATCGGTAATTTAGCAATGACATGAGCTCCGCTTTCACTGGCCTGCTGATTAAGGGATCCTTTGAGGAAGGGAAAAGATGTTCTTTTGATCGAAGTACTTTTGGTTCCCCTGCTGCCTTTATTCTCCTGGTGTCAGCTGCAGTTCAGTTGGTAACTTCTCCATTCTGAGTCAGAAGGTTGGGGATTCAGGTCCCATGCTCGAGACACGAGCACATCATTTTCGGCCGTCGCAGTATAGTAGATGGAGTGTTGCACTGCAGGAAGTCCTGTTTTTCTGGATGAGATGTTGAACTGAGGCCTCTGCACTATATCGGGTGGATGAGGAGCTAAGGAGTTCTCCCTGATGTTATGGGCGACATATATCCCTCAATGAGCATCACATTTTGAAAAATATCTGGCAATTGTCACATTGCTCTTTGGGTGGCACAGTGGTTAGCACTGCTGCCTGACAGTGCCAAGGACCTGGGCTCAATTCCAGCCTTCAGTCATTGTCTGCGGAGTCCGCACGTTCTCCCGGTGTCTGCATGAGTTTCCTCTGGATTCCTCCCACAGTCCAAAGATGTGCAGTTGAGGTGGATTGGCCATGCTAAATTGAAATTCTCTCCTTGGCATCAGGGGGACTAGCAGGATAAATATGTGGGGTGACATGGATGGGATTGTTGTCGGTATACTCCTGCACTGTAGGGATCCTCTGATTCTTTGTGGGATCTTGCTGTGCACCATGTTGGCTTCCCTGTTTCCTTTATTATAACAGTGACTACTGTTTTAAAAAAGAACTTCAATAACTAAAGTGCTTTGGGACTGAGGTTGAGAGAGACACACTGAAGAAATGCAAGCTTTTCATTAAAGGTCCATGGGTTTGTATCACTTGAGTCGAGGGGACCTTGTTGAAGGTGAAGGAGATGTTGGAGCTGCTGTGAAGGTGTTGTTTGTGTTATATTGTGGAGGGAGAATGTGTACAATGAATTACTTTGTGTAGTTGGGGGCAGATATGGGCGTTCCAGGCACAAGAGTTTTCAGCTATTTCTGTGCAATGTCTCAACATGTTGCAGTCTTTTCTCTCTCGGCAAGGATGTGTTTTGCCACCTTGAGACTACTTCATTTCTCTCACTCGTATTTACGTAACACCTTTCAGGACTTCTGGATGTCCCAGGGAGCCCTGCAGCCAATGAGGTACAATACAAAGTGCGGCCACTGCTGTAATGTAGGGCAACGTGGCAGCAAGATCCCACAAACAAAATTGTGATGATGAGCAGACATTTTGCTTTTGAGTCTTTTGTGATTCCTCCGAGGCCAAACATGCTCAGCTGAGGGGCCTAGATAGTGTATGCAGGTTGTTTATACCTGTGAGCCAATCTCCGTCTGCTCCCTGTGCGACACACATGTGCTTAATTCACCCTCGAGCACAGGGGGCCTAGTCTTGCTTCGGTTTGTTGATCTTAGCCCTTAATCGGGGGGATATTACCATCAGACCGAGCTTTTGAGCAACAAGAATAGGCCATTCGGCCCCTCTGAATTTGTCCTGCCATTCAGTTAGATCATGACATAACAATGAATGTCCCCTGTTCCTATTGGCTGTGAGAAGATTGTGTAAATGTGAAGCATTTCCAGTCCTTGCCTTGTTGACTGTTTGCTGTCCCTCTGAAATTATGACCAGAGAATGGTTTGACGTTTTGATCTCTAACGTTGCCAGGGCACAGGAAAGCAAAACCTGAAGCTGCCTTCTTGATTGAGCTGCAGTGTTAACTGGTCTAGTCGTGGAGTCATCTGTATCTCAGCAGGCAGCACATTGGCCTTGAGTTGAAAGGTCCTGAGTTCAAGACCCACTCCAGAGACTTGAGCAATTGACATTCTAGTAGTCTGCACTGCCGGAGGTCCTGTCTTTTGGATGAAATGATACATGAGGTTCCAATGTCTCATTTAAAAGATGGCACCCGTCATAGTTTAGCACACCCTCTACACTGAGGGTGTCAGCCTGTGCGTTAGAGTCTCTGGATTTGGGTCCAGAGTCATCTGACTGCGGTGAGGTTGCTATGCCCTAAGCCACGGACCAGAGGAGGCTGCTGTGGTACCTTCGAGTCAAATAGCCTCTTGGACTCTAATTTTACACTCGGGTGATGAGGAGTTGGGGGCCTTACAGGGAGGGGGTGATAATAGTGGATCGATGGTGAGGGTGGAGTGTTTGGTAAATCTTATTGGATTGAAAGCCCCCATCCTTGCGCGTTGTGCTGCTGAACCACCCCCTCTCCCACCCCCACTTAATTTGGGAGGGGAAGAGTGTGGGGATGCAATGGGAGGTGGGGAAGAGATGCACAGAGACATCAGAGGAAGCAGAGAGAGGGTGGGGGACAGACAGTCAGCCGGGGGTTGTGAGGGAGAGCGGGACTGAAGCAGTGATTTGCACTGAAGTCTCCCAAAAAAAGTCTATGCAAAATGGCTCCAGGCAAATCATTGGAGCTTTTGTTGCTGCCTATGGAAATGGTTCCCTCTCTCCCCCTACAAGTGGTTCAATCACATCTCTTCCCCCTGCCACTGCTATCTGGTGTGTTGCGACACCTGTTAAGGCAAGTGCTGCCAACAGGTGTGGCCAAGTCATGGCTCATGGTTGGCATTGGTTCAAGACTAAGGGAATGCAGCCAGTAACACACAGAGCTCTGCCAGTTCACCTGAGAGTCCTGGTTTAAAACTCAAAAGTCCAACTCCTGTTGGAACAGTGCCTGTTGTCACGGGTTGTGACCTCCCCCAAAATCACAAGATAGGAGCAGGGAGGTGCAAAGGGCTGTACAGTGCAACAGTTTTTTGCTTAAGCAGCTCCTTCTGAGACATCTGTAGGAGTGTTATCGTGACACCAAGTAAATATTGGTTCAAAAATTTGATCAGAGGTAGATTTTAAGTGCCTTAAAGGAAGAGAGAGATGGAGAGGTTTGTGGTGGTTGTGGCGGGGGGGTGGTTTCCAGAGCTTGAGCCTAGGCCGAAAGCACTGCTTGCAATGGGGATGCATAAGAGGTCAGTATTCATAGAATCCCTAGAGTGCAGAAGGAGGCCATTTGACCCATCGAGCCTGCATCAACAACAATCCCACCCAGGCCGTATCCCTGTAACCCCATAGATTTACCCTCCTAATCCCCCTCTCATTAAGGGGCAATTTAGCATGGCCAATCCACCTAACCCGCACATCTTTGGACTGTGGGAGGAAACCGGAGCACTCGGAGGAAACCCACGCAGACATGGGGAGAACGTGCAAACTCCACACACATACACACACACAGTCGCCTGAGGCTGGAATTGAACCTGGGTCCCTGGTGCTGTGGGGAGTCATGATGTGGAGATGCCGGCTTATAGGTTGACCTGAGTGGGTTCGTGATCTGTAGTCCTTTCGGTATCTTGTCTGCTTTCTTGCATCTTTGTAGAAACTTGATGTCTGTGTCGATATGCGCGATCTTCTTGGCGATCCTCTCCACTTGGAGCCGGCAGTTTGCGGTGTCTATGGTAGTCATGATGTGGAGATGCCGGCTCTCCACTCCCATTGTTTTGTTTCTTAAAGACTGGATTAGTTGTAAGTATTCGCATTCCAACCATTATTCATGTAAATTGAGTCTGTGTCTTATAAGTTCTGTTTGTGAACAGAATTCCCACTCACCTGAAGAAGGGGCTCAGAGCCTCGAAAGCTTGTGTGGCTTTTGCTACCAAATAAACCTGTTGGACTTTAACCTGGTGTTGTTAAACTTCTTGCTGTGGGGAAGCAGTGCTAACCACTGAGCCACCATGCCACCCCAAAGAGATGGAGGGCTGGGAAAGGTCAGTGTGTGATTCGGACATTGGTGAGGAATAGAATACAAGAATGATAATTCTAAAATGGACATGTTGCTGACCCAGGAGCTATTGCAGGTCAGAGGATTTGGCTATGGGTAATCGAGTTTTAGATGAGTTCAAGTTATTACTGGAGGAAGACGAGAGATGGTCTGAAGATGGTCGGAACAGTGAAGTCTAGACGTTACACGGGGATGGATGAGGGTATCAGTCTACGAACTGAGGCAACTTGATGTCTGTGTCGATATACGCGATCTGGTTGGAGATCCTCTCCAGTTTGAGCTGGCAGTTTGCGGTCTCGGTGGTAGCCATGATGTGGAGTTGCCAGTGTATCTGGAATCACGAGCTTTCGGAGCGCTGCCCCTTCATCAGGTGAGTGGGTTCCCAAGTATCTCACCTGATGAAGGAGGAGCACTCCAAAAGCTCGTGCTACCAAATAAACCTGTTGGACTTTAACCCTGGTGTTGTGAGACTACTTACTGTGTCCACCCCAGTCCAACGCCGGCAATTCCGCATCAGCAACTGAGGCAAAGGCAGATTTGGACAAATGCAAGATTACTACAAAAGCTGGAAATTTGAAATAAAAACAAAATGTGAAAACACTCAGCAGGTCAGGCAGCATCTGCGGAGGGAGGAACAGGTTTAACCTTGAGTCGATTATGATTTATCTTCAGAACTGGAGATTTGGGCAGCATTGTGGAGGTGGGAGTAGGTGGTCTTGGTGATGTTGCGGATATGTGATGGGCAAGTTGGGAAAGAAGGCAGTGTCCCCATTGCTTTTCATCGACACCTGATCTAAGCAGATTCTGGATTGGTTTTGATTATGACCCATTGAGGTTGAAGAGCTGGCTGATACAAAGTCATGGTTCACAAGGAAATGATGGCTCTTTGAACAAGATACCCTAGGGCTTGGAACAGGCACCCTACACACTGAGGATCTTCCTTGTTGAAGGAAGGAAAGGTGAAAAGGAAGGGCTTGCATTTCGACCTATCATCATCTCAGGACATCTTTTTGAAGTGTTGTCGCTGTTGTAGTGAAACATGGCAGCCAATTTATTGCACAGTAAGATCCCATAAGTAACAAATGACCTGATAATCTCTCTTTGAAGTGAATCAAAATGTTGTGGGTTAAAGTTCTACGCTGAAAGTGTAAGCACAAAGTCAAGACTGACACTTCAGCACGGCACTGAAGGAGTGCTGCACTGTCAGAGGATCGGCGCTGGCCAAAAAAACTATCCCTTAAAGAACATCAATAAAATCTGGTCAGTTATCATATTGCTGTGTGTGGGGACTTGCCGTGTGCAAATTGGCAGCCTTATTTTCTACATTACAACAGTGGCTGCATTTCAAAAGTACTTTGTTGGCTGCAGCACGCTTTGAGGGATCACAGAGGTCCCTGTATCAATATAAACCTTTCTATCTCTCTCCTGTGGAGGCCCCGATTCAAAGCGGAAGCTCCTTGCAGATGCTGGAATGATGGGTTTTCAGGCAGTGCTGTGCCGTGAACGCAGCTGGTAGGGGGGGGTTATTGTGATGTCCGACACCCAGTTCTACTCGTTTAAGATG
Organism: Mustelus asterias; assembly: GCF_964213995.1. Classification (NCBI taxonomy): domain Eukaryota; kingdom Metazoa; phylum Chordata; class Chondrichthyes; order Carcharhiniformes; family Triakidae; genus Mustelus; species Mustelus asterias. Next base: position 60,985,009 of record NC_135821.1, on the reverse strand, counting down.
GAAAATGTCTCCCCTTCCCCATTGAAGGAAACACAGCAGCAATAATGTTTGGCCAGTAGCCTGCTCAGACAGGAGGGCAATGGTTGGGAGGGGGGAGGGGGGGGGGGGGGTCAGTGCTCTCACTCTTAAAGGGACAGGACTTCATCAACTGACTAAATATTAATCAACTACTATCTTTTAAATATAGGCACCTGTTGATATGTAAAATCTGAAAAGACAATTGTGTTTTATGTAGACAGTCTCTGATGTGCAGGAAATGCACTTTGCTGCCCTTTGAGTTCAGCTCTTTTGTCCATATTTGGACCAAGGCTGTAACGAGGTGGAGTGCTGAGTCAAACTGAGCGTCAGTGGGCAGGTTGTTGCTGAGTACGTACTGCTCGATAGCGCTGCAAACGGCGGCATCCATCATATTGGTGTTGATTGAGAGTAGACTGATGGGGTCACGCAGGATTTGTTCTGCTTCTTGTGGATGGGACATCCCTGAGCAATTTTCCACATTCTCTGCTCGATGCCAGTGTGGTACCTGCATTGGAAGAGCTTGACTTGCGCACACGGCTCGCTCTGGAGCACCAGTCTTCAGTGCTATGGTTGGGTTCTTGCCAGGGCCCCATTGTCTTTGCCGTATCCAATGCAGTCAGCAGTTTCTTGATATCATGTTATACTCCATTAAAGGTGCTATTATAAATGTAAGTTTGTGCACACTGTTTGTGACAGTGAGCCAGTGTGCCTATACACCTTTCAGCATCTGTCATTCAACCCTCGGTTGATCCTGCATGGTGTTGTGGAGCATGCTCTGTGTGCTGTACGGAGATGCACTGGGCAGCTTGATGCATTGATTTGCAATTCCAGTGCCCTCCTGCGACCTTACTGACCACCACCCCACAACCTGTTGATCAAAGCTTCCCAAAGGCTCTGCGGCAAAGGCTCTGTTGTCCAAAGGGAGACTTGGCAACAGCTCTCTGTCGATGGAGAGTGGAATATAAACTGTCTCTCTGGGCTCTCGAGCAATGGTTAAGTGAACCCAAACTTTCAGAAAAGGACATTACAAATATTGATCAAATTAGAGGCCAGAAAGAGGAAAGTGATTGCCCTTCATCCCCCTCGTCCGTTTCCCCTCCTAACATCCCGGACTCATAATAATAACTTTGCCGCAGCTCCATGGACAACGCAATAGAAACTGTAACCACTCTAGTGACTGGGAAACGTCTGAGCTACACTTCTAAGTGCGGCTATTGTTTCACACACTGCCACCATCTGGGATGTTAACGCACCCAAAGATCACATTGTCACACAAAATATAGTGCACTTACTCCCCAAATGCCGTGGGGCAGGGGTCCAACTGAAACATTTTATTTTTTTATTATTAGTGTCACAAGTAGGCTTACATTAACACTGCAATGAAGTTACTGTGAAAATCCCCTAGTCGCCACACTCTGGCGCCTGTTCGGGTTCACTGAGGGAGAATTTAACATGGCCAACGCACCTAACCAGCACGTCTTTTGGGCTGTGGGAGGAAACCCACGCAGACACGGGGAGAGTGTGCAAACTCCACACTGACAGTGAACAAGCCGGGGATTGAACCCGAGTTCCTGGCGCTGTGAGGCAGCAGTGCTAACCACTGTGTCACCTTGCTTTTCAAACCTGAGTTTGATGGAATTTTGACAGTCGAGATATTTAAACGGTTATGAAATCGCGGAGGGTTGTTGGGCGGAGTTAGGCCGCAGATCAGCCATGAATTAATTGAATGGGTGGAACAGACTCATGGGATTGAATGGCTCCCTCTTGCTCCTATTACAATCCAAGAGACATCAAGATCCGGGCACAGTCGCCCTCGACATCAGTGGCTGCAGTGAGGGGCTAAGGGGGGGACACTTGGAGCCCCAACACCCCAAGATTGTGGTCGTGTGTCCAGGGTTTCCTCATCTCAGTGATTCCACCCCAGTGACTGCTTGTTTGGTGAGACACAGAAAGAGTTCACAAGCAAGAAGGAAAATAAGGCAAAATTAAACCTCCAACTGCACGTGGCGTTATTAAGACAGGAGCTTGGTCAGAGAGATTTTATGGAGTGTCTGAAAAGGGGAGGAAGGGAGGCGGCGAAGTTTAGGGAGGGAATTCCAGAACTTAGTGCCTCGGCAGCTGAAGGCACAGCTGTCAGTGGTGGAATAATGGAGTCCGTGAATGCACAAGAGGCCAGAATTGGGGGGGAGTGCAGAGAGATCTGCAAGAGTAGGAAGGCTCCTTTCCCGGTTAAATTGCCGAAGTGTCTACCAATCTGGGCTGAGTTTGAGTGACTTAGTCAACTTGCTGCCAATGACATTGAGTGTTTCTGCAGATTGCTGACAAGGCCCAGAAGCCTACCCCGGAGTGTCTTGTCCACTTCCTGTAAGAGTACATTGGGAAATAAAAACGCACCAATCTCCCACAACAGCAACATGATAACGTCCAGATTTGAGATGTCGTTTGATGGATTAATGTTGACCGGAGATAACTTTGTGTCCTACCTACAAATAGTGCCATAGAATCTTTTACACACCACCCAAGCAGGCAATTTAACATCTCATCTGAAAGACGGCTCCTTGGACAATGCCGAACTCCCTCAGTGCTGCACTGGAATATCAGCCTTGACTTCTGTACCCTAGTCCTGGGGTGGGACTTGAACCCGGAACTTTGCTACTCGGAGGCGAAAGCGCTAGCGACTGAGCCACAGCTGACGCAAGCCTGTTTCAAACCCAGTTCCTGGTAAACATGAGGCCACAAAAGGCCAAGAATTTCCCCCTAATTTTGGTGTTTAACTGGGCAGCTCCTGCAGAGAGCACAAGGTGCCAGGAGCCAGAGGAGGGGTCTTGTTGGAAGATGGGTAAAGGGGGCTTTGCGTTGTATCTAATGCACATGAGCATGGCCCAGGACTGCTTAATGGCAATAATTTCACTCGCCACGGCTAATGTTGATCACCTAAAAATCTGCTCGATTATGAAAGTGCTCGAGCTTTGAGAGCCCATTGTGTGGCTGTGACGGGAGCTATTCAACACCAATATCATTCACAGAGAGGCAGAAGAAAGGCAATTATTGTGCTGTTTGGAAGCTGAATAGTGGGGGGTGGGGGAGCTCCTGAGAGCTGAACGCACAGTGACTCCAGCAGAGTTCGCGTTGCGTGCGCGGCATGAGGCAGCCCAGGCCAGGCTGTCTGAACAGGCACCGAGGAGTGTTTGTGTGGGCATTGCCCACTGAGGCATCGTTGCCCCTGTGGCACGGCACTGCCACCCAGTGGCATTGAGGGGGAAACTGCGGCCGGAGAATGGACTTGAGGCACAGACTGGCTCGGCAATTCGGGCAGGCTTTAGGAAGTGAGGCTGGGGTTGGAGAGACAGAAGAGATTTTGGGGGGGGGGCACAGAGAGCTGAACAAGTGGAATTGAGATAAAATAGAACTTAGTTGAACTGGGAAAATAACAGGACCTTAATGCTGTGGGTGAGGGAGTGTAGAAAGAAATCAGTCAGGATTAGCGGGTAAATATTTAGGGATATGGGGGTAGGGCCTGGGTGGGATTGTGGTCGGTGCAGACTCGATGGGCCGAATGGCCTATTTCTGTGCTGTAGGGTTTCTAAACCCCCCCCAATTGGGGTGATTAACGTTTTATTAAAGTTGCTGTGTGCATTCAAATTGCTGTTTAGTGACAGCTGCGGGAAAGGGCATTGGACAGGAGGATAGTCTGGATCTGGCGCGTTGCCTGTTGTACTTGAATAGCTGGCTAGTTGTCACAGAGTCCTCCTGTGACATCTAGCTGAGGGGGGGTCATCCAAGGGCGGTAGCCCAGGTTTAAGTGGTCATCCCAGGTCAGGCAGGGAGGAGATGAAGCGGCAGCAGGCATGGAGAAAACTCGGAACTGCACAGGTGCAATAGACTGGCAACGCAGCAATGAGTGTTCCTTAACAGATGCTCTCCAGTCTGCACTTTAAAACATTCAAAGGCCAGGTTGCGGGTTTGTTGAGGGGAGAGGTTTGTTTGTTGGTGAGTGCGCGCATGTCCTGGAAGGTCCGTGCTGTATACAGAAGGAGACCATTCTGTCCCTTGTCTGTCTGCTCAGACTAGCCCTTTCCCTGCCCTTCCCCAGCCAAAAAAAACTCCACTCACTGATGCATTAAATCTCCTTTTGAAATTTTTGACTTAACCTGCTTCCAGGCAGTGCGTTTCAGATAAAAATCAAACCTCAATTAAATCTCCCCCTTTAATCTTTACTCTAAAGGGAACAATTTCAACTTCTCCAGTGCCTCCACATGACTGAAGGTCCTCATCTTTTGTACCATTCTGGTAAATCTTTTCTGCACCCTTTCCAATGCCTTGACATCCTTTCTATAGGGTGGTGGCCAGAATTGAACTCTAATTTTAGCTGAGGCCTAACCAGTCATTTATTGGAACTCTTGCTGGGGGACAATCTCTAGAACCTTACCCAAGAGACCAGGCTGCCTGTGAGATTAAATTCTGTGAGATTAGGTTCTTGATTAACAAGGAGGTAAAATAATATCAGGGGGCGGGGCAGGCAGGAATGCGGGATCGAGGTTGCAGTCAGACCAGCCAGGATCTTATTGAATGGTGGAGTCGGCTCGAGGGGCTGAGTGGCCTACTCCTCCTAATTCATATTAGCTGAGATGTGGAGTGTTGCTCAGCATCAGATTAAGAAGCATCATAAGAAAGTCAGATTTCCTTCCATCCCGCCATCAACCCTTTTCTTCCCAGTGACGTCACCCGTCCCCACATTTGGCCAGATGTCACTCTGCACCTGAGACCATCTACCTCCGGAATGAGTCTCTGGCTTAGCAGCCGGTGGGGCCCTGTCTCGTGGGGAAAGCTTTGCTTCATTGAACTTGTTCACTCAAAAGCTGTAGCCACAAAGTGAATGCTTTGGTTCAAAAGTTCTGCTGCCTGTATCTTGTCTTGCTCCAAATCCCATTCGCCCATCAGCCCTGTGCTCGCGCTGACCTGCGTCACTTTCTGCTGTGGCAACGTCTCCATTTTAAAACCAACTATTTTGAAATCCTCCATGATCTCATCTTCCTGTATTCCGGTAACCTCCTTAGACCTGGAACCGTCAGATCATTGGCTCTTCCAGTTCTGGCCTCTTTGTCACTCCCTGATTTTAATCGTTCCGCTGATAGTGGTCTGCTAAGCTGTCTAGTTATGTTCTGGGATTTCTTCTGCAAGCCCCTCTGAATCCTTATCCCTCACTCCCACTCACTCCCTCTCTAATTCGCTACTTAGAAACCTTCCTCTTTGGCGAAACCTGTACTAATATCTCCTTGTGTGTCTGTCCAGTTCTGTTAATTGCTCCCGGGATGATTTTAACCTGTTAAAAGCGCTGCGCTAATGCAAGTTGTTGCTGGGGGTTTTAAGTTAAAGAGCTCGAGCTTGGCCTCCCGCTGCTAAGGCCAGTTCCTGCTCCGATTATGCAATCAGAGTGGTGAAACAGTAATCTGCTTCTTCAGAGGATGTGGCGAGGAAGTTGGGGCCTTGAGTGTAGGCCCTTGACAACGCGAATGGTTGGCTGGCTGTGCTGGTGAGAGATTGGGTGCGAGTTGTTAATTGTGCTACGTCAAGTGAAGAGCGGGCTCCAGTTGTCATGTTTCTCATAACGAGGTGTCTGGGGGAAAAAGGACCTGGGTTTGGAATCGAGCCAAGTGATGTGAGGTCATCCTTCAAAGGCCTTTCGTCATGGCAATGCCCCTAGTATGAATGATGGCACTTAATGGTTTTCCTCCATGACATTTTGTGGTCTTGAACCCCCCTGAAGGTGTAGCGAGTGTCCTGCTGGTGTGGTTTGTGGGGCTGGGAAAGCTGCAGGCTGCTGGCCTACTGAACAGTGGATGTGAATTAGCCTGGAGCCAAAGTAAATGATCCAAACCTTTGCCAATATTGATGGTTTACTGTTTTTAATCTGATATTCCGTCACCACATCCCATCCGCACTGCCTCGAGCGCTGTATAATCTATTCCGTCAAAGCTGCTCTTTGTGACTGTACCTAGAGGTAAAAACAAGCTATCCATCTACAGGGAGCATCACAACGGAGCCCAGTGTCCATATCCTTGCCGGCAGGCTTCACTCTCTAATGAACAGGGATGCTGGCTGTTGTTGGATCTCCCTAGGCCAGTTGGGTTGCCAACTCTCCAGGATTGCATACGGTTCGGGGCGCCACACTCGAGGGTGGATGTAAACGCATTGGAGCGAGTGCGGTAGAGGTTTACAAGAACGATTCCAGGGATGGGAAACTTCAGTTCTAAGCATAGATTGGAGAGGTTGGGTTTGTTCTCCTTGGAGAGAAGAAGGCCAAGAGAAGATTTGATAGAAATACTCAAAATCCTGAGGAGGCTGGACAGAGTAGATAGGGAGAAACTGTTCCCGCTCAAGAAAGAATAAAGAACAAGAGGGCACAGGTTTAAAGTGATTAGCAACAGGAGCAAATGTGATGTGAGGAAACACTTTTTCACAGAGTGGTTGGGGCCCGGAATGCACTGCCTGGAAGTGTGGCGGAAGCAGGTTCAATCGAGGCACTCAGGAGGGCATTAGATTGTTTCTATTCAAATAACCATGTGCACTAAGTCGTGATGCTCGTTTGGAGAGCCGGTGCAGGCATGATGGGCCAAATGGCCTCCTTCTGCACAGTAATGATTGTAATTCTTATGATAGCCGTGGAGTCATCAGGGATTGAAGATTAATCTCCAGGATACTGCTGAGAACAGCACTCGGGGGTGGGGTGTGGTGGGTGGGGATGGTGGAGAAAGTCATTGAGGCATCAAAAACAAAGATGTTTTCTTTAAACTTTTTTTTATTGGTTATGCAAATGTTAGAGATGGAGGGGTTAGTGTGCGTGGAAAGTCTTTAGTGAGAGCCAAGAGTTATCCAATGGGATAATTGAGAATCTGACTTTCTAATTGGCTGTGGGAATGGTGGGGGGTGGGGAGGTGTTGGAAAGGCCAGTACCGGGTAATTAACTTGGCACTGGTGCGGGATCTTGCTGAACTCTGTGCCTCACCTCGTTGGGTGGTGTGATTCCCTGCTGGGCCATTGCACAAATCTTCTACTGCTTTCAAACTTGGAGAGTTGACTGGGGTTCTGGTTACCATTTAACCCTCACTCATTCATGCGCTGTCCTTCAACCTCCCTTTTCTAATCACATTTGCTTGTCATCTTTTAACTGGCCCTGCATCTTATCATCTAATATTTGTGTGTTTTTAAGATGCAGATGTATATAAGTCTCCTGTTAGAATGTATTCCACTTTCAGAATGTCCATGGTCACTTCTCTGAAAGACTCGTATTTAAATAATGCTTTTCACAACCCTTGATTTGATTTATTATTGTCACATGTATTAACACACAGTGGAAAATGATTGTTTCCTGTGCACTATACAGACAAAACATACCATTCATAGAGAAGGAAATGAGAGAGTCCAGAATGTAGTGTTACAGTCATAGCTAGGGTGTAGAGAAAGATCAACTTAATGCAAGGTAGGTCCATTCAAAAGTCTGATGGCAGCAGGGAGGAAGCTGTTCTTGAGTCGGTTGGTACGTGACCTCAGACTTTTGTACCTTCTTCCTGACGGTGGAAGAGAGAATATCCGGGGTGTGTGGGGTCCTTAATTATGCTGGCTGCTTTGCTGAGGCAGCGGGAAGCGTACACAGTCAATGGATGGGAGGCTGTTTTTCGTGATAGACTGGGCTACATTCACGACCTTTTGTAGTTTCATGGGGTCTTGGGCAGAGCAGGAGCCATACCAAGCTGTGATACAACCAGAAACGACCTTTCTCTGGTGCATCTGTAAAAGCTGGTGAGAGTCGTAGCTGACGTGCCAAATTTCCTTGTACTCCTGAGAAAGTAGAGGCGTTGGTGGGCTTTCTTAACTAAAGTGTCAGCATAGGGGGGGGACCAGGATATGTTGTTGCTGATCTGGACACCTAAGAACTTAAGGCTCCATGTGTCTAAATGCTTCAAACCAAAAAATGACTCTCTTAGTCTTGGTTGTATTGTTAAGAAATTGGGGAGCCAGTTTGTTTTTTGTTTTAAGGAATTGAGGGTTAAATATTCACCAAGACATGCGAGATGTTTCCTGTTCCTCCCGGAAATAACACTGAGGGATCTGTTTGTAACCACCTGAAAAGGCAGACAGGGTCCGAGTTTAATGTTGTGCCTGGAAGGTTCCACCAGTGCAGCACGTCCTCAGTATTGCACTGGAGTGTTGGTCTCCATTTATGGGCCCATTGTTCTGGAGTTGGATTTGGACCCACAACCATCTCGCTCTTGAGGACAGAGTGTCCCCACTGAGCCACTGCTGACACCTCATTAACCGATGCAGCTTTCTACAGAGCCGGCTGCGTAGTGACAAAACTGGGGCTGCCATCAAACTTGGCATGTGCTGAGGTAATGGCAGCAGTTCCACAATTGATGCGTCATTCACTCCACTGGGCAGAGATTCTTGCTGGTGATTTGCGTCTCTTTGCCCCTACATGTTGAGCAGGGATTGGATTACCTCTATATCAGCGTCCGACCGTTGAACAGTAAACAACAGTTTCTGTTTAGGTTCATGTTGACGAACAGACACTCGGTGCTGTGGAGGTAGGGGTGGGGAGGCTGTGCTTTTGGAGATCATCTCAACATTTGAGCCCGGGAAGAAAGAGTGGAATGAAATTTGGGGAGATTTTATGACGTGATGTTTGATGTTTGTATAGTGCTTCTTGTTTTAAAGTGCCAAATCACAAATAATTTTCATTTTTTCCTTTGTCCTCAGGCAAAACGCAAACTGGACCTTGAAGACAGTGGGCATTCCTACTTACAAGAATTCCGAACTCCAAAAGGAAAAGGCAAAATGCCGGCCAGGATTCCTAGTCCGAAAAGTAAGTGCTTGGCCATTGTATTGGGTCATGGTTAAAATTTGAGCGGCTGCACTTCCTCCTCCCAAGTCCCACTCAGTCGATTTGCTTCTTTCTGGTGGGTTGACTTGGTATCATTTGTTGCTAAGTTCCAGTGGGAGAAAGTATCAAATGCTGCCATTTTGATTTCAAAATGGCGTCCAGAGGTCAATCCTGTGGAAGACAGGTCACCGCCATTTTAGAATGGCCGTAGAAAATCGCCGAAAGCCCTCCTTGACAAGCCCACTGAAAATGGGCGAGTTTGGCGTTCAGGAGAAAGTGAGGCTGGTGTCGCACTAAGCTCCCTCCAGTTGATTAGTCTCCAGGGGTGCGGGCAGCAGGTGGTTTAGACCCTGCTTGTATCTTCTGTTCTTCCCCATCCCTCGCCAACCTCTGCGCAGGAAGCACCGGGCAGAAGAAATCACCCAAAGTTCCTGTTCTCGATTGCAAGGTGTCACCCCCACTGGAAAGCACTGAGCTGACATTATCATGAGGAGCCCCATGGTTGAATAGTCCACAGTCGATTGCTGTGGGTGAGGGACCTAGTTGAGCTGCTCCGGTAGGAGTTGGCACCTTCTTCTGATGAAGGAAGGCAGAAGAATTTAGTTGAGAGGTGAGGAATTATTTTCCCTTATGGTGTGCTGCAGTGTTCCTGAGGTGAATGGCCTTTCAATGAGCCAGGGGCCTTTTCTGGTCTCCAGCTAGCGAGTGGCCGTCAATTATTAGTTTCAGTCAGTTGCCTAGAATGGTACTGGGGTTGAGGGATTTCTCCAGACTCTCCATTATACCTTAAACTGGGATAATTCTCTTTGTAGCAGCAAAGGTTGAGGTGAAGAAACATCCGCGTTCAAAATAATGAGGGGTATTTGGTCAATTAAATAGCGGGAAGCTGTTTCCACTAGTCGGGAGGTGGGGAATGGGACGACACAGCTCTGAGGTAATTGGCCGATTGAGCCGAACATTTTACACGGATCAACTTGTGATCTGGAAGGCGCTGCCTGATGGAATGGTGGGAGCAAAGTCAAGAGTAACTTTCAAAAGGGAATTGGGGATGTGAAAAATACAGGGCCTTGGGGAAAGCGCACAGAAGTGGGACTGTTGGCTAGCACAGGCGTGATGGGGTGAATGGCCTCTTTCTGTGCTGTGTCGCTCTGGGCACTGATGATCTTTGCTGCCTTGCTGTGTGGTGGAAGTTCTCTCGATGCTTTCTGTGACTACACTGTTGACGTGTGAGCTCTCACCCACGTGCCTGTTCTTTTTCCACCGCTCACAGCTCCCAAGTCCCCCGGGGAGAAGACGAGATACGACACCTCGCTCGGGCTTCTGACCAAGAAATTCGTGCATCTCCTCAGCGAGTCTGTGGATGGCGTCCTGGACCTGAATCGAGCAGCGGAGGTCCTGGAGGTCCAGAAGAGGAGGATTTACGACATCACCAATGTTTTGGAAGGAATTCAACTCATCCGGAAGAAATCCAAGAATAACATTCAGTGGATGTAAGTCATTGCACTGGGCTCTTGAGGTTTTGGGCTTTTAGACAGCAGGCTTATACGAACACATGAAATAGGAGAAGAGTAGGCCATTCGGCCCCTTGATCCTGCTGGACCATTCAGTAAGATGGTGACTGATCTCTGTTTCGAATTCCACATTCCCATCTACTCCTGGTAATCTTAAATTCTTGTTACTCAAATGAATCAATTCGCCTCCACCTGAAACATGTTCAGTGACCCCCCTCCATCTCCACTGCATTCTGAGGCAGAGAGTTCCAAAGTCTCACAACCCTCTAGAACATAGAACAGAACAGCACAGAACAGGCCCTTCGGCCCACGATGTTGTGCCGAGCTTTATCTGAAACCAAGATCAAGCTATCCCACTCCCTATCATCCTGGTGTGCTCCATGTGCCTATCCAATAACCGCTTAAATGTTCCTAAAGTGTCTGACTCCACTATCACTGCAGGCAGTCCATTCCACACCCCAACCACTCTCTGCGTAAAGAACCTACCTCTGATATCCTTCCTGTATCTCCCACCACGAACTCTATAGTTATGTCCCCTTGTAATAGCTCCATCCACCCGAGGAAATAGTCTTTGAACGTTCACTCTATCTATCCCCTTCATCATTTTATAAACCTCTATTAAGTCTCCCCTCAGCCTCCTCCGCTCCAGAGAGAACAGCCCTAGCTCCCTCAACCTTTCCTCATAAGACCTACCCTCCAAACCAGGCAGCATCCTGGTAAATCTCCTCTGCACTCTTTCCACCGCTTCCACATCCTTCTTATAGTGAGGTGACCAGAACTGCACACAATATTCCAAATGTGGTCTCACCAAGGTCCTGTACAGTTGCAGCATAACCCCACGGCTCTTAAAATCCAACCCCCTGTTAATAAAAGCTAACACACTATAGGCCTTCTTCACAGCTCTATCCACTTGAGTGGCAACCTTTAGAGATCTGTGGATATGAACCCCAAGATCTCTCTGTTCCTCCACAGTCTTCAGAACCCTACCTTTGACCCTGTAATCCACATTTAAATTAGTCCTACCAAAATGAATCACCTCACATTTATCAGGGTTAAACTCCATTTGCCATTTTTCAGCCCAGCTTTGCATCCTATCTATGTCTCTTTGCAGCTTACAACAGCCCTCCACCTCATCCACTACTCCACCAATCTTGGTGTCATCAGCAAATTTACTGATCTACCCTTCAGCCCCCTCCTCCAAGTCATTAATAAAAATCACAAAGAGCAGAGGACCAAGCACTGATCCCTGCGGCACTCCGCTAGCAACCTGCCTCCAATCCGAAAATTTTCCATCCACCACCACCCTCTGTCTTCGATCAGACAGTCAGTTTCCTATCCAATCGGCCAACTTTCCCTCTATCCCACACCTCCTCACTTTCATCATAAGCCGACCATGGGGGACCTTATCAAACGCCTTACTAAAATCCATGTATATGACATCAACTGCCCTACCTTCATCAACACACTCTGAGTGAAAAGATCCCCTTCACCTGTCTTAAAAGGGCAACCCCTGATTTGTTGCCCCTTGGTTCGAGATTCATCCACAAGAGGAAACATCCTTTCTATGTCCATGGGTGGCACGGTGGCCCAGTGGTTAGCACGGCTGCCTCTCAGCACCAGGGACCTGGGTTCAATTCCCGGCTTGGGCCCTCTCTCAGTCCGAATAGACGTGCTAGTTAGGTGCATTGGCTGTGCTAAATTCTCCCTCAGTGTACCCGAACAGGCGCCAGTGTGGTGACAGTATTTTCATTGCTGTGTCAATGTAACCCTACTAGTGACAATAAATGAATAAACTTTAAAAAATTTATTTCTTTGACCAAGCTTTTGGTTACCTGTCTTCATGTGGCTTGGTGCCAAGACTTATATTCCTGTGAAGCGCCTTGGGCATTCTTACTACGTTAAAGGTGCTACATCATTGTAAATTGTTGTTGGCACTCGGTCGATCATCGTGCTTCTGGGTAGGTGGCAGCTTCCTCAGCCTTGAAGTTGGCCGAGTTCCTCCTCATTAGATAGTTGGGTATGGCCACTTTGCAGGTGGTCAACAATGTGTGTGGGGGGGTATGGAAAGCCACACTGATGGTGACTTTTGAGGGGCGTCTTGACAAATACATGAACGGGGGGGATATGGTCCCCGGAAGGGTAGGGGGTTTTAGTTCAGTCGGGCAGCAAGGTCGGTGCAGGTTTGGAGGGCCGACGGGCCCGTTCCTGTGCTGTAATTTTCTTTGTTCTTTGAAGGAGCCAACATTGAGAATGCAGTCTGTACACTGACCTGTCTTGGGCACAGGGCCCCATTGCTTCTGACTTTTTGCCTGTTTGAATTCTGGGTGGGGTGGGCATCAGAGGGAGGGTTAACGCTGCCAGTACGTCCATCCAATTGGCACCCACAGCCAAGTGGAAATCGGGCAACCTCTTCATTACCTGATTGGGTTTGCGAATCGTCCCATCGGGTAATGGAGTTTGCACGTTCTCCCCGTGTCTGTGTAAACTGGGCTTGTTTACACTGGGTAAACTGGGCTTGTTCTCCCTGGAAAGACGGAGAATGAGGGGAGACCTAATAGAGGTGTACAAAATTATGAAGGGTATGGATAGGGTGAACAGTGGGAAGCTTTTTCCCAGGTCGGAGGTGACGATCACGAGGGGTCACGGGCTCAAGGTGAGAGGGGCGAGGTATAACTCAGATATCAGAGGGATGTTTTTTTACACAGAGGGTGGTGGGGGCCTGGAATGCGCTGCCAAGTAGGGTGATGGAGGCAGACACGCTGGCATCGTTTAAGACTTACCTGGATAGTCACATGAGCAGTCTGGGAATGGAGGGATACAAACAAATGGTCTAGTTGGACCAAGGAGCGGCACAGGCTTGGAGGGCCGAAGGGCCTGTTTCCTGTGCTGTACTGTTCTTTGTTCTTTGTGTGGGTTTTCCTCCGGGTGCTCCAATTTCCTCCCACACTCCAAAGATGTGCGGGTTAGGTTGATTGGCCATATTAAATTGCCCCTTAGTGTCAGGGGGACTAGGGGAGTTACAGGAATAGAACCTGGGTGGGATTGTTGTCGGTGCCGGCTCAATGGGCCAAATGGCTCCTTCTGCACTGTACATTCTATGATTCTATAATCAAATGACTTCCCCCTACCCCCTTTTCCAATGTTTGTATAACCAACAAGTGAAGTTGTTCAGACAATTTTTTTAACGCCCATGTGATTTTTCTCCTGGTTGGTGCTTCCTGGAGGATAATCTTGCTGGATTTTCCAGAGAATTCTAAAGGGCTGGCAACACCAATTGGGAGTGCATTCTTGTAGATGTTAAATTGTGATTGCATTTGGTGATTGAGCCGCAGGAGGGACTATCTGTTTCCAAACCCGACTTGTTGTTTAGGATCTGGGACACGGAAAAGCCCAGGATTTGGGGTTTGCAGATGCTGCCTTGCAGAGAGAAGGAGGTCTTCACTCACTCACTGACTGACTGCTTCTCTCCCACAGGGGTCGCAGTCTCTTCGAAGATACGTCAGTGGCGGCGAAGCAACAGTGTCTCCGGCAGGATTTGAGTGACCTCATGTGGAAGGAGCGATCCCTCGACGACCTCATCCAGAACTGCAGCACGCAGCTGAAAATGCTGACAGACGATGAGGAAAATCAGAGATATCCTTTCACGTGCTAACGGTTTCCCTCCGTTTCTCACTGACTGTGTGTCGGTGTCACTGGTGGGGTTGTGGCGTGCTCTCTCCTTTCTCATCCTGCGTTAGTACATTTCCATCAGCTAACATCCCCAAAGAACAGATTATCTGCTCATTATCACATTGCTGTGTATAAATTGGCTGCCACGTTTCCCACATACCAACAGTAACTACGCTCATTAAAAGCAACTCATTGGTGTAAAATGTGTTTGGGATATCCTGGTAGCACAGTGGTTAGCGCTGCTGCCTCTCAGTGCCAGGGATCCGGGTTCAATTCTGGCCTTGGATGACTCTGTGTGGAGTTTGCACATTCTCCCCATGTCTGCATGGATTTCCTCCCACAGTCCAAAGATGTGCGGATTAGGTGGATTGGCCATGCTAAATTACCCCGTAGCATCACTGGGATTAACAGGGTAAGTAAATGGGGTTACAGGCATTGGGCCTGGGTGGGATTGTTGTTGGTGCAGACTCGATGGGCCAAATGGCCTCCGTATGGATTCTATGATGTAGGTTTTGAAATCTGCTGCATGAATGGAAGTCATGTCTCTTGTGAATCTTTTGGGGCTGTTACCTGGCAACTCTTTCAGGAATGGGGAGGGTTGAACAGTAACGGGCGCGTGCTTCAGCCTGAGATGGTGGTGGGGTGGGGGGGGGGGGGGGGGCGGCGCTTGGTGAAGTGTCAGTGAACGGGCCTCCTGTGTCTTTATGTTGTCTGCTACGTCATGCCGCCTATCAGGAGTGGGGGTGGGGAAGAAGGTGACTGACTGTCTTGGAATTGGTCTGTTTACCGCCTTGACCTCTGCTCACGCTAGCTTATGTCACGTATCAAGATATCCGCTCGATCGACAGCTTCCAGGACCAGACGGTGATCGCGGTGAAGGCGCCACCTGAGACGAGGCTGGAGGTGCCCGATATCTGTGAGGTAAGGCATGCTCTCCTGCCAGCTCTTCCCATAAGCTGTGGCTCAGTGGGTAACACATTCACCCTGACTCAGAATGTTCAAGTCCGACTCAAGGAACTTGCGCACGAAGATCTTGGCTGACGCCCCCGTTTAGTTTTGAGGCAGTGCTGCACTGTCAGAGGTGCTGTCTTGGATCTGATTTTAAAAGAAGCTCTGTATCTGTCCTTTTGAGTTGTTGTAAGATTCCGGCGTGCTGTTTGGGAGAGACTGCGGTGTGCAAATTGGCTGCTGTGTTTCCGTACACTCCCAACTGTGACTACACCTCATTTCTTGTGAAGCTCTTTGGAGTGATGTGAAAGGTGCTATATAAATGCATGTCTCTTATTTAGCTCCTTGCGTGACCTTGTGATATCCCAAACCTTTATGTCGCTAGTGAAGCAGTTCTGAAGTGTCCTCACTGTTAGAAAGTGTGAAACACAGCGATGTAATGGTGATCAATTTAACGATTTATATAGATGTGGGATAAACAGGCCCATGAGTTTAGTCAAACTAGCCACACAAAGCTCTGACTCGGGTACTGAGGCCCAGTCGAAGTGGAGGATGTCAGGACCAGGGCAATCTGCAGAACTCCTGAAGGGAGCGTTGCAGGCAACAAGGTCACCAACCAAGCCCTTTAAAAAAAGAGAGAGGTCTGGGGCCCTCTTCCAGTGCCCCAGAGCCAGGCAGAATACTGGACAAGAGGGTCGGATCTGCTGGTCAAAGGAGGTACAGTGAGCGGAGTTAATCAATGCTCTCCTTCCCTCTCTCACCCCCACGCGCAGAATAAGTCCACGCCATGTTATAGTGAAGGTTAAGAGGCAATCAGTGAGGTATTTGTTTTCCACTTTGACAAGATAGACACAGAGAAACCTTTTCCGCTGGGTCAGAGAGTGACATGACCTAAATATTAGAACCAGGCCATTCTGGAGGGCCTTCCAAACATTCTCTTGCCCACACTTTATCTCTCTCACTCGCTGAAAGCCTATTACATTCCTGACGTGTCCCAATTCTGATGCCCGGTCACTGGTCAGAAGCGTTAACTCTTTCTTTCTCCACAGAGGCTGCCAGACCGATTTGAGTATTTCTAGCGTCTTGTTTTTATTCGGGACAAACCTTAGCAGATGTTGCTTCACCCAGTGTGGATCACACACACAAAAAGCAGTCGATTAATAATTTTAAATCTGCGATCAATACATCTTTGCTAGACTAGGGTACAAAATGATCTGGAGTCGGGAGAGGTGGATGGAATTGAGATGCAGTTTAGTTGCGACCCTGTTGAATGGTGGAACGGGTGCAAGGGGCCGAATGGCCTTCTGTTCCGAATTTACCATGGATAAAGATTTAGCCTCGTTTATAGAGCTGTAGAGCCACCTAGTGGCCAGGATGGAATCACAATATGATGGATCAATGTCCACTGCTTACATTTAAACATGTAATGGTTACAACTAACAGAACCTTGAATTTTGAAATTTGCACTTTTTGTGTCCAAGTCCCTAAATCATAGAATCCCTACAGTGCAGAAAGAGGCCATTCGGCTCATCAAGTCTGCACCGACCACAATCCCACTCAGGCCCTACCCCATATCCCTACATATTTACCCGCTAGTCCCTCTAACCTACACACCTCAGGACACTAAGGGGCAATTTTTAGCATGGCCAATCGACCTAACCCGCACATCTTTGAACTTTGGGAGGAAACCGGAGCACCCGGAGGAAACCCACGCAGACACGGGGAGAATGTGCAAACTCCACACAGACAGTGACCCAAGCCGGGAATCGAACCCAGGTCCCTGGAGCCATGAAGCAGCAGTGCTAACCACTGTGCTACCGTGCCGCCCCCGTGCCATTGTCCATCCATTAGTACATAGCCCTGCAGGCAATGGCACCTCAAGTGCATGTTCAAGTGATTTTTATTTAGTCATTCCTGTCCACTTAATCTTGCAACTCACTTTTATACACCCCAATTAACTCTCTTCTGTTCCAAAGAAAACAAATAATCCAATCTTTGTTCATATCTAAAATTTTCCAATTTTGGCAGTCCTTATCAATCTCTTCTGCATCTTTTCTAACAGTTGTATCCTGATAAGTGGGTTAGTAAGTTTGTAGACGCAGATGGGTGGAGTTGTGGATAGTGTGGAAGGTTGTCAAAGGATACAGCAGGATATAGATCAGTTGCAGATACGGACGGGGAAATGGCAGATGGAGTTTAATCTGGGCAAGTGTGAGGCGCTGAACTTTGGGAGATCAAATGTTAAGGGTAAGTAATGATGTGGAGATGCCGGTGTTGGACTGGGGTGGGCACAGTAAGAAGTCTCTCAACACCAGGTTAAAGTCCAACAGGTTTATTTGATATCACAAGCTTTCGGAGTGCTGCCCCATCATCAGGTGAGTGACCTGATCACCTGATGAAGGGGCAGCACTCCGAAAGCTTGTGATATCAAATAAACCTGTTGGACTTTAACCTGGTGTTGTGAGACTTCTTACAAGGGTAAGTAGGTTAAAGTTTATTCATCAGTCTCGCAAGTAGACTTACTTTAACAACACTGCAAAAAATCCGCTAGTCGCCACACTCCAGCCCCTGTTCAGTACATGGCAAGACCCTGAATAGCACAGAGGGCTCTTGGGGTTCCATAGCTCCCACATAGTGGCCACACCAGTAGATAGGGTGGTAAAGAAGGCGTATGGCATGCTTGCATTTATAGGTTGGGGAGTTGAGTACAAGAGTCAGAATGTCATGTTACTACTTTATAAAACTTTGGTTAGGCCGCACTTAAGAGTATTGTGTTCAATTCTGGTCACCACATTACAGGAAGGATGTGGAGGCTTTGGAGAGGGTGTAGAAGAGGTTTAACAGGATGCTGCCTGGATTAGAGGGTATGAACTATAAGGAGAGGCTGGACAAACTGGGGTTGTTTTCTCTGGAGCGGCAGAGGCTGAGGGGAGACCTGATAGAAGTCTATAAAATTATGAGAGGCATAGATAGGGTTGACAGTCAGAATCATTTTCTCCAGAGTTGAAATATCTAATACCAGGGGGCATACACTTAAGGTGAGAGGGGCAAATTTCTTACACAGAGGACGGTAGGTGTCTGGAACGCGCTGCCAGGGGTGGTGGTACAGGCAGATACGATGGGGGAGTTTAGGGGGCTTTTAAATAAGCACGTGAATATGCAAGGAACAGAGGGACATGGGTCAAAGGCAGGCAGAAGGGATTAGTTTAATTTGGCATAAAAATCAGCACAACATTGTGGGCCGAAGGGCCTGTTCCTGTGCTATACTGTTCTATGTTGGCCCGCCCCCCCCCCCAATCTTTGCTGCTGCCTTCCACCCTTCCATCTCCGTAACCTCCAACCCTCTGAGATCTGGGTGCTCCTCTAATCAGACCTCTTGTGCGTACCCGATTTTTCATGGTTTCAACTCTCATTCTTTCCCCAAATGTCTGCCTCGCTCCCCCTCTCCTCCTTTTCAAATGCTCCATAAAATCTCACTCCTGACTAAGCTTTTGGTCATCCTGTTCTCGGGCTCAGTGGTAGATCTCTTCCTGCTCATTTTTGTTGTTGTTCCACAAGGTGCTATATAAATGCAAATAGTTAGGCAGTGAAGAAGGCAAATGGTATGTTGGTCTTCGTAGCCAGAGGATTTGAGTATAGGAATTGGGATGTTTTGCTGCAATTGTATAGGGCATTGGTGAGGCCACACCTGGAGTATTGTGTGTGGTTTTGATGTCCTTACCTGAGGAAGGATGTCCTTGCTATAGAGGGAGTACAGCGAAGGTTTACCAGGCTGATTCCTGGGATGGCAGGTCTGTCATATGAGGAGAGACTAAGTCAGTTAGGATTATATTCGATGGAGTTTAGAAGGGTGAGAGAGGATCTCATAAAAACTTATAAAATTTTAACAAGGTTAGGCAGAGGAGATTCCAGGGAGTCCAGAACTAGGGATCATAGTTGAGGACAAGGGGTAAACCTTTTGCGATTGAGGTGAGGAGACATTTCTTCACCCAGAGAGTGGTGAATCTGAAATTCACTACCACAGAAAGTAGTTGAGGGCAAGACTATGTGTGGGCTGAAGGGATTGAGGGATATAGGGGAGGACAGGATCAGGTAATTGAATCTGATGATCAAAATGAATGGGAGGGATGACTCGAAGGGCCGAATGGCCCACAACTGCTATTTTCTCTGTTTCTATGAGATGTCCAATCGCAGTGCCACCTGCAAGTGTAAACAGGTACTGGGGGGAATGTCGCACCTTGAGTCTTTAACAAAGAACAATACAGCACAGGAACAGGCCCTTCCGCCCTCCAAGCCCATGCCGCTCCCTGGTCCAAACTAGACCATTCTTTTGTATCCCTCCATTCCCACTCCGTTCATGTGGCTATCTAGATAAGTCTTAAACGTTCCCAGTGTGTCCGCCTCCACCACCTTGCCCGGCAGCGCATTCCAGGCCCCCATCACCCTCTGTGTAAAATACGTCCTTCTGATATCCATGTTAAACCTCTCTCTCTCCTCCTCTCTCCTCCCCCCCCCCCCCCCCCCCCTCACCTTGAACCTATGACCCCTCGTGAACGTCACCACCGACCTGGGAAAAAGCTTCCCACTGTTCACCCTATCTATGCCTTTCATAATTCTATACACCTCTATTAGGTCACCTCTCATCCTCCATCTTTCCAGTGAGAACAACCCCAGTTTACCCAATCTCTCCTCATAACTAAGCCCTTCCATACCAGGCAACATCCTGGTAAACCTCCTCTGTACTCTCTCTAAAGCCTCCACGTCCTTCTGGTAGTGTGGCGACCAGAACTGGGCGCAGTATTCCAAATGTGGCCGAACCAACGTTCTATACAACTGCAACATCAGACCCCAACTTTTATACTCTATGCCCTGGCCTATAAAGGCAAGCATGCCATATGCCTTATTCACTACCTTCTCCATCTGTGACGTCACCTTCAAGGATCTGTGGACTTGCACACCCAGGTCCCTCTGCGTATCTACACCCTTTATGGTTCTGCCATTTATCGTATAGCTCCCCCGTACGTTAGTTCTACCAAAATGCATCACTTCGCATTTATCTGGATTGAACTCCATCTGCCATTTCTTTGCCCAAATTTCCAGCCTATCTATATCCTTCTGTAGTCTCTGACAATGTTCCTCACTATCTGCAAGTCCAGCCATTTTCATGTCATCCGCAAACTTACTGATCACCCCAGTTACACCTTTTTCCAGATCGTTTATATAAATCACAAACAGCAGAGTTCCCAATACAGAGCCCTGTGGAACACCAATAGTCACAGGCATCCAGCCGGAAAAAGACCCTTCCACTAACGCCCTCTGTCTTCTGTGACCAAGCCAGTTCTCCACCCATCTAGCCACCTCCCCCTTTATCCCATGAGATCCAACCTTTTGCACCAACCTACCATGAGGGACTTTGTCAAACGCTTTACTAAAGTCCATATAGACGACATCCACGGCCCTTCCCTCGTCAACCATTCTAGTCACTTTTTCTTCAAAAACCTCCACCAGGTTAGTGAGGCATGACCTCCCTCTCACAAAACCATGCTGACTATCGTTAATGAGTTTATTCCTTTCTAAATGCGCATACATCCTATCTCTAAGAATCCTCTCCAACAACTTCCCTACCACGGACGTCAAGCTCACCGGCCTATAATTAACGTGCAAGTGGTTGGGACTGGAGGTTCTGGCCGCTGAGACTGACCAACAGCCTGTACTCCCTCAGCAGGAGAACCTCCAAATTTACCTGAAGAGCACCAACGGTCCGATCGAGGTGTACCTGTGTCCCGAGGAAGTGGCCGAGGAGAACAGCCCGACGAAGCACAGCACGCCCAAGAAGGAAGGTGGCGGCTTCTCTGCGGCCTTCCCGAAGACCGAGCTGGGGGCACGGCCTCAGAGCCAGAGCCCACGGGATTATCCGAAAATCGCCTGCAAACTTGAAATCAAAGAGGAAGGTGAGTTCGCGTGAGGGGCGGGGGTTCCAAGCCTGGGGCCATCCGCTTCAGGCGTGGGAAGGATCGATCAGAGTGTTTTTTAAAATAGTAAGAAGTTCAGAGGCGGAGTAGCAGAGTAATGTGGAGATCCATGTAACTAACTGGCACAAATAATTTAGAAGATCAACAATAGGCTATGGCCTAGTGGTATTATCGCTAGACTATTAATCCAGAAACTCGGCTAATGTTCTGGAGATACGGGTTGGAATCCTGCCACGGCAGATGGTGGAATTTAAATTCAATAAAAAATTTCTGGAATTAAGAATCTACTGATGACCATGAAACCATTGTCGATTGTCAGAAAAACACAACTGGTTCACTAATGTCCTTTAGGGAAGGAATTCTGCCGTCCTTAACAGGTCTGGCCTACACGTGACTCCAGAGTCACAGCAATGTGGTTGACTCTCGACTGCCCTTGGGCAACTAGGATGGGCAATAAATGCTGACCAGCCAGCGATGCCCATGTCCCATGAATGAATAAAAACAAAATTTGGCCCATTGAGCCTGCTCCCCCATTCAGTAAAATCGTGGTTGATCTGATTTTGGCTGTAACTCCACTTGCTCGCTCGCATTCTCTGGAAGAGAATTCCAAAGACCCTCTGAATGAAGGAATTCCTCCTCATTTCCATCTTGTCTGAGGAAAGCTCGTGGGCAAAATTCTCACACAAAAATTCTAAGTGTCGAATTCGCAGGAAAACTGGAGTAATTGACGTTGGTCTTTTCAGTGGGAGTTCAGAGAAGAATCTCCCCCACACTCTGTGCTCTGCAGAGGCCACCAGCGTGAATATCATTAAATTTCAGTGGGCGGGGCCTATTTCCACTGGAGAGGCTGAAATCAGCGCACTGAGCGGGCCACTACGCATGTGCCGATCTGGGCGCACGCTCAGTGTCCCTTGGGCAGTGCCGGGGGCACCACCCGCCCTCCCAGGATGTGCTGTGGGACCCCCAGAAATCCCAATGCACTGACGACATGGGGATTGCCTGGGAACTCTGGGTTTCTGATGGACAATTCCCCTGTATCCAGAACCCTTCGAGAAAACTTCCTACTCTGAGAGGAACGACTTCTGACTTGCTAACCTGGATAGTTACCCAGGAACTGCTTGGTAGACACTCAGTAGTTCTAAATCCTGGGTAAGTGTGCAGATTCACTCTCTCACTGATCTCCTCCCCTGGCCCAATCTGACTCCTGCCACGACCTGACCTCATCACCATCCCACCACTCTCAAACTCATTCTCGAACAAGGTGAAAAGTTGTTCCAATGTCTCAAAGCTTTTCATTGTGTTAGTGAATGAAGATGTACCAAATATGGCAGCTAGTGCTGTAAAAAGGGATGGCTTGGCTTTCCACAGTGATCCTGCACTACGAGGAAGAACTTCCAGAACAGCTACCTCCCTCTCGAGGTCTAGTTCAGGAATCTGGGCCAGAAATGTGGAGTTCCAGTGCAAGGTAAAGAAACAGGAGCAGAGTTTCTGTTTCAACAGTGATTAGTACGATCACCTCTCATTCTTCTAATCTCCCATGAGTATAGGCCTAACTTGTTCAACCTTTCCTCGTAAGGCAAACCCTTCAACTGTAACAGCTGTATGTACACATCCTGTTTCAAAGACCTTTGTTCGGTCAAAAGAACAAAGAACAATACAGCACAGGAACAGGCCCTTCGGCCCTCCAAGCCCACGCCGCTCCCTGGTCCAAACTAGACCATTCTTTTGTATTCCTCCATTCCCACTCCGTTCATGTGGCTATCTAGATAAGTCTTAAACGTTCCCAGTGTGTCCGCCTCCACCACCTTGCCCGGCAGCGCATTCCAGGCCCCCACCACCCTCTGCGTAAACTACGTCCTTCTGATATCTGTGTTTAAACCTCCCTCCACCCCCCCACCCCCCTCACCTTGAACCTATGACCCCTCGTGAACGTCACCACCGACCTGGGAAAAAGCTTCCCACCGTTCACCCTATCTATGCCTTTCATAATTTTATACACCTCTATTAGGTCACCCCTCATCCTCCGTCTTTCCAGTGAGAACAACCCCAGTTTACCCAATCTCTCCTCATAACTAAGCCCTTCCATACCAGGCAACATCCTGGTAAACCTCCTCTGTACTCTCTCTAAAGCCTCCACGTCCTTCCGGTAGCGTGGCGACCAGAACTGGGCGCAGTATTCCAAATGTGGCCGAACCAACATTCTATACAACTGCAACATCAGACCCCAACTTTTATACTCTATGCCCCGTCCTATAAAGGCAAGCATGCCATATGCCTTATTCACTACCTTCTCCACCTGTGACGTCACCTTCAAGGATCTGTGGACTTGCACTCCCAGGTCCCTCTGCGTATCTACACCCTTTATGGTTCTGCCATTTATCGTATAGCTCCCCCCCCCCTACGTTAGTTCTACCAAAATGCATCACTTCGCATTTATCTGGATTGAACTCCATCTGCCATTTCTTTGCCCAAATTTCCAGCCTATCTATATCCTTCTGTAGCCTCTGACAATGCTCCTCACTATCTGCAAGTCCAGCCATTTTCGTGTCATCCGCAAACTTACTGATCACCCCAGTTACACCTTCTTCCAGATCGTTTATATAAATCACAAAAGTCCTGGGAACTGTACCTGGAGAAAGAAATATTGGCAGTGGAGGGGGTGCATTGCAGATTCACCAGAATGACATTGGAGCTAAAAGGGTCCAACTGCAAACCACTTGTCTCGGCTGGGCTTGTATTCCCCCGAGTATGAAAGAGAGGGCAGTGATCAGGTGGAGGTGTTTGGGATGATGAAACTGAGCAGATAGATGGACAGAAGCATTTTTTTTCTGAGGGGAGTCTAGAACATGGGTGGGTGAAATTGGGAAATTACAGAGGTGGACCATTCCAGAATGATGTCAGAAAGCATTGCTACTCACACACTCGCACCCTAGCAGAAATCGGCAACTCTTCCCTCAAGCAACCGTGGAGACCAAGGCTCAAATGAAAGTTCACGTTGATAGATTTTTGAGAGTCAAGGGTTCTGGAACCAAGGCACGAGCACAATGGGCCAAATGGCCTCCCTCTGTATCATGCTGTGATTTATTCAGGGGTGGCACAGTGGTTGGCACTGCTGCCTCAGCGCCAGGGATCTGGGTTCAATTCCAGTTTTGGGTGACTATCTGTCTGTGCGGAGTTTGCATGTTCTCCCCGTGTCTGCGTGGGTTTCCTCCGGGTGTCCCAGTTTTCTCCCATGGTCCAAAGATATGCAGGTTAGGTGGATTGGCCATGATAAATTAGTGTCAGGTGTTTTAGAGGGGTATATAAGTGAAGTTACAGGGATAGGGCCTGGGTGGGATCGTAGTTGGTGCAGGCTTGATGGGCAGAATGGTCTCCTTCTGCACTGTAGGGATTCTATAATTCCAAGGTGGGTGGATTGATCCAAGGTACAGATCAGCCATGACCCAATTGAAAGGCTGAACAGTACTGAGGGGCTGAATGGCCTATTGCTATCTAATTAATAATCCTGGGGATAGGGGAATTGTGCTCTGTCAGTCAGACTCCCATCCAGAGACTGAATTTATTTATTTCTCCCCTCAGACGACCTGAAGCCAGTCTTGCCAAGTTCGCTGCTAGACTGTGAAGATGGTGTCCTTGGCTTACCCCATCATCTCCTCCAGCAGACAGAGGACCAACTCCCTTCCACATCGTTCGGTGACGCCCCTTTCGTCAGCTTCTCACCGCCCTTGGACAGAGAGGACTACCTGTGGAGCCTGGAGGACGGGGAAGGGGTCAGCGACCTCTTTGATTCCTATGACCTGGACGAACTGCTCCGCAACTAGCCGCATCCACTCTACCCTCCCTCCCCCATCCACCCCCACAGCTCTGCCGTCCAAAGGTGTTATTTTCTCAAAGGTGATCGTGACGGTATCGATTGACTGCAGAGGAAGACAGTGGCCCCCGACTGTTTACCCTTGACCACTTAAAGGGGCAACACCAAACTTGCTGCCGGCATGTTCATGGCACCTTGGGAGTTGGCAGGTGCTTGACGGTCGCGACGAGCCGCTGGAATCCAAAGGATTGGTTGTGGGGGAGGGGCTGGGGCGGGTGTGGGGCCAGGGCCTGCTCCTCCTGGCTTGGGAGTCTGTACTGCCTGTTTTACACGCGCATGGGGCGCACAGCGGGTTCAAAGAGGGAGTCTCGCCATGCTGCCGTCACGGGTGTTTGTTGTCGATTTGTTGCACTTGGTCACAGTGGTGCCCATCAGAAGCCTCATTTGTAACTGATGCACATGCAGGGATAAAGTAGGACAGGTAGATGCTTAGACTGCATTCCCCCCCCCCCCCCCCCCGCACCCTGCCCCACCACTGTTTTATTATTTTCTTTTAGCCCCATCTTCATAGAAATCATAGAAACCCTACAGTGCAGAAGGAGGCCGTTCGGCCCATCGAGTCTGCACCGACCACAATCCCACCCAGGCCCTACCCCCACATATTTACCCGCTAATCCCTCTAACCTACACATCTCAGGACTCTAAGGGGCAATTTTTAACCTGGCCAATCAACCTAACCCGCACATCTTTGGACTGTGGGAGGAAACCGGAGCACCCGGAGGAAACCCACGCAGACACGAGGAGAATGTGCAAACTCCACACAGACAGTGACCCAAGCCGGGAATCGAACCCAGGTCCCTGGAGCTGTGAAGCAGCAGTGCTAACCACTGTGCTACCGTGCCGCCCTTGCACCCCGCAACTGAGTTCTTACTCATTATTTAATGGGTGTTGGTCCCCTCGTTCATCTTTTAATTCCACCTATTTTAAGATTTCTTGCAACCCCCCCCCAACCCACTGGCACCAAAACTGCAATGATGTCACTGTGGCTCCATTTCAGAAACGAGTAAAAAGAGGCACTGTGCCAGTATCGTTTGCCCCCCTTCCACCACCCGGTTTTAGGCTGATTGTGCTGCACTCAGAGGATTCACTTGAAGGATACTTGGGATTCATGGGTTCTGCATTGTCAGATTTGAGACTGACTAAGGGGTTGGGACTTTTTGTTGCCAGCCCTCCTGTGATTGTGCAGGTTGCTTCTCCAACCCACGTATCTTTGGGCACACGGACAGGGCACCCCATGAGGTAGTGGGATCCAGAGCGTTCCTTGTTCTGTATAATGCCCAAGAACTCAATAAAAAGAGAGAGGTTTCCCATCTCGACAGACAAGGTTCTGATTGCTGCGCCCATTATCAAACCCAATTTCCCCTTTGGGCAGAGTGCACAATAGGCTGGAGTAAGTCACCAAGCCGATCAGTGAGCGGGAGCTGAATTAACCCCTAATTTGGTCAATAATGCTGACCGCCACATCATGAAGTCACTGTCCTGAGGGAAAGGGACCTGTCACTGTGAGGTTCACTCTCTCTCTCAGTCTGTGGAATTCCCTTCCCTAGACTGCAGTGGAGGCTGGATCATTGAACATATTCAAGGCTGAGTTAGATTTTTGATTGACGAGGGAGGGTAGGGGTGTGGTGGTGGGTGGGTGGGTCGAGGGAGGGGGGCGGGGAGAGACACAGACACAGAATGTGGAGTTGAGGGCACACTCAGATCAGCCATGATCTTGTTGGCTGGCAGAGCAAATTCATGGCTGAATGGCCTACTGCTCTTAATTCTCGCTTACTGCCTCACCAATTCCATCTCCCAATTGTCATCATCAACATACACTGCAAATTAACTATTGCAGAAGATTTTTTAAAAACCTATTTTTAAAAGAGAGAGAGAGCTTCCACACAGTGCGACTTGGATTCCTAAACGCCTAACACTGAGCTACTTTCACTGGCTGTGCTGGGTCCTGTCTCTTGAATCATTAAATCACCACCAGGATACATCAATAGCCTTGGTGCCTGTGGGATCAGGGGTCGGGAAGGGTGGGGGTGAAAGAGTATCAGTTGCCTTGCCTCTTGCCGACACACATCCAGCAAGTGCTTGCATTGAAGAATGGCGGCTCGATTGAGGGATCGGTGGGCATATGCAGAACCATGCCCAGAACAGAGGGTGGGCAGGCCGGGGAAGGGGGTGCGAATACAGTTCCATGGTGGCGAGACTCCCTCTAGTTCCTCGTGGCAGTATGTATGGTGGATTGATCCTCTGTTGCATGTTTACTGGTCTGAATCGGAGTTTGCCGATTTCTAATGGTGCTTTTATTCAAAACAAAAGACAGCTCTTTTAACTGATGCTGATTTTACAATTCTGCCTACATTATCAAGTGTAATCTATTGAAATTGGTGTTTCTCAGGGGAGGAGGGTGGGTGCCAGACATTTTCTGTGGATGAAGGCGGAGATCCTCACTTGTCTTTTTTTAAAAAACCACTCTGGGTGTATTTGAGGCTTTGGAAAGAGTTCATTTTTTTTGTTCTGATGTGTTTTTGAAGTTTCTGCTTGGCTGATCTCAGGCTTCAACCCAGCAAAAAAAAATTCTTTTTTACTTCCCCAGCAAGTATGAAGTTGCCACAATAACAGGAAGTGCTGATGCTGTGGTCTACCTGTGCCTCGCTGGTCATTGCCCAGTGATCCCAATGTACCTGTGTTGCTTTCTTGACCTTTCAGCAGCTTGGGAGTTGCGGGTATCCACTCGACCCTGGCTGGCAAATAAGAACATAAGAAATAGGAGCAGGAGTAGGCCATCTAGCCCCTCGAGCCTGCCCCGCCATTCAATAAGATCATGGCTGATCTGACGTGGATCAGTACCACTTACCCGCCTGATCCCCATAACCCTTAATTCCCTTACCGATCAGGAATCCATCCATCCGCGCTTTAAACATATTCAGCGAGGTAGCCTCCACCACCTCAGTGGGCAGAGAATTCCAGAGATTCACCACCCTCTGGGAGAAGAAGTTCCTCCTTAACTCTGTCTTAAACCGACCCCCCTTTATTTTGAGGCTGTGTCCTCTAGTTTTAACTTCCTTACTAAGTGGAAAGAATCTCTCCGCCTCCACCCTATCCAGCCCCCGCATTATCTTATAAGTCTCCATAAGATCCCCCCTCATCCTTCTAAACTCCAACGAGTACAAACCCAATCTCCTCAGCCTCTCCTCATAATCCAAACCCCTCATCTCCGGTATCAACCTGGTGAACCTTCTCTGCACTCCCTCCAATGCCAATATATCCTTCCTCATATAAGGGGACCAATACTGCACACAGTATTCCAGCTGCGGCCTCACCAATGCCCTGTACAGGTGCATCAAGACATCCCTGCTTTTATATTCTATCCCCCTCGCAATATAGGCCAACATCCCATTTGCCTTCTTGATCACCTGTTGTACCTGCAGACTGGGCTTTTGCGTCTCATGCACAAGGACCCCCAGGTCCCTTTGCACGGTAGCATGTTTTAATTAAGAAAGACCCGTTCATGTCGGTAACTTGAGATGTGCTTCAGAACCCAGATGTTCGTTTCAATTTAATGGTGGGGTTTTTCTAGTGAGTCCTTCCCTTTGGTGCGCCTGTGCACTGAGGGAGCTGACCCTTTACCCCCTGGCACCCCCCCCCCCCTCTGTTTGGCCCATTTTTATGCTTTGTTTCCGAGCTGACCTTAATCCCACTAACCCTGTCCACGTCGGTGCATGCGTGTGTACTCCTTGGCATCGCTCATACCCACTTCCCGACCAAAGCCAAGTTTAGCATTTCCTGTTTTTTAAACCAGGCAGCACCTAGTGAATTACCAAAAAAAAGTTGGTAAGATCTGTAAATATTTTTGAAACTTTAAAAAAAAGATGTTGATGTGTACATAGGAGAGCAGAGTTTTTAGTTGTAGGCTTTTATATAAAATATGTATAGTTGTGTTTGAGGTGGTGTGTGTTCTAGTGAGTGCTGTTTTGAATTGAAGGTGTTGTACAGTCCTGATTATCTGCTGAGAGTTACAGGAGCTCAGCAGTCATTGCTCAAGGATGACCATGGTAGAGATGGGTCACAAAGGGGACCAACTATTTTAGACACAATGGTGTGTGTGTGGAGATATCCTTCATCTGCACCCTTTTAACTTGCTGAACCTTTCATTCCGTTTATTCTTAAGGTGGTCAGAAATTGGATACTGTAAGGAGAGTGGAATGCGCCAGACTTGCTCCCAACCCAAACCCCAGGAGCCAATCCCTTTCTCTGGTTCCAGTGGAACCTTCATTATGAATGCTAACTGCTGTGGAGAGAGAGAGCCTTCGTTGTGCTGGATATTTAAGTTTGCCGGGTGGAGCTACCTCCCTGAAAGCTCTGCACTTAAAATGGTTTCTTCGTTTAGACCTGACTTGATAGTTGTGAACTCGCTGATCTAGAGGAGAACTGGCCAGTCTGATCTCATTGACTCCGTTAACTTGACACCATCGTGGTTTAATGAGCTTCCATGTGCAATTCTGTGTTTATCTTTCGCAATGTGATCTGAGAGGATGAGGCTTTGTGACCATAAGTTGCTCAATAAGTTCTTCATAGAATGTTGGAACCCCCCCCCCCCAGTGCAGAAGGAGGCCATTGAGTCTGCACCGCCTCACCGACTGAGCATCCGAAGCAGCCCCTATCCCCGTAACCTATGTATTTACCCTGCTAATCCCCCTAACCTTAACATCCTGGGACAATTTAGCATGGCCAATCCACCTAACCTGCACGACTTGATGGAGCCTGTTCAAGTTGTTTGCCTGATGAGTCTCGCTTGGGGTGTCCACCTGGTTCCCGTGGGAGAAACACCACAGTGGCCTTAGCAATCCGAGTCTTTTTTGTTGTCTTGTCAGGTGTATGAGGTGAGCTGACCATGGCAGCGTCTCTGTGATAGGTGTACCCTTCCCTTGGAGTCCTTTACAGTGCCTTTTCTATTGAAATCTTTAATCGGATCACATTCTAACTGACGATGAAAAATTCGAGAGACAGTCTTTGGGGCGGGGGCGGAGGAGGGGGGAGGGAAGGGGTGGCAGGCAGGTAGGCCTGACTCTGGTTTTGGTGGTGCATCTGTTATAAGTGCCTGCTTTCGTTCTACATTGTGGGGAGGAGTCTGTGAACTTGCCTGGTTCTGATGTTGGAGGTACTGAGAATTCACTTTTTTTTTTTCTGAACTGCCACCAATAACCACAGCAGCTAGGGGAATTATTCTGATCCCAAGCAATGTCAGATGTATAACCGGCCCTCAGGTTCCGTCCCTCTGCCTCTACTCCTTGGTCCACCTTGGCTTCAGTTTTAAAGTTATCCTTGTTTTAGAATCCCCCCCATGGCCTTACCCCTCCCCTCGTCTTTAACGTCCTCCAGACCTACAACCCTCTGGGATCTTTGGGTTCTTGTGCTTCCCTGGCATTCATTGCTCCACCATTGCATATAAAGTAAGAGCAGGCCATTCGGCCCCTCTGTGCCTGCTCTGCCATTCAGTAAGATCATGGTTGATCTTATTGATAACCTCAGCTCCAGTTTCCTTCCCCCCCCCCCCCCTTTGTCAATCAAGAAGCTATCTAACCCAGCCTTTAAAATATTCCATGATTCTACCCCCATGACTCTTTAGTTCCACAGACTCGGGACCCCCTGATAGAAAAGACATTCACTTCACCTCTGTCTTAAATGAGAGACTTCTTATTTTTATACTATGTTCCCTAGTTCTAGTTTCTCCCATAATGGGAACATCCTTTCAGCATCCACCCTGTAAATTCCTCTCAGGATGTTATATGTTTCAGTAAGATAAACTCTCGTTCTTAACTAATGGGTACGGGCCCAACCTTTCCTCGTAAGATAATCACTCCCATTCCAAGTATTAGTCGAGTGAACATTCTCTGCAGTGTTTCAATGCAGTTGTGTCCTTTCTTCAATAAGGAGACCAAAACTGTACATAGTACTCTCGATCTTGTCTCACCAATGCCCTATAGAACCGTAGCAAAGCATTAATGCCAGTACCTAAAACTGCCCAGGCCCTAAACATGAATTTCCTTCATAAAATCTCCACCTCTATATCTTTAAGACTTTAAACCGTAACTCTTGGTTAGATGTCCTAATAACGCCTTATGTGGTTCCATGTCAAATTGTTCGCACTCCTTAGGATGTTGGAGGTGCTTTGTAAATGCAAGTTGTTGTTGGTTGTGTGGGCCAACTGAATTTGCGGCAGGGATTTTTGCACCTCCTTTTATTCTGCATTAGTGATGGGGAACTAGGCTTGAGCTCTTGATCAAAGAGCCCTTGCCAGACAGACGGTGCGTGTGTTTACGTGGGGATGATGCCTTTTATGGTGGAATAGCCTCTGGCTGCACTGTCACTAATTGCAGATAGGGAGAATGATGTGACTGTGGGCGGGACACTGGAGGTTGCTCCACTTGCGGATGTAAGCGTACCCTCACTTTCAGCATAGGTGGAGGACATGGTAGGGTGGTCAGCATGGTCATGGGACAGTGCTTTGTGACGCTGTATCCTTGAGATTTGGGTAGACCCAGGAATACCTGTGTTTGCTGGAGTGTGGGATCGAATTGAACAGCGCTGTCAAAGAGCTAAGACAGGCAGGAAGGGCCTCCTGTGTTCTCCAATTCTAGAACTGATGAGGAAAATTAGGATGAATTGACTTGGGAACTTTTAACACTAGAGTAGACTTTGCGCTTGCAAATGCAATCAAAACTCAATTTTACGAAGCTCCTTTTTAGCTATAGAGTGCAGTGGGGATTCTGACCAGATTGGATTTGTGCAGTATCACTTCCTTGCCACTAGAGTGAGCTTTGCCCTGCCTGGCGCCCAGGTTTAACAGCAGGCTGCGTATCGACAGGGCTCCTCTCTTGAGGCTCGGAGAGGTGGTTTAGATTTACACAGGGCCAGCTGTGCGTCTTGTGTTGTTACAGGAGCACTTTATTCTCGCTGTACGTGACCAGACTTGTGTCTGAACAATTTTGTTGTTTAATCCAATTTCAATTTTCTTAACTGCATCAACTCTCTCGCATTGTCGTTAAGGGTGGCCAAGCGCTGAACCTCTGACCTGGAGGTTTCCAACTGCCCTACTTTCACCCCACTGGTCACTCAATGCATCCATCCTTTTGATGGTCACAGGAAGGCAGACCAATCAGCAAGTGAATAAACTCGATTGGGTTAATGTGGGTCTTTGGTCAGATGGGTTTTTAAAAATCCATGTCTGATTACTGTCACAAGTGTTGGAAGAGAAAAAGAGAAGTTGGAAACGTTTTGTTTTTAAACCCTGGATAATTTTTGTCTTGGCTGCCTCGTATCACTTTAGAAAGTTTGTCTTTAATTCCCGGAGACTCTGGGGCAATCCAACACGGTTTGCTGATAATTGGATCCTTGACACTTGCGGGGAGGTTTGCCCCAAATGATGGAGTTGTGAGAGGGCAGGTGGTTTATTTTGTGGTCAGTGCTCCTGGCTGTGGCAACTGTTGTGTTGAATTATTTCTTTTGTCCCTGGTCACTGATCTTGGTGTTTTTGGTTGGGATTTCACCACACTTTCCTCCATGGGTGGCACAGTGGTTAGCACTGCTGCCTCACAGCTCCAGGGATCTGGATTCCCGGCTTGGGTCACTGTCTGTGTGGAGTTTGCATGTTCTCCCCATGTCTGCGTGGGTTTCCTCCAGGTGCTCCTGGTTTCGTCCCACAGTCCAAAGATGTGCGGGTTAGGTGCATTGGCCATGCTAAATTTCCCTTAATGTCCCGGGGTGCATAGGTTAGAGGGATTACTGGAGTAAATATGTGGGGTTTCGGAGATGAGGCTTAGGTGAGATTGTTGCAGACTCTATGGGCTGAATGGCCTCCTTCTGCACTGTCTGGTTTCTATGTACAGACCTGGTTGCTATCTTTTAATGTTCAACTGCTCTGGACTCCCAAGATGTTGCGAATTTTGAGGCAATCCGGGACTAACCTTCAATTGGTCCACCATCTTCGAAACCCGGTCTAATGCGACATTCAAAGCAAAAAGACTGTTTTTCCCCTCAGTTCATCCAGATATCTTTTGCATTTGGGGATATTTGCTGAGTGTGGGCTGTTGTGGCCCCAAGCACACTGCAAAGTTCTCACTTGTGCTAAAAAATCAATTCCGAATGCTTTCCGCTCGCTCTCGTGCAATATGGCACGGGGGCAAGAATGCGTTTGTTAAATCTGAACATCTTGTGTCTATCCTCTGCTCCAGTTGTTCCATAGAGTTCTACTTCTCCCTTTCATGGTGAAATCCAACTTCACCGCACTGTCTCCTTCCCCTCTCTCCTGGAACCCCCAAAACCAGGGGTTACTTGTCTCTTCCATCTCCGTTTCCTGCACTCTGCATCTGTTGTACATTGTCTGAGCCACATAGGCTGGCTTACTCTTGTAAAATCAACTTTATTAGTCTTAATAACACTGACCAAAAACCATGTGCTTAATCTTGTTCAGGTTAGTGGATAAATGGTGTGTGTATGTATGTGAAACCCTTTGGGCATTTTCCTGCCGCGCTCGCCCCAAGACCGGAAAATTCCGCCCCTGGTCAACGGACCTTTGCATGCTCCGCCCCTGCCTGCTACAATTCCCGTGGTGGACGGGAAAATCCCACCCTTTGTCTAGCTTCACCGGATGGGACCAATGGAATTAATAAAAATTCACTTTATTTCACGTGAATTATGCAGACTTGGTTCAAATGTAGGAAGTGCGGTGGAGTATTGTGTGAATTTTGTTTTTTCACTCCCCTCATCCATTATTCAGTGTCTGATTTGGATACAATCCAAACCTAATTATCAATTATTCCTGTAACTTTTTTAAATTGTCCCATGTGTTGAACAGCTGCCTGACAATGGTCTGATTGACTTGGGCAAACCTCAGCTTGTACATGTATAATATTTGTAATTTTATTTTTTTTGGTTGTGAAACGAACAATAGCTTAAATATTACAAGTCAGTCATTTAAAAAATGCTCTGTCTTACGGTGTGTTTTGTAACAGGGTTTGAGAGAGTTCGACTCTTCTGGAGGTTTGTGCAGGTTAACTTCCAGTTTTTATTTTTTTATATATGTGTATATCGTTTCCTCTACAAACTCTCTTGATTACAAAAGGGAAAAGTAATTTCATTCATGTGGTTAAGTGGATGGTCTTGTCAAAGCCAGCACTCAAACTTATCTCAGTCTGTGATATGCCAATAATTAGGCCTGTTGTGACGTGTCAGCCCATTGCACCCTGTGCCAACTTCCTGAAAGAGCACTCCACTTCCTTTCCTATTTAAATATTTATTTTGCAAATATTTATCCATTTCACTTTTTTTAAAAGAAAAATGCTATTTTGGATTCTTATTTCTATTAACTTGTATGGGTAAGCAGCAATCCATGTCCTAACAACCCTCTGAATGTTGACCAAATAAACACCCAAGACTTCTAATGCTGATCAGTTTGCATTAACGTCTGCTGCAATGTCTACATGTGTAGAATTTTCAATTATCTCCCCCCCCCCCCCCCCCATTGACTCCCACTGCAGCGCGGGTTACGGCCTTCGTGCTATGGTCCAGGTGATAAAGTGTTGGGTTTTGATGGTCAAATAAGTGCCCCAGTCTGATCCTCTCCCCACTTGGATTGTGCACGGGAGACCCACATTGGAGTCGCAGATGGTAAAGGGGGAGAAAACACAAGGTGCGATGCTGTTAGGTGTCCTTCACCTTGCCTTGTAGATCAAATGTCCAACCTATTTAACGACACCTAATGTCAGGACTTTAGAAGAACACATAGCATGGGCAGAATGGACACCACAAAAAGGAGTGTCAAAACTAGACAGTGTAAAGTGATTATTTTGAGACTAATTGGACCTTGCCACTGCTTCCTGTCCTGGTGTTTGATCTCCCATTTTTGTATGGAGGCTAAAGTGTAGAGAGCATCTTGCCATCTTTGAGCTAGTAACGTACCGTGCGTGTTTGCAGATTCTTGTAGATGGATCCTTGGTCAGTGGAGAACAGTTTAATTGGCTAATCTCTCAGCCACACTCTCTTGAATTGCTTACTTTACCATGTTGAGTTTGACCAATTTGTGTCCTGGTTTTGCAGCTTCCCCCTCCCTCCCCCTCTCTTTGCCCTCTCCATCCTTGCACCCATGTTCTCATCCATCTCTTGTGTAAATGAAATCAAAGCTGACTGATTCCTGGGATGAGATGGGCAGCTTTTTTATAGAATGATTTGGAAGAAGTAACTGTGATGTCGGTTGATATGTAATTTTCCTTTTCTCCCAGGAGCAAAGGGGTTATCTTGTGTTAAATGGTGTGCTGCTGACCCTTTATACATGATAGTGTGTTTATACATGATAGTGAAAACATGGTGTTTGCTCCCTGTCTCTTGTGTCAAAGCCCAGAAACCAGTCCAAGGGCACCTCCAGCATCTTGTGTTCTCTCTTGAGATAGTTTGGACTGGAAATCCAAGCTAAAAGTCTTTGGCCTACCTAACATACAGTTATTGGAACTAATAGTCCTCTGCTTATTGTGCCCATATATATGGATGACTATATGAAATTATGGGTCTGGTTGCTCTCACTGATCAATAAGATGCTTTGGGCACCTTTTCCTTCACGCATCTTTGTGTATTGTTCTTTCCTAGGCCCCTCCATTCCTCTCGAGGGAGATGTTTCCATGCTCTTGTGCCCAGCAGCTAGTTCAGACCTATGCAAGGGTGGCCTGAAGTTGATTCTGGAGTTGTGGCGGTAGTTGGACCTCCTCCTGGGTACAGAGCCTTGGAAAAATAAAGCACTGTGCTACTGAGACTCTGGCACAACTGATGACAATACAGCCTGCCAACACTCGAAGGCTTAGGCTGAGGCATGAGAGGTGGCTCAGGTGACTAATTCCAAACCAATCTGCACCACCTTAAGACGTGGGTCAGAAAAGAGTGAGTAATAGGGAGTGACTGGAGTTCCCTCGGGATTGTTCCAGCAGCTTTTTGCACCTTAGTACTAATGACTTGCCCAACTAGATGGGCTGGGTATTTTCTGAGGGTCCCCATTCCTCCTGCGCACACTATATATTTTTTCAATGCATCGCCAAACATCGATCAACCCAGAAGACGACTTGTCTGTGTCACAGCATCTGGGGAGACAGAAAGCAGCCAGTTTGGGCTGAAGCTGGTATTTCTGTAAATGAATTCTCTCTCTAAAAGAGGTGGCCAGTGATTGTAAAATTGTACATAGGAATGACTGTATATTTACCCAGGTTTGAGCTGTTGCTTTAGTTTCCAGTGATGTATTTAAATGTTGGTTTCTTTTTTTAAACAAACTGAAAAAGGAATGCTAGGATATTGAATGTGTAAGAGTTGTGTGTGTGTGTGTGCGCGCGTGTGTTTTTAAGATACAAAAAAAAAGTGTGGCACTTGATTTAGTATTAAAAAATAATGAAAATAAAAGACTGATTTCCCCAAGTCTCTGACAATCCCCCTTTAGGGGGATTTGTTTGTCCTGTTTCATACTCATTCTTTCTTGTCTCTCCTATCCCCTCTTGTGTGGTGTGAAGACATTCATTGCTGGGACATAATTCTACCGACATCACCTCCAAACGGTACTTTCTGAACCTTTTATTTGTTTGACCGTTTGAGATGCTGTGAGTCAAAAGTATATTCATCATTATCAACTACATAGCTAATTTTTGTATCGCCTGCCAATTTTCCAATTATGTCTTCCGCACTTGAGTCTAAATCATTAATATATACAGGAAATAGCAGAAGTTTAAAGTTTATTTATTAGCGTCACAAGGACACTTTCATCGCACTCCAGTGCCTGTTTATGCTGAGGCCGAATTTAACACTTTAACCTGCACGTCTTTCAGACTGGGAGGAAACCAGACCACCCGAAGGAAACCTATGCAGACACGGGGAGAACGTGCAGACTCCACACAGACAGTGACCCAAGCCGGGAATCAAAACCCGGGGCAAAGGGTCTTCACAGACAAGCCCAATAGCAAGACTATTTTATGTAGCTCCTTTTTATGAGCATTTCCCAGACAATAAGATGCTTTTTGCAACGTAGGCAATGCAGCAATTTATGCATAAAAAGACCCAACACAGCACTGAGATATTGACACAACAGCAAAGCTGGGAAGAGGCTCCAATTCCCTCCCTCAATTTGGGAATCTTTGTGCTGAAAGGGTGGAGTAGGGTGGGTGCCTCCAACCCCAAGAACGTGCATTTTCACAGTTATCCAGAATCTTGCCTGCTTCTATAGCCCTTGCGTTAACCTGACTGCGAGGATCACTATGGACAGACTTGGCGGTGAGGCGAATGTAATTTTCACACAGAAGGGAGGATTTAAACAGCTTGGGACGGGGGAAAAAAACGGAGTGCTGAACCGTCTGGAAACAGGTTTGACTGCAGGTCAGGGTTGCATCTCTGAGCAAGAGGGAGATGCAAGTAAAATTCAAAATAGTTATGACTAATTGCTTTCTCTCACACCTGCTAGTAAGGTGCAATTCTCTTCTAACCTGGGAAAGGGAGTGATATTCTTCACGTCACCTGTCAGTACTTGCGCCTCATTTTCCTATATCTTGATGCACCACCCAGTGAGTAATCGACCGGGAATTACCCAGGTTTGATCTCTGATTTTCTCTCGGAGTCTGTGGGCAGGATCATTTTCTTCCTCGTCTGATCAATTGTGTTGTTTTTATTATTAGGTAATGATGTATGAACAGGAAGGAGGCAATCCAGTTTATCCTGCCAATCGTCTAGATTATGGCTGATGTGGTCCTCCGCTCCATTTAGGGTGGCACAGTGGTTAGCACTGCTGCCTCACAGCGCCAGGGTCCTGGGTTCAATTCCCGGCTTGGGTCACTGTGTGGAGTTTGCACATTCTCCCCATGTCTGTGTGGGGTTCCTCCAGGAGCTCCGATTTCTTCCTACACTCCGAAAAATGTGCTGGTTAGGTGGATTGGCCATGCTAAATTCTCCTTCAGTGTACCCAAGTAGGTGCTGGAGTGTGGCGACTAGGGGATTTTCACAGTAACTTCATTGCAGTGTTAATGTAAACCTACTTGTGACACTAATAAATAAAACTTTATTTAACTTGCTTTATATCCCTTAGCCCCCCCCCCCCCACCCTCCAAGAAAAATCTATTGATCTGGGGTTTCACATGAAACCCAGGGTTGGATTATACGATGGAGGCCAGAATGGGGAGGAAAGTTTTTTTTTAAAAAAAGGTTTCTTGACTGCAAATTCCTGACACTGCGCTATTACTTGGCCTTTTTAAAGGTTCAGATGAGGAGATGGCCTGCTGCTACTGGACTAGTAATTCAGAGGCCCAGTCTAATGTCCTGGCAATGTGGGTTCAAATCCCACCATGGCAGGATTTTAATTTAATTAACATTTAAATCTGGAGTTGAAAACTAGTCTCAGTAATGGTGACTGTAAAACCATCAGCAATATTTGTAAAAGCCCATCTGTTTCATCAACGTGTCCTTTAGGGACGGAAAGCTTCCATCCTTACCTGGTCTGGCCTAGTTGTGAATCCAGACCCACAGCAATGTGGTTGACTCTTAATTGTCCTCTAGAATGGCCTCGCAAACCACTTGGACACCAACGTCCCATTTACAGCTGTGAAGGCCTCAGATCAGCATTGTTAGGACTAGGAAATCTGAATTTCCTTTCCCATAGTATTTTCATACACTCTTGTGGGTTTTGGAAGCTCTTTCTTTTAAGAGCATTCATGCCTGCTGGGGAAAGCCTTCTATGGAGTCTGGAACATTCTGACAGGTAAGTGTTCAAGATTCAAATTTCATTATTTAGATGCTGCATTGCAATGCAGATGTGTTTTTAACAGTGGTTTATCATAGGGCTTTGTCCTGCCAAGATAATCTGACCATTTCATTAACACCATTGCACAATGGTTGGCATGCATCCCAGTACTTCTCTCTCAGGGAGAAAGTGACAATGCAATCAAAACTAGAAACATGCTGGAAAAATCTGTCAAGTTTTGTAATGAGATTTAAATGTCCAGTGATGTTTAGCTTTCTTTTTGCAAAAGGGGCCTGCTATTTTTTTTTAAATGCAACAGCTACACTCCATTGATGGGCAGGCAGGCAATATGATTTCTGTCCTGAGATCCATTTCTGGTGATATCACAATCATTCACAGCCGTACGAAATATGTGTTTCTTATGGTTTGTTTTAATAGAACATAGAACATTACAGCGCAGAACAGGCCCTTCGGCCCACGATGTTGCACCGACCAGTTTAAAAAAAAATAAAAAAAAACTGTGACCCTCCAACCTAAACCAATTTCTTTTCATCCATGAACCTATCTACGGATCTCTTAAACGCCCCCAAACTAGGCGCATTTACTACTGATGCTGGCAGGGCATTCCAATCCCTCACCACCCTCTGGGTAAAGAACCTACCCCTGACATCGGTTCTATAACTACCCCCCCTCAATTTAAAGCCATGCCCCCTCGTGCTGGATTTCTCCATCAGAGGAAAAAGGCTATCACTATCCACCCTATCTAAACCTCTAATCATCTTATATGTTTCAATAAGATCCCCTCTTAGCCGCCGCCTTTCCAGCGAAAACAATCCCAAATCCCTCAGCCTCTCCTCATAGGATCTCCCCTCCATACCAGGCAACATCCTGGTAAACCTCCTCTGCACCCTCTCCAAAGCCTCCACATCCTTCCTGTAATGTGGGGACCAGAACTGCACACAGTACTCCAAGTGCGGCCGCACCAGAGTTGTGTACAGTTGCAACATAACGCTACGACTCCTAAATTCAATCCCCCTACCAATAAACGCCAAGACACCATATGCCTTCTTAACAACCTTATCTACTTGATTCCCAACTTTCAGGGATCTATGCACACATACACCTAGATCCCTCTGCTCCTCCACACTATTCAAAGTCCTCCCGTTAGCCCTATACTCAACACATCTGTTATTCCTACCAAAGTGAATTACCTCACACTTCTCCGCATTAAACTCCATCCGCCACCTCTCGGCCCAACTTTGCAACCTGTCTAAGTCTTCCTGCAAACTACGACACCCTTCCTCACTGTCTACCACACCACCGACTTTGGTGTCATCAGCAAATTTGCTAATCCACCCAACTATACCCTCATCCAGATCATTAATAAATATTACAAACAGCAGTGGCCCCAAAACAGATCCCTGAGGTACACCACTTGTAACCGCACTCCATGATGAATATTTACTATCAACCACCACCCTCTGTTTCCTATCCGCTAGCCAATTCCTGATCCAATTTCCTAGATCACCCCCAATCCCATACATCTGCATTTAATAGCTGGGAAAGTTCATTTCAATGATATCCTGAGGTCTGTCCTTAGTGGATACTGGATGAGTGCCTATGGATACATGGGGTACGTTGTTATGAGGGGGCATCGAATGGCAAGAGCGATTGGAGATGAGGTGAATATGATTAAGCTTGGGGCGGGGGGTGGGGGGGAAGGTGGTAGTGAAAATGAGAGTCATAAGAACTATGTTGGCAAGGTGGACCAATGTCCAAACAAACCAAGACAGACCATCTAACCTACCTGCCCCAAGTCTCCAAGGGGTGAAAACTTGGTGGGTATGGGCAGCGGTGACAGGTTTGGGTTTCCAAACTTGGGAAATGGCTAGAGTGGCAGTTTCTGGCCCAACACAACCCAACCCCCATCCCCTCCATTTCAATAACTACTTCAGAGAGAGAGTTCCAGATTTCCACTACCCTCTGTGCAGGAGCGCTGGGTGACAAATTGAATTTTACGGTTTTGCTGTACACATCAAATGTACTATTTTCTCTTTATCCAATCATCCTTTAATTATCCTAAATGTCTCCATTAGATTATCCCCTAATCTCCAGGTACCACACCCTTAGAGGGTGTTGGCAACCATGGACTTCCATTAGATTGGCCCATGATTAAGCTTGGCAGAGTATTGCAGTGGTTTGTCATTGCTTTCTGTGGTATGGCAAACCAGGAAGCTCTCCCACCGATCATCCGATGTACTGGAAAGATTTACAGCTTTGTTTCAGTAGCAGGGGAAGTTTGATTTCTTCAGTACAGGAATAGCTAGGGCAGTCCATTTCAAGGATATCTTGAGATCTTCCCAGAGTGGATACTGGGTGAGTGGTTATGGGGGATACATGGGGGCATAGAGTAGAATGGGGGACTGAAGGTGGTATGGGGAATGGAGAATATCATACAACCATAAGCAACATGTTTGGTCATGTAATGAACACACAACCTATAACCTTCATGTTGTGAGCTGGGACATGAATGTGGAGGTAGGGACACTACGACTAGGCCTCACGACCTCCTACTCCCACAAGCCCAGTCTCTGCAACGTTTGCTCATACTTCAATTCGTTTTGCACTGGTATTATTCAGATAAACCTGCGCTGCGCCATCCCCAAAGGTCAGGAATGTTAAACTAAACCCAGAACTCCAGAAGCAGCCTAACCAGATCTTTATTCAACTGCAGTATAATGTTCATCCTTTTGTGTTCTAACCACTTTCAGCTAAAGGCTGACATTCCATTTGTCCTTTAAAATATCTTGTGTACCTAACCCAATAGATCTTGGTGATCTGTGGGCATGGACCTCTAAACCTCTTGCTTCTCCAGGATTCTGAACTTCTCCCCATGTAGAAAAAAAGATTTGTGTTTATATAGTTTTTTTCTTTCTGACACTGAAGGTAGGATAATATTGGGACTGCACTATAATTATTGACACTTGAGGAGGATTTTTCAATTGGGTTTGCCCTGTGGTAAAGTGGGCCTCAGTTCTGGTAGTATGCGTCTTCTCACAGTCCAAAGATGTGCGGGTTAGGTTGATTGGCCATGCTAAAATTGCCCCTTAGTGTCCTGGGATGCGATTAGATTAGAGGGATTAGTGGGTAAAATGTGTAGGCATGTGGGGGTGGGGCCTGGGTGGGATTGTGGTCGGTGCAGACTCGATGGGCCGAATGGCCTCTTTCTGTGCTATGGGGTTTCTATGATTTCTATGTAGTCTCTAGGATGGGTGCTGTAGACAGGGGTGCTGCTTGGGTGAGTTTATTTAAATAGATTGGAAGGTCCTAGAGTCAGTTTTACAGCAC
The DNA here is from genome assembly GCF_964213995.1 of Mustelus asterias. Classification (NCBI taxonomy): domain Eukaryota; kingdom Metazoa; phylum Chordata; class Chondrichthyes; order Carcharhiniformes; family Triakidae; genus Mustelus; species Mustelus asterias. The sequence continues at coordinate 60,943,044 of NC_135821.1, read as the reverse complement.
AGGAAGAGACCCTTTAGCCCCTCGTGTCTGACCTGGCCATCACACACCTATCTATTTTAATCCCATTTTCCAGCACTTGGTCCATAGCATTGTATGCTATTGCGTTTCAAGTGCTCACTTGGTGCTTTTTAAATGTTGAGGGCTCCCACCTCCATCATTCTTTTTCAGGTAGCGCATTCCAAATATCCACCACCCTCTGGGTGAAAAAGATTTTCCTCAAATCCCCTCTAAATCTCCTGCTCCTAACCTTAAATCTATGCCCCCTGGTTATTGACTCCTTTACGAAGGGGAAACATTTCTTCCTATCTATGCCTCTCTCAATTTCCCAATGTTGTGTCATACTCGGTGCAGTTATTAAATGATATTCAACATAGACCAAATGTGGTAGGACTGTCACAGGAATGATGGGGCCACATGTACCTTGGTGATTTAAGATTATAGATGGGCTGGAGGAACAAAGTGGGGTACAGACTCTCAAAATATTGAAAATAATTGCAGCTTAATATTGCCTTGTAAAGTGCAAACTAAACACTGGGATTTGTTTTTGAGGGAAAATGCTTCAAAAGCAGATAAATTATGCAAAGTAGAAACAGAAATTGCTGGCTATAATCAGTAGACCGAGAAGCAGCTGCAAGAAACAGAGTTGAATTTTCAGCATTGGATCATTCACTCACCTGTGATTGGCATTGATCCAAAGCTCATAATGATGTTGAGGCTCCTGGAAGGACAGTATTCCATTAGGATTCCTGATACAACTTTGGGAGAAGATGGCTACAAGTGTGAGAGTCTCCACACTCATGATTGGCAGATGTGCCTGACACTCCCTTTGCTTGGCAAAATGTTTGCACTGGTTATCTCCTGAGATTAACGTGTCATTTTGCACTTTATCAACATTAGCCATTATCATTACTGTGTCTTATTGCTAAAGGCGTTACAATGATCTTAACAATGATTTGGATGCATCAGTACTTTGCATATAAATGTACTCTTGCTTCTAATTTTCAGCAATAAGTGACACAATAATCAGGAGTAGGCTTGCTTCCCAACATAGACAAAGGGTGTCCTCTGACACCTTGCTGTTTGTGTACACAGTCTTCAGGTACACACTTATTTACGCTCTTTATGTAGAATGTCATGTACCTCTACTGTAAAGAAACGTTAGCAAATTTGCACAGAGTAGTGTACCATAAACAGCACTGAGAGAACAGAGAATTTCTTTTTTAATGATGGTGTTTGTGGGATGGATGTGAGCCAGAACACTGATTCCAGCGAGAGTCTGAAACTCTAGGAGAGGGGTGGGACAACAAACAGATTCCCTGTCGTTGGTTATTACTGCGCAACAGATGTAGACACATGTTGTATCTTGTATTTACGGTGCCCACAAGTCCAGGCACAATGCCAGAAAAAACACAGGCTGATGGAAATTGAGTGCAGTAACAATGAAATTCAACTGGGAAATTCATTCAATTAACAGACTGGCACTCCTTGCTAAGTGACATTTTAGAAATATAGAACCTTAAAGCAGGGAAGAAGCCATGTGGTGCATTGTGAGTCTTTGAAAGAGCTATCCAATTAGTTGCACTCCCCCTTGCTCTTGGACCAGCTCCTCTTCATCCACCCCGGCCTGCAAATTTTTCCTCTTTTTCAATTGTATATCCAATTCCCTTTTTGAAAGTTATGATCGAATCTGCTTCCACCACCTTTTCAAGCAGAGTTCCAGATCATCATAACTCACCTCAGATTAAATCCCGGATAAAAAAAATCCCTCTTTTGGTTTCAGATTAAATCCCGATCGTTTACACAGGGAATTTAAACACTGCTGCAGATATACATTTAAATCAAGAATTTGTCTCCCATAAGCCTTCCCATAGAACCAAATAAACTCAGGAACACCGAAGAAACAAATGTGTTCATGCAAAGACAGAAAGATTTACATTTGCGTAGCACCTTTCATGACTTCAGGATGCCCAAATGTTTTTCACAGCCAATGAAGCCAGCACACAAATTATACAACCAGGGTGGCACGGTAGCACAGTGGTTAGCACTGCTGCTTCACAGCGCCAGGGACCTGGGTTCAATTCCGGCCTCGAGTCACTGTCTGTGTGTGGTCTGCACGTTCTCCCTGTGTCTGCGTGGGTTTCCTCCGCGTGCTCTGGTTTCCTCCCACAGTCCAAAGAGGGTTAGGTTGATTGGCCATGCTATGTTGACCCTAGTGTCAGGGGGATTAGCAGGGTAAATATGTGGGGTTACAGGGCCTGGGTGGGATTGTGGTCAGCACAGACCCAATGGGCTGAATGGCCTCCTTCTGCACTGTAGGGATTGTCTCTTCTCTAAGAGATACTTTTAAGTGATGTCTGCGGAATAACACATTCAGGAAACCAGGAAGAACTCCCTTACCCCTCTTTAAAATGGTACCATGTAATCTCTCACCTAGTTGAGTGGGTAGAGGGAGAGTTGTTGGAACATCTCATCACCTTATCACATCACTCAAAATACACTTCCAACGTGCTTCAAATACCTGAAATTGCTTAGGAGTGCGGTGTCTGTTGTAATGAAGCAAATAGGACTCTTCCCACCCGTAGCTAATATATCACCAGGTTTGCAGGAAATCAAAACAAAAGGAGATCTGCGATTCTGTAGGCAATGGGCCAAGTGGCCCGGATGGGGGACCCGGATGAGCACTCAGATCCTGCGTGGATCAGCTGGCAGGGGTATTCGCAGACATCTTCAACCTCTCTTTCCAACAATTTGAAGTCGCTATCTGTTTCAAGAAAACAACTATCATCCCGGTACTTAAGAAAAACCAAGCAGCGTGCCTTAATGACTATTGGCTGGTGGTTCTGACATCCACCATTGTGAGATGCTTCGAAAGGCTAGTCATGGCACGAATCCATTCCAGCCTCCCGGACTACCTGGATCCACTACAGTTTGCATGCCGCAACAACAGATCCACAGCAGATGCCATCTTCCTGGCCCTGCACTCAACCCTGGAACACCTAGAAAAAAAAGACATCTCTGTCAGAATCCTATTTATTGTCTACAGCTCAGCATTCAACACCATTATTCCTACGAAACTCATCTCCAAACTCCATGGCCTGGGCCTCGGCACCTCCCTCTGTGACTGGATCCTGAACTTCCTAACTCACAGACCGCAATCAGTAAGGATAGGCAACAACACCCCCTCCATGATCCTCCTCAACACTGGTGCCCCACAAGGCCGTGTCCTCAGCCCCCTACTATACACCTTATACACCTATGACTGTGTGGCCAAATTCCCCTCCAATTCGATTTTCAAGTTTGCTGACGACAGCACTGTAATGGGTCGGATCTCAAACAATGATGAGACAGAGTACAGGAATGAGATAGAGAATCTGGTGAACTGATGCGGCAACAATAATCTCTCCCTCAATGTCAACAAAACGAAAGAGTTTGTCAACGACTTCAGGAAGCGTAAAGGAGAACATGCCCCTGTCTACATCAATGGGGATGAAGTAGAAAGCGTCGAGAGTTTCAAGTTTTTAGGTGTCCAGATCTCCAATAACCTGTCCTGGTCCCCCCATGCCGACATGATAGTTAAGAAAGCCCACCAACGCCTCTACTTTCTCAGAAGACTTAGGAAATTCGGCTACAACACTCCCCAACTTTTACAGATGCACCATAGAAAGCATTCTTTCTGGTTGTATCACAGCGTGGTATGGCTCCTGCTCTGCCCAAGACCACAAGGAACTACAAAACATTGTGAATGTAGCCCAATCCAAACCAGTCTCCCATCCATTGACTCAGTCTACACTTCCCACTGCCTCGGCAAAGCAGCCAGCATAATTAAGGACCCCACGCACCCTGGACATACTCTCTTCCACCTTCTTCCATCAGGAAAAAGATACAAAAGTCTGAGGTCGCGTATCATTCAAAAGTCCATTCAGACTTTTGAATGGACTTACCTTGCATTAAGTTGACCTTTCTCTACACCCTAGCTATGACTAACACTACATTCTGCACTCTCGTTTCCTTCTCTATAAATGGTATGCTTTGTCTGTATAGCGTGCAAGAAACAATACTTTTCACTGTATGTTAATACATGTGACAATAATAAATCAAATCAAATCAAAGTGCTGGCAAGTGGGATTAGGTGGGCAGGTCAGGGCATTTCATGCGTCGGTGCCGACTCAATGTGCCAAAGGGCCTCTTCTGCACTGTAGTAATCTGTGATCTGAGAGTGGTGCCAATGAATGGGGCTCCCCATCACTGACTTTCTTGCATATTCAATATCATAAACTGTTGAGGCTGGGATTCATTTGAAAATGTCAAAACTAAGATTAACATGAGAATAGGAGCAGGAATAGGCCCTTCACCCTTCGAGCCTGCTCTGCCATTCATTTTTTTTTATTTGTTCATGGGACATGGGCATTGCTGGCTGGCCAACATTTATTGCCATCTCTAGTTGTCCAAGGGAGTGGCTCTGGAGTCACATGTAGGCCAGATTGGGTAAGGACGGCAGATTTCTTGCCCTAAAGAACATTAGTGAGCCAGATGGATTTATCTAACAATCAGCAATGGTTTCATGATCATCAGTAGATTCTTAATTCCAGATTTTTTAAATTGATATCAAGTTTCATTGTCTGCCATGGTGGGATTTGAACCCAGGTCCCCAGAACCTTAGCTGACTTTCTGGCTATATAATCTAGCGATAATACCACTAGGCTATCGCCTCCCCATTATGACCATGGCAGATCATCCATCTTAATAGCCTGATCCTGCCTTACCCCATATCCTTTGATCCCTTTAGCCTCAAGAGCTGTACCTAACTCCTCCTTGAAAACATAGAGGGCAAAGTTTTACAGCCTCACTCAAGCGAGACCAGAAATTCCTGCCTGAGGTCAACGGACATTTCCATTGTCTGCCCCTCGCATACTCCAATTCCATGGTGGGCAGAACGGTAGAATTCTGGCGACAATGTTTTGGCCTCAAGTGCTTTCTGTGGTAGCGAATTCTGCATGCTTACCACTTCCTGGGTGAAGAAATTTCTTCTCATCTCAGTCCTAAACAGTCTACCCCGTATCCTGAAGAGTGTGACCCCTGGTTCTGAATGCCCCCGCCATCAGGAACATCCTTCCTACACCTACCCTGTCTAGTCCTGTTAGAATTTTATAGGTTTCCATGAGATCACCCTCATTAATTCCAGCAAATATAACCCTAACCAACTCAATCTCTCCTCATATGTCAGTACTGCTATCCCAGGAATTAGTCTGGTAAACCTTTGCTGCACTCTCTCTATAGCAAGAACATCCTTCTTCCAAGGAGCCAAAAAACAGCACACAATATTCCAGATGTGGTCTCACCAAGGCCTCGTATAATTGCAGCAAGACATCCTTGCTCCTGTATTTGAATCCTTTTGCTGTGGAGGCCAACATACCATTTACCTTCTTTACCACATGAATGCTTATCTTCAGTGTCTGGTGCATACAGGCACCCAGGTCTCATTGCATGGTCCCGTCTCTTTATTTATAGCCATTCAGGTAATAATCTGTCTTCTTTTTTTTGCAACCAAAGTGAATAGCCTCACATTTATCCACTTTACACTGCATCTCTAATGCATTTGCCCACTTATTCAGCTTATTCAAATCACATTGTAGCATCTCTGCATCCTCCTCACAGCTCACCCACCCCCCTAGCTTTGTGTCATCTACAAATTTGGAGATATTACATTTAGTTCCCACATCTGAATCATTCATATATATTGTGAATAGCTGGGGTCCCAGCACTGATCCCTGTGGTACCCCACTCGTCACTGCCTGTCATTCGAAAATGACCTGTTCCATCCTACTCTTTGTTTCCTGTCTGCCAACCAGTTTTCTATCCATCTTAATACGCTACACACAATCCCATGCACATTAATTTTACAAGCTAATCTATTGTGTGAGACTTTGTCAAAAGCCTTCTGAAAATCCAAATAAATCACATCCACTGGCTCCCCCTCACCAACTCTAGTAGTTACGTCCTCAAAGCATTCCAATAGATTTGTCAAGAATGATTTCCCTTTAGTAAATCCACGCTGACTCTATTTGATTCTGCCATTGTTTTCCAACTGTTCTGCACTAAATCTTTCAGAATGGACTCTAGAATTTTCCCCCCTACCAACGTCAGGCTGACTGGTCTATAAATCCTTATTTTCTCTTCACCTCCCTTTTTAAATAGTAGACTTACATTAGCTAACCTTCAATCTGTAGAAATTGTCCCAGAGTTTATAGAATCATGGAAGATGACCACCAATGCATCCACTATTTTTAGGGCAACTTTCTTAAGTCCAATGGGTTATTGTGATTGTCCAATTTTAGGGTTCGTGGTGGGAGATATAGGAAGGATATCAGAGGTAGGTTCTTTACGCAGAGAGTGGTTGGGGTGTGGAATGGACTGCCTGCAGTGATAGTGGAGTCAGACACTTTAGAAACATTTAAGCGGTTATTGGATAGGCACATGGAGCACACCAGGATGATAGGGAGTGGGATAGCTTGATCTTGGTTTTAGATAAAGCTCGGCACAACATCGTGGGCCGAAGGGCCTGTTCTGTGCTGTACTGTTCTATGTTCTAATGGGATGTAGATTATCAAGCCCTGGAGATTTATTGACTTTTACAGTCAGTTTTTATGTTCCTTGCAAACTTACTCTCGAACTCTATTTTCCCCTTCTTAATCCATTCCTTGGTCCTTCTTTACTGAATTCTAAGCTGCTCCCAATCCTCAACTCTGCTGTTTTTATTGGCCAATTTGTGTGCCTCTTTCTTGGATATAATACTTTCTCTAATTTCCCTTGCAAGCCATGGTTTGGCCACCATTCTCGTTGTACTTTTGCGCCAGACAGGAGTAAACAATTGTTGCAATTCATCCATGTGTTCTTTGAATGTTTGCCATTGCCTATCCACCATCATCCCTTTAAATAATGTTTCCAACCCATCATAGTCAATTTGCACCTCATACCATCGTAGCCTCCTTTATTAAGATTCAGGACCCTAGTCTCAGAATCAATCACTTCACTCTTCGTCTTGATGAAGACTTCTATCATATTATGGTTGCTCATTCTCAAGGGGTCTCACACAACTAGATTGCCAATTATTTATTTCTCATTGCACAAGACCCTGTCTAGGATGGCATGTTTTCTAATTGGTTCCTCAACATCTTGGTCCAGAAAACCATCCCATATATACTCCAGGAATTTCTCCTCTATGGTATTGTTACTAATTTGATTTGCCCAATCTATACGCAGATTAAAGTCACCCATAATTACAGATGTACTTTTATTCTATGCATCTCTAATTTCCTGTTTAATGCCATTCCCAATATCATCACTACACCTTGGGGGTTTATATAACATTTTTTGTCCCTTAGTGTTTCTTAGCTCCACCCATACAAATTCCACAATGTCGGAGCTAATATCTTTCCTCAGCACGGTACTAATTTAACCACTGCTTTTCCTTTTTGTCTGTCCTTCCTAAATACTGAATATCCCCGGATGTTCTGTTCCCATCCCTGGTCACCCTGTAGCCATGTTTCTGTAATCTCGACTGTATGATACCTGTTTACATCTATTTGAGAGATTAATTCATCTACTTTATTGCAAATGCTCTGCGTGTTAAGGCAAAGAGCTTACAGCTTGTCTTTTTAACATCATTTAATACACATTCCCACTATTTTTCACTGTGGCCCTGTTTGATTCTGGCCCTTGATTTTTCTGCCTATCACTTTTCTTATTCCCCTTACTGTCTTTTGTTTTTGACTTTGATTCCCCTCCTCTGACTCCTTGCATATGTTCCCATCCCCCTGCCATTTTAGTTTAAACCCTCCCCAACCACTCTCGCAATACTCCCCTAGGATATCAGTCCAGGTCCTACCCAGATGCAACCTGTCCAGTTTATACTTATCCCATCTCCCCCAGAACAGGTCCTAATGTCCCTTCCCCTTGTACTATCTCTTCAGCCATATATTCATCTGATATATCCTGCAATTTCTACTCTGACTAGCGCATGGCGCTGATAATAATCCTAAAATTACTACCTTTCAGATCCTGCTTTTCAACTTACCTCCTAACTCCCCATATTCTGCTTTTAGGACCTCATCCCCCTTTTTTTATCTTTGTTGTTTGTACCAATGTATGCCACAACCACTGGCTGTTCACCTTCCCTCTTCAGAATGTCATATAGCCGTTCTGAGACATCCTTACTCTGGCACTAGGGAGGTTACATTCCATCCTGGAGTCTTGATTTGATTTGATTTGATTTGATTTATTATTGTCACATGTATTAACATACAGCGAAAAGTATTGTTTCTTGCGCGCTATACAGACAAAGCATACCGTTCATAGAGAAGGAAACAGAGAGTGCAGAATGTAGTGTTACAATCATAGCTCGGCTGTAGAGAAAGATCAATTTAATGCAAGGTAGGTCCATTCAAAAGTCTGATAGCAGCAGGGAAGAAGCTGTTCTTGAGTCGGTTGGTATGTGACCTCAGACTTTTGTATCTTTTTCCCGAAGGAAGAAGGCGGAAGAGAGGATGTCTGGGTGCGTGAGGTCCTTAATTATGCTAGCTGTTTTGCCGAGGCAGCGGGAAGTGTAGGCAGAGTCAATGGATGAGAGGCTGGTTTGCATGATGGATTGGGCTACATTCACGATCTTTTGTAGTTCCTTGCAGTTTTGGGCAGAGCAGGAGCCATTCCAAGCTGTGATACAACCAGAAAGAATGCTTTCTATGGTGCATCTGTAAAAGTTGGTGAGAGTCGTAGCTGACATGTCAAATTTCCTTAGTCTTCTGTAGAGGCGTTGGTGAGCTTTCTTAACTATAGTATCGGCATGGGGGACCAAGACAGGTTGTTGGTGATCTGGACACCTAAAAACTTGAAGCTCTTGACCCTTTCTACTTCGTCCCCGTTGATGTAGACAGAAGCATGTTCTCCTTTACGCTGCCTGAAGTCAATGACAATCTCCTTCATTTTGTTGACATTGAGGGAGAGATTATTATTGCCGCACCAGTTCACCAGATTCTCTATCTCATTCCTGTACTCTGTCGCGTCATTGTTTGAGATCCGACCCACCACAGTGGTGTCGTCAGCAAACTTGAAAATTGAATTAGAAGGGAATTTGGCCACATAGTCATAGATGTATAAGGAGTACAGTAGGGGGCTGAGAACACAGTTTTGTGGGGCACCGGTGGGGATGATCGTGGGATTGTTTGTGGCCACAGAAATGTCAATCTATTTCCATTACAATTGAATCTCCAATTGCATTCCCACAATTTGTACTCTTCCCCTGTGCAGTAGAGCCAACCATGGTGCAACAAATTTGGCAGTTGCTGTTTCCCCCTGAAAGGCCATTCTCCTTAACAGCATCCAAAGCTGTATATCTGTTTTGCAGGGGAATAGCCACAGGAGATTTTTGCACAGCCCTTTTACTCTGCTTGGTGGTCACCCATTCCCTCCCTGCCTGTGGACTCTTAGCTTGCGGTGTGACCACCCCTCTATATGTGCTATCCATGATACTCTCCATCTCATGAATGCTCTACAGTGTCCATACTTGCCTCTCCAGCTCCAAAATCTGGACTTCCAGGAGATGCAGCTGGAGATGGTTTATGCACACGTACTGGCCCCAGGCACTGGAAATGTTCCTGGCTTCCCACATAGAGCAGGAAGAGCATACCACAGCTTTGAGCTCCCCCACCATGACTTATGCTTTCAAATTAAATTAAACCTTTTGGAAGATATTTAATATCAAATAATATCAATTACTCTGGGGCCTTTCTTCCTTGCTCCTCGTTATTACAGAACATATCCCTTACAAATGATGAACCACAAAATAAGACCTTTAAAAATATATGTGAAAGAAGTAGTAAATACTTACCCAACCGTACTCACCCAATCAGCTGCTTCCAATTGCCCTACATCACTTTTGAATCCTGATGCCACCTCAAGAGATCGAAACTTGCACTCCGTTCTCTGTCTCAAACTCCTTTGTCCATCTGGCTCTATTCTCAGTCTAGCTCTTTCTTGCACTCTTTTATCCACATGGCCCGCTGTCTAACCTTTTTACTTTATCACCTTATTTCGGTTCACATTATTCAGCTTTACTTCCCCATTGCTAGTGTTCTTTGCTAAAATTCAAGGAGCTACTCCTTTATAAATGGTTTTTCTAGTTTAAGCCACTGACACACAATCCCTAACAGTAGCTTCACACCAATCAATGAACTTGAACTAATGGTACAGTACAGTACCGCTCCCAGGAGGTTTTTTGTTGTTTAGATTTTTGTTGGGTGAGGGTTATGGCAAATGGAGTGTCGTGGTCTGAATAAATGGTGGAACAAGCTCATGGGCTGAATGGTCTCCTGTTCCAACGTTCTGGAATGCATTAGATTTTAAAGAGCTGGCAGTAACACTGAAATAATTACACATGAATACTTCCTAAATGTTAAATTTGCCACTAAGTTTCTGGTGGCAGAAGTTCCCCGCTTTGAGAGGAAGGTCTGGAAAAGAAAATATGGATCTCCATCCTTTATTTTTTCCGCTTCCAAGTATCTAGCCAATAAGCAGAGGAAAATGGCCATGGTTCCTAAACCATCCAGGATGGACATGGATATCCAAGTTGTGGTTGAGGATGGATTCAGCTGTAACAGGCCCATAATCAAGCAATTTTGTCCTGGCTAACATAGGAAGCAAGGATACTTGGGTGGGGTGTACCAGAGGAACTACTCGTATCATGAATTGCCCTGGAGTCGCCAGGACACGGTTGCTGTTGGAGAAATACCATGTGGACTTCAAAAATATGTAAATTTTGTAGTTTTCTTTGGACACTTTGTTTTCATCATAAAAAACGTTGGAAATGAGGAAACATTGGGTTGACTGACGGTCAAGAATAATCCAATCGGCTAACAAATTGCTTGTTGATTGGCTCTTGGAAGGTAGGAACCATGAAGATGGACATGGTGGGCAACCAATGGCAGAAGTGTGGAGGTGGAGTGTTTGGAGGCAGGGGTTTCATGTGATAAAACCTCCAGGACCATCTTCACTCAGAGGTTAGCAATCCTTGCTGGTGCCTGGGCCCTTCAGGAGAAGAGCAGAGTGAATGTTTGTCAACCAAACCGGTCCACCTAAGCAAAGAGAACTCCCAAACTGTCTCACATCCGTTGTCCAAAACACAAAAGCATAGGCTATGTTCTCAAACAAGTGCAAAGCAATGAGAAGGGTGTGGCTAATAAGTCACTATATCAAAGAGCAACTCAAACTGAAACATAAGAGAGTTTCACATCAAACAAAATTATACAAATAGCTGGGCACTCATAGAATCATAGAAACCCTACAGTGCAGAAACAGGCCATTCGGCCCATCAAGTCTGCACCAACCACAATCCCACCCAGGCCCTACTCCCATATCCCTACACATTTACCCGCTAATCCCTCTAACCTACTCAGGACACTAAGGGGCAATTTTAGCATGGCCAATCAACCTAACCCGCACATCTTTGGACTGTGAGAGGAAACCGGAGCGCCTGGAGGAAACCCACACAGACACGAGGAGAATGTGCAAACTCCACACAGACAGTGACCCAAGCCGGGAATTGAACCCAGGTCCCTGGAGCTGTGAAGCAGCAGTGCTAACCACTGTGCTACCGTGCCATGCTGAATTGCTAATGTGTGAAAATTAACCAGCTTCTACAGGAACATAAGTGTACATATTCTCAACCACATTCGCTTCCAGCAGAGATAGACAGCCTATAAAACGACACCATTGTGTGTGAAATAACAATTTCTTTTTATATAGCACTTTTTACATTGTGACACATTTCAAGACACTTCACACAGCAGCATTATCAAACAGAATTTCATACCGAGACGCGAAACAATGTAAGGTTGGGTGATCAAAAGCACAATCAAAAAAATAGGTTTTGACGTGCATCTCACGGGTGGAGAGGTTTAGGGAGGGAATGCAAGAGCTAATGGCTCAGGCAGCTGAAGGCATGTCCACCAATGGTGGAGTGATGTAAATTGAGAATGTGCAAGAATTGGAAGAATGCGGAGATTATGGTGGGTTGAAGGGGCTAGAGGTGTCACAGCAATAGGGAGTGGTAAAGCCATGGTGGGATTTGAAAAGACCAATCAGTGCAGTTCCCTGGCAAGGCTCTCAGCACAGTCTGCGAGCTGATCAACTACATGGGGATTCATTACCTCTGTTCACTGATTTGGATTGCACTGAGATTCCTGTTTGTGCTATTTTTAAAACAGTCATTAACCTGCTTGTTCACTCTACCACTCTCAAAATATTTGGCCATTTCTCGCCCAGTTTACGCCCTAGCTTGACAACTGGATTTTTGACTTTACTGTTCCAAGTTACCAACCTGTGCCTTTTTCCACTGACTTCAATTTAAAAAACAATTGGGTGGTTTAAATCTGGATTGGCAATTCACTATCGCCTGTTTTTTGGCCACGGTTAAATTTCACTGTTCCAATTTCGTAGGGCGGCACAGTGGCACAGTGGTTAGCACTGCTGCCTCACAACGCCTGGGACCCAGATTCAATTCCGGCCTCGGGTCACTGTCTGTGTGGAGCTTGCGCATTCTCCCCGTGGCTATGTGGGTTTCCTCCGGGTGCCCTGTTTTCCTCCCACTCTCCAAAGATATGCAGATTAGGTGGATTGGCAATGCTAAATTGCCTCTTAGTGTCAAGGGGATTAGTCGGTTACGGGAATAGGGCCTGGGTGGGATTGTGGTTGGTGTGGACTCAATGGGCCGAATGGCTTCCTTCTGCATTGCAGGGATTCTATGTTTCTCTGAACGTCTTTCTTGCCAAGACTAATTAACCATTCGGAACTCACTCATTCACATCGCCCCACCGTATCCCTGGCGGTAAGCCTGTCCACGAATTTGAGGTTGAGACGTATTGAAATTCATGTAGCAGAGAGCAGAGAGTCAGTACTGGCTCACTGAGTCTGGAGGTGACTGGCTGTAGAAGAATTTTGTAATAAGCATTCCAATACAATATAATCCAGAGCAGTCAGACTATTAAACAGCAATTAAATTAATAGTGTTTTACCAAAGTGTGGTCTGGGTAGGGTGAAACTCCTTCCATCAGACAAAAGCCTGTGTTTAGCGGAGGTGTGCACATTGCACATAGGCCTGTTGTGTAAGGCATTGCTGAAAGCTTTGTCTTTAAATACTTCCCTTTGGTAGAGTCACCTGGCTTTGTTACCTCCAAACATGAATATTCGAATATCAGAACAAAATACTGCTGCGATTCTGAACTAAAAACAGAAAATGCTGGAAATATTCAGCATCTGTGGAGAGAGAATCATAGAAATCCTACAGTGCAGAAGGAGGCCATTCAGCCCATCGAGTCTGCACCGACCACAATCCCACCCAGGCCCTACCCCCACATATTTACCCGCTAATCCCTCCAACCTACGCATCTCAGGACTCTAAGGGGCAATTTTTAACCTGGCCAATCAACCTAACCCGCACATCTTTGGACTGTGGGAGGAAACCGGAGCACCCGGAGGAAACCCACGCAGACACGAGGAGAATGTGCAAACTCCACACAGACAGTGACCCGAGCCGGGAATCGAACCCAGGACCCTGGAGCTGTGAAGCAGCAGTGCTAACCACTGTGCTACCGTGCCACCCTACTGTGCTACCGTGCCGCCCTCAGAGTTCATACTTCAGATTGCTAATCTTTCACCATCTTCTCGCTGGCCTCCTGCGTTCCACTCTCTGAGCTCATCCAAACTCTGCTGTATCCTGACTCATACCAAGTCCCATTCACCCAGCATCCCTGTGGTCGCTGATCGACATTGGGTCTCCAGTCTGGCAATGCCTTGAACTTAAAATCTTCATTCTTTCAAAATGTTTCACCCCTCCCTATCTCTTAACCTCCACCTGCCCCTACAACCCTCCCTATCTTTGTAACCTCCACCTGCCCCCACAACCCCCTCTATCTCTGTAACCTCCACCTGCCCCTACAACCCTTTCTATCTCTGTAACCTCCACTTGCCCCTACAACCCTCCCTATCGCTGTAACCTCCACCTGCCCCTACAACCCTCCCTATCTTTGTAACCTCCACCTGCCCCTACAACCCTCCCTATCTTTGTAACCTCCACCTGCCCCTACAACCCTCCCTATCTCTGTAACCTCCACCTGCCCCTACAGCCCTCCCTATCTCTGTAACCTCCACCTGCCCCTACAACCCTCCCTATCTCTGTAACCTCCACCTGGCACTACAACTCTCCCTATCTCTATAAGCTCCACCTGGCTTATAGGCCAATTAGCCTAACCTCAGTTGTTGGCAAAATTCTAGAATCCATCGTTAAGGATGAGATTTCTAAATTCTTGGAAGTGCAGGGTCGGATTAAGACAAGTCAGCATGGATTTAGTAAGGGGAGGTCGTGCCTGACAAACCTGTTAGAGTTCTTTGAAGAGATAACAAATAGGTTAGACCAAGGAGAGCCAATGGATGTTATCTATCTTGACTTCCAAAAGGCCTTTGACAAGGTGCCTCACGGGAGACTGCTGAGTAAAATAAGGGCCCATGGTATTCGAGGCAAGGTACTAACATGGATTGACGATTGGCTGTCAGACAGAAGGCAGAGAGTTGGGATAAAAGGTTCTTTCTCAGAATGGCAACCGGTGACAAGTGGTGTCCCGCAGGGTTCAGTGTTGGGGCCACAGCTGTTCTCTTTATATATTAACGATCTAGATGACGGGACTGGGAGCATTCTGGCCAAGTTTGCCGATGATACAAAGATAGGTGGAGGGGCAGATAGTATTGAGGAGGTGGGGAGGCTGCAGAAAGATTTAGACAGTTTAGGAGAGTGGTCCAAGAAGTGGCTGATGAAATTCAACGTGGGCAAGTGCGAGGTCGTACACTTTGGAAAAAAGAATAGAGGCATGGACTATTTTCTAAACGGTGACAAAATTCATAATGCTAAAGTGCAAAGGGACTTGGGAGTCCTAGTCCAGGATTCTCTAAAGGTAAACTTGCAGGTTGAGTCCGTAATTAAGAAAGCAAATGTAATGTTGTCATTTATCTCAAGAGGCTTGGAATACAAAAGCAGGGATGTACTTCTGAGGCTTTATAAAGCACTGGTTAGGCCCCATTTGGAGTACTGTGAGCAATTTTGGGCCCCACACCTCAGGAAGGACATACTGGCACTGGAGCGGGTCCAGCGGAGATTCACACGGATGATCCCAGGAATGGTAGGCCTGATATACGATGAACGTCTGAGGATCGTGGGATTATATTCATTGGAGTTTAGGAGGTTGAGGGGAGATCTGATAGAAACTTACAAGATAATGAACGGCTTAGATAGGATGGACGTAGGGAAGTTGTTTCCATTAACAGGGGAGACTAGGACGCGGGGGCACAGCCTTAGAATAAAAGGGAGTCACTTTAGAACAGAGATGAGGAGAAATTTCTTCAGCCAGAGAGTGGTGGGTCTGTGGAATTCATTGCCACAGAGAGCTGTGGAGGCCGAGACGTTGAGCGTCTTCAAGACAGAAATTGATAAATTCTTGATTTCTCGAGGAATTAAGGGCTATGGGGAGAGAGCGGGTAAATGGAGTTGAAATCAACCATGATTGAATGGTGGAGTGGACTCGATGGGCCGAATGGCCTTACTTCCGCTCCTATGTCTTATGGTCTTATGGCCCTAGAGTCCTCCCTGTCTCTGTAATCTCCTCTTGCCCCTACAACCCTCCCTTTCTCTGAAACCTCCTCCTGCCCCCACAACCTTCCCTACCTCTGAAACCTCTTGCCCCTACTACCCTCCCTATCTCTGTAACCTCTTCTTGCCCCTATACCCCTCTCCATCTTTGTAACTTCCTCCTGCCCCTACTACCCTCCCTATCTCTGAAACCTCCTCCTGTCCCTCCAACCCTCCCCATCTCTGAAACCTCCTCCTGTCCCTACAACACTCGCTATTTTTTGAAACCTCCTCCTGTCCCTACAACCCTCCCTATCACTGTAAACTCGACCTGCCCCAACAACCCTCACTATCTCTGAAACCTCCTCCTGTCCCTACAGCCCTCCCTATCTCTGAAACCTCCTCCTGTCCCTACAGCCCTCCCTATCTCTGTAACCTCCTCCTGTCCCTGTGTTTCTCCAATCCTGACCTCTTGCCATATCTGTGATTTTAATGGGTCCACCATTGGCAGCTTGACCTTTGGCTGCCAAGACCCTATGCTCTACAATTTCCTTCTTAAATCCTCTTTTAAGACGCTCCTTAAAACCAACCTCTTTGACCAAGCCACTTTCCTAATACTTCCTTGTGTGGCCTAGTGTCAAATTTTGATTTACCAGGATGTTGCCTGGTATGGTGGGAAAATCGTATGAGGAAAGGCTGAGGGGCTTGAGGTTGTTTTCGTTAGAGAGAAGAAGGTTAAGAGGTGACTTAATAGAGGTATACAAGATGATCAGAGGATTAGATAGGGTGGATAGTGAGAGCCTTTTTCCTCGGATGGTGATGGCTAACACGAGGGGATATAGCTTTAAATTGAGGGGTGATAGATATAGGACAGATGTTAGAGGTAGGTTCTTTACTCAGAGAGTAGTAAGGGCGTGGAATGCTCTGCCTGCAGCAGTAGTGGACTCGTCAACATTAAGAGCATTCACATGGTTATTGGATAAACATATGGATGACATTGGAATAGTGTAGGTTAGATGGGCTTTAGATTGGTTTCACTGGTCGGCGCAACATTGAGGGCCGAGGGGCCTGTACTGCACTGTAATGTTCTATGTTTGTTAAGTTCTTGTGAAAAGCTTGGGATTGTTAAAATCTATTCTAAAGGTGCTATATCAATGCAAGTCATTAATGTTTATTGTCTCTTAGATTCTTCCACCAGCTTCCACGTTTTTCCACTGGGAACTCTGCTGGAGGAGTCAGATTAAGAATTTTTGAGACTTGCACACACTCCCCATGTATTCATTTGCACCCCCCACCCCCTCACTATTACTGGTCACAGGCCTTCATGTGTTAATCTGCCTCTGGTTAATGCCATAAACCCGAATGTGTTGATGTGCTTCTGGTTACTAGAGATGTTATTTGATGCTGAAGTGAAGGCTCACTGTTGCTCATTAAATGATCTGCTGCAGATGTGTTAACTCATTGAACTTTCTGGGCTGATGTTTAGGAATCATTTACACTAAATCCTTCCTGGAATGGAATTCCCTGTGGTTTAATTCCACCAATGAGAATATCCCCACCCTCTCATGCCCAGAATGGTCAGCACAGTTCCAGCTGCTTTACAGGAATCCCGGAGCTTGGTGTATGCACTCCCACTGCACATCTGTTCTAATTCAAGGCATTGCACCATCCGCCTTCTTACAATATTATAATTACTCCCCAAAACCTCATCCAAGGGTTGAGCCTACATGTGTTAGCCTACGCGGTGAGTGCCAGTCGGCCATTGAACCGAGATGGGTGGTGTGATTGAGGGTGGGGAGAATGCAGATGAGCCAGATTTTAACCTCATTTGAAATTCAGATGCACATGGAGCGGGAAAGGAAAGATGATTCGGATTTCTGTAGTGCCTTTCACAACCGTGGGGCATCCCAAAGCTCCTTACAGTCAATGAAGTGGTTTTTTGAAGTATACCCACTTTTCTACCATAGGAAACATGGCAGCAATGGCTGCAAAGCAAAGGTCCACAAAGAGTAATGAGATAAAGATCAAATAAACTGTCAATTGGCCAGGATGCTCCTCCCACCCATCCCTGCTATTCTTTGAAATACTGCGATGGGATTATTTTCTTTCCACGTGAGAGGCAGTTGGAGTTACCCACAAAACGGCACCTCTGACAGTGCAGCACTTCCTCAGCTGGAAGCGTCAGGCAGGGCTTTGTGCTCACTGAAGGGGGACTTGAACCCACAACTTTCTGTCTCAGTAGCGAGAAAAATGGAGCCACCACTGAGCCAAGGCTGTCACCTTGTACTGAGGCAGGGGACAATGATCATAGGTGTGAATCCTTGGTCATACTTTTTCCATTGTGTGAATCAATATGTTGCGACCCAAATGCTGCATTTACAAATTGCACCTTTGGGTGAGATCAGCTAATAGAGCAGATTGTAGATGTTAGCCATAGCTCAGCAAGTTGCACTCTTATCCCTCAGTCAGAAGGTTATGGGTTTGAGGCCCACTTCAGGGGATTTAGCACATAGTCAAAGTTAACACTTGATTACAGTGCTACGGAGCGCTGGACTATTTCGAGGCCATAATTTGGAGGACCCATCTGGTTTCTTGAATAGATTTCATGGTTCTTATCTTGAAGGAGAGCATTAAAGTGTTTATTGATGTCCTGGGGGCCATATCTATCCCTCAACCAACTTCAGTAAAACAAACGATCAGGTTATTTGCTTCATTGCTGTTTCTGGGAGCTTGTTACCTGTTGTATTTCCAACATTACAACAGTCACCAGCCTATAACAGAAGAAGTGTTTCACTACACCTTCGAAATGCATCAGGACACTGTGAAAGAATAATATCTCTGTTTGGGGTAGAACCTGGGATTGGGGCTGTACGGTGGCACAGTGGTTAGCACTGCTGCCTCACAGCGCCAGGGACCCAAGTTTAATTCCAGCCTCAGGTGACTGTCTATGTGGTGTTTGTTTGTTCTCCGGGTGCTCTGGTTTCTTCCCACACTCCAAAGATATGCAGATTAGATTGATTGGCCATGCTAAATTACCCCTTAGTGTCAGGGGGACTAGCACAGTAAATACATGGGGTTAAGGGAATAGGGCCTGGGTGGGATTGTTGCTGATGCAGGTTCAATGGGCCAAATAGCCTCGTCCTGCACTGTAGGATTCTAAGATTTTTCTGGTTGGTGGAACTAAACACATTATATGTACGTCAATTCAATAATTAGCTCTAAGGTTGCTGTTAGTCCCAGTGCTAGTGTTACACGGACATTGCAAAGAACGGAAGCATTATGCAGCAATAGGTTATGGGGGGTCAGAAAATATGGCAAGAAAATATTGGCAATCTTTCTTTTTTTGTTATTTATTTATGTGGTGACAGCACACCATCTGTGTGGCCGGCTGCTGAAGTATGTTGTATTTGGGGCCATGACATAGTCTATTTGCCAGGAACTGAAGGGAGGGGGCCTGGGGTGGGCTGGTGAACCTTTGGATCTACTTAGTCGGGTGATTTTGAAAGTAAGAGCATTTCCCTCAGCTCAGAACTGTAATAAGTAAGGAAATATGAGAAGTGTTATTTCAGGCCCCAGGACCACACGTATTGTGTTGGGAAGTTGGGAGTGGAGCTGAAAGGAATTACACTGGTTTTTAACTCTTAGATTACCAATCTCCAGTAGAACGGGGTGTCAGCACTATCAGAGTTTAAAGATGAAAAATATGACTTGCATTCCTATAACATCTTTCACAAATAAGGGATGCTCCAGAGTGCTTTACAGCCAACGGCATGTAGTCATTATTGTTCTAAATGTGGCTGCCAATTTCACAATTGGAACTTCTATGTAAAGGTAAAGTTGCCATAGACGCAGGTGACCATAGGCTGCTTTGAGGGGGAGAAATGACTGGTGGTAATTTAACCCAAGGATCACTGCACCTCAGATGAGGGGCAAGTTGAGAAGGCAGGGCCCTCATGAATAACCCACGTGCCCCTGAGAGCAAACAGGCCATTGGTTTAATATGTGATCCAAAAGACAGCACAAAAGGGTGGCACGGTGGCACAGTGGTTAGCACTGCTGCCTCACAGCTTCAGGGACCTGGGTTTGATTCCCGGTTTGGGTCACTATCTGTGCGGAGTCTGCACGTTCTCCTCGTGTCTGCGTGGGTTTCCTCCGGGTGCTCCGGTTTCCTCCAGTCTAAAAATGTGCAGGTTAGGTGGATTGGCCATGCTAAAATTGCCCTTTAGTCTCCTGGGATGTGTAGGTTAGAGGGATTAGTGGGGTAAATATGTGGGGTTGTGGGGATAGGGCCTAGGTGGGATAGTTTCGGTGTGGACTCGATGGGCCAAATGGCCTCTTTCTGCACTGTAGGGATTCTATGTTTCTGACAACACAGTGCTCCCTCAGTACAGCACAGGGAATGTGAACCTGGGCATATTCCAAGGTCCAGGACTCCATACTGAGGGACTCACTAAAGCTTGTGGCAGCCACTGCAGAGACGCAATGGGGAAAGGTCACTATTTAAGGCCCTCCAACCATAGTACACCGAGGGACTGGAAACTGTGTAGAACCCCTCGGGCTCTATGTCAGACATGGAATGAATACTGTAAATATCAAGAGTATTGAAGTTGATTGAGGCACCTCAGGCTGGAATGTACAGAGATAAGTCAAATTTCATTACACAGCCTAAAATATTCAATTCAAAGAGTTTTGTAATGTACCTTCTTAAATTTTATGGATAAAGTATATTTTTGGAAAACATCCCACAGGTATGGTAACAGAATCTGATCGAGTAAATGCCTTCATACTGAGTACATATCTCAAATCCATTGTGCCAGAAGGTACATACTCAAGCAGGCCAAGAAGGAAATCTGGGGATTGGAGCCATGAAATATTTATTGGGTATTGGAAAGGGTTGGAATCCCTTGACTAGATTCCAGTCTGCAACCCACTCCCACATATCTGCTATTCTATCCTAGGGAGGTGATGGCCTAGGGTATTATCACTAGACTATTAATCCAGAAACTCAGCTAATGTTCTGGGGACCTGGGTTCGAATCCCGCCACGGCAGATGGTGGAATTTGAATTCAATAAAAAATATCTGGAATTAAGAATCTACTGATGACCATGAAATGATTGGCGGAAAACCCCATCTGATTCACCGATGTTGTTTAGGGAAGGAAATCTGCCATCCTTGCCTGGTCTGGCCTACACGTGATTCCAGAGCCACAGCAATGTGGTTGGCTCTCAACTGCCCTTGGGCAACTAGAGATGGGCAATAAATGCTGGCCAGCCAGTGATGTCCATATCTATGAATGAATTAAAAGAAAAATCAACCCCACTTGACCCTCTGGCACAAATGACCCCCCACCTCCAACTCCTAAACCCCTGGATTAGATTTTAACCTACAAATCATTCTCTTGTACCTGTTTCTTTTGAAGTTAGGCTTTTTAAAAGTTTTTTTTCCTTGAAAGGAAATAACTGGTGACATTAGAACAGGATACAACAGAAAGATCAATCTGGAATCCAGATTGAAGCTTTAAACTAAACCTTGAGAGTTGGACAATGGGGGAAACAACATAGTCAAAGGTAAATGATTCCAGGAAGTTCTCCTTCACACAAATTGTGCCAACACTTGGAATGCCTGCCTCGTGGGGTTAAAAGGTACTGAATTTGTTTAAAAATTAGCATGATGTTGCACGGGGTGGGAGGGAGGGGGGAGTGTTTTGAACAGACTTGTATTCAGACACCTTTCAGCCCAGAGGGCATAAGTTGCTAATATCCTGCACTGTCTAACCAGCTCCAAGCTGGCATCTGGGATCTTCCAGGTGGTCTCCCTTGCAGGTCTGGCCCCTCTGATTCTCCCTCCCCCCCCCCACCCCCCCCATACTGGAAGATGTTGCTGCAGTCATTGCTGTGAAGTCCTGGCAGAGTTAAACACATATGGTAACTTATTAAAGAACAATGCACAATCTCAGTTCTTTGAACTGTATTTTGATGATGGAACGATCAATCAAGAGTGCAAAAAATATGTATGAATGCGACACAGCATTAAAAGTGTCCTTCAACAGATTCCAGCTAAATTCACAATACGTCTGACAAGACAAAGAAAAATCATCAAGGGAAAGTCAAACGTCAACAGGTTTAACTTGTTGCATTGTCTGACATACTGATTCCCTGCAATGATGTTTTTAAAAATTTAATTTTTACTCCATTCTTAAAGTGATAAAGCCAATGCTCAGAGCGGAAAGGGCAAGCCCTTAAGCCATCGCTTTGCTTGCTCCAAAAAGCAAATTCAAATTGAATCCAATTCATGGTTCCCCACAAGAGAGATAAACAAGATCTAAGCTGACAAGAAAAGGCATTGCACCCCATCCTGGGCTTGATCCAAGCCAAAG
Organism: Mustelus asterias; assembly: GCF_964213995.1. NCBI lineage: Eukaryota > Metazoa > Chordata > Chondrichthyes > Carcharhiniformes > Triakidae > Mustelus > Mustelus asterias. Next base: position 60,921,000 of record NC_135821.1, on the reverse strand, counting down.
GTCTCACCCAGTGGCTCCGGCGTGTACTGACAGCGCCCTGAGCAGTGCAGGGAGAGCTGTTTTCAAGCCCTGATCCATACTGAGAGAACCGATCTCAGCTGAGCTACAGTTAAACTACAGTTGGGAGTTGAGGCACCTGCGTGGGGGAGGGAAGAGGAGGAAATCAACCGGGGATCCTGATTATGATCCAGTGTAATCAGTGTAATCACATCATGATCACATCATGATCCAGTGACCAGGCTTGACTGTGATTCACCTTGCAGCTGAATAGCACGCACGGCAGACCCAATAAGCCTAACAATAATCAGGAGAGGAGGATGAGGGGAGAGGGAGGCTGTTCATAAACAAAAGTGTTACAAATGTTAAACCGTATTTGCTTTTAAAAGTTGATGCTGGGGAGCAGAGATGCAGGGAGAGAAACAAAAGGAAAAGCACACTCAAAGACAGTGAAAGAAGTCCCAGATTCCCCCTTCCTTGACGTGTTCCTGCGCGGCACAATGTTGCTTTAAATTGTATCCAACTCCAAGTCATGTGATTGAGGCGAAGAGTTTGATACAAAGTGACCCTGGAGCTGAAATTGACTCGACTGAAACTCGCTGCTGTAACTCATTCACTCTCCAGCTCCACCGCCCTGGGCAACGATCACCGTGCTTTCCTTTTATTTTATCCCTCAAAGCGTTAGGATTTCTCCAGTTAGGATGCCGGAACAGATCAGCATCTCCGAGTTTGTGAGTGAGACGCTGGAGGACATCAACTCGCCGATCACTTCCAACTTTACCTCGAAAATGATTAACTGCCGGAACACGGTGACTGCCCTGGAGGAGGTGAGTGTGTGTTTTGTCAGATTGAGAGAGAGAGAAAGCTACAAGGCTTACAAGTCTCTTATATGCAACAGGACATTACTTAGCTTCACAGCATTCCCAATCCCTGCCAACGTTCACGATCCTCTGTGTTCCCACAACATGAGAGTTTTTTTAGTTCAGTTGGGAAACATTTTTAGTTATGTTCCCCCCCCCCAGAATCTGTCAGGGGGAAATCAGGAGCAAAGGTCTCTAAGTAATGTGTAAAATACAGAAGTGTTTCTTGAGCAGGTGCCCCGTCTTGGGAAACTTTTCAATGTTGTATATTCGGGAATAATGGCAGAGTGGGAGAAGGCGGAGTCGTGCCTGGGTTCTACTTCAGCGGAATGACTGTAGCCTTCCCCCCTTTCAGAGCCTCCAGCAAATTGATGAGGGTGATCTCACCTTGTTTATAAACAGGAGCCAGAAGTGAAGTCATCTCGTTTGATGTTATCTTGTTTTGTTTTTGCTTCTGTGATCTTTTTATTTTATTCCGCGGCACTCTCACCTAAAGTTTTTATTTATTAGTCGCAAGTAGTCTTGCATTCACACTGCAATGAAGTTGCCGTGAAAATCCCCTAGTCGCCACACTCCGGTGCCTGTTCGAGTACACTTAGGGAGAATTTAGCATGGCCAATTCACCTCACTTGCACATCTCTGGACTGTGGGAGGAAACCGGAGCACCCAGAGAGAACTCACGGGGACAATGTGCAGACTCCACACAGATAGTAACCCAAGCCAGGAATCGAACCTGGGTCCCTGGTGCTGTGAGGCAGCAGTGCTAACTACTGTGCCACGGTTGCTTCCCAGCCCGCCCGCCACGATAATGACTGAGCCTGTACAGAGCCGGGCTAGCTGACCCTGGGGTGCATTACATGCTAGTGCCCTGCTCCCCCCCCCCCTGCCTGCCCATCCACACATGCCTGAGTCACTTGATAGGAGCAGTAAAGCTGTGTGGTTTCTTTCTCTCGCTCCCCTCGGAACAAGAGGAGTGTATTCAGCCCCTCAAGCCTGTATCTGTCATCCAAAGTAGATAGCTAGATCAGCTAGTCAACATCTTTTCCCAAAGGTAGGGGAGACTAAAACTAGAGGGCATAGGTTTAAGGTGAGAGGGGAGAGATACGAAAGGGTCCAGAGGGGCAACTTTTTTCACACAGGGTGGTGAGTGTCTGGAACACGTTGCCAGAGGTAGTCGTAGAGGCGGGTACAATTTTGTCTTTTTAAAAAGCATTTAGACAGTTACATGGGTAAGATGGGTATAGAGGGATATGGACCAAACGTGGGCAATTGGGACTAGCTTAGTGCTTAAAAAAAGGGTGGCATGGACAAGTTGGGCCGAAGGGCCTGTTTCCATGCTGTAAATCTCTATGACTCTAGATCATGGCTGATCCGTATCTTATATTCCATCCACCCGCATTGGTTCCATAGCCTTTAATTTTCACAATAACTTCATTGCAATGTTACTGTAAGCCTACTTGTGACACTGATCAACTAAAAATTACTTTGCCTAACAAATCTCAGTTTTGAAATTTTCAATTGAACAACCCCCCCCCCCCCCCCCACCCTTTCCCAGACTCGACGGCATTTTAGGGGAGTGAGTCCAAAATTTCCACGAGCCTTTATATGAAGAAATGCTTCCAGACATCACTTCCCCCAAGCTCAATTTTAAGGTCATGAACTTTTATCTGGACTTTCCCACCAGAGGAAATAGTTTCCCACTATATCCCCCTAATCTTAGTGGCGAATTGTCATTTTTTAAAATGGTATTGAAACCAGTTTTATTCCTTGACCTGGTTTAGACCGGGAATGGAACCTGGACTGTGTTAGTTCAGTTTCATGTCCGGGCAGTTGTCATTCCCCAATTTAGCCTTCATGAGCTATTGGTGAAACTTGCAGAATTCTGGATATGGTCGGTGAATGGGATGCTAGCTCACTACCATAGCCAGAGGTCACAGTTTTGAATCCCATCACTGGCAAGCTGCAAAAAGGGATTCAATAAAACCTGGCACTGTAGCTTGTGGCTGATACCAGCGAATGTTGCAAGGACTTAACTGGCTGGTCCTTCAGAGCATGCTGTAGAGATGCCGGCGTTGGACTGGGGTGGGCACAGTAAGAAGTCTCACAACACCAGGTTAAAGTCCAACAGGTTTATTTGGTATCGCAAGCTTTTGGGGCGCTGCTCCTTCATCAGGTGAGATTGACGTTGTGAGACTTCTTACTGTGTCCTTTTGGGGGGGTGGGGGGTGCATTAATCGATTACAACAAGGGGGCACGACCTTAAAATTAGAACTTGGCCATTCAGAGGTGATGCCATGAGGTCAGTCCTCTGTGGCTCTAGTTTTCCTCTTCATTCCTGTGACAGGCTGCCATCAGTCTATTCAGAGGCAGCATTGCCAGCTGATCCCCTCCAGGCTCTGTGATAATAGTCAATCCTTTTGGACTGAAACCAGCAAGGTCCCAACTTTCATTCCCAGTTAGCTGAGCTCAGGCAGTTCTGTTGGGAAAGGGATGGTGAAACCGTGGATTCTGTTCTTACACAACAGAATCCAGCCTTGCCCCAGAGTGCATGCATAGGGGATGATTGAATAGTGTTGTAACCAGCAAATACTCGGTTGCTTAGATTGGCGTGTGAAAATTAGGGTCGTGGATGAGATAGCGGAGAACTGTTGGTGTCAGCCAATCTTTATTCCAGCACAAGAACAGAGTTCAAGAACTAAGTGTAAAGCTACAAACACAAATGCAGCTGAAAAAATATTGAGGATCTTATGATAAAGGCAAAATATGCGGATGTTGGAATCTGAAACAAAAACAGAAAATGCTGGAGAAACTCAGCAGGCCTGACAGCATCCTGACTTGAAACGTTGGCTCTATTCTCTCTCCACAGATGCTGTCAGACCTGCTGAGATTTTCCAGCATTTTCTGTTTTTGTTATTGAGGATCTTATGCCTGTGCACGATTTCTATTGACTTCTTCCATTGTGGACTCCTCTTTAGATTTATAGTGGAAACTTCATATAAACTTGTCCAGATGTATTTGCCACCGCCCCCCGCTTCTTTGTGGAGGTGCTGCAGTGCTGTCACTGGTGGGAGAGTGTAATTGCAGCATGACATGTTTACATTACAAATCTGATTGTAGGATTTTAAAATTGAAATTTTAAACTAGGGACCAAATATATGGCTTTAAAGTGACGATTGTATTAAATTTGGTTCAATTATTACTAGCCTTGAGTGTCTTTGTGGAGTTTGCACAATCTCCCTGTGTCTGCGTGGGTTTCCTCTGGGTGCTCAGGTTTCCTCCCATAGTCCAAAAATGTGCAGGTTCGGTTGATTGGCCATGCAATATTACCCCTTTTAGGGTGGGATTTTCTCACCCTGCTCACCCCAAAAACTGGACAATCCCCACCCGAGGTTAGTGGACCTTTGCATGGTCTGCCCCTCCACCTGCTATGATTCCTGTGGTGGGCGGGCTGGGAAAATTCCCCCCTTTAGTGTCTCAATATGTCTAGGTTAGGGGGATTAGTGGGGTAAACACGTGGTGTTATGGGGATAGGCCCTGGGCAACATAAAAAGGTGGTTTGGTACAGACTCGATGGGCTGAATGGCCTCCTTCTGCACTGTAGGGATTCTGTGATTACAGTCCTCTGCCCCCACATCACCTGAAGATCAAACTTGCTGTTGACTCCCTGCATTGCAAGTTTGACTGTCACATAAGGAGAGTAACTGCAGGGCTACAGTGTAACTTTAGTGTGAGTTTGATATTTCAGATGTAATTGAGGTTCACTCCTAGGTCCTGACACCTGATGCTCCTGCTGGAGTTTGCCCTTGTATATCAGTGGATTTGATTTGATTTATTATGGTCACGTGTGTTAGCATACGGTGAAAAGTATTACTTCTTGTGTGCTAAACAAAGCATGCCGTTTATAGAGAAGGAAACGAGAGAGTGCAGAATGTAGTGTTACAGTCATAGCTAGGGTGTAGAGAAAGATCAACTTAATGCAAGGTAGGTGCATTCAAAAGTCTGACAGCAGCAGGGAAGAAGCTGTTTTTGAGTTGGTTGGTACGTGACCTCAGACTTTTGCATCTTTTTCCCGACGGAAGAAGGTGGAAGAGAGAATGTCCGGGATGCGTGGGGTCCTTAATTATGCTGGCTGCTTTGCCGAGACAGCGGGAAGTGTAGACTGAGTCAATGGATGGAGGCTGGTTTGCATGATGTATTGGGCTACATTCACGACCTTTTGTAGTTCCTTGCGGTCTTGGGCAGAGTAGGAGCCATACCAAACTGTGATACAACCAGAAAGAATGCTTTCTATGGTGCATCTGTAAAAGTTGGTGAGAGTTGTAGCTGACATTCTAAGTTTCCTTAGTCTTCTGAGAAAGTAGAGACGTTGGTGAGCTTTCTTAACTATAGTGTCGGCATCGGGGGACCAGGACAGGTTGTTAGTGATCTGGACACCTAAAAACTTGAAGCTCTCGACCTTTTCTACTTCAACTCCATTCATGTATACAGGGGCATGTTCTCCTTTATGCTTCCTGAAGTCGATGACAATCTCCTTCGTTTTGTTGACATTGAGGAAGAGATTATTGTTGCCACGTCAGTTCACCAGATTCTCTATCTTATTCCTGTACTCTGTCTCGTGGTGGTACATACTCTATAAATATGGCAGTGTTGCAAAGTGATTTTGCTTTGTGCTTGGGTGTAGTCACTGTTACAATGTAGAAAACGCAGCAGCCAATTTCCACACAGAAAACCCCTACAGGCAGCAGTATGATAGTGACCAGATCATTGGCTTTGGTGATTTTCAGAGAGATAAATATAGGCCAGGACACCACCGAGAAATCCCCTTGCACTTCTTTGAAATAGTTGTGTTGCGTCCACCTGAGAGATCCAACGGGACCTTGGCTTAACTTCTCATCTGACGGACCAGAGTGCTGAGACCACAGCACTTTCTGACTAATGCACTGGGTGTGTCAGACCTAGATTTTTGTAGTCATGTCTGTCGGTACTGAAATTGTTGTGTAAATTTGAGAGATGGAGATTGACCTGTTTGCAGAGTGAAGCTTCCTGTGTGAAATGAAAACACTTTGCCAGCGCACTGAGGATTGTATTACGAATACAGCCTACAGAAAGGAAAATGTTTGCTAAGTACAATGGAGTGCTACATGATAGGAGCAGGATGACCTGTCTCCATGGGGTGTTCCCTTCCTTTGTGAGGAATGTTCCTCCGACAGTCCAAAGATATGTAGTTTAGGTGGATTGGCCATGCTAAGTTGCCTCTTAATGTCCAAAGATATGTGGGTTAGATGGATTGGCCATGGTAAATGAGCAGGGTTAATGGGATAAGGCGGGGGGATGTACCTGGGTAAGATGCTGAGTTGGTGCAGCCTCGATGGGCTGAATGTTCTCCTTCTGCACTGTAGGGATTCTATTCTATAACTAGCCTAAGCTAAACTAAGAAAACCTTAATGGCTGGAAATTTCCAAGGGGTGGGTTTATTAGAATTAGACCGGGTGCTGAAGTAGCCATCTGTGCTTTCATGAAGGTGCTGTTGACTCGTGTTTGGGCACAGCTCCACTGGGAGCCCCTTCCTGTACCCCACCAAAGTATTCACTCTTCATGTGCCAACTGAGGCTGAGTGTTAATGGGCTCTTTGGCCATAAAGGGCATCACAGAATAGCTTCCGCATCTCCTGTCCACACCTGAGGATGCAAACCTGCGCTTACAGGAGAATTGGGAGTAAGAAATTTTTTTTCTTCCGATCTCACTTCCCTAGCCCAGGGACTGTCAAGACTGAAGTCCAGCTCTGTTCATTGTGGCTGAGGCTTGGCTCCCGGTATTTAGTAAATCCAATTAATTTTAAATGCTCATCTATTCATGTCCTTGATTTCCTTCCATTGCTTCATGGTACGGGATGGGGCAGGATGCCACTAAGTTTGGGGGGGGGCATGGTACCACTAATTTTGGGAGGGCAGCAATAAACGGGAGAATTGGGGCTGGGAATCAGCAAATTTTTGAGGTGGGGGAGAGCGAACGTTGGCTCCCCAGATCATTCTCGTACACCTGCATTAGTCATGGCCAAAGGCAGATTAATTACCTGCTGCTTCCCATTGTACATGGCATAGTGAGGTCAAAAAAGGAGGGGGATGGGGAAAACTCACCTGATGAATAGTGAATCACATCTGGAATTTTTAAAAAAAAAGCAGCACCCATGTTGGTTGGTGTGGTTTAGCGCAGAACTGAGCCTTGAGTCCAGCCCTGGTCTGTGCTGAGTCAAATGATCTCGGCCAGGATCAGGGCTATCTCAGAGTCTGTAGGAATTGAAGATTATTCTGTGGGACTCTGCAGCGTGAAGTATCTGAGAGATAAATCAGAGGTTCGTGGAAGTCTGGTGATGAAGCCACCAGGAAAACGCATACGAGAGTTGGCAACCCTTGTTGGAACAGAACAAGTAGCCTCAGTGCCACTGACGTGGGGAAAGGTGAGGCAGGGGAAAGAAATCAACTTGGGTTCCTGTTTGTGATATAGTGATTCCCTTTGGATCGAGTGCAAATCAAGTTTATTTAGTAGTGTCACAAGTGGGCTTGCATTAACAAATGCACCGGAGCAATGATGAGATTAGGCCTGGCTGTAGAGGGCCTGCTTAGTTCAGGTACGAAAGAAACCAGCGTTTATACAGTCTCTGTTATGATTTTGGGATGTCCGAAAGTGCTCTACAGATGATTAAATATTGGAGGAGACATTCGTGAGCGTTTTAGTGAAGAGGGAAAACTGCTTTACGTTGGACTTTTCCATTTGAGGTTTTCCTTCAATGGGGTTGTTTCCATTGATTTAGGTTCTACACTTGGGGAATTTCTCCCGTAAATCATAGAATCCCGAGACACAGAAGGAGGCCATGCGGCCCATCAAAACCACACCGACAACAATCCCACCCAGGCCCTATTCCCGTAACCCCATGTATTTACCCTAGCTAGTTCCTCCTGACACTAAGGGGCAATTTTGCATGGCCAATCAACCTAACTCGCACATCTTTGGACTGTGGGAGGAAACCGGAGCACCCGGAGGGAACCCGCACAGACATGGAGAGAACGTGCAAACTCCACAGAGACAGTCACCCGAGGTCAGAATTGAACCAGGGTCCGTGGCGCTGTGAGGCAGCAGTGTTAGCCACTGTGCCACCGTGCTGCCCTGTTCTTAAGATTCTCCTTAAAAACTATTTATTTGCACACTCATTTGGCCACTTGTCCTAATGGCCCCCCCTCTCTTTGGTTCAGTGTTGATTTTTGACTGATAATACGCCAGTGGTATACCTTGGAAACTTTAAAGGGGTTACATAAATGCTGGTTGATGTTAAATTTAGTTGGAGTTTCTGGGAGAGGCAGTGGAAACTGGCGAGAGCCCTCCAGCCCAGTCAGTCAAGCAGTGACCTCAGTGGTGCTAACTGGGGAAAGATGGTTAGCACAGAGGAGATGTGAGTCATGAGTATGTCTGGGAGAGAAAGGCTGAAAGAAGTCCCTTCATGTAGTGGAAATCCAAACAACATTCAGTTATACAATTTTCCTTCACCTCGGGCCCATTTTTTTTTCCAGATAAATAGTGGATTAAACCTCAGACACACCTGTCTCCTACATTTGAACAGAGCATGGCTGTTTGGTTTCCAAATATATAAAATCTTTGGTTATTCCAGCTTCTGTATTTAAAGCCCTGAAGTAATACGATTAGCATATGTAAAGGTGGACATTGTCAATGTTCAAAATATTCCTGGAGAGAGGATTAGGGATGACACTGAGCCAAACAAGACAGCTATACGAACATCGCAACAGGCAGGATGTTACAATTGTCATCTGTGAAATAAGTCTCCCTACATTTCTACAGTGCCTTTCGCGGCCATGGTCTTAGGATATGGCTAATGCTTCACAGCAAATCAAGTATAGTCACTGTAATAGAATTGTAGAATCCGTAAGTGCAGATGGAGACCATTCAGTCCATCGAGCCAGCTCCGACAACAATCCCACTGTGCCACCGTGCTGCTCCATGTAGGAAACATGCAGCCAATTTGCATACAGCAAGCTCCCACAAACAGCAGTGATTTTGTTTTTCAAAAGGAACTTACATTTATATAGTACCTTTCACAGCCCCCAAAGCCATGTATTGCGACGCAGTGAAGTGTAATTTGAAATGTAAGATATGCTGAAAAAATTTGTTTGAGGAATGGATGTTGGCCAGGACACTTGCTGGTCTTCAAAATAGGACTGTGGGATTGTTTTATGTGCTTTCAAAAAAATGGCAGCTGACAGTGCAGCATTCCTTCAGTACTGCATGGGGAGTGTCTACTCAGAGTATGTGCTCAATCCACAACCTTCTGACGCAGAAGGTGAGAGCGCTATCAGCTGAGCCGTGGCTGACACCAAATTGAATTAATAATGTAATTAATTGCAACCTGGCTGAAAGAATGCACAGCAAGAACACTGTTCCAGTTGAGTTGATGTAATTAATTACTGTCCACCAGTAGAGTAAGAACAAATACAAATGATGGGACAAATCATGGTGGAAAAATAATGGGTATGTTAATGAGGCATGTTGTTGTTAATATGCAAATCATCCAGTAAATTGGGTGGCACAGTGGTTAGCAGTGTTGCTTCAATTCCTGGGTCGCTGTCTGCGTTGAGTTTGCATGTTCTCCCCGTGTCTGTTTGGGTTTCCTCCAGGTGCTCTGGTTTCCTCTAGGGGATTTACATAGTAACTTAATTGAAGTGCTAATGTAAGCCTACTCGCAATACTAATAAATAATAATAAATTCAGGGGTTGAGATACACTGAGTTGTGAATCTCCAGAACTTGCTGGTTGATATTTTTTGCTGTTAGTTCCATCAGTCGCGAAGCCCCCAGTTACACTCGCTGTGCTGTTATCAACAAAGTATATTCAGGTAAGGTACATGGAAAATGTCATCATGACATGTCATAAGATTCATGGAATCTCCACAGTGCAGAAGGAGGCCATTTGGCCCATCAAGTCTGCACCACTTCTCTGACAGAGTATCTTACCCAGGCCCTCTTCCCCCGTCCTACACAGCTGTGGACACTAAGGAGCAATTTAGCATGGTCAATCCACTTAACCTGGACATTTTTGCTCTATGCGAAGAAACCGGGAGCACCTGGAGGAAACCCACACAGATATGGGGAGAAAGATTCTCCACCTCAGCAAGATTTGGATCAATAAATTAAATGCTGGATGGCTCAGTGGGTGAGTGCACCAGTGGTTATAGGTAATTGCTGGAGCAGTGATGGGGACAGTGCTCATTGCCTCAGCACCCCTCAACTTTGGGGAGGGGAGGGGGGCAAGCAAGGTAGGAACTAGACTGGCAATCCTGTGACTTCCACTGAACAGCACAGAGGTGACCTAAGTTGAAAGTGGGATTGTGCTTGGCTTGTGACGGTTTCAGCGGTTGAACGGCCTGCCATTCCCCCTTCTCCACGAGACTTGCAAGTGGAGAGTCAACACTTGGGTGAGGCCATTAGATCAGCAACAGGCAGGTTCATGTCCCTCCGGAGAGAATGGGGAACCAATACAGCAATAAAACAGGAATGAATAGAAGCTTGCAGCACAGGAGGAAGCCATGTAGCTCACCATGTCCGTGCCACCTCTTTGAACAAATCAATTAGCTTCACCATCCTGCCCTTTCTTGGCTGCCCTGCAAAACCGCTTCTTCAGGCATATTTCCAATTTCCTTTCAATCACTGAATTGTTCGGGCGCTGAATTTTTTTTTGATTTATTATTATCTCATGTATTAACATACAGTGAAAAGTATTGTTTCTTGTGCGCTATTCAGACAAAGCATACTGTTCATAGAGAAAGAGAGGATGCAGAATGTAGTGTTTCGGTCATAGCTAGGGTGTAGAGAAAGATCAACTTAATGCGAGGTAGGTCCACTCAAAAGTCTGATGGCAGCAGGGAAGAAGCTGTTTTTGAGTCGCTTGGTATGTGTCCTCAGATTTTTGTATCTTTTTCCTGATGGAAGAGAGAATGTCTGGGGTGCGTGGGGTCCTTGATTATGCTGGCTGCTTTTCCGAGGCAGCGGGAAGTGTCGACAGAGTCAATGGGTGGGAGGCTGGTTTGAGTGATGGACTGGGCTTTGTTCATGACGCTTTGTAGTTTGTTGCAGTCTTAGACAGAGCAGGAGCCATACCAAGCTGTGATACAACCGGAAAGAATGCTGTCTACGGTGCATCTGTAGAAGTTGATGCGAGTTGTAGCAGAAATGCCAAATTTCCTTAGTCTCCTCAGAAACCATTCAGCCCATCTATGCACCAGCTGTCCAAATGGAGTTATTTCCCTGCCTTTTTCCCCATACCCCTGCACTTTGTGTCTATTCGAATAATCATCCAATGCCCCTTGAATGCCTCGATTGAACCTGCCTCCACCACACTCCCAGGCAGTGCATTCCAGACTACACGTATATACTCCAGTCTCTCTGCTCCTGCACTCCTTTAAGAATTTTACCCCTTATTTTATATTGTCTCTCCATGTTTTTCCTACCAAAACGCATCACCTCATACTTCTTTACATTGAACTTCATCTACCACCTATCCACCCACTCCACCAAATCATTGTGTGATTTCTCAGATCACATTTGCTTCTCTTGCAAATCACTTTAAACCTGTACCCTCTCGTTTTTGATCCTTTTATGAGCGGGAACAGTTTCTCCCTATCTACTCTGTCCAACCCACTCAGGATTTTGAACATTTCTATCAAATCTCCCCTTAAGCCGCCTTCTCTCCAAGGAGAACAGTCACAACCTCTCCAATCTATCCTCATAACTGAAGTTTCTCATTCCTGGAATCGTTATTGTAAACCTCTTCTGTGCTCTCTCCAATGTGTTCACATCCTTCCAATGGCGCCCAGAACTGTACACAATATTCCAGCTGACGTCTAACTAGTGTTTTGTATAAGTTCAGCATGACCTCCTTGTTCTTGTATTCTATGCCCCTATTAGTGAAGCCCAGAATGCTTTATTAACTGGTCTTTCCATCTGCAATGATCTATACACGTGTATATACTCCAGTCCCTCTGCTCCTGCACTCCTTTAAGAATTTTACTCTTATTTTATGTTGTCTCTCCATGTTTTTCCTACTAAAATGCATCACCTCACACTTCATCTGCCACCTTTCTATCCACTCCACCAAATTGTATATATCTTTTGAAGTTCCTCATTGTCCTCCTCACAGTTTTGTATCATCCCCAAACCTTTGAACTTTTTATAGTTATTATTGAATCTGCTTTCACCTGGCAACCTGAACCAGGCCATAAGTTTAAGTTTATTTGTTAGTGTCACAAGTAGGCTTACATTAACACTGCAATGAGGTTACTGTGAAAATCCCCTGGTCGCCACACTCCGGCGCCTGTTCGGGTACACTGAAGGAGAGTTTTTTAAGCACGGCCAATTCACCTAACCAGCACATCTTTCGGACTGTGGGAGGAAACTGGAGCACCCAGAGGAAACCTATGCAGACACTGGGAGAACGTGCAGCCTCTACCCAAGCTGGGAATCGAACCCGGGTTCCTGTGCTGTGAGGCAGCAGTGCAAACCACTGCCGCCTAACTTCAGCTGCGTAAACGTTTCCTCTTTTCATCTTGCCTCTAGCTGTTTTGTCAGTGATCTTAAATCTATATCCCCCTGGTTACCAACTCTCCTGGCAGTGAGACTGGTTTCTCATTACTTACTTTTTATCAAAATGCTTCTTGATTTTGAACACTGCTATTGAATCTTCCCTTAACATTTTCTGATTTAAGGAGATCAATTCCAGCTTCTCGAGTCTCTCCAGATAGCTTTACATTTAAAATGGTTCCTTCTGGAAACAGTCCCTCTATTTAAGAATTCTGGTCATATCTCTGCTATGTTAAAAAAAGATCTAATCAATGTTTGATTTTTATTCACTTTGCCAGTTAGTTTTGTGTACCTAGTTGCTGCCTAACATTTTCCACCAAACCTCCATTTGGATTCCTTGTCTGCAAGTTTACCCAGCTCTGCGTCTGATTCCACTGGCATGCTGATGCTTTAAGAGACTTGACCACAAGTGCACAAACATGTGAGGCGTACAATTTTCCAAGTCTGGCTCCTCATGGTCTCCGTATCTGACCCAGTTTGACACGTGCCATCCTTAATTGGAAAAGATTAAAATAAATCGTCCGTTTTATTTATGGACTTTGTCACTGATCCTGAAAAGTCAAATCCCAGAATTGTCTTGAAGACATTTCGTTGAGTCAGAGAAGCTTGCAGTGCCAAAGATTATTCTGCCCATCATTGCCTTCCATAACCCCCCCCCCCACCCACTTCATTTTTATTTGTCCGTAATTATTCTTCCTCAAGTACTAGTCCAACTCGTTTTTAAAAAATATTATTTGCGGCATTGGCTTGCATCACCTTTTCAGTTAGAACATTTTAATTTTCAGTGATTGGAGGAGGATTTGTAACCAGAGGACTCTGACTTAAGGTGGTCAGTTCCTAGTGTGATTATATGCTAGAATTTGGAGTGAAATAATGCAGGAAAATACTATCGCCCAACGTGGGGCTCGAACCCACGACCCTGGGATTAAGAGTCCCTTGCTCTACCGACTGAGCAACCCAGGCAAAGCAATAAGTGTTGATTTGCCTGTGTAGGCATGGAATTTGTTTCGCTTGTGACGTGGGCAAAGTCCGAGGCAGTTGAAAGTCCAGTTCCAAAGGCTTTCCTGGACAAGTAGGGCCAATTGATTTTTTTTTAAAGTTTGTTTTTTTTCCCCTTATACTTCTGTGTCCCATGACAGCGATCATTGAAGGTTTTTCATGCATTTGCATCGGCAGAAAATGTGTTTAAATGAAATTGGAATGTTAAATGTTGGCAACTGTCTTCCAAAAGCGTCATTCTCTCCATCTGATAATAAATCAGTTTGAATAATTGGCAAAGGAAGCCATAGGGGAATTGAAAAACATTTCTTGAAATGCAGTGATGGGTTATGACCTGGATTGTACTCCCTGAAAGTGTGGTGGAAGCTGTTTCAATAGTCACTTTCAAAAGTAAATTGGATAAATACTTGCAGAAGAACATTTGCAAGCCATAGAGAAAGGGCGGAGAGTAGGACTAATTGGATAGCTCTTTCAAAAAGCTAGCACAGACACAATGGGGCGAGTGGCCTCTGTTGTATATTTTACATGCTGCGGAGCTATGCAGTGATAGGAATATAGAAACTAGAAGTAGGAGTAGGCCCTTCGAGCCTGCTCTGCCATTCATTTTGATCATGGCTGATCATCAAATTCAATATCCTGATTTTCCTCCCATATCCCTTGATCCCTTTGGCCCCAACAGCTATATCTAATTTCTTCTTGAAATCGTGCAACATTTTAGCCTCAACTACATTCTGTGGTAGTGAATTCCACACATTAACCACCTTCTGGGTGAAGAAATTTCTCCGCACCTCAGTTCTGAAAGGTTTGCCCCTTATCCTCAAACTATGATCCCTAGTTCTGGACTCCCCCCATCATTGGGAATATTCTTTCTGAATCTGTCCTGTCTAACCCCGTTAGAATTTTATAAGTTTCTATGAGATCTCCTCTCACTTTTCTAAACTCCAGTGAATATAATCCTAACCGACTTAGTGTCTCCTCATATGACAGATCTGCCATCCCAGGAATCAGCCTGGTAAACCTTCGCTGTACTCCCTCTATAGCAAGGATATCTTTCCTCGGAGAAGGACACCTAAACTGCACACAATATTCCAGGTGTGGCCTCATCAATGCCCTAGACAATTGCAGCAAAACATCACTTTCCCTATACTCAAATCCTCTCGCAATGAAGGCCAACATATCATTTGCCTTGTTTACTGCCTGCTGTAATTGCGTGCTTGCTTACTTTCAGCGACTGATGCACAAGGACTCCAAGGTGTCGCTGAGTATCCACCTCTCTCAATTTACATCCATTTAAGTAATAATCTTAATAATAAGTAAGTCTTCCTATTTTTGCTACTAAAGTGGATAACCTCATATTTCTCCATGTCATACTGCATCTGCCATGCACATGCCCCCACACACTCAGCCTGTCCAAATCACGCTGAAGCATCTCTGCATCCTCCTCACAGATCACCCTCCCATCCAACTTTGTATCATCGTTTCCATGTGTGCAGCAGGTTTTTTTCAGAGCTTTAAAATGTCTGCTCCACCGTTTTACAGTTCTTTGCTTCCAGCAACTTTTACAGTTTGTTTACTTTACTCTACTCTGAGCCCACAACCAGGCTTATCTATCAAGCGCAGTGAGCATCAATAGTAAACAGACTCCTCTAATCACACACAGAACAATTGAACACTACTGTTACATTCTTTTGTTGTTTGATTCCACGAATGTGCCCTGACATAAGAATTGCCAGATTGACTGAGTGATTATTCTTGTTTGGCAGACCCGAAACATCTACTGAAAGTTAAACATTTATGTTTAAGACATTCCCTCCTCTGCTCCTTGATATTCCTTACTTCCCTATATTCTATTGTGGACGCTCCATCCATCCACTTCTCCACTCTTGCTTCTTCTTGATTTTAAATACATTGGCCTACACATTATTTCTCTTCACTAAGGTTATCAACCCTCCTAGGATTATCTTGGCAACTCTAAGAAATAATGCACTATCTCCATGACACTGCTGAAGAAACATTATGCGTGCTTATTTTAAGCTTTTCTTCATTGAACACTTGGTTATTAGGTGTGAAAATATTAAGAGTTGGTGGGACAAATAAGATCTTTTTAACTGACAGGTGAGAAGTTACCAACCATGCAACAAAGAATCCATTTGTTTTCCAATTGGCTGAGGAAGATGTGTGTGTTAAAAGGCCACAAGATATAGAAGCAGAATTAGGCCATTTGGCCCATTGAGTCTGCTCCGCCATTCAATCATGGCTGTTAAGTTTCTCAACCCCATTCTCCCGCCTTTTCCTCGTAACCTCTGATCCCCTTACCAATCAAGAACCTTTCTATCTCTGTCTTAAATACACTCAATGACCTGGCCTCCACAACCTTCTGAGGCAATGAGTTCCATAGATTTACCACCCTCTGGCTGAAGAAATTCCTTGGTTCTAAAGGGTCATCCCTTTACTCTGAGGCTGTGCCCTCAGATCCTAGCCTCTCCCACTAATGGAAACATCTTCCCCACGTCCACTCTATCCAGGCTTTTCAGCATTCTGTAAGTTTCAATGAGACCTCCCCTCATCCTTCTAAACTCCATCGAGTACAGGCGCTCCTCATGAAGGTTCTCATGAACCTTCTCTGGACCCTCTCCAGGGCCAGCACATCCTTCCTTAGATACGGGGCCCAAAATTGCTCACAATATTCCAAATGTGGTCTGACCAGCGCCTTATAAAGCCTCAGCAGTATAATCATATAAAGGCACCAATTGCTCATCAGGGACTGTGAAAACACCTTGTGAGTTCACTTATTAATTCTAGGCACATGTGAACAGATATACATGGATAGAAAGCTTGAGGGCATCAGAGCTGAGGAGCTGTGTATGCTGTGTTCTGCTCCAGGCCAAAGTGAAACTGCGGCTAGATCACACGACATACTTCCCTTACGGTGAAGTCGTGTTACTATCCCTTAAAGACATATTACAACAGAGTGCGCTGCGCAGGTGGTTGTGTCCAGAATCCAGTGGTTGGCACTGTGAGGGTTGAAGATGGGAGAAACAGGAATATGTCCCACCAAGTTCGTAACCTTGCCCTGTATGCGCACTGTGTTGAACACTTAACACTGTCTTCCACTGTAAAGCATTTCCAACCAACAACCTGCATTTATGTGCAGCCTTTAACTCGGTAAAATGTCCCAAGATGCTTCACAGAAAAATCCTTGATAACAAACCACCCATGAAGTTATTGGGATCGATGACCGAAAGCATTTAGGGGCGTGTTGGCCTAGTGGTATTATTGCTATACTATTAATCCAGACACTCCGCTAACGTTCTGGGGACCTAGGTTCAGATCCTGCCATGGCAGACGGTAAAATTTGAATTCAATAAAAAAAATCTGGAATTAGAATCTACTGATGACCACGAAAACCATTGTTGATTGTCGGAAAACCCATCTGAATGTCCTTTAGGGAAAGAAATCTGCTGCCCTTACTTGGTCTGGCCCACATGTGTCTCCAGAGCCACAGCAATGTGGTTGACTCCCAACTGCCCTCGGGCAATGAGGGATGGGCAATAAATGCTGTAAGAAGTATCACAACACCAGGTTAAAGTCCAACAGGTTTATTTGGTAGCACAAGCCACTAGCTTTCGGAGCGCTGCTCCTTCATCAGGTGAGTGGAATTTCAGTTCACAAACAGGGCATATAAAGACACAAACTCAATTTACAAAATATTGGTTGGAATGCGAGTCTTTACAGGTAATCAAGTCTTAAAGATACAGACAATGTGAGTGGAGAGAGCGTTAAGCACAGGTTAAAGAGATGTGTATTGTCTCCAGCCAGGACAGTTAGTGAGATTTTGCAAGCCCAGGCAAGTCGTGGGGGTTACAGATAGTGTGACATGAACCCAAGATCCCGGTTGAGGCCGTCCTCATGTGTGCAGAACTTGGCTATCAGTCTCTGCTCAGCGACTCTGCACTGTCGTGTGTCGTGAAGGCCGCCTTGGAGAAAGCTTATCCGAAGATCAGAGGCCGAATGCCTGTGACCGCTGAAGTGTTCCCCAACAGGAAGAGAACACTCTTGCCTGGTGATTTGTGAGACACTTCCCAACCTCTCACCATTTCAGAAATACTCTGTCTTTCTGTTTTTCTTTCTACGAAGTAAATAGCTCCACACTTATTCACATTATATACATGGACTGCCTTGTCGAGGACAATAAGGATGGGCAATGAATGCTGGTCCAGCTAGCAATGTCCACAATCCATGAATCAATTCAAAAAAATCCATTTGTCATGTCTTAACATTAACCTAAACCTAACTTAGCCTGTCCAAATCTGATTGGAGCCTCCTTGCATCCTCCTCACAACTTACATTCCCACTTAGCTTTGAGACATCAGCAAATTTAGAAATATTATATTTGGTCTCCACATCCAAATAATTTATATAGATTGTGAAGAGTTGTGATCCCAGCACCGATCCTTATGGTGTCCCACTAATAACGGTCTGTCATCCTAAGAATGGTCTGTTTGTTCTTACTCTGTT
The DNA here is from genome assembly GCF_964213995.1 of Mustelus asterias. Lineage (NCBI taxonomy): Eukaryota > Metazoa > Chordata > Chondrichthyes > Carcharhiniformes > Triakidae > Mustelus > Mustelus asterias. Next base: position 60,902,984 of record NC_135821.1, on the reverse strand, counting down.
TCTGTCTGTTTACCAATTCTCAATTCATACCAGTACATCACCCCCAATCCCATGTGCTCTAATTTTATTCTCTAACCTTGTGTCTGGGACCTCATCAAAAGCCTTTTAAATATCCAAATACTACATATCACCAGTCATTGGACTCACAATCACCAGTCCAAAGATGTGCGGGTTAGGTTGATTGGCCATGCTAAATTTGCCCCTTAGTGTCCTGGGATGCGTAAATTAATGGGTAAATATGTAGGGATATGGGGGTAGGGCCTGGGTGGGATTGTGGTTGGTGCAGACTCGATGGGCCAAATGGCCTCTTTCTGTACTGTAGGGTTTCTATGATTCTATGATATCCACCTGTTCTTCCTTAGCACATGGGGGCGGCACAATGGCACAGAGGTTAGCACTGCTGCCTCACAGTGCCAGGGACCACGGGTTCGATTCCCAGCTTGGGTCACTGTCTGTGCAGAGTCTGCACGTTCTCCCCGTGTCTGCGTGGGTTTCCTCCGGGTGCTCCGGTTTCCTCCCATAGTCTTAAGACATGCTGGTTAGGTGTATTGGCCATGCTAAATTCTCCCTCAGTGTACCCGAACAGGTGCCGGAATGTGGCGACTCAGGGATTTTCACAGTAACTTCATTGCAGTGTTAATGTAATCCTACTCGTGACACTAATAAATAAAAAAAGTTTTTAAAAATTCTATGCTACATCCTCAAAAAAACTCCCAACAGGTTTGTCAAACATGATTTCCTTTTCATAAATCCAAGTTGACCCTGTCCCATCATATCATTGTTTTCTAAGTGTCCGGTTATCTCCCCAGTGTCCTGGCAAATATTCATCACTCAGACAACACCACTGAACATTGCTGTTTGTGGGAGTTTGCTGTGTGCAAGTAGGCTGCTGTGATCCCTCCTACAATTACAGCTACACTGACTTTGTTGTAAAGTGCTTTGAGACATTGGATGTGATAAATGTTATATAAAGGCGAGTTTTTTAGTATTAAGATTGTCCTATTGAAGGGTAATTCCTCAGTGTATAGGGGCTCTATAAGTGGTAAAGTTGTGCTTTAATAGCACCTTACAGAGTAACTAGCCCACATTCCCTGTTGTAGAGTACACTGGGAGAACCTTTGAACAAAATCTGGTTCTGACACATCTGCGTTAGAGTGCGATCAGGTGGAGGGCAGTCTATAGTGAACTGACGAGATCAGCCCTAACTGGCTTTGTAACTTCAAACTAATGATGGTAATACAATTGAGTGGTGGGGCATTATTGGAGATGTGGTGGTACGCCTGCATGTTCTGTACCTTTAGTAATACACGGAGGCATTTGCTGTTCACTGAGGTTTATGTGTGAACCCTTGTGCTCAGATGTTAAGGCAGATGTTACCCATTTTATCTGGGTTCAGTTGCCTGAAAAGGCAACGGTGAGGAATGCAGCATGAGCTTTTCTAGATTGAGCTGCACTGATTGTAAAATAGCTAGCAGCTGCATCACTGCCTGGCGTGACTGCGAGTCGCACAGAGAGAGGCTCGAGATTGTTGGAAACCCCCCCCCCCCATTCTGTGCTGGGCTCAGCAGCCTCGGTTGGGGTGCCGGAGCTGTCTATCACCCACCCCTCCCCTACACAGGGAGGGGAATCCAGCAAAGGTTTCTGCATCTCCTTTTCCCCCCCTTCCCTAGCGACTGGAGTGTGTGTGTGTGTTCTCCTCTTGGTGTGGGAGGACAAGCCCATATTGAATTCAGCTGTCAAGCCTTCTTGCTTGAGTAATCATAGAATGACATAGCTCTGAAGGAGGCTATTCTGCCTGTGCCAGCTCTTGAAAGCTATCCAATTAGCCTCATTACCCCTGCTTTTGCTCAGCAGAACTTTCCTGTAAGTATCGAATCCGCTTCCACCAGCCTTTCCTGTGCATTCCAGATTTGTGGCAACTTGCTCAGTAATTTGTTTCTAACTCCTGTCACCTCTGTTGCTGACTAATTATCTTAAATCTGTGTCCTCTGGCCACTGACCTCCCTCCCCCCTCCAGTCAGCAAAAACAGTTTCACATTTACTCTCTCAAATCCCTTCAAGAGTTTGAACACCTAACAGTTAATCTTATGCCTGAAGAAATTGGTACATGCGTGATGCACCGTAAGGACTGTGATTGCCCCAGGACTGTACCCCAATGCAAATCTCAAGTGAGGGAGGGGAACAAAATAGTAGCAGATTGTGCTACAAGAACAACAAATGCCTTTTTTAAACTTGGGGAAGTGACTCTGGGACAAAGGGAGCTTTGTATTGTTTTGTTCTTTACGTCTGGATGGATTCCAAGTTGATGCAATAGGGCTGTTGCCAGTAATTCTTTATCTATGCACAGTAAATAATAGGGAGAATGTTGGTTTGTCTGTTTGTTTTTGCAGACTTCACCCCTTTGCTCCTGAAAGCACTCACTCACTTGCTGGGTGCTTTGTGAATTCTGCTAGCCCCTCTGATACCTTCCAGATGCACCCATTTCATGGATTTGCATTCGACCTCTGCCAAACCCTTACCTGACCTCTGACAACATGCAATCAGCAGGGATTGCTGGTTCTTGAATAGGGTTATGAACCCTGGATGGAATTTTCCCCTCATTGGTGGAGACACGGAAACCTCCCGCCGACTGATGCCAGCTAAAGGCTGCCATGACGACGTTACAACCCATTGGCAAGAGGGCATGAGAGGTGGAATTGAGCACAGGGTAGGCAAAAGGAAATGTCAGGCATGGGAGGAAGGAGAGGTGAGGCTGGATAGTAGGGCTCGAGCTAGAGGTGGGTGAGGGTGAGAGAGGCCTAGGCTGGGGGGGGGGTAAGGTAGGCCAGTCCTGTTTGATTGATGCAGTCTTCCTCTGGGACTATTATATTCCTTTTAGCAACATTGATTGTTTGTCTAACTTTCAATTCTTGTGAGTTTAAAGGAAGAGGTGTAGTGAAACAAGTGGGGAGTTTCGCAACTTTGAATATAGATTGGTGTCTGGAGATGAGTATGGGAATATCCTCTATGCAAATTATGCAAACATGTTTGATGTGTAAATCTGCTGTTGCTTACATGCAGCGGTCACAATGTCAGAACTAAAATTCAAATTATTTTACAGAGCTCTCATCTTGCAATGAAATAATTAGTTTAAGGGCATTGGGGAAATATGATGAGATTGATGCAGAGATGTTATGGACCCTCACGTTGTCAGAGTAAGGGATGGAAGTGTGGAGAGATTCGGCGTCCCGTGGGGAAAAGGATCCAGTTAGGGTCACAATATTGGAAACTGTTAAAGTGGTGGAGGGTGTTGACTGTAGTTGTGGTGGGGGCTTTCTGCTTCCTTGTGTGGAAGCCCAACCAACCCTCACCTCCACCTGGCTGAACTTGTTCACACAACTTCTCCTTTGACTTCACTCACTTCCTCCAGGTAAAAGATGTTGCCATGGTAACTTTAGTCCGAGTTATGCCAACTTTTTCACGAGATATGTGACATCTGTGGAGAGAGAACAGGGCTAACGTTTCAAGTCTGGATGACCCTTTGTCTAAAGGTGTTAACATAGAAACTAGAAAAAGGAGTAGGCCATTCGGCCCTTTGAGCCTGCTCCCCCATTCATTTTGATCATGCCTGATCATTGAATTCAATACCCTGATCCCCAACCCCTCCATCCCTTTGATCCCTTTAGCCCTATGAACTATCTCTAACTCCTTCTTGAAACCACAACATTTTAGCTTTAACTACTTCATGTGGTAATGGATTCCACACATTCACCACTCTCTGGGTGAAGAAATTTCTCCTCACCTCAGTCCTAAAAGGTTTACCCCTTATCCTCAAACTATGACCCCTAGTTCTGGACTCTCCCACCATTGGGAACGTTCTTTATGAAGTTATGACTTGACTTGTATTCCCTCATGTACAAATGATGAAGCTGTTGTGTAATCGAGGCGAGCAAAGAAGTTGATCGTTTAGATGGAAAGAAACCTGCCTTTGGTGGGGGAGTCCAAAACAAGCGGCCACAATCTTAAAATTAGAGCTTGGCTCTTCACACGAGCTGTTAGGTTGCACTTCCTAACACAAAATGTAGTGAAAATCTGGAACTCTCTTTCCCCAAAAGCTGTTCAGGTTAGAGTTCAACTGAACATTTCGAATCTTGAGATTGATAAATTTTGTATTCGGGGTTACAGAGCCAAGGTGGGCAGATGGAATTCAGATACAGATCAAACATGCTCTAATTGAATGGTAGAACCGACATGAGGGCTGAATGGCCGACTGTTGTTCCTTACAATAACGTGCTAGACAGTGAGTAATCAGTGAAGGGTTGGACTGCATCTGAAACTGGTTGAAGGGTAGGAAGCCACTGGCGCTCCTTGGAGGAGGGATGGTGGTTGGGGGGGGGAGGTTACAAGAGTTGTATTGGAATGGTGGGAATGGGCAAGTGTTGGGTTGGGCCTCCTTAGAGTGGTGCTGGGACTCCCAAGAGGCATGTAGGCGGAAGCTAATCCAGTGCATGAAGGTGAAAGGAATAGAGGATATGTTAATATTGCTGGATCAAGTAGGGTTGGAGGAGGCTTATGTGGAGTCAAAACACTGGCATTGATAGTCAGGTCGAATGGTCTGTTTGTATATTGCAAAATTCTATGTTCCTTACTTATGATAATGACTTAGATTCAGAAAAGGAAAATTTACAGACATCAAATTGCAAATTTGACGTAAGGAAGGAAGAAAGATGGCGCTGGAGCAAGGTGACCTTTTACAAGCTGTCCCCAGCATACCCTCTATTTCCATCGTTTTACTCCCGACCCAAGCTTTTAAAATTGTGCTTTAACTCCCTATCGGTAACTGCAACACCATATTCTGCACCCTCTCCTTTCCTTCTCCCCGTGTACTCTATGAACGGTATGTTTCGGCTGTATGCGCGCAAGAGGCAATACTTTTCACTGTATCCCAATACATGTGACAATAACAAATCAAATTTTTTTAAAAGGTGGGTGTCGCAGGGTGGTGATGGGGCAGGGGGGGGGGGGAGAAAATGAGGTAAGATCGGAGGCAGGCCATATTTTGAGAGGAAATTGGACCAGATGATTGTACCTTGGAAAGGCATTGGGAAATCTCAGTTTTAGTTTCTCGATGCGTCCACTCACTGGCCAAATATTAACAAAGCAAATAAAGTCGAGAACTCAAAACTGAAACAGTTGAGTACAGGTCACAACTTCCCTTCAAATTAAAGAGCTGTGGCCAAACAGTACCTTGGTCCTATGTCCAGTTCTAGTTGCTGGAAGGGTGACATTTGTGCTCTATAGATAGTGCTTGTTAAAGCTGCAAGACACTTGTTTGAGGAAGGATTGGGGGCAATGTTGAGCTTTTTTTGACCTTTTATTTTGCGAGGTGGTGAGTGAGATTAAATTTAGCCACTCCTGTTGTATTTATGTTTGGCGCTGAGGTCTGCTGTTGGTGCAGCCTGTTTGAGCTGTATTTCTCTTCCTGTGTTTTGCTGTTGGAAGTCTCTTGGGAAGCCTGTGCGCTGACGGTTCTCTCTTTGTTTTGTCTTGTAGTCACTGGAAGCGGATCAGACTATCTTGCTGAAGATGAAGAAGTTGATTAAAGCCATTCATTCCTCTGGACTCTGTAAGTCACAACTTATAATTAGATTGATAGGGTCCTAAAATCTAGACAAAGGAAACTACATAAGGTATGAGGGGTGAGTTGGCTACAGATTGGGGAGCTTCATTAAAAGGCATGGCTGTGGATAGGCAATGGCTAATATTTAAGGGATGAATGCATGCATTGCAACGGTTATACATTCACAGAATCCCTACAGTGCAGAAGGAGGCCATTTGGCCCATCGAGTCTGTACTGACCACAATCCCACCCAGGCTCTATTTCCATAACCCCATGCATTTACCCTAGCTAGTCACCCTGACACTAAGGGGCAATTTAGCATGGTCAATCCACCTAACCCGCACATCTTTGGACTGTGGGAGGAAACCAGGGCACCCGGAGGAAACCCATGCAGACACAGGGAGAAGGTGCAAACTGCACACAGACAATAACCTGAGGCTGGAATTGAACCCGGGTCCCTGGCGCTGTGAGGCAGCAGTGCTGACCACTGTGCTACCATGCCGCCCTTTCACACAACAGAAAAAGTGGCCCAAAGAAGGCTAACAAAATACATTAAAGATTAGATCCAAAGAGGATATAAAGTTGCTCTGAAAAATAGCAAGTCTGAGGATTGGGAGTTCAGAGTTCAGCAAAGATGACAGAGATTGATTAAGGGGAAAAATAAAGTATGAGAGTAAACTCACAAGGAACATAAAGGTGGACTGTAAAAACTTCTGTAAGTATATTTTTTTTTAAAAAGGATTAGCGAAGACAAGTGTAGGTTCCTTACAGTTCGAAACAGGAGAATTTATAATGGAGAACAAAGAAATGGCAGCGCAATTAAACAACTACTTTAGTTCTGTCTTCAAGGAAGAAGACACAAATAACTTCCCAGAAATGCTAAGGGTCTAAGGTCTAGTGAAAAGGAGGAATTGACTAAATTAGTATTATTAGGGGAGTAGTGCTGGAGAATTTAATGAAAGCTGATAAATCTCCAGAGTCTGATAATCGACATCCCAGGTTATTGAAGGAGGTGGCTATGGAAATAGTGGATGTGATCACACTGGAAGAGGTGCAGAGGAGATTCACCAGGCTGTTGCCTGGGATGGAACATTTTTACTAATAAAGAGAGGTCGGATAGGCTTGGTTTGTTTCCTCTGGAGCAGAGAAGACTGAAGGGTGACCTGATTGAGGGGTATGGACGGAGTGGATAAGGAGCAGCTGTTCCCTTTAGTTGAAGGGTCAGTTATGAGGGGGCACAAGTTAAAAGTGAGGGGTGGGAGGTTTAGGGGGGATTTGAGGAAAAGCTTTTTTACCCAGAGGGTGGTGACAGTCTGGAATGCGCTGTCAGGGAGGGTGGAGGAGGCGGGATGCCTCACATCCTTTAAAAGGTACTTGGGTGAGTACTTGGCATGCCATAACATTCAAGGCTCTGGGCCACGTGCTGGCAAGTGGGATTAGGTGGGCAGGCCAGAGTCTCTCGTGTGTCGGTGCAGATTCGATGGGTTGAAGGGCCTCTTCTGCACTGTAGTATTCTGTTGATTGTCACCTTCTAAAATTCTGGATGTCCTGATAGATTGAAGGGTGGGAAATGTAACCTCACTATTAAAAAAGGAGGGAGGGAGAAAACAGAAAATCACAAACCTGTTAGCTGAACATCAGTGGTAAGGAAAATGCTAGAGTCTATTATAAAGTGTAAGGTAACAGGAACCTTGGAACATAGCAAAGGGATCGGACAAAGTTAAAATAGATTTGTGAAAGGGAAATCATGTTTGACAAACCTACTGGAGTTTTGAGGACAGAACCAGTAGAACATATAAGGGAGAACCAGTGGATGTGGTGTATTTGAACTTTTAGAAAGCTTTTGATAAAGTCTCATGTAAATTAGAGCACATAGGATTGGATGTAAGGTATTGGTGTGGATTCAGAATTGGTTAGCAGACAGGAAACTGAGTAGCAATAAATAGGTCCTTTCCATAGTGGCAGGCGGTGACTAGTGAGGTACTGCAGGGATCAGTGCTTGGGCCCAGCAATTCACAATGGCACAGTGATTAGCACTGCTGCCTCACAATGCCAGGGACCCGAGTTCGATTCCCAGCTTGGGTCACTGTCTGTGTGGAGTTTGCACGTTCTCCCCGTGTCTGCGTGGGTTTCCTCCGGTTTCCTCCCACAGTCCGAAAGACGTGCTGGTTAGGTGCATTGGCCGTGCTAAATTCTCCCTCAGTGTACCTGAACAGGGGCCAGAGTGTGGCAACTAGGGGATTTTCACAGTAACTTCATTGCAGTGTTAATGTAAGCCTACTTGCGACAAATAAATAAACTTTAAAAACTTAACACATCAATGATCTGGATGAGAGAACCAAATGTAATATTTCCAACTTAGCTGGGGGAGTGGTGAGGAGGATGTAAAGAGGCTTCAGGCAATTTATCCAAGTCAGTGAGTGGGTAAATATATGGTAAAGGGTGTATCGTATGGATAGGTGTGAAGTTATCCACTTCAGCAGGAAAAACAGAATGTAGAGGAGTATTTAAATGGTGAAAGATTGGGAAATGTTGATTTGTCCTTGTACACCTGTCATTGAAAGCAAGCATGCGGGTACAGCAAGCAGTTAGAAAGGTAATTGGTATGTTGTCCTTCACTGCAAGAGGACTTACGATGGTATTTGCTACCAAATAAACCTGTTGGACTTTAACCTGGTGTTGTGAGACTTCTTACAGAGGACTTAACTACAGGAAGGATAATGACTTCCTGCAGCTGTGCAGGGCCTTGATGAGGTCACACCTGGAGTATTGTGTACAGATTTGATCTCCTTACCTGAGAAATAATATATTTGCGATAGAGAGAGTTCAGTGGAGGATCACCAGCCGGATTCCTGGGATGACAAGGCTATCATACGAGGAGAGATTGGGTTGACTGTTCACTGGAGTTTAGCTAAAATGTGAGGGGAGCTCGTTGAAATGTATAAAATTTTGATGGGGTGGACTGGATGCAGGGATGATACTTCCCCTGGCTGGGAGATCTAGAACAAGGGGTCACGCTCTCAGGATATGAGGGTGGCCCATTTATGACTGCGATGAGGAGAAATATCTCCCCTCAGAGGGTGGTGAACCAGTGGAATTCTCTACCACAGAAGGCTGTGGAGGCCAAGTGACTGAATATATTTAAGAAGGAAATAGTTTTCTAGACACTAAAGGTGTATGGGGAGAGAGTGAGAGTATGGTTCTGAGATAAGGGATCAACCACAATCCTATTGAATGACAGAGCATGCTTAAGGGGCTGAATAGCCTCTCCCTGCTCCTATTTTAAGTGTGAACTGAGCCAAATGTGTTAATTTTTTGTGATGGTATGACTGACTGAAGCTGTACTGTGCATTATTCTGACAAACAGGGATTGGAAAGGGAAGAATGGAAATTTTTGCATGGTGGTTAATCGTCTGTGAAAGAGTTTCTTTTATGAAAACCTTTTCAAAGAAAGTGGAGAGTAAATCAAAACTTCAGTGTTTGATTTATTTTTATCCCCGCTGATTTGCCATTTATTAAGCAAGGCAGACAGTTAACCGATCTAATATATGAAATGTATTTTGAAGGATAATCTCAGTGAATTTTGACCCAGCTAGAATTCCTTCCCTTGTGCACGTACATCTTGTGACATTACCTTTTAAGGCTTCAGCAGAGCAGTGTTTGAAGATACTTTTTCTTTAACTTTTAACATTCCCACCCTCCCTCTCCCCACCAAACCTCTTCCTGCCTACTGTGTTGTTGCTGGCTGTGGCTTAGAATATGGCACTCCGACATCTAAGTCAGATGATTGATTGTCCCACTGCAGAGACCTGAGCACCTCATCTAGGCTGTGAGGTCCTCAGTGTAGTACTGAGGGAGCTCTGCACTATTGATGGTGTTGTCTTTCAGATAAAACATTAAGTCACCACTTCTCTGTTTTCTCAGGTGGGTGCAAGAGGTCCCGCGGCACTGTTTGAAAAGGAATAGGGAGTTCTCCCTGGTGTCCTGCCAAGATTTATTCCTTAACCAACATCACTTAAAAAAACAAAACAACCGATGACCTGATCATTATCACACTGCTGTTTGTAGAACCTTTCAATGTACAAATTCTCTGCGGCATTTCCCACACTATATGACAGTGACAATGCTTTTAAAGTACGTCATTGACTGTAAAACACACTGCAGCATCCTGAGGTATTGAAAAATGGTCTACAAATCCAAGATCTTGAACGGTCGCAAAAGTCAGAGAGCCATTGAGGTTTACAAGCACCATTGGTTCTGTTTATCCCATCAATTTTCCCATAACCCTGAATCTTTCTCCGCTTCAATAATTAATCCCCACTTTCTGTTGATGGAGGCTATCACCTCTTCCTCAGAATGTAAAACGATGAAAACCCAAATGAGTTGTTTTTCTTCTGGGGGAAAACAATTGCTAGCTGACCACAAAGTATTGAGGAAAGAGGACAAAATAGGGAGCAGAAATCATCAATAAATGGTTGGGTGGAAAAGAGCAGATAAAAATCTTGTAACTGTTCAGCCAGTGCAAATATTATTCCCACTAAGGATTGGATGATTGGCATCTCACTGTTCAGATTTGACTGCTCTGAGGGATTAATCACATTTCTTGCTGGCTAAGGGTCTTTTGGGCATCTGAAGTGAGGGGAAAGTAAGATGTTTTCCTCTCGATAGCAAGTGATGGGCTCCTAAGGCTAGCTTCATTTTTAGAAGAGAGCAATGTGAAGTTGCAGGAAAGGAGCGAAACCGTACAGCAGCACAGATTTTATGGGGCAGGGGAGGCCAGTGTGAATGTGGGCTGGAAGAGGAAACTAGTCTCTGGGACATTTACAATGCGTTTTAATGCTGTTGTGTCTTTTGAGTTTACTTTGGTATATGCAAATTAATGGGACTATAGATTGAAATATTGTAACTGATGGGGACGTCCTGGGCAAAGAGCTATAACCTTAAAATTAAATTTGGGGCCTTTAGGCCTGACCTCAGGAAGCACTTGCACACAAAAGATGAGGGAAACCGGGAAGGCTCTCATCTCCCAAAAAAAGGGAGGCTAGGAGTCGATTTATCGGGGCAGGTGGTGGTGTAGTGGTGCTGTCACTAAATAAGTAATCCAGAAACCCAGGATAATGCTCTGGGGACCTGAGTTCAAATCCCACCACAGCAGATGGTGAAATTTGAAATCAATAAAAATCTGAAATTAAAAGATCTAATGATGACCATGAAACCATTTTCGATTGTTGTAAAAACCCATCTGGTTCACTAATGTCCTTTTAGGGAAGGCAATCTGCCGTCCTTACCTGGTCTGACCTGCATGTGACTCCAGACCCACAGCAATGTAGTTGGCTCTTATGGCCAATAAACGGTGGCCCAGCCAGCGATGCCCACATCCTGTAAATGAATTAAAACAAAATATTTCTATAGTTTTCAAACTGAAACATTAAAGTACAAAAGCAAAGTTACAATGAACACTTATAAAACATTGGTTCAACCTCAGCTGGGGCATTGTATCCAACTTTGAGCCATTAGACTTTAGGAAGGATATGAAGATGTTAGAGAGGGTGCAGAAAAGGCTTCTGAGAATGGTTCCAGGGATATGAGACATCTTTTGAGTAGATAGATTGGTGAAGCTGGGTTGCTCTTCTTGCAGAAGAGGAGGTTGAGAGGAGGTTTGATAGAGGTGTTCACAACCATGAGGCCAAGACACAGTAAATGGGAAGAAACTGTTCCCATTGGTGGGAGAATTCAGAACCAGAGGATTCCGACTAAGGTAGTGACTGCATCACAAGTGAGTCTTTTCCTGTGGTGAGTAGTTAGGATTTGGAATGCACTGCCTGTGAATGAGGTGGGGGAAGATTCAATTGTGACTTCCAAAAGGGAAATGGATAAACTTCTGAAGAGAAGAAGGATTTCAGGGCTGCAGGGAAAGGGGGCAGGGAGTGGGACTAGCAGAGTTGCTCTTGCAAAGTGCTGGCATGGATACAATGGCTGAATGGCCTTCTTCAGAGCCGTAACTATTCTGCGTTCCTATGATTCTGTAAAGTTGTTGGTCTAATGATCTAATTGAATAGAACAGGTGTGAGAGGATGAATGACCTCTTCCTATTTTTCTTGTGGATCTGCCCAGGCCAGTGATGATGATGGCCTGATCAAATTTGGGCCTTCAAGGGATCTGTTGTGACTAATTGCAGCAAACATCAGGTTGGGTGGGTCTGCAGTCTTGAGAGTTGATGCCATTAGCCCAATATAAACAACAATGTTCCACCATCTTGCATATATCGGGCACCTGCCTTAGAAATGACTTAAACCACTCGTGAAATGAATTCCTTGATGTTGCTACCATTATTTTGCAGCCAAATGTTACTGATAATTAGATTTGTTTTTTTGCTGGCTTTGATTGGCCCGAGCAATGGGATATTTCCTCCTCCAATTTTCCATCGGTTCTTTTGCATTCACTCAAAGCACCAGCATAGGAAAGGTACAACTCTGAATTCCCATCCTAATCAAAGGACAGCATTTCCTTGGAACTGCATTGGAATATCCACCTAGGTTATGAACTCCAGTATCTGGAGTGGGTGTTTATTCCACAACCTTCTGACTCCAAGGTGAGGTTGCTACCACATAATACATTTTTGAGTGACTTCAGTCGTATCCCAAGCAGGTTGAGAGTATTGTGTTATACAGCAAGGGTTAGAATTTGAGAGCTGCTGGTATTGTTGAGCTTAACATTTACTATGAATTAAAGTTTTTTGGAGTTTATTATTTACATTAAAATGTTTGCGTTTTGGTGGAACTCTTCCTTGATCCAGTTTGTAAGTGGGTGGCACAGTGGTTAGCATTGCTGCCTCACAGCGCCAGGGACTCGGGTTCAATCCTGGGCTCGGGTCACTGTCGGTGTGGAGTTTGCACATTCTCTCTGTGTCTGCGTGGGTTTCCTCCGGGTGCTCCGGTTTCCTCCCACAGTCCAAAGATATGTGGGTTAGGTTGATTGGCCATGATCAATTGCCCCTTAGTGTCAGGGGACTAGCAGGGCAAATATGTGGAGTTACGGGAATAGGGCCTGGGTGGGATTGTGGTCGATGCAGACCTGATAGGTTGAATGGCCTCCTCCTGCACTGTAGGGATTCTATGATTAACTAGACTCCTTGATTGACTTGATCACTTCCTTTTCTCTCCCAGCCTGAGAATTTAGTCTTTAATCTGTGTTAAGACAACTGATACCATCCGGGCTAGATATGATGATGCCACATTTAGCCTGTACGCTCCTGGGTTAGTGGGGAGAATGATTGACCTCGTTCTCCCCTCTTGTAGCTGGGGTAGAGAGAGCACACTTGGAGACCTCCTGAAACTGAGTGTTGATGCACTATTCGACCATGAAGATTAGCACAGGTGAGGCTGGCAATCCTGTGAAATCCAATTTCTAATGAGACGTCTTCATTTTCTTTTCCCTCGTTTCGGTGTCCAGCACATGTGGAGAATAAAGAGCAGTACATTGAAGTTCTGGAGAGCTTCGGGAACCACCACCTATCTCAGAACAAGAACGAGTTGTCCATGGGCTTCCTGAACCTCGGAGTGTTCACACGTGAAGTAACCGCACTCTTTAAAAACCTGGTAAGTTTGCTCAGCTCGCCATTGCCAGTGAGGTGAGTTTGAATGCTGTTAGCATCAGGTTTTCAATAGGTGAAGAGAAAGTAAGCTATGAAGAGGATTTGAAGAGCTCTGAGGTATAGACTAGTTAAGTAATAGGACGAGAAGGTGGTAGAGGAGTGTGATGCCTGAAATTATTCTTTTGTAGGTAGAATAGAAAAGCAGAATACTCTCTAAAAGGTGTTGCGAGATTCCTTGTATACAAATTTAACATAAAAGTTAACATGAAGATATAGCAAGCAATTAGTAAGTATTGCAAATGGGTTGAATTACAAGAGTAAGGACAACTTGTAATTATACAGGACTCTGGTGAGATAACAATAGTGTATTTGTGTACAGTTTTGACCTCTGCCTAAGGGAGGATATATTTTCCTTAAGAAGGGCTTAATACGTTTCATTAGATTGATTCCTGCGATGAGAGGCTCTCCTGTGTGAGGGAGAATTAATAAAATGGGTCCATACTCTTGAATTTAGAAAATTGGGTGGGTGATCTCCTTAAATTCTGAGGGCTTGGCAAGGTAGATGCGGTGAGGCTGTGCCCCAGTTAGGCAGTCTAGAACTAAGGGTCATCATCTCAAGATTAGGTGTACATTCAAGACTAAGATCAATACATTTTTTGGTACTAAAGGAATCAAGTGAGATGGGGGTAGGGCTGATTTTGAAATACAGGCATGATCATCTTAAATGGCGGAAAAGTCTAGATGGGCCATATGGACTACAGGTTCTCCCAGTTTCTCATGTTGTTCTAAAGTCTCTGGAACATTGAATTCAGGAATGATAGGTTTGTGATGTTATTTAAACATTGGGTGGCATGGTGGCACAGTGGTTAGCACTGCTGCTTAACAGCACCAGGGGCCCAGGTTCAATTCCGGCCTCGGGTGATTGCCTGCATGTTCTCCTCATGTCTGCATGGGTTTCCTCCGGATGCCCCAATTTCCTCCCACCCTCCAAAGATGTATGGGTAAGTTTGAATGGTCATGCTAAATTGTCCCTTCGTGTCAGGGGGATTAGCAGGGTTAGTATGTGGAGTTACTGGGATGGAGCCTGGGTGGGATTGTTGCCGGTGCAGTTGTGATGGGCCAAACAGCCCCCTTCTGCACTGTAGGGATTCTATGATTTTAAGATCGTACTTTCAACCACACGATAGGAATTGAGAATCAGTACAATTCTGATCTCAGTATCTTGTGGCTTTATGAATCTAAATACTCATTCCAAACAGTTATTCTCTCCACCACCAAGGCCACCTACTTCCACCTTTATAATATAGCCTGTCTCTGCCCCTGTCTCTGCCCCTGTCTCTGCCCCTGTCTCTGCCCCTGTCTCTGCCCCTGCCTATCTGCTGAAACCCTCACATGTGCCTTTGTTATTTCTAGATCTGATTATTCCACTGTTTTACTGGCTGGCTTCCCACTTTGCGTCCTCAGGAAACTTGAGCTCATTCAAGACTCTACTGCCTGTATCTTAACCCACACCCATAACACTATACCCCTTTGCGCCTCTGCCCTATTTCCAAGTAGCGTGTGAGTGAATGTTGTGTATTTGCCAGTTAGTTGTATGTTATATCTGATTTACCTCCAAGCAATGTTCTAGGTTTACAACAGGCTTATTTACAGTGCATTAAAATATCTTTTCAATAATTCTACAACAGATTTGTTTACAATGCATATCACCCCAATCACAAGATTTCTACATACAGGTTCATCACTCTGGTTTCTCGAGTCTTTCTGGAAGCTTCTGTTTACCTTGGCTCTCAGGGACTATACCCAGGCCTAAATATTTGAACGCAGTGAAGTTAGATCAGTCAACAGAGTAATATAGAACATTACAGCGCAGAACAGGCCCTTCGGCCCACGATGTTGCACCGACCAGTTAAAAAAAAACTGTGACCCTCCAACCTAAACCAATTTCTTTTCGTCCATGAACCTATCTACGGATCTCTTAAACGCCCCCAAACTAGGCGCATTTACTACTGATGCTGGCAGGGCATTCCAATCCCTCACCACCCTCTGGGTAAAGAACCTACCCCTGACATCGGTTCTATAACTACCCCCCCTCAATTTAAAGCCATGCCCCCTCGTGCTGGATTTCTCCATCAGAGGAAAAAGGCTATCACTATCCACCCTATCTAAACCTCAGTCAAACACAGTTTAATTAAACCATTGAACACTACAGTGACCCTCCCTATTCTTCCCACCAAGTTGCATTGCCTTGCACCTGTAGATGTCACCTTCTCCTTGCTAAATAAGTGGAAAAAGATTTTCCCTTGTGTGTTTTGTGTGTGCGTTTTTCTAAAGATCAATCTTGGCATTTCCTGTCTGAGTAAATAGTTTCTCCTTGTGTTTAAAGCCCGTTGTTCTTGGTGCCATCTTACTGAATCTTGTCCAGTCTCAATCTTCAATAGTAAAAAGTTACCATTAGTTCAACCACTGCTGTTTAAAGTTTATAGACTGCATTTTACTGCCTGGTCCATCCAGCTGGGGTACAGAGTAGACATTGCAATTCACCTGGTCTGCAAAGTAAAAGGTATATATTCTTAAAACAATAATGTCCTTCAAGTTAGGATAAAGAACATGAGTCTTGTTTTCCACATTTACAAAGAGAAGATGTATTGTTTGAAACATGGGTCATAGTTGTTATAGCAACAGGTTTATATTTCTCTCATTGGAATGGCCTCCTGGAAATGTCAAGAGTGTGGCTTCCTCGCAACATTTTTTAGAACCCATATTTGCCCTTGTTATTGGGGCTTTTAATGACCCAGTAACGAAAGAACTTGCACTTGTGAAGCATCTTGCCCCATCTTGGCAAGTTCCGAAGCACCAATGGAATAATTCTGAAATGTGGTCACTGTTGTAATGCAGGAAACATGGCAACTGTAATTGCACATAGCAAGGTCTCAAGTAAGAATGTGAACACGAGTAGATTATTTGTTTTTTGCAATGATGTAGGTTGAAGGATAAGGATTAATAAAACAAAACTGCATTCATTCTAGTTTAAAAAAACAGGCTTACAAATGACTTCTATTGTCAGCTTACCAACTCTTGTCTCGCAAACCTGCTTCTTCAGTCTTTGTCAAACTGGTTGCTTAATTGCAATGTGTGATACATCACTTATTGTGGTTATGGGATGTTCTGTAACTTACTGTACTTGAGCTCATACTTCATTATAATCGAGAGAGAACCACAATGGAAGCTATTTTGTAACTCTTTATTCCTCTCTTCCCCTTTTTGGATAACTGACCACGTTTGGCTGAGGAGAGGAAAAAGTCTGCTGAAATCTCGCTGAGAACAGGTTCAGTTTACAGTACTTGACCCCGAGCTGGACATCTGACCTTGTGACCTCCCCGTCACCAAGACTACCCAATTCTAGCTGTGTAATATTACCCACCTCTGCACTTTCGATGGTCTGTCCGTTGTTTGGAAACCTCACCCAAGCTTGTGTTACCTCCAGATTTGACTCTTCTACTCGCTGCTTTCTTGGCCAGTCTCTCGCCTTGCATCCTCTAGTTTATCCAAAACCCTGATGGGCACCCAGCCCTGTTCCCCATCACTCTCTGCTCACTAACGTACAGTGGCTCGCAGTCCAGCAACATTAAAAAAAATTCTCACCCTTCTTTCCAGTCCTGCCATGACCTCTCTTGAACTCCTCCAGGTCTACACTGTCCAAAATCTCTCCACTCCCTCTGGTCCTGGAATCCTTGCAAACCCCAGACTTTCATTGCCCAATTGTGTCTTCAGCTGCCAAGGTCTTAAATTCTGGAATTCCCTCCTTAAATCTTTCTGCATCACTACCTTCCCCATCTCATTTAAGATGCTCCTTTAATCTATATCGTTGATCAAGTTTATGGTTATCTGCCCTATCACCTCCTTCTGCGGCTTGTTGTCAAGTTTTGTTGATGCCCCTGTGAGGTGCCTTGAGAGTCCGAAAGACGTGCTGGTTAGGATAATTGATCATAGAAACCCTACAGTACAGAAAGAGGCCATTCGGCCCATCGAGTCTGCACCGACCACAATCCCACCAAGGCCCTACCCCCATATCCCTACATATTTTACCCACTAATCCCTCTAACCTACGCATCTCAGGACACTAAGGGGCAATTTTAACATGGCCAATCAACCTAACCCGCACATCTTTGGACTGTGGGAGGAAACCGGAGCACCCGGAGGAAACCCACACAGACACGAGGAGAATATGAAAACTCCACACAGACAGTGACCCAAGCCGGGAATCGAACCCAGGTCCCTGGAGCTGTGAAGCAGCAGTGCTAACCACTGTGCTACCGTGCTGCCCGGTCATGATCATGCTAAATTCTCCCTCGGTGTACCCGAACAGGCGCCGGAGTGTGGGATTTTCACAGTAACTTCATTGCAGTGTTAATGTAAGCCTACTTGTGACATAAATAAGCTCTTTATATATTAAAAAAAGAGGTTTATACTGTATTAAAGGTGTCAGATGCGGTAGTGGGTTTGGCAGTGATGTTCCCATAGCCATTGTGTCGGCGTGTACAGGAGTAGCTGCTTGTGTAAAGTGTTAACATTCATGCAGCCAGTAACATTTGATGCCTTCAAGTATGACGTGGTCTTGCGTTTTATTTGGGTTTAATTACATGGAAACAATTTTCTATGAAATTTTGGCTATTTCTCCTTTCACGTACTTGGTGAAACTCATTATAGGAAATTCATCTGGTTGGAATGTCTCAGAAATGTAAACACTTCCAGAATGGTCTGTGGCAATTCTGTCCCAGTCTGCGTACCCAACAGGGCTTGACACACACATGGTTAGAGATGATCTTGAAGCCTAAATAAAAATTCAACCTCAGTTGTCCTCGTCACGCACCATTTCTGTGAGGACTTGGATTTGATTTATTCCAGTACAGTACTGAGGGAGTGCTGTCCTGTCAGAGGTGCTGGCTTTTGGCTGAGGCTTTAAACTGAAGCCTGCCTGGCCTGGCAGATGTAAATGATCTCTCAGCACCATTTTGGAAAAACGGGGAGTTTTCCCTGGAGTCTGTAAGGCCAATATTTATCCTCCAACCAACATCATTAAGTTAATTTAATTAAAATAATATTGCTCAGTATCACATTGATATTTGGGACGGGGGAGGGGGCTTTCAATACACAAATTGGCTGCTATGTTTCCTACATTACAACAGTGACTACACTTCAAAAGTACTTCATTGACTAGTGTCTGGGACGCACTGAGATCATGAATGATAGCATCAGTATTAAAGCACATCTTTTACATCCAGACCTTTGAACCTCTCCTTTTGGTTCCAATCAGGCTGTGAATCCCTTTCCTGTTTGAAAATGTTTGTCTGATCCACATGAAGGATTGTAACGGTGTTTTTAAAAAAAAATTGCTTACAGACTCAAAACATGAGCAACATCCTCTCGTTTCCATTGGACAGTCTGCTAAAGGGCGATTTGAAGGAAGGAAAAGGGGTGAGTTTACTTTGCTTTTTATCTATCTTTTGAACAATTGTAATCCTAATACTTCTGTTTAGACCCAGGTGTGTAACTGAGCATGTGTGGGAGAACGTTGGTTGTGCTTTTGGGAGACTTGTCTTTGGATCTCACTCATGTTGGATGATCTCTGATGATTTTCTATGGCGTGACTATGATGTGGTTTATGGGATATCTACACTGTTCAGTCCCTTTCCTCTACTTGTTGGGGGAGGCTGTGTAGAATAGAGATCAGGGGGGAAAAAGAAGAAAGTTTTCCACTGAGATGGAGTTTACAATTAATATATTTGCGTTTACTGGCTTGACATGATGTGAAATGTCATTAAGCTTTGCTCTGTATGTCAAGTTGATCAAATGATACGCAACAGGGAATGTCCAGCGCATGGCTCATGGCAATCTGTGATGTGGAGATGCCGGCATTGGACTGAGGTGGGCACAGTAAGAGGTCTCGTAACACCAGGTTAAAGTCCAACAGGTTTATTTGGTAGCACGAGCTTTCGGAGCGCTGCCCCTTGAAGGGTGGCGGCGGTGTTGATGTTGTGAGACTTCTTACCATGGCAATCTGGGCCTTGAAGCCAAGGCAACTATCTAAGGTTGTTAACATGGCAGGATTAATCTGGAGTCTCTTGGAAGATTAATCTCCAGGTTGCCCCTGCCTTCAAACCCAAGAGAAAACTTCAGGGGGCAATAAATATTTATTTTCCATTTTCTCTGGCAGCTTTTGTTTATTAGTTATAAAAAGTTTGGAAATAGAATAGAATCCCTACAGTGCAGGAAGATGTGGGAGGAGAGGAGAAAAGAATGTTTGGATGACAGTCAGGAATCATCCAGTCAGACTTTCCAATTAGCTGTGGGAAGGCAAAGCATGTCGACCAACCAATGGAGCAGGGATTGGTGGTCACATGCTGATATATATATACAGCTAGAGTTGGTGCCCCCACTACGTGCACTGTGTGTGGGTCTAAATTTTTGTGGGCCCAGGGTGGGTGTTTAGAGTGAGTCAATTTTTTAACATAGTCTTATTGGTTGGTCAATCATTATTGGTGAATTATTTAATGGAATTCACTTCAAACTCCTGCCCTCTGTAACCTCGGGATTTCAGAGCTCATATGGGGCCTCTTGCAAGATTCTGTAGTTGTAACCCGCACTACGTCACAAAGGCTTGAGTAAGTGTGACTCCAATGAAGTGATGGATAGAGGGTTAATCTATTCTGGGGGTTGGTTTGGCTCAGTTGGCTGGACAGCTGGTTCGTGATGCAGAGTTATGCCAACAATGAGGATTCAATTTAAGTTTATTTATTAGTGTCACAAGTAGGCTTACCTTAACACCACAGTGAAGTTATGTGAAAATCCCCGAGTCGCCACACTCCGGTGCTTGTTCGGGGACACTGAGGGTGAATTTAGCACGGCCAATGCACCTAAACAGTACGTCTTTCGGAGTGTGGGTGGAAACCGGAGCACCCGGAGGAAACCCATGCAGACACGGGGAGAACGTGCAGACTCCACACAAACAGTGACCCAAGCCAGGAATCAAACCCGGGTCCCTGGCGCTGTGAGGCAGCTGTGCTAACCACTGTGCCGGCTGAGGTTATTCATGAAGGCCCTGCCTTCTCAACTTTGCCCCTCGCCTGAAGTCTGGTGAATCCTCAGGTTAAATCATCGCCAGGTAGCCTATGGTCATCTGGGACTATGGGGCGACTTTACCGTACCTCTATTTTTATTGAATGGCTAACATGCAGAATCTGCTACTGCATTCATTTTATTCATTTACTGGATGTGGGTGTTTTTGGGCCAGCGTTTGTTGTCCATCCCTAACCACCATTTCGGAGGGCATTTGAGAATCAACCACAATGCTATGGGCCTGGAGTCATATGTAGGCCAGACCAGGTAAGGATTGCAGATTTCCTTCCCTGAAGGGCAGTAGTGAACCAGATGGGTTTTCACGGCAATAGTTTCATGATCATCTCATGATTTTTATTGAATTCCAATTTCACCATCTGGCATGGTGGGATTAGAATTTGGGTCTCCAGATTTTTGCTCTGGGTCTCTGGATTACTAGCCCAGTGACAATACCACTACGCCACTGCCTCCCATTCAATCTTGAATGATGAGCTGAAATATATTGCAACTTGCTGGTAGTCTTGGCTAATACATGTGATACAGGCAAGAGGTGTGGGTGTGTAAGTGGGTGAATTTGTTGCATTGAGAGCCCCTTTTATGTTCACTCTGGCAACTATCGGAGTGAATTTGCACCAGAATTGGCATTGACAGGGGGTGGGGCAAGGCGCAGGAGGTAATGCTGCCAGCCTTTGGGTGGCACCTGGACTCTGTCTTGTGGAGCCACTCCAAGTGCTGATGTGAATGTTATTCATACTCTGGGTTTCCTTGAAACATGGCACTCCCCCCATTTTAGAATCAAATGACATGAATAAGGCTTTGTGCTTGGGCAGAGTTCTGAAATGAGATTGTCGCCTTTTGATTTGAGTCACAGCCTGAGATTGAACAGTGTCTGTAATTTAGTGGAAGGTTTAGCATTCACTCTTCCCGGATCTGACAGCTGTGTGTGCTAGCTCTGATATCATTAGAAACTGGCAACTCAAATGGAAGTTCAGCAAAAGACACCACTGAGACGTGGAACATAATTTCCTCACACTTTCCATTCTTCTTAATGTCAAATTGGTGCTTTCTCTGTCCAGTGAAATGTGGCCAAATGCTCCTTTTATTTTCCACATCATGTACCTTAACCCCATAGCCTGTTATGGATAGCTCATAACGGCAGTAGTATGACATTTTGTACACAAGCAATGCTGTTAACCTGTTTGGTGTGTATGGCTGGCAATTTACTGCTGAAGTGCAAGGCAGTTGATGTTATGAATTTGTAATCGCAAAGGCAATGGACCAAGTGCTGATAAATTGGATTAGGTTGGAGGTCAGGTGTTTCTCACGTGTTGGTGCAGACTCGACAGACCAAAGGGCCTCTTCTGCACTGTATGATTTTATGATTCTAGGAGAGACTGTCTAATCTCAAATTTGTTTTGGAGTTCTTTCAGCTGATGAGAGAGGGGGAGACATTTAGGCTTGAATTCTCCTGTCCTGCCTGCCAGGGAAATTGTAGCGGGCGGGGGCGGACCATGCAAAGTTCCATTGACCTTGAATGGGATTTCCAGTTTTGAGGTGAGCGCGGCCGGAGTATCCCATCCTTAGTCTCCTGTTTAATTAAAGCCCTATTAGTCAGTTTGGATTGAATTGGAGCCAAAGGAACAACACACTGGCTGGTTATATGTCAAACTGTCCAGCACAAATGGAGGCCATTCAACCCAATGTGTCTCTGATCTCGATCTGATTTAGAACTGCTACAAATAATGTTAATAATATCAGCTTGCTTTCTGGAGAAAAGCTGAGATAAAATGGACTAAGAAGTGATTGTGCTCATTAGGAGAAGAGGATTAAACAATGTAGTTAAGAAGGTGGTGATATCGAGATTGCTGCTATGGATGCATTTATTCCGACATTCTAAACGTCTTGTGTCGTCGCATTGTTTAAATGTGGTGTTTTCAGGAGCTGAGCTTCAACACCGAGTCCCCGTTGCGTTATCTGGTACGTCCACTGCCTAATATTATTGAATCCTGACCTGTGTGCTATGTGTCTGTGCAAGAGGGAGCTCCTTATCATTTCTACAGTCCATCTATTCTAATAGTCGCTAACTCTGGGTGTCAATTCACTCCAGTGTGCCAGGTAGATGTTGATTTTGCTGCCTGTCTAGCGGTGAGACAAATTAAACTGGTCTTTATGCTCTACCTACAGGACCCGAAGAAACTCATTGAAAAAGCCTGGAAAGACTATGAAACCAAAGTGTAAGTATAAGCTCCAGAGAAACAATTATTGATGAGAAGGTTCATTCTTCGGATGCCATTCTTCAGATAAAAATAAATACTTTTTTAATATAGCCTTTCTCATGACCATCGGACATCTCAAAGTGCTTTATAGCCAATGAGTTATTTTTTTGAAGGGTCGTTGTAATGTGGCAGCTGATTTATGTTCAGCAAACTTCCACAACTGTTATGTGCTAATGACCAGAGATGTGTAGGTTTGGTGGATTGGCCATGCTAAATTGCCCCTCGGTGTCATGAGTTATGCAGGATAGGGAGATTAGTGAGGTAAATATATGGGGTTGCAGGGATCAGGTCTGGGTGAGAAGCTTTATCGGAGAGTTGGTGTGGGCTCGATGCACCGAATGGCCGCCTTCTGACTGCAGAGATTCTGTGAGATAATTTGGTTATTATCTGAATGGCTATGGATTTAGACAGATTATTGCCTGAATGGCTATAGATTGAGGGGAATGTGCTCGTACACCAGTCACTGAAAGTGAGCAGGCGGTGAAGAAGGCAAAAGGTATGTCGGCCTTCATAGCGAGAGGATTTGAGTACAGGAGCAGGATGTCTTGCTGCCATTATACAGGACCTTGGTGAAACCACACCTGGAATATTGTGTGCAGTTTTAGTCTCCTTATCTGCTATGGAGGGAGTGCGGCGAAGGTTTACCAGACTGATTCCAAGGATGGTAGGACTGACGTGGAAGGAGAGATTGAGTTGGTTCGGATTACATTCACTGGAGTTTAGAAAAATATGGGGATATTTCATAGAAACTCATAAAATTCTAACAGGACTAGGTGGAGGAGAAGCAGGAAGGATGTTCCCGAAGGTGGGGGTGTCCAATAAAGATAGACCATTTAGGACTGCGATGAGGAGAATTTTCTTCACCTAGAGGGTGATGAGACTGTGGGATTCTTTAGCACAGAAAGCAGTTGAGACCAAAACATTGTGGGTGGAATTTTCCCCCAAAAATTCTACGTGTCACAAAAGTCTGAAAACCGGAAAGTTTCACTCTGGTTTTTTCACGCAATTTTCCAACGCTTTTGTCATTTATTTTGGCTGGCAGTAGGGAGTTTCACGCTGGGGGGGGGGGGGGGGGTGGAGAGTGGGGTGCAGAGCCTAAGCTCCAGGTTTCAGACTGAAACTCTCCGGTTTTCAGCCTTTTGTGACACTTAGTATATTTTTTGGAAAATTCTGTGTTCAAGTCTGCACAATATATGGGAGATCTGTCAAACCCCCCCTGCCCCCCACCCCCATGGACATCACCGTTCTGATGCCCCCACCCTGCCAGCCCCAATGCAGAGTTCCCCTCTTATCTTCTCCTCCTCCTCTTCTCTCCCCCCCCCCCCCCCCCGAACATTCCAGGTCTGGTTCTGCCTTGCCCCCTCAGGCCCTGCCCTCTTGGCACTGCTTGGTGCCCAGTGGGCAATGCCAGGGTGTCAGGCTGGCATTACCCAAGGGGCAATGGCCCACCCTGCCCCCGACCTCCCAGCGGGCCTCAATGGTGTCTGGTCCCACCGATGAGACCATCACGTCTCGTCCCTGTTGCTGGAGCTCGCTAAACATATTTAAATAGATTTATTAATATTAAAATCACACTTGCACCCTTCCCCAGACTGAAATTTCCCACTCCGTTATGCTATTCGACCAGCGTTACGGGGTGGGAAAAGGGCGCTCTATATGTTTTCAAGAAGGAGTTACATAAAGCTCTTGGGGTTAAGGGGATCAAAGGATATGGGAGGAAGGCAGGAACAGGTTACTGTGTTGGATGATCACTATGATCATAATGAATGGTGGAGCAGGCGAGAAGGGTTGAATGACCTACTCATGCTTCTGTTTCTATGTTTTTTGTGATGATGATTGAGGGATAAATATTGGCCAAGATACTGGGGATAACTCCCCTGTTCTTCCTTCTTTGAAATGGTGCCATGAGACCTTTTACCTCCACCCAGTTAAGTAGATGGGACCTCCATTTGATGATTCATCTGAAAGGCAGCACTTCCGACCAGTGCAGTGCTCCCTCAGTACTGCACTGGAATGTAACCCTTGTCAGCTGAATGCCCTGCAATGGGACTTGAATCTGGAATATTGTGATCCAGAGGCAAGTGCTCCTACCAACTGAACCACAGCTGACACACTGAGACATTGACACAACTAAGATTAAAACGAGGCCTTGCTTTGTGATTAGTTTCCATGTTGCTTTTCAAAGTGTAGGGATTTAACCGGGGTCTGTTGTCCAACATTTCTCCATCAATTAATTCTATCAAAAAGCAAAATGATTTTATTGGTCTTCGCCTTGCATTAAATTACTATGTGTGGAGCCATAGGGCGGGATTTTCCAGCCTATCAAAACTCTTCATGATTTTGAATACCCCTATTAAATCTTACTTCAAATATTTTCTGCTCTAAAGAGAACTATACCAGCTTCTCCAGTCTCGCCACATAACCAAAGTTCCTCTTTCCTGCAACATATTGGCTGGAATTTTACTGCCCCAGAATCGGGGTGGGCGAGGCTCGCAGAATGGCATTCTCCTTTGGCCTCGGGCGGCGGGATCTTACAAGCCTCGGGCGGACGAGGCGGTAAAATTCCAGCAATTGAATTTGATGATCAGCCATGATCAAAATGAATGACAGAGCGGACTCAAAGGACCAAATGACCTACTCCTGCTTCTAGTTTCTATGTTCTGGTAAATGTTCTTTGTACCCTTTTCAAAGACCTTCAATTGCTTATAAGTAATTAATGTGAACTGCCTTTAGACATTTGAGAGATGTGAGGAGGTTCTGGATAAATGATGCTCTAAGTTGATCTGAAGACCAGGTCTCGCTCTAGGGTGAGTCTGGAATTGTTGCTTTTTATGTTCCAATATTTGCTTCTAGAATCATAGAATTCCTACAGTGCAGAAGGAGGCCATTCAGCCCATCGAGTCTGCATTGACCACAATCCCACCCAGGCCATATTCCCGTAACCCAGCATATTTACCCTGCTAATCTCCCTGACACTAGAGGCCAATCAACCTACCCTGCACGTCTTTGGACTGTGGGAGGAAACCAGAGCACCCAGAGGAAGCCCACGCCAACACAGGGAGAATGTGCAAACTCCATACAGACAGTGACCCGAGGCTGGAATTGAACCCGGGTCCTTGGCGCTGTGAGGTAGCAGTGCTAACCACTGTGCTACCGTGCCGCCCCAATGAAAATTTTGATTGGGATCATCGAGATCCGTCTTCAGCTGTGGAATAAAAACTGTTGGTGTTCAGTTAACAGTTTTAAAAATCTCATGAAAGCTTGGATTCAAAACCGGATAACTGGCAACCTTGCCCAGCAAGCACCGGGGACTGGTGTGAGTAAGAGTTTCCTGTGCCCTTTGACCCAAAATTCCCAAATTGCTGTGACTCTATTTCCTGTTGAGGAAGCTTAGTTACTGTTCATCCAGGATGAAACTTTCCCTCGTCTTCTCGGAGTTTTCCTTTGGGAATAATTGTTGCTTCCTGACATTGACTTTTCTTTCCCATCGTAAAGTTACTTCTGACTCAAACTTCTGTCCAGAAAGTTAGTCTCATTCTACCTTTCCTATGTTAAAACTCATCTAAGACCGAAAATTGCTGTTTGATGACGTGTTTGTTTTTTTTTGAGGAGGGAGAATTAAAATGGTTAAAGTGGCTTGATTTTTTTTTGTTGTTTTCTAGCTTCCTCGTCCCTCGCATACTATTTAAGAAATATTTGGTGAACTGAGAAATGGGAAGTGGTTGTGAAATTTAGCCTTGTCCTGAAGTGGAAAAATATACTTCTGTTTTTTTTAAGGAATGTTATAACAAAAATTCTTGACATCTTAATTATTTGACAATTCCTTCAGTCACTACTTAACGTTTCTTAAAGATAAAGGCAAACTACTGCGGATCTGGCACGGTGGCACAGTGGTTAGCACTGCTGCCTCACAGCGCCGGGTTCAATTCCAGCCTCGGGTGACTGTGCAAACTCCACACAGACATTCTCCCCGCGTCTGCGTGGGTTTCCTCCGGGTGCCCCAGTTTCCTTTCACAGTCCAAAGATGTGCGGGTTAGGTTGGTTGGCTGTGCTAAATTGCCTCTTAGTGTCAGGGGGGGTGGGATTAGGAGGGTAAAAATATAGGATTACGGGGATAGGACCTGGATGGGATTGCTGTAGGTGCAGGTTCAATGGACAAGATGACCTCATTCAGCGCAGTAGGGATTCTATGATTCAGTGCTGGAATCTGAAACAAAAGCAGAAAATGCTGGAAAATCTCAGCAGGTCTGACAGCATCTGTGGAGAGAGAATAGAGCCAACATTTCAAGTCTGGATGACCCTTCATCAAAGCCAATGTTTCTTTTTTTGTGTCTGTATGGTACATTGAGTGACAGCACAGCAGAAGGATTAACCTGTTAGGAATATGAATTGAAATGATGGGTAGGGGGGGGAGAGAGAGGGTAAATAAACATAATGAACTTGGATTTATCTCACACCTTTCACAACCTCGGGGTACCCCAAAGCATTTTATAGTCAATGAAGTCATTTCTTTTGAATGATAAACACTGTGTTAACATAGAAACCTGGCAGTTTGTGCACAGCAAGATTCCATGGGCAGCAATGTGATAAGGACCAGGTAACCTGTTTTATCATTGTGATATTGGTTGGCACAGCAGAGTACTCCCCGGGGAGTATGTCCAGGGTTTGGGGTGTGTACTACTGCTCCTTTAAAAGTGTGGGTCATGTGATCCCTGGGGGTTAGCCCCTCCTAGTGTGGAACCCGATTAAGTAGTCTTGGACTTGACTGTGGGACAGTGCACACCTGTAATAAAGAATTTTGTGCAGCTCTCCCTTTGGCATGTGAGCTTAAGTCATGTTCTCAAGTTTGTGGAGTGGGACTTTGAACCCACAACATTTTGACTGGGGTTAGATAGCCATCCGCTGAGCCTCAGTGTTAAGGAGGGGTATGTATATATAAAGAGTTAGCAGATTCTGGGGGAAAACGATCAAACGATGGAACATTTTTTATATCTTTGCTCTTTTCTGAGGTGCAGTTACATTAATGAGAATTTCTCTCCAGTACCTCGATCCATGTTGGCTATTGTGCCAGGTAGGCATACACAGGTAGGCATACACAGGTAGGCATAGACAGGTAGGCATAGACAGTGAAAGTTTGCAGCTTATTTGAACTGCTCTCTCTTTCACGCTGACGTTTCTCAGTTGCATGCTGTTTGGATTTGTAGTGCAGAACTTTCACACTATTTTCATTCTAATGTTCCTAGCATGTGTTTTGAGTAGTAGGTGACACCACACAGGATGGATTATTTGAATATGACTGGGATACTTGAACTAATCTGAATCGCTGCTGTAGGTTTAATCAGTCTGAGTCCATTCTCCCAGCGCCCTTGTGCTCCCTGACCTACATTAGCTCTTAGTTTGGCAAGCCTAATTTTAAAAAAATCTTTCTTGTGTTCAAATCCCACCATTGCCTTGCCTCCTTCTATCCTACAACCTTCCAGCACGTCTGCTCTCTTCCAACTCTGGCCATTGTGCATTGTCTACTTCCTTTGCCACATTCAATCTGTCCTGGCCCAAAGCTCTGGAATTCCCACCCAGAGTCTCTCCCCTTCCTCCTCTTTAAGAAGGTTCTTAAGGCCCACCTCATATGAGCAAGTTTTCAGTCTATTTTAATATCTCATATGGCACGATGTCAAATTATGTCCAATTACACTCCTCTGAAGCTGCTTGAGATTAAAGGCGCAATACAAATACAGGTTGTTGTATTTTCTTCTTCTGTATGTAGTCCGTTAGTGCAACTGTTTATGTAGTTTGGTTTTAAAACTGCTAAATGGGAAGTTCAGCTGTTTACAGGCGAGGAGGAAGCAGGTGGAAGAATGGCAGCCTGGTTTCTACTTCCTGAAACCAGTGGGAGGGCTCCAGGAACCTTTCAGTAAATTGAAAGAAAGTGGTCACCTGTTTATCTTCAACCAGACTGGCAAAGACATTTTAAACCAGTTTCAAGAGGTCAATTTCAGAACCATCTGAGTGTGCCAATCACATTTGTACTGTTGCTTCCCTGAGTTACCCTGGTATATGCTGAAGATCAGGTCTCCATTGACTAGTCTGACCTCCAAACGTGCAGAGACGTGGGACAATACGATGCTAATATTTTTTTAAATTACACCATGGATTGAATTTACAGCGCGGAAACTAGCCATTCCATCCAACAATTTTATGCTCCATATGAACCGCCTACTTTATTTCATCTCAACCCGATTGGCATATCCGTTTATATTTTCCCTTGTGTGTTTACGTAACTTCCCCTTAAATGTATCTATGCTATTTGCCTCAGTTGCTCTTAGTGGCAGCAAATTCCAGATTTGAACCCCTCTCTGGGTAAAATAGGCTTCTTCTGAATTCTTTTGGATTTATTAGTCGCTAACTCTTCACTTTGAATATGAAACTGTCTTCCCTTTGCCTTCCCTTTCAAATCCTTATCAGGTCACATCTCAGTCTTCTCTATTCCAGGTAAAAAAAATCCTGTTCAGTCTCTCCAGATAGTTAGAATCTCTCGATTCAGATGAATTAGATTACGATCTTGGTGTGTCTACACCATGTCAGGAAATTCCCATTTGTGTCAGCTGTTTGAGGGCCCTCGCTATGGAAAAGCACCTCAGAACTATTGGGGAAAGACCTGTTCATGCTGCGATGACTGTACACTTGCAACAGGCCACAACAGCCACTCTGTGGGAGGGATTTTACAGCCTGGCTTGTCCCGAAACCGTAAAATCCCACCCGAGGTCAACAGACCTTTCCATGGTCTGATTCCCGTGGCAGGCGGGACAGTAAAATTTCAGCCAATGTATGAAGATCTGGTGAGATCTTCTGGACTCGCCGACAGCGATGCCCGGCCGCACGTTCCCCAGCAGCAGAGGATCCGAACATCAGCAAACCCCATTGATGACAGCGAGGTCAGAAGATCCCGCCACTGACCAATGGCAACCTGCCTCCGCCACCACCAATCACGTTGCGGAGGGAAGGGGCGGGTCCCATCCTTCGAGTGCCGTTAGCTGAGCGCCATTTTTCTCATTTGAATCTTTTCTTTCTGCTTTTCAGCAATAAGATAGAAAAAGAGAAGAAAGACCGTGCCAAACAATTTGGATTGAATCGGTCGGAAATCAGTCCCGCAGAGATTGCAGATGATCTGGAGAAAGAGCGAAAGGTGTTCCAGCTCCAGATGTGTGAGGTGAGTTGCAACATGATTTTTAAAAACAATCTACCTATGGTTAGACCTCAGTTGCTTCCTAAAAACCACATGATAATCCGTCGTAAGTCGGAACCAATTTTCTCATCGGCGCGATGGTATAAACAGGGGATTGGTTGCTGATCAAGGCTGGAAATGACACGTGTGGCCCCTGCAGTATAAAATGCTCTCAACTCTTGTCCCTGTCAAGGCACGGAGGTGACTGTTGATGCCTGCACACCTTAGCACAGGTTCCTCAGTCAGTGTGTGACTTTAATGAGGCCCACAATGTGGACCTCTTAGAATACGAGCTCCCAGATTAAGGCAATAATGGCTTGTCCAATCAGGGAGCCCTGCATGTGTGTACGTAGTGTGGAGTGTCAGGGTTACTGGCACTCCAGGGTTACTGGCACTCCAGGTTTACACTCTGTATGAGGAAGTACCTAACTGAGTGTTGTTTACTATGTAAATAAATCTAAATTTGGTGAAGGGACACCGGCCTTGGAGGAGTTATTTCAGCATGGAGGATATAATGAAACCATTCGATCGCTGTCTGACGCCTGTTTAACCTTGAATGTCTGTGAGTCTGAGCACATTAAATTCAAGATAAGCATATAAATGCATTTAAATCAACAGCTGTCAACAGATCTATTTGAAAAGAGAGAAAGCAATTTTTCTTCAAGTTATTTTTTGCTCTCATTACATAGGACGTAATTTAATGTCCTTCCCCAGGGCAAGTTTGGTGTGGGGGGGGGCATTTAATTGGGTGGCAGGTGGGACCCGGCCAACCCAACTTCCTGCCCCTGCCCCAATTAGGTCTGGGGTGGAGGAGAGGCCCTTCCTGCCAGAATTCCTGCCCTGCCACCAGTAGAGGCCCTTAAGGTGGCAATTACTACCCATAGGGCGTCATCCCACCACCGCTGGTATTCACCTAGTGGCGGGCGACCTAAAGAGCAAACCATGTTGGGGTTGCTCGTGGGCTTATGGTGGGATGTTGGGGGGAGGGGGGAGTCCCTCGACAGTCCTGGCCTTGGGTAGATGCACTACTGACAGTAGTCACTGCCTCCCAGGTGGTGCTGCCTTGCAATAGACATGTCCTTGATTTAACATCACCAGAAATTCATCTAATTGACTTTTCCTACAACAGCGACCTTACTTCAACAGGTTGGGCTGCACGGTGGCACAGTGGTTAGCATTGTTGCCTCGGTGCCAGAGACCCAGATTCAATTCCGGCCTTGGGTCTGTGTGGTGTTTGCACATTCTCCCTGTGTCTATGTGGGTTTCCTCCGGGTGCTCCAGTTTCCTCCCACACTGCAAAGATGTGCAGGTTAGGTGGATTGGCCGTGCTAAATTGCCCCGAGTGTCAGGGGGATTAGCAGGATAAATGTGTGGAGTTACAGGAATAGGGCCTGGGTGGGACTGTGGTCGGTACAGACTCGATGGGCCGAACGGTCTCCTTCTGTACTATTGGGATTCTATGAAGTATTTCCTTGTCTTTGAGATGCACTTAGGTTTTGAAAGGTGCTATATAAATGCAAGTCTTTTTTTGTGGTATCTGTGAGCACAGAATGACTGCTCTGTTTTGCAACGAAACAGTCCCACACTGTAATGCAATTCATTGACCGTGAAGTGCTTAGACCTTCTTACTCTGAGACATTGGTAAGCTTTAGTAACTGCAAGTTCCTTTTCCTTTCTTTACCTATTAACATCAAGGACCAAATCACCTCCAAGCTTCCTATTTTGCCATTATTGTCACTGTCAGCCTTCCCTCTTGATGATGGTTTCATGTTGGAGCTCTGCAGAATCCCCATTTCATATTCCAACTAGGGTGGGGTGGAGAAGTTTCTCAATGTGACTGGTTGCACTTTGTTTTGCAGTATCTTCTGAAGGTGAACGAGATAAAGATTCGAGAGGGCCCTGACCTCCTCCAGAGCCTCATCAAATACTTCCACGCTCAACAAAAGTGAGTTATTTTCATCTGACCCCCCTACTTGCATATGAATGTTGGCATCACAAATACAGGGGCATGGGAACTGGAGTAGACCCTTCAGCCCCTCGAGGCTGTTCCCTCGTTCAATTAGATCAGGGTGATCTGTATCTTAACCTCGTTTACCCACCTTGGTTTCATAGCTAGTTAATCCCCTTAAAAAAAAATCATAGAATTCCTACAGCGCAGAAGGAGGCTATTTGGCCCATCGAGCCTGTGCACCAACAACAATCCCACCCTATCCCTGTAACCCCAGGAATTTACCTTGCTAGTGCCCATGACACTAAGGGGCAATTTAGCACAGCCAATCAACCTAACCTGCACATCTTTAGACTGTGGGAGGAAACTGCAGCACCTGGAGGAAACCCACGCAGACACGGGGAGAATGTGCAAACTCCACACACACAGTCAGCCAAGGGGGAATCGAACCCGGGTCTCTGGTGCTCTGAGACAGCAGTGCTGACCACTGTGACCTCCTTCTTGGAATTTAAATCTGAGAGTTGAGATTCAAATCGTAGTTTGAGATGTAATCGAGGATTATCTAAACCGTTTGGATTAATGCTTCATATCAATGACCCCTCTGTACTATCTGAAACATTAACCCTACCTTTTATTCTATAGTTGCTGCCTGACCTGCTGGAAGTTTCTAGATCTATTTCAAATACTCTCTTTTGCTGTTTGGTTTGAAGTCGCTGTTTCAGCTTGTGTAGATTTTTTTAAAAACGTATGCTGTGTAAATCTCCAGTGAGCTTTGTGCTGATGGAGGTTTGGTTGGAAGCGACCATGATAGACCCATGGGGAAAGGAGTTTTCATTGTAGCGAGGCCCCTGTGGAAAGTATTACGCGACAATCTGCTTTTTTAATCTCAGTTTTTCTTTTCTCCCATGTTAAAGATGCTGGCTGATTTTTTTTTTTCCCCCTGTTGTGCCTGTTCCTCCAGATTGAGTTTCAACAGTCACCCCACAATGGTGGGCAGTCCCACACTCTCTGCACATGGTCTCTCGAACAAAGAGTCATTGGATAGTGATTTTATTTGTGACCTCTGGTCTGACTGCTCTTTATTCGATTATCAGGTAGCTGATCTCTGCTCACTGTGCTTGGTTTAGTTGAGCCTGGGTGTTGACCCAGAGCTTGAGTGAACAGAAAGTGCTAGAAGCAGGGCTGTGAGCACGAATCATAGAATTCTACAGTCAGAAGGGGGCCATTCGGCCTAGCGAGCCTGCACCGACCACAATCCCATCCAGGCCCTCGCCCCGTAACCCCACACATTTACCCCAGTTAATCCCCCTGACACTAAGGGGCAACTTAGTATGGCCAATCAACCTGACCCGCACATATTTGGAATGTGGGAGGAAACACACGCAGACAGGGGAGAACGTGCAAACCGCACAGACAGGGACCCAAGCCGGGAATTGAATCGAGGTCCCTGGCGCTGTGAGGCAGCAGCGCTAACCGCTGTGAGGCAGCAATGCTAACCACTGTGCCGCCCCGGTGACACAGACAGTGACCCAAGCCAGGAATCGAACCCGGGTTCCTGGTGCTCTGTGAGACAGCGGCGCTAACTACCGTGCCACCATGCTGCGCATTTTGTGTTTGCAGGGATATTTCAAAACTCTTGCGGATAAACTTTTTGCAACCAGTGTCATCTCTGTTCTGAGAAATATAAAATATGCTACAATCCAGCCGAGACCAGCCATCCTGAACACCGACTTGGGGGCTGGACCTAAGACCTGAGCACAGAGTTGGGTTGGGGCCTCCTCTACCAGCTGATGATTCTCAGCTCGTGGGGGACATTGCAGTGATCCATTTCTTGATGTGCAACATTCAACATTTCTTTCAGTCAGATGTAAGATGTTTTGTTTTCCATAGACATTTTCCCAAGTATTAAATTGGGATCTACTGCCAGCACAGCAGCGTGCTGGGTCATGAACTCTGAAGCTGTCATGTGCAGCACTCTTGCTTATCTTTTCTAATGCTTTTATTTTGAAGCTTTTTCCAGGATGGTCTCAAGGCGGCTGAAAGCTTGACTCCTTTTGTAGAAAAGTTGGTTGTGATTGTGCACTCGGTGAGTATTGTCTGCCATTTATTTTGGAAGGGCAGTGGAAGCCAATTAATGGCCCTTTAAGTGCCTCATCCTGTTGTTTTACCTGTGGCAGGGGTGGTCCCACGCCAAAGGGACAGCAGCCTGGCAGCTTTTACTGGGCAGACTGATGTCTGGAAGTTGTTCTGTGTTTGATGTATAAGAGGCACCCCCCCCCGACCCCCCGCAGAGTCATACACCCTTTCAACGGGGCAGCACAGTGGCATCAATGTGGTTATTACTGCTGCTTCACAGCGCCAGGGACCCGGGTTCAGTTCCAGCCTCGGATCACTGTCTGTCTGTGTGGAGTCTGCAAGTTCTCCCTGTGTCTGCGTGGGTTTCCTCCGGATACTCCAGTTTCCTCCCACAGTCCTAGAGATGTGCAGGTCAGGTGGATTAGCAGGGTAAGTAAGCGAGGTTACGGGAATAGGGCCTGGGTGGGATGCTCCGGCCGAAACACTACCACCTCTGGTTCCCGGAAAGGAAATCTCACTTGGCCTCGGGTGGGATTTTATGAGCTTGCCCAAGCGAGGCCGTAACCCCCTGCTCACTGTCAGAGAGCGATGTGGACTCCATGGGCCTGAATGGCCTCCTCCTGTGCATTGTCGGGATTCTATAATAACCTTTCCTCGCACCATCCTCACCAAACAGTCGCCCGGGGGGGGGGTGGGTGCACAGGGAACACAGAGCCCCATAAAATCCAGCCCATGTTACCTGCACTCCAGAGTACTTTAGTATTTTCAGATGTTCCAAGAGCGCACTGATCAAAATTCCCCTATCCATGGCCGATTCCTCCCACAGTCCAAAGATGTGCGGGTTAGGTTGATTGGCCATGCTAAAAATTGCCCCTTAGTGTCCTGGGATGCGTAGATTAGAGGGATATGGGGGTAGGGCCTGGGTGGGATTGTGGTCGGTGCAGACTCGATGGGCCGAATGGCCTCTTTCTGTACTGTAGGGTTTCTATGATTTCTATGATTTCTATGATATTGCCCTTCCTTAATCTCCTGCAGCCTAGCAATACTCTTAAGATTTCTACGCTCTTCCAATTCTCGTCTTACTCCATAGATAGAACCATAGAAAATTACAGCTCAGAAACAGGCCTTTTGGCCCTTCTTGTCTGTGCCGAACCACTTTTTGCCTAATCCCACTGACCTGCACTTGGACCATATCCCTCCACACCCCTCTCATCCATGAACCCATCCAAGTTTTTCTTAAATGTTAAAAGTGACCCCGGATTTACTACTTTATCCAGTAGCTCATTCCACACTCCCACCACTCTCTGCGTGAAGAAGCCCCCCCTAATATTCCCTTTAAACTTTTCTCCTTTCACCCTTAACCCATGCCCTCTGGTTTTTTTCTCCCCTAGCCTCAGTGGAAAAAGCCTGCTTGCATTCACTCTATCTATACCCATCAAAATCTTGTACACCTCTATCAAATCTCCCCTCATTCTTCTACGCTCCAAGGAATAAAGTCCCAACCTATTCAATCTCTCTCTGTAACTCATCTGTACTCAGTCTCTCTCTGTACTCATCTTGGCATTTATTATTCCACCATTATCTTAGCCCCTGGCTCTGGAATTCTCTGCATCCAACCTCTTTCCATCTGTCCCACCACCCTTTCCTCCTTCTTAAAACTCTTCCTTAAAATCTTTGATCAAGCTTTTGATCATCTAATATCTGCTTATAGAATCCCCACAGTGCAGAAGAGGACATTTGGCCCATCGAGTCTGCACCGACTCTCTGACAGAGTGTCTTACCCAGGCCCTCTCCCCCGCCCTATCCCCGTAACCCCACACATTTCCCATGGATAATCCATCTAACCTACATCTTGGGACACTAAGGGGCAATTTAGCATGGCCAATCCACCTAACCTGCACATCTTTCGTACTGTGGGAGGAAAACGGAGCACCCAGAAGAAACCCACATGGACATGGGGAAAATGTGCCAACTCCACACAGTCAGTTACCCAAGGCCGGAATTGAACCCGGGTCCCTGGAGCCGTGAGGCAGCAGTGCTAGCCACTGTGCCACGGTGCTGTTGGTCTTTGCCAATTTTTGTATGATTGTTCGTGCAAAGTGCCTGGGGGAGGGGTCTACCAAGTTAAAGGTGCTATAGAAATGCAATGAACTGTGTAAGTGCTGATATTATCATTCCGTCATGAGGAAAAGCGTTGAGTTTGGCTGAGAGTCCCTTCTTTCCGATGGCGAGTTACTGACCAGCAGTGTTTAGCCTCACTATGTTGGTGATGTCAGAGAGCTACAAACATTCAGGAGAAGAGTGAAGAAAGGGAAACAGTTTTTTTAAAGGCAAGGCAATCTGTGTGTTAACATGTTGAGTGCTGGCTGAGACCTCTGTCAGCTAGTTGGATTTATTCATGCTTTAACAAAAGTTTTCTTCTTGCTGGCACGTAGCTGAAGCAAGCACAGGATGAGGAGATGAAACAGCTGACCCAGATCAGGGACTCCCTGAGATCGGTGCTTCAAGTGGATCATAAGGAGGTAGGTAGCAACACCAAGTGACTTCTTTGCAAGCAGGAGGATGCCTCAGAGAAGGATCAAACAGCAAATCATTGAATCACTGCAGTGCAGCAAGAGGCCATTCAGCCCATCGAGCCTGCACTGACAACAATCCCACCTAGGCCCTAATCCCGTAACCCTATGTATTTATCCTGCCACTCCCTCTGACACTGAGGGGCAATTTAGCATGGCCAATCCACCTAACCCACACATCTTTGGACTGTGGGGGGAAACCAGAGCACCCGGAGGAAACCCATGTAGACACGAGTGGAAGGTACAAACTCCGCACAGTGACCCGAGGCCAGAATTGAACCCGGGTCCCTGGCGCCGTGAGGCAGCAGTGATGCCGGGTGGGAGGGAGTAAAAGAATGACAGAGGGTTAGAGGGAGTTCCAAAGATGCACGGTAAAAAGATGAAAGGAGACATGACTGGACAGGGAGTTTGAGGGCAGGACTATAGTGACAGGTCCAACAAGGCTAAATCTTCCATCACTGTCTTCATCATTCTACCCCAATCAGCTGCCCCACCATTCCTGACCACCCACTTACCTCACACTTCTCTCCTGTTAAAGTGGTTGGGATATTTAAACTTGCTGCCTTACAGCACCCAGTGCTGTAAAAAGAGGTGGCGTTTTGTTGCTCCTGACACTCCCACACTGTACTCCCAGAAGCAGTTACCCTCTGTAGGCCTGGTTAGGAATTCCAGGCAAGAAATACCGAGCTCCGGTCTAAGGTAAGAAAATTGGAGCGTCGGAGTGGCCATCCAGGGAAGAATTGGCCTGCTAAATCTTTTTCTCCCCCTACCGAGGTTGCCAGCCCTGCTGAGTATTTTGCTTTTGTCATGAAGGGGTTGGAGAGGTGTACGGAGGGGATTTGAGGGTGTGGAATGCTGACAGCTACGAAGAACAATACAGCACAGGAACAGGCCCTTTGGCCCACCAAGTCTTCACTGACACATGACGCCATTCTAAACTAAAGACCTTTTGCCACTATGCGGTCCGTATCCCTCTATTCCCAGCCTATTCATGTATTTGTCAAGATGCCTCTTAAACGTTGCTATAGCATCTGATTCGACCAGCTCCTCTGGCAGCTCATTCCAGGCACTTACCATCCACCATCTGTGTAAAAAAAAAAATTGTCTCTCACATTCCCTTTAAACTTTCCCCCTTTCACCTTAAACCTATTCCCCCCCCAGTAATTGACATTTCTATCCTGGCTTTGACTATCCACTCTAACCATGCTTCTCACATCTGCATACTCGTCGTTGGTGGTGCTCAAGAATCCAGAGAAGAGAGGGTGTGGCGATTGTAAAGCTGGATGAGGTTTGCAGAGATGGGGAGTGTGAGGCCATTAAATAATTCTAAACCTGAACATAACATGTTAGGGCATTGAGCTGTCTGGAGTCTGTGTGTGCTGGTGAGCACAGGGTGGGAGGGAGGGGTGGTGATGAGCAAGCAGGAGTTGGTCTGAGATGAGATGCTCGCAGCATTGTTCTCAGTGTGTTGAGGTTTATACTGGGGAGTGGATGGGAGAGCAAGTCAGGAAGGCATTGAGGATGGCCTCAGCACTGAGTTTTGGAGGTGGTTGATGAACTGAGGTGAGCAGAATCTTTGGCTCTCGCCAGAGCCGGGTATAGAGGCTGTTAAGTGCTAAAAGTAGCACCACTGGCTGATGTGCTGGTTCCCCGGCTCCATCTTGCCACCATTTCTCCAGAGGCAGGATATGTGTGTTGGGTGTTGCAGGCAGTCAGCTGAACCTATTGAGGCCTTTGGGATTTTCCAGTGAGCTGCCAGGTACCTCAACACCTTAAAGTTTTATGGAGGACAGTTTATCTGTCTAGATGTGGCCTCCTAGTGGCTGAGTGGAGGAGGGGATAAACACTCCAAGCAAGATTTGAGGCCCCCTCTATCTGCCTGGACTCAGCAGCAGCCACAGGCCATCCACCCTATGGAGGGGTTCCTCTCCACCCTCACTGCTGATTCTATATTTTAGAATTGAAAAGGTTGAAGAGAGGACATTGAGATTCTGAGGTGTCTTCTCCCTCAATTACCTTGAATGTCTTTAAGCTGCTGTTTTCAAGGTGAAAGGCCTTTTATTGGCCCTCCAGCTTTAAAGAGGTCACCCACTGTCCTTCACATGATGGCAAGCCGGCCCTCTGACCATTAATTGGCCAATTTTGGGAAAATCGCAGGTGACTGACTGTTTCCCATGCAGAGTGAATTTCTGAGCCTGATGGTGGGGTTCACAACCTGACTGGAGAAACTTCAGCCCATTGTCTCTAATAGAAAGGTTAATAAGATACTGGTTGCAAACTCAGAAGGGGCCGATGAAGAAGCCTTGGCCTATTGCTGCAGTGCATCTTTAGATGGCACACACTACAGCCATGATGCACCAGAGGTGGAAGGAGTGAATGCTGATTGTGGATGTGGTGCCCACGAGGTGGGCCGCTTTGTCCTGGATGGTGTCGAGCTTCTTAGGTTCAACCCGAGGTGGTGGCCGGGATAGGAATGAAGTTGTTATTGAGGATTTGGATTTGTGGCAGAGGCTTCAGGCAATGGCTTTGTTCTTTCCAGTGTTTAATGGAGGACATTGTGGCTCATGCAAGGCTTGAGCATCGGACCAACAGTCCGACATCAGAAAGACGATGGATAGATTGAAAGAGGTGATGGAGAGGGATAGCTGGATGTCATCTGTGTACACCTGGAAGCTAAATTCATGTTTTGTTTTATTTATTCATGGGATATGGGCATTGCTGGCTAGACCAGCATTTATTGCCCTTCCGAAGGTGGTGGTGAGTGGCTGTCTTGAACCGCTGTAATCCCTGAGGTGAAGGTACACGCACAGTGCTGTGAGGGAGGGAATTCCAGGATTTTGACAGTGAAGCTGTCGGCGACAGTGAAGAAACGGCGATATATTTCCAAGTCAAGATGGTGAGCGTGGGTCTGTGCATGTTGCTGCTGAAGGGCAGTATGTCGATGAGCAGGTGCCAGCCTCACACTCCCTATCTCTACAAACCTATTCCAGCTTTACAAACACCACACCCTCTCTACTCTGGATTCTTGAACCACCACCAATAGCAGTTGTAGTAGTGGATTTGGGGGAGATTGTAACTGGGGTGAGCAGTGATGTTAATTCCTTCTGGGTGGAAGAAACAGGATGGGCTGAATGGCTTGCACCATTCATAACGATCTTTTGATCAAACACACCAGAATCAAGGCACATTGCGAGCGCTCTGTCATAGAAGGTGCCTCGGAGGAGGATCAAACAGTAAATCATAGAATCCCTACTGTACAGAAGGAGGCCATTTGGCCCATCAAGCCTGCACCAACAACAATCCCACCCAGGCCCTATCCCCATAATCCCACATATTTACCCCACTAATCCCTCTGACACTAAGGGTCAATTGAACATGGCCAATCCACCTAACCTACACATCTTTGGACTATGGGAGGAAACTGGAGCACCCGGAGGAAACCCACGCAGACATGGGGAGACTGTGCATACTCCACACAGACAGTCACCCAAGGCCGGAATTTATCCTGGGTCCCTGGCACCAAGAGCAGCAGTACTAACCACTGTGCCACCGTGTCGCCCATATAGCTTGTCCTTTTGTCCTCTCTGATGTCATTCCAATAATTTAAAGATAGAAAACTTTTATTTTATGGCTATGTTTGAAATTCATGGGCGTTCCAGATCATGTCAGCTCTTAAGGTTAAATGAGTTATGTTTAATAGTGGTTCCCTCTATGTTTCTTGGTGGGCTGGTAATGCTGTTTGAAGTTCGGTGGATTGCCCGTGCTAAATTGCCCCTTGGTGTCTAAAGATGAGTATGTACGGTGGATTAGAACATAGAACATAGAACATTACAGCGCAGAACAGGCCCTTCGGCCCACGATGTTGCACCGACCAGTTAAAAAAAAAACTGTGACCCTCCAACCTAAACCAATTTCTTTTCGTCCATGAACCTATCAACGGATCTCTTAAACGCCCCCAAACTAGGCGCATTTACTACTGATGCTGGCAGGGCATTCCAATCCCTCACCACCCTCTGGGTAAAGAACCTACCCCTGACATCGGTTCTATAACTACCCCCCCTCAATTTAAAGCCATGCCCCCTCGTGCTGGATTTCTCCATCAGAGGAAAAAGGCTATCACTATCCACCCTATCTAAACCTCTAATCATCTTATATGTTTCAATAAGATCCCCTCTTAGCCGCCGCCTTTCCAGCGAAAACAATCCCAAATCCCTCAGCCTCTCCTCATAGGATCTCCCCTCCATACCAGGCAACATCCTGGTAAACCTCCTCTGCACCCTCTCCAAAGCCTCCACATCCTTCCTGTAATGTGGGGACCAGAACTGCACACAGTACTCCAAGTGCGGCCGCACCAGAGTTGTGTACAGTTGCAACATAACGCTACGACTCCTAAATTCAATCCCCCTACCAATAAACGCCAAGACACCATATGCCTTCTTAACAACCTTATCTACTTGATTCCCAACTTTCAGGGATCTATGCACACATACACCTAGATCCCTCTGCTCCTCCACACTATTCAAAGTCCTCCCGTTAGCCCTATACTCAACACATCTGTTATTCCTACCAAAGTGAATTACCTCACACTTCTCCGCATTAAACTCCATCCGCCACCTCTCGGCCCAACTTTGCAACCTGTCTAAGTCTTCCTGCAAACTACGACACCCTTCCTCACTGTCTACCACACCACCGACTTTGGTGTCATCAGCAAATTTGCTAATCCACCCAACTATACCCTCATCCAGATCATTAATAAATATTACAAACAGCAGTGGCCCCAAAACAGATCCCTGAGGTACACCACTTGTAACCGCACTCCATGATGAATATTTACTATCAACCACCACCCTCTGTTTCCTATCCGCTAGCCAATTCCTGATCCAATTTCCTAGATCACCCCCAATCCCATACATCTGCATTTTCTGCAGAAGCCTACCATGGTGAACCTTATCAAACGCCTTACTAAAATCCATATATACCACGTCCACTGCCTTGCCCCCATCCACCTCCTTGGTCACTTTCTCAAAAAACTCAATAAGGTTAGTAAGGCACGACCTACCTGCCACAAAACCATGCTGACTATCACCTATCAATTCATTACTCTCCAAATAACTATAAATCCTATCCCTTATAATTTTTTCCAACATCTTGCCGACAACAGAAGTGAGACTCACCGGTCTATAATTCCCGGGGAAGTCTCTGTTCCCCTTCTTAAACAATGGGACAACATTCGCTAACCTCCAATCTTCTGGTACTATACCAGAGGCCAACGACGACCTGAAGATCAGAGCCAGAGGCTCTGCAATCACTTCTCTTGCCTCCCAGAGAATCCTTGGATAAATCCCATCCGGACCAGGGGATTTATCTATTTTCAGACCCTCCAGAATATCCTGCACATCCTCCTTATCAACTGTAATACTGTCTATTCTACTCCCTTGCAACCCAGTGTCCTCCTCAGCTATATTCATGTCCCCTTGCGTGAACACCGAAGAGAAATATTGGTTCAATGCTTCACCAATCTCCTCCGGTTCCACACATAACTTCCCTCTGCCATCTATAACTGGCCCTAAACTTGCCCTAACCAACCTTCTGTTCTTGACATACCTATAGAACGCCTTAGGATTCTCTTTAACCCTATCCGCCAAAGTCTTCTCATGTCCCCTTTTAGCCCTTCTAAGCTCGCTCTTCAACTCCCTCTTAGCCAATCTAAAGCTTTCTAGTGCACTACCCGAGTGCTCACGTCTCATCCGAACATAAGCCTCCTTTTTCTTTTTAACCAACAAAGAAACTTTTTTGGTGCACCACGGTTCCCTAGCCCTACCAATTCCTCCTTGCCTGACAGGGACATACCTATCACAGACTCGCAGTAGCTGCTCCTTGAAAAAACTCCACATGTCGGACGTTCCCAGTCCCTGTAATCTCCTAGTCCAACCTATGTTTCCTAATTCTCTCCTAATAGCCTCATAATTACCCTTCCCCCAGCTAAAACCACTGGCCCGAGGTTCATGCCTATCCCTTTCCATCACTAAGGTGAACGTAACCGAATTGTGGTCACTATCACCAAAATGCACACCAACTTCCAAGTCTAGCACCTGGTCTGGCTCATTTCCCAGCACCAGATCCAATATAGCCTCACCTCTAGTTGGCCTGTCTACATACTGAGTCAAAAAACCTTCCTGCACGCTTTGAACAAAAACTGACCCCTCTAACGAGCTAGAGCTATAACAATTCCAGTCAATATTAGTCAAGTTAAAATCCCCCATAACAATTGCCCTATTACTTTCACTCCTAAGCAGGATTGACTCCGCAATCCTTTCCTCAACCTCTCTAGAACTTTTAGGAGGTCTATAAAAGACTCCCAACAGGGTGACCTCTCCTCTCCTATTTCTAATCTCCGCCCATACTACCTCAACAGATAAGTCCTCATCAAACCTCCTCTCTGACACTGTGATACAATCTCTGACCAATAATGCTACCCCTCCCCCTCTTCTACCTCCTTCCCTACTTCGACTAAAACATTTGAACCCCGGGACCTGCAGCATCCATTCCTGCCCCTGCTCTATCCATGTCTCTGAAATAGCCACAACATCGAAGTCCCAGGTACTGATCCACGCTGCAAGTTCACCCACTTTATTGCGAATACTCCTGGCATTGAAGTATACACATTTCAAACCCTGCTCCACCCCACCTCTGCAATGCCGTGCATTGCAGTCCCCATCCATGCATCCCTCACTTTCAGCCCCACTACTCAGGATCCTTCCCCCCCCCCGAATCAGTTTAAACCTCCCTGCATGGCCTTAGCAAATTTACCCCCCAGGATATTGGTCCCCTTCTGATTAAGGTGTAGACCATCCTTCTCATAGAGGTCACACCTTCCCCAGTACGAGCCCCAATTGCTTAAGTACCTGAACCCCTCCCTCCTGCACCATCCCCTCAGCCATGAATTCAAACCTTCCCTCTCCCTATTCCTCTCTAAACTATCCCGTGGTACAGGCAAGAGTCCAGAGATAACCACTCTGTCAGTCTTGGCCTTTAGTTTCCACCCCAACTCCATAAATCCCTGCCTAATATCCCCTTCCCCTATCCTCCCTATGTCGTGTGTCCCCACATGTACAATAACTTGTGGTTTATCTCCCTCCCCCCTAAGAGTCCTGAATACCCTGTCAGACACATCCCGGACCCCAGCCCCTGGTAGGCAACACACCAACCCTGAGTCCCTACCTTTAGTTCCGACCCTCCTATCTGTCCCCTTAATTGTGGAGTCCCCAATCACAAGGCCCAGTCTTTTACAGCCCCTAACCACCTGAGCTTTCTCACTCGGCTCACCCCCAGAGATCTGCTCTCTATGCTCAGTTGATTCCTCCTCAACTGTAGCCTCCAGCACCGAAAACCTATTATGGAGGGGAACCGCCCCAGGGGATTGTCTTCCCGATTGCTTCTTACCCCTCCTCCTGGCATTGACCCAAGCCTCATTTCTAGGAGTTACTATTTCTCTATAACTCCTATCAACTTCCACCTCCGCCTCCCGAATTATGCGGAGTTCCTCTACCTCCCCCTCCAGCTCCTTTACACGCTCCTCCAGAAGCTGCAATCTAATGCACTTCTTACAACTAAAATCTCCTGAAACACTACTGGATTTCCTCACCACATACATCCCACAGGAGATGCAGCATACTGCCTGAACTGCCATCCCTGAAGCCATTACCAGCAAGAAAAAAAGAAAACAAAAAACTTCCCACACTTATAATTAGGTTAGAGGAGGATGGAAGGGTGGGATCCTCTACCAGTGTAGAGGATCGGGTATCTCCTCTGCACCAATTTATAGGGCT
Organism: Mustelus asterias; assembly: GCF_964213995.1. Classification (NCBI taxonomy): domain Eukaryota; kingdom Metazoa; phylum Chordata; class Chondrichthyes; order Carcharhiniformes; family Triakidae; genus Mustelus; species Mustelus asterias. The sequence goes on along the minus strand of NC_135821.1, from coordinate 60,858,748 downwards.
AGGGGCCCGAGAGAAAAAAAAACTACTACTGAGGGGGAACCACCCAGGTAACTGACTTTTAAAGTTAAAATAAAAACCCTTCCCAGACTCCTTTGCTGCCCACTTCTAGTTTTCACTTTAAACATGAAAAACTGCTGTTAAAGTAAAGGCCAAAAAAATACACACACTAGCTGACTAATTAAATAAATAAACAATTCAATTAATCCAATTAATCTCTTACCAGCACTGCTGCTTTTCAATCACCCCTCTCAGCTTGCTCCAGTGGATCAATGAGCCATGTTAAATGCGTGGGGTTACAGGGATAAGTATGTGTGGAGAGGGATGGGGTACTGGATAAGATGCTTTTCCAGAGAGTCGGTGCAGAGTCAATGGGCCGAGTGGCCGCCTTCTGCACTGTAGAACTTCTGTGGAGGTGAAGTGGGCTCGAGACTCGATTCCATTTTCCATGTACGATTTTAAATGTCTGCATTTTTTTTCAGGAATGTTTGAACAGGAAAAATTCTGGCTACAGCATTCACCCACTTCCAGGAAACCGTCTGTACGGCACAGAAAAATCCGGCTTCCTAAACAAGAAGAGCGATGGGTAAGAAATCAGAAAGCACCAGGTCCTTGGCCTAAAAATAATTCATTCCTTTTATCATCACAATTTACCCATGAAGCTGGGACTGTTCTTCCTGGAGCAGGGAAGGTTAAAGGGAGATATGGTCGAGATTTTATTAAAAGAAAAATGTGTGGAGTTTGCACATTCTCTTCGTGTCTGCGTGGGTTTCCTTCGGGTGCTTCGGTTTCCTTCTGCGGTCCAAAGATGTGTGGGTTAGGTTGATTGGCCATGCTAAAAATTGCCCCTTAGAGTTCTGAGATTTGTAGGTTAGAGGGATTAGTGGGTAAATATGTAGGGATATGGGGAAAGTGCCTGGGTGGGATTGTGTTCGGTGCAGACTCGATGGGCCGATTAGCCTCCTTCTGCACTGTAGGGTTTCTATGATTCTATACTTGACATCATGTTGTTTCTTGATGGAGTAAATAAAGAGAAACCGTCTCCAAACTCAGGAGGGTCATAAGTCAAAGGATATAGGTTTTAAAAATTGGGCAAAAAAGCCAGGATGAAATGAGGAGGACTTGTATTTAAGACAGCAAGTTATGATGATCTGGAAATCATTGCTTGAGAGGGTGGTGGAAGCAGATGCAATAGTGGCCGGAATTCTCCAGGCATTCATGCCGGCGGGATTCTCTGGTCCTGCTGGCAGTGCACCCCCTGCTGCGGTTTTCCCAGCTGTGTGGAGTGGCTTCAGTCGGAATTTCCATTGACATGGGTGGGCTGCCTGCGAACAGCGCGCCTCTGAAAACACTGAGGGGAGGCCACCTCACCCATTAGCTTTCAAAGGGGATTCGCATATTTTCTTGAATGAAGAAATTTTACTGGGACTAATTAAACGGTTCTAACGGACAGGAATGATGGGTTGAATGGCCAGTTTCTGTGCTGCTTGATTCCATTATCTTTGCAGCATTGCCCCTTCGCCGAAAAGACATTTCATTGTGTCTCGAATCCAGGTGAATGATCATTACCATACAGTATTCCACAATCCTTCCTTTCCCTTTGAAATGAAAAAGTTCCACCTGGTTTCTCAATTTCTAAAAGCTGTACCCTCGTGGAGGAAACCATTCACCAGTTTGTAAACCGTATTCCTGGATGAATCTGGGCCATTTTGTCCCTACAGGTTGCTTCCCCAGTCTCCTGAAACCAACCCTGTGATAGTAATTGTTTTCGGACCTGACTTGATCAAAATGTAAACTCTGTGGAAATGCCCATGATCCCTGCTCTGTCCCCATATGGGGATAGGGCCTGGGTGGGATTATTGTTAGTGCCTCCTTCTGCGCTGTCGGGATTCTATGATTCTATGCCTCATGATATCTATAGTATGACCCATCAGTTATAAATCTGTTGTTTCTGGTACAAATTCTGCTCTCTCGACTTCCAGGATCCGGAGAGTGTGGCAGAAGAGAAAGTGTGGAGTTAAATATGGCTACCTCACAATATCGCACAGTACTGTAAGTAAACTTTACAATAGCGTAAGTAAACCGTAAAGCATTTATTTCCTAAGCTTTTCTTTTGGATTTTGCCATTGACACCGGCATTATGTGTTTAATAAAAATCCTCCCTCTAAACTTGACACTACAGGGTTCTTATTTAAATTCAAATGAATAATAGTTTATGCTATTTTTCTTTTGACTCCATTATACAAAATTTCAGAAGTAATGACATGTGCTCCTCTGCCTCGTACTGCAAGATTTTTATAATCCTAACTGACTCAAATCTCTCCTCATACATTAGTTCCACTTTTCAAGACTGATTCCTGGGTGGCAGGATTGACATTTGAGGAGAGATTGAGTTGGTTAGGATTATATTTGTTCGAGTTCAGAAGAATGTGGGGGGGGGGGATCTCATAGAAACTATAAAATTCTAACAGGACTAGATAGGGTAGATGCCGGAAGGATGTTCCCGATGGCGGGGGTGTCCAGAACCAGGGGTCACAATCTGAGGATACAGGGTAGATTGTTTCGGACACAGATGGGAGTACAGAAAAGGTTTACCAGAATGTTGCCTGGTGTGGAGGGTATTAACTACGAGGAGCGATTGAATAAACTGGGATTGTTCTCCCTGGAAAGACGGAGGCTGAGGGGGTGACCAGATAAAAGTTTATAAAATTATGAAGGGCATAGATAAGGCGAATAGTTGGATACTTTTTCCCAGGGCAGAAATCACAATTACAAGGGGGCACAAGTTCAAGGTAAGGGGGGAAAGGTTCAGTAGAGATGTGCGGGGAAGTTTTTTACACAGAGGGTAGTGGGGGCCTGGAATGCACTGCCAAGTGAGGTGGTTGAGGCAGACACGTTAGTGATATTTAAGGCTTCTCTGGATAGGCACATAAACCGATGGGGACTAGAGGGATTCAGGCAGTTGGTCTCAATAGGACACTGTGATTGGCGCAGGCTTGGTGGGCCGAAGGTCTGTTCCTGTGCTGTACTGTTCTTTATTGTGTAACTCCCTCCTCAGATCAACAGGCCTCCAGCCATACTCAAGTTGCTGACCTGTCAGGTGAAACCAAATCCTGAAGAACGAAAATGCTTTGATCTTATAACACGTAAGTGTGATTACTGCACAGCATGTAACACAGTAAATTATTTGTGTTTACGTAGCGCCCTTTATGATCCGGGGCTGTTGCAGTGAGCTTCACTGGTAATGAAGTACTTTTAAAGTGTTGACATATGGAGAAATGCGGTGGTCAGTTAATGCAGAGCAAGATCCCACCAACAGCAAGGAGATAAATCACCAATTAGTTGGTTGGAGAATAAAGATTTGCCAAAGACACCAAGGAAAGTTCCCCTATTCCCCTTCAAATAGTGTTATAGAATCTTTTGCATGCACTTGAGAAGGTTGATGGGATTTCAATTGAATGTCTCATCTGAAAGACAGTGAGCCCAATTCTCCCCAAAAATGTTGAAGTATGGTCTCTGGCAGGAAATATGGTGCGATTCCCGCCGGATGGGTTGGCACGATTACAATCCACCCACACATAGACATTCTTTTGAGCTTGGAGTGATTTGTGCCGTGAATGAGATGTGTGGGATCTAAAGACACCAGCATGGCTGGCTCCTTGGAGATTGGGGCAAACCTTTTCTTGCTGGCAAAGATCCCCCTCCCCATTCGCCCGCATCAGGATCTCCCACACCCCCAAGTGAACAGCGACACCCCACTATGAGATTGCCAAAGGCTCCCATCTTCAGGTTTCAACCCCCCCCTTTCAGGCCCTGCCCCCTTGGCAGTGCCAACTTGGCACTGCCTCTGGCACCCTGACAGTCCAACATTGCCACTGCCTGGGTGTCAGGAGGCCATGACAGGGCACTGTCCAGCCCTGACTACACTGGGGGCCACAGTGCCCTCCAAGCCCCCCTGATGATGTCATCACATTTTTCCAGAAAATTCAACAGTGGCTGAGTTACCCTTGTACTTTAACGTCTGAGTGGTGCCAGTTGCTTGTATGGTGGAAGCCAACCTCCAGTAAAGGCACGACATTCAGACATCAGGGGTTAAACAAAAAAGCCCCTTTAAAAGAAATGAGCTCAGAGTGAGCAGCTGGTAATGGACGTTGTGTTGCATAAATCAACAATCGTAATCCCTCCTTTTGAAGGAGGAAGCAGCTGTAATTCCAGGGGGTTGTAAAAGTTAAGAGAAACTACTCCCAAAGGATTGTGAATCTGTGGAATTCGCTACCCCAAAGTGCAGTGGATGCTGGGACAGTGAGTAAATTTAAGGAGGAGTTAGACAGATTTTTAATTGGTAATGGGGTGAAGGGTTATGGGGAGAAGTCAGGAAAATGGGGATGAGGAGCATATCAGCCATGATTGAATGGCGGAGCGGACGCAATGCGCTTAATTCTGCTCCTATAATCTTATGAACTTATGAACGGGATGTAAAATGGAATGTAAACAAAGCACCTCCAAGCTTTTAGAACAACCAGAGAGCAGACTAGCCATGCAGGCCTCATCCTGGGAAAGACCCCTGACCTAAACCCCTCCAGCCCAGCCCGAGTCCCCTCGACCCCCAGCTCCTTTCAAGGAACACCCCCCCTCACTTCCTGTACCTTGGCAGAGAATGCATTGCTCTTGGGCACCTGGAGGTAAGTGCTGAGTGGTACTCGCCACCTTGCTCCCCTCGGAGTTCAAGGCACTTGTTCCTAGTTTTAAGGGCCTGAAGTGATTGACTCCCGGAGTGCCGGGGCAGGGGGGTGGGCAGGCGCATACTGGGAGTCACTGCGTTTGACTTTAATCTCATTAATGAGATTAAAATATCTACAAATGAAGTCGGAATAGCTTTTTGCCCTTTCTGGTGAGATCCGGATCACGCCAGGTGTGACGGACCAGGAGTATTTGAAACTGATTTACACCCAGCAAAAATCCCGTTTTAGGCCTCTCGCCAAATTCACCGGTCCAGTGGGATTTGTGTCTGGGGCGAACAGGGCCGGAGAATCGAACCCAGCACCTCTGACAGTGCGATACACTCTCGCACGGTTTGGCATGGTGCTCGGATATGAGCTGAAGGTGCTACTGACCTTTAACCCTTGACATCGTATTTATTTTTGTGTAGATAATCGAACATACCATTTCCAAGCTGAGGATGAACAAGAATGTCAAGCGTGAGTAAAAGGGTGCCTTTTGTTTGTCGCTTTACCTTATTGTCTGGTATATTGCCATATCACAGAGTAGGAGGACAAGGGTTCAAGGGTGGCTGTTGCTAAGTTGATGCGTTTCTACTTGTTGCCACTGAGTAGACATGGCACAACCCCCACACTGAGCAATGCTTGTAATCGAATTGATCCAATGGCCTCATTCTAGGGCTATTTGCAATGAAAAGCTGGGATTTCTTTTTGATAAAGCTACAAAGTACTTACAGCACAGAAAGGGGCCATTCAGCCCAATAACAACAGGCTGGTGTTTACATCAATATGAACCTCTTCCTACTTGATCTAACCCTAGCCAGGCTAAGGCAGCCTGCCTGATCGGCTAGGTTCCACTACGTTAAACATTCACTCCCTCCACCACCAGCGTACAGTGGCAGCAGTGTGTACCATCTGTCAGATGCACTGCAGCAACTCACCTGGTTCCTTTGACAGCACCTTTCAAATATGCAACCTGTTCCACATAGGAGAATAAGGCAACAGACTAATAGGAGCACCATCTCTCCGAGCCTCCCTCCAAGTCACACACCATCCTGACGTGGAAATATTGTTATTCCTTTATTGTCACTCAGTCAAAATCCAAGAATTGCCTACCTGACAGTATTGTCGGTGCATCAGCACCACAAGGACTGCAGCGGTTCACCTCCACCTTCTTAAGGTCAATTGGGGATGGGCAATAGATGCTGGCCGTGCCAATAACCCACAATCTTCTAACTCGGGTGAGAGTGCAACCCACCTGAGCCACATCTGACACCAATTGCATGATATATCACATCATAGAATCTCTGCTGTGCAGAAGGAGGCCATTTGGCCCATTGAGTCTGCACCGACTCTCTGACAGAGTATCTTACCTAGGTCTTCGTCTCCCTCCCTGTCCCCATAACCCCACACATTAACCAAGGCTAATCCATCTAACCTACGCATTTTGGGACACTAAGGGACAATTTAGCATGGCCTGCACATCTTTGGAGTGGGGAGAAAACCGGAGCACCCGGAGGAAACCCATACAGACGTGGGGAGAACATGCAAACAGTCACCCAAGGCTGGAGTTGAACCCAGGTCCCTGATGCTGAGAGGCAGCAGTGATAACCACTGTGCCACCATACAGAAGTATTTCTTTTCCTTGCCTGTATGCATGCGCCTTAATTGAGGTCAGTGTATTTGGCTATACTGACTTATTTAATAGCTGGCACCCAATTTTGATTAGCACTGACCTATATTCAGTTAAACTGTGCTGACAGACATGGTTTGTGGTTGTGTTGATCGAGTATGAGCCAGTCCCAAATATTCATAGCCCATGCGTACGTCCTTGTGCTTTCAGGTGGGTTTCTGTGTTGCAAAACAGCAAAGAGGAGGCACTCAACAACGCCTTTAAAGGAGACATTAGCAACGGCAACAATGACACAGTCCAAGAACTGACCAAATCGATCATTGCTGAGGTCAAAGGCATGCCAGGAAATGAGGTGTGCTGCGACTGTGGGGCAACAGGTAAGTGTCTCCTTCCAGGGGCCTGTTTGTCTCTTAATCTCCCCATTTTGGATGAAGGGTTACGATGTGTGGCCTTCATTAATATAAGTGACTACCACCCCCAGTCTCTGCTCTTGGTTAGGAGTTTCTGTTGGCGATTGGGGTTGGCTGGGTGTGTGTTGGAAGTTGAGGGGATTAATTTGATCAAAGTGTGAAAAACAGACCGAGTGATATGCTATTCAATCCAGCTTGTGATCAAAAGTCTGGACTCTGCACAGACTGTTTGGTTCCAATTACTCATTACCAAAATTGGAACAGCCCTGGAGGGGTTAACCCAGAAACCTGCAGGACCCAAGGTCTCATTAGGCCCAATTTTCATGAAGAGTTTATAGTGGGCTCCTTGCCCACTGAAGGTGTGGAGTGCACTGGCTGGCGCACAGTGGTATGTTTCAAGGTGGCTCAGGGACCAAGGGTACGGAGGGATCTTTAATGTGTGTTTAACTCAGTGTGGTGTCTTACCCCTATCGTTGCAGTACTGCTGTGGAATGCTAGTTTAAATTGAGCTCAAAGTTCGGGTGGAAGGAACTTTGTCCTTGAGGCAAAAGTGCTACCTGAGCCAAGCTAACAGAAAAATACATGCTCACGCATATCTGAATATCCTACCAACTGTTGACCAGGGATCAGAAACAAAAAACCCTTCCCTGTACCTATCTCTCTGTAAGCTGATAAAGCCATCGCAGAAAGCTGGGTGAAATATACTTGCTGACCTATATTGGCCCCCATCTGGCAACATCTCGGCCTTAAAATTCTCATCTTTGTTTGCCAATCTTTTCTAGCTCCACCCCTCTCCCATGAGCTCCTTCAGCCATCGGAGATCTCTCCGCTCCTGGCCTCTTGAACATTCCTGATTTTTAATTGTTCCGACTGTTATGACCCAGGCCTGAAACTCCAAGGTGTTTTATGAAGATAGCCTGGAGCCTAAGTTTTTACATTTGATTTTGGCACAGGTCTGCATAAAGTTTTTCACTCCAGGTATGATTCAAGTGACCCACTAGGAAGCCTTTACCAAATAAAGTTTATTTAAGAACACAGTTAAAAATATAGCAAAACTATTTAGCATAACTTTTATCAATTACAAGATTCAAACATGATATAGTCAGCATGGCTTTGTGAGTGGAAAATCATGTCTCACAAATTTGATTGAGTTTTTTGAAGGGGTAACCAAGAAGGTAGATGAGGGCAGTGCAGTTGATATTGTCTACATGGAGTTTAGCAAGGCCTTTGACAGGGTACCACATGGTAGGTTGTTGCATAAAGTTAAATCTCATGGGATCCAGGGTGAGGTAGCCAAATGGATACAAAATTGGCTTGATGACAGAAGACTGAGGTTGCAGAGGGTTGTTTCTCAAACTGGAGGCCTGTGACCAGTAGTGTGCCTCAGGGATTTGTGCTGGGTCCATTTTTATTTGTCATTTATATTAATGATTTGGATGAGAATTTATTAGGCATGGTTAGTAAGTTGCAGATGACACAAAGATTGGTGGTATAGTGGACAGTGAAGAAGGTTATCTAGGATTGCAATGGGATCTTGATCAATTGGGCCAGTGGGCTGATGAATGGCAGATGGGGTTTAATTTAGATAAGTGTAAGGTGATGCATTTTGGTAGATCAAACCAGGACAGGACTTACTCATTTAGTGATAGGGTGTTGGGGAGAGTTATAGAACAAAGAGCTCAAGAGGTACAGGCTCATAGCTCCTTGAAAGTAGAGTCACAGGTGGACAGAGTGGTGAAGAAGGCATTCGGCATACTTGGTTTCATTGGTCAGAACATTGAATACAGGAGTTGGGGGCACAGCCTTAGAATAAAAGGGAGTCACTTTAGAACAGAGATGAGGAGAAATTTCTTCAGCCAGAGAGTGGTGGGTCTGTGGAATTCATTGCCACAGAGGGCTGTGGAGGCCGAGACGTTGAGCGTCTTCAAGACAGAAATTGATAAATTCTTGATTTCTCGAGGAATTAAGGGCTATGGGGAGAGAGCGGGTAAATGGAGTTGAAATCAACCATGATTGAATGGTGGAGTGGACTCGATGGGCCGAATGGCCTTACTTCCGCTCCTATGTCTTATGGTCTTATGGTCTTATCTTGTTGAAGTTGTACAAGACATTGGTAAGGCCACACTTGGAATACTGTGTACCCTATTATAGAAAGGATATTATTAAACTAGAAAGAGTGCAGAAAAGATTTACTAGGATGCTACCGGGACTTGATCGTTTGAGTTATAGGGAGAGGCTGGATAGACTGGGACTTTTTTCTCTGGAGCTTAGGGGTGATCTTATAGAGGTCTATAAAATAATGAGGGGCATAGATCAGCTGGATAGTCAATAGTAGTAGAGTCGGGTACAATTTTGTCTTTTAAAAAGCGTTTAGACAGTTACATGGGAAAGATGGGTATAGATGGATATGGGCCAAATGCGGGCAATTGGGGCTAGCTTAGGGGTTTAAAAAAAGGGGTGGCATGGACAAGTTGGGCCGAACGGCCTGTTTCCATGCTGTAAACTTCTATGACCCTAGTATAAACCTCAACAGCTCGCTATTTATGATGTTCCAAGTCAAATAACATTCCACAAACATACAGCCCCTTCTAGACTTGGCACAAAAAACAAGTATGCTCACTTGTTTTCAGCTTTTTGGGTTTTTGTTGGGTTTTCAGCTTTTTATCACTTGTGGTGAATTGGTCCTTTTGAATGTTGAAACAAATCTCTGAGGCTTCCTCGTCCTGGAACTTTTCAAAAAGAGAGACCGTCTGCTTCCACCAACTTATAACAGCAACTAAACTGAAACTAAAAACTTGGACTTGTCTGTGGGGGGAGAAAAAACTGGATCACCTGATCTGTCAATCAAGCTCCACTCAGCAATCCCCAAAGGAGCATAAAACCCCAGGACACTGCATTGGTCCAGATTAAACATAAATATGATGTCATTTATACTGCCTCAGTAACAATACGCAACACCGGTTATAGACAAAACGATTTGAGAGAAACCATCAGGAATGTCATTCTATGTTTCAGTTCTTGAACTGATGGCTGGGATAGTGTGGATAGAGTAAAGGCTTGAACTAGTGGTGTATCTTTGAGGTACTAAACCATAATTGCATCCCATGTTTGAAAGAGATTTATCAGGTGACATCTGTGACCCTGGAGTCTTCCTGCACCCATGGATCAATCAATTACTGTCTACATTTCCCATTGCCTAGGAAAAGCAGCCAACATAATCAAGGACCCCATGTACCCTGGAAATTCTCTCTGTCACCTTTTTCCATCGGGAAAAAGATACAAAAGTCTGAGGAGACATACCAACTGACTGAAGAACAGCTACTCCCCTGCTGCCATCAGACTTTTGAATGGACCTACCTCACATTAAGTTGATCTTTCTCTACACCCTAGCTATGACTGTAACACTACATTCTGCACTTTCCTTTCCTTTCCTATGTACAGTATGCTTTGTCTGTATAGCGTGCAAGAAACAATACTTTCCACCAAATACATGTGAAAATAATAAATCAGATCAAATTGCTTTTGTAGTCCATAGCCCTACAGGAGAACTCAACCACTGACTCTTCATTTATCTGTCTTATTTAAGATTTAGATGTTGCATTGCACTGAAGCTTGCTCTATACTGCTGATCTCAGGGGAGGAAATGACAGATCTTTAAAGGGAGTTGTTGTTTTGTGAAAGGACTCTTGCAGTTGCAGTTAAGTAACATCTTTAACGTAACAAAATATTCCAAGCGACTTCACAGGAACATAGAAGCCTATACAAACCCATATAAGGAGGAATTAGATGTGGTGACCAAAGGGTTGGACAAGGGAATAAATTATACTGGGGTGTCTCAAAGGAGACGAGAGAGAGGTGGTGAGGTTTAGGGAGGAAATTCCAGAACTTGGGGCCTGGCAGCTGAAGGCTCGGCCACCAGTGGTGAAACAATGGAAGTTGGCGATGTAGAATAGAAATAGCTGGTCCTTGTTTGAAGGTGTTGATGTAAAATCTGATTGTAGAGTGTTCTGTGTTGCAATTAAGTGTAAATAACCCCATTGCTTCTGTTCTAGATCCTACCTGGCTCTCCACCAATCTGGGCATTGTCACCTGCATTGAATGTTCTGGGATTCATCGCGAGCTGGGCGTGCACTATTCCAGGATACAGTCACTCATGCTGGATGTGCTGAGCACATCCGAACTCTTGGTACGTCAGATATTCTGTCCCCAGCCGCCCGCAGTTTTCTCTCCTTTTTCTCCTCCTCTCCTTCAAAGTAGCATTTCACATCTCCTGGATATCCCTGACGGATAATGACGTACTTGTGCAGTATACTCACCATTATAACATCGACATTGCAGCAGTCAAGATGTACACAGCAAGATTCCACACATAGCTGTGTGTGGGGGAGGACCAAATATTTTGTTCTTAATGATGCGGCACAGTATTTAGCACTGCTGTCCCATAGCACCAGGGAGCCTGGTTCGATTTTGGCCTCCGGTGACTGTCTGTGTGAAGTTTGAATGTTCTCCCTGGGTTTCCTCCAGGTGCTCCGGTTTCCTCCCACAGTCCAAAGATGTGTAGGTTGGGTGCACCGTTCCTTCAAACCTGGCTCACTCCTGCCTCCTCCGACTCAGCAGTGAGTCACTGGGGAACATTTCAGCTGAACATCAATGTTTCTCTGCCCCCCTCCCGCCCCACATCTCTCTGCTCCTGCCATGAGATTAGATTGTGACATGTGCCTGTTCTCATTGCCAGGGATTCACATTGGTTGCTGGACACGAGGCTACACCAAGAATCTTTTCTAAAACCCAGAGGTTCATTGACTTGAGGGCTCTCTATTAGTGCAGGGTATTGAGAATGTCTGCCTTGCGCAACTCAGAAACTGAATTTTCATAGTCATGGAATCCTTACGGTGCAAAAAGAGGCCAATCAGCCCATCGAGCCTGCACTGACAACAATCCCACCCAACCCGATCACTGTAACCCCACCTATTTACCCTGCTAATCCCCCTGACATTTTAGCACGGCCAATCAACCTAGCCTGCACATTTTTGGAATTAGGACATTTTAACTCTTGTTCAGGGTTGTCTCAGTGAGGGAAGGCTCTGCATGTATCAGCTACATAAACACAAGCTCTGGGGATTAGGATGAATGTGCACTCGCTGCGTCCAAACTTGAATGTGGGTAATGTCCAACTTGTGGAATCACCCCACGCAACTGTCATCAATTATGTGATACCCAACAGTGAATATCATGGCTCAAGAACTGGCAAAGTGTTAAGAGACTCGAAACTCTGTTTCTCTCCTAATAGATGCAAGCAGACATGCTGAGTTTTTCTGGCATCCCCTGTTCTCATTTCAGATTCCAGCATCAGCAGTATTTTTGCTTATTTCAGTAAATATCAATGGAGTATTCAGCTCTGCAGGGCATCGCATGCTGGTCCAAAATGCGTACACTTGCTAATCAGTGAAAGTAAGAAATCTCTCTTCTTCATGCTCTTCAAGCCAATTTGCATGATTCTACGTCAGATCTGAGCAGCTAACTCAGCATGGGGACTCAATCTGCGATCTTCCTCATCTGCTGTCTTTATCAGACTGACTCCCTTTAGGTTTGACTACCTGTCATTGTGAGATTCTATGCCCGTTGCACAAGTTGCTTTAAGGGAGCTTCCCACAACAAAGATTTGCAGTAACCGTATTCCCAGAGTGTTGGAAAAATGCTTCTCCTGTGTTTGAAACAGACAAAGGATGCTTCTTATTCCTTTTATCATGTGACGTTTACTCTGGAAAGGCTATTTGTGTTGTGTTTTGGAAACTAAATGCTGCCAAGGTGACGTTTTGCCATTGAGTGTTGGTTCTGTGCCCATTTCACTGATTCACTGTAATGAAAACTGGTGTTACTGACATATAACTTGGGTGGTTGTGTGCGTGGTCTAGGTTTCTCATGGGTGTGACAGGAGTAGGGTTCTGATGGCATGATGTGGTTGATGGGGTGGCATGGTGTGTGGTTGCTGAAGGCAAGCTGTGTGTACAGGGCTCTGGATGGTGCTGTACCTGGGTAACAATGAGGATAATAAACTATTTGAACTGTTAACTTGCTGTGCATTCTGCATGTGTTGTTAACGCAGTGGTGTCTTGCTCTGTGCAGCTTGCTGATAACATCGGAAACACGAGGCTGAATGAGATTTTCGAGGCGAACTTGCCAGCTCAGTGTGGGGTAAAACCCAGTCCAACCAGTGACATGTAAGTATCACACTCAGCCCAGTGAGAAAGGAGAGTTGGGGCTTGCAAAGGACAGACTGGATTTTAAGGGCATGCAACGCCACTCCTCCCACCCCGTCCACCTCCCGGCTAAAGAACTGTCAGCTGGGGCCTGCACTATTTAACAGCCAATTGGCCGCACATAGACTGGGGGCAAAATTTTCGCCCCACAGGATTAGAAAGTCCCACTTCAGAGTTGGTGTCGATCAGAGACTGGCAGTGGGGGTGGTGGGAGAATGTTGTAGGAAGGGCCTTCTGGAGGGCTCAGAGAACTTGTTAGTGTCTCTCCCCACCTCCCTCCCACCACCATCAGCCCACACCAGGATACCGGCTGGTCTGGGCGCTTGGCTTGGGCTTCTGCTTCCTGCTGCTTAAACCCTGGTGGTGGTTGGATGGGTGTACTAATTGCCCACTCAAGGGCCTCAACTGACCCAATGGCAGGCAGGCTGCTCAATACCTCCCCCACTCCTGGTGGCAAGAGGCTGGAGCGTAGATGGTGGGCCCCGCCTTCTTCAAATTCACCAGCAAGAGGCCTGATATCAAGCCCAATGTTGCAGCCAGCAAATTCTGTAAGTGAAAGTAAACGAGGGATGGAAGTCAAAGGGCTTTACCCCAGTCCTGCAAATAGTTCACAATGTAGCTGTCATGGAATTAATGCAGATGCCACAGGGTAAAGCAGCTGGCAAGCAACCAAAACTGCATTTACAGTTTTCCTGCATTATCATTAATGTCACATTAAGTGCATTCCTTCTCCTCTTGGAGTCCAGCTCGAACTCCAAAGTGCCTTTGGCTATTTTTACTGCATAATGTTATTGTAAATTTGTTGTAATTTAATTAGATGGAAAATTCCAAAATAGGAACTGTATCACAGCATTCTCCGTTAGGCACATGGGGATTTGGAGGCCGTTCAACCCGTCGTGTCTGTTCCACCATTTATTTGGATGTTGGTTGAACTGCATCTCAACTCTCTTTGCCCACCTTGACTCCATAAAACTTGATACCTTAAGTAGGCAAAAAATCTATTCATAGAACATAGAACATTACAGCGCAGAACAGGCCCTTCGGCCCACGATGTTGCACCGACCAGTTAAAAAAAAACTGTGACCCTCCAACCTAAACCAATTTCTTTTCGTCCATGAACCTATCTACGGATCTCTTAAACGCCCCCAAACTAGGCGCATTTACTACTGATGCTGGCAGGGCATTCCAATCCCTCACCACCCTCTGGGTAAAGAACCTACCCCTGACATCGGTTCTATAACTACCCCCCCTCAATTTAAAGCCATGCCCCCTCGTGCTGGATTTCTCCATCAGAGGAAAAAGGCTATCACTATCCACCCTATCTAAACCTCTAATCATCTTATATGTTTCAATAAGATCCCCTCTTAGCCGCCGCCTTTCCAGCGAAAACAATCCCAAATCCCTCAGCCTCTCCTCATAGGATCTCCCCTCCATACCAGGCAGCATCCTGGTAAACCTCCTCTGCACCCTCTCCAAAGCCTCCACATCCTTCCTGTAATGTGGGGACCAGAACTGCACACAGTACTCCAAGTGCGGCCGCACCAGAGTTGTGTACAGTTGCAACATAACGCTACGACTCCTAAATTCAATCCCCCTACCAATAAACGCCAAGACACCATATGCCTTCTTAACAACCTTATCTACTTGATTCCCAACTTTCAGGGATCTATGCACACATACACCTAGATCCCTCTGCTCCTCCACACTATTCAAAGTCCTCCCGTTAGCCCTATACTCAACACATCTGTTATTCCTACCAAAGTGAATTACCTCACACTTCTCCGCATTAAACTCCATCCGCCACCTCTCGGCCCAACTTTGCAACCTGTCTAAGTCTTCCTGCAAACTACGACACCCTTCCTCACTGTCTACCACACCACCGACTTTGGTGTCATCAGCAAATTTGCTAATCCACCCAACTATACCCTCATCCAGATCATTAATAAATATTACAAACAGCAGTGGCCCCAAAACAGATCCCTGAGGTACACCACTTGTAACCGCACTCCATGATGAATATTTACTATCAACCACCACCCTCTGTTTCCTATCCGCTAGCCAATTCCTGATCCAATTTCCTAGATCACCCCCAATCCCATACATCTGCATTTTCTGCAGAAGCCTACCATGGTGAACCTTATCAAACGCCTTACTAAAATCCATATATACCACGTCCACTGCCTTGCCCCCATCCACCTCCTTGGTCACTTTCTCAAAAAACTCAATAAGGTTAGTAAGGCACGACCTACCTGCCACAAAACCATGCTGACTATCACCTATCAATTCATTACTCTCCAAATAACTATAAATCCTATCCCTTATAATTTTTTCCAACATCTTGCCGACAACAGAAGTGAGACTCACCGGTCTATAATTCCCGGGGAAGTCTCTGTTCCCCTTCTTAAACAATGGGACAACATTCGCTAACCTCCAATCTTCTGGTACTATACCAGAGGCCAACGACGACCTGAAGATCAGAGCCAGAGGCTCTGCAATCACTTCTCTTGCCTCCCAGAGAATCCTTGGATAAATCCCATCCGGACCAGGGGATTTATCTATTTTCAGACCCTCCAGAATATCCTGCACATCCTCCTTATCAACTGTAATACTGTCTATTCTACTCCCTTGCAACCCATCTTGAGAGCTCTAATTTGTCCTTTTGGGGAGAGAGTTTCAGATTTCCACAATCTTGTGTGTGGGGAGAAAGTGTCACCTGGTAGTTCTTTATTCTGTCACTATTCCTGCTATCAAATCTGTTAACATTTCAAACACGTTGATCAGATCACCTCCTTAACCTTCTACTTGAGGGAAGTTAAACAAAGTGAATTGAGCGAGACATCATGGAATCATAGACTACTACAGCACAGAAAGAGGCTATTCGGCCCATTGTGACTGCGCTAGCTCCTTTGGAAAAACATTCCCGATAGTCCCACTTTCCCCATAGACCTCCTTTTGCTTTCTCCTCCAGTTCCCTTATGACAGCCAATCTGTCCCCATGTGCCTATCTGGCAGTTCGTTCCAAATCCTAACCACATGATGCACATTAACAAAGTTTCTCCTCTGTCACCTCTGGTTCTTTTGCTAATCATCTTTATATCTGTGACCTCAGCTATCGGCAAGTTGTCCTTTATTTACTCTAT
The DNA here is from genome assembly GCF_964213995.1 of Mustelus asterias. Lineage (NCBI taxonomy): Eukaryota > Metazoa > Chordata > Chondrichthyes > Carcharhiniformes > Triakidae > Mustelus > Mustelus asterias. The sequence goes on along the minus strand of NC_135821.1, from coordinate 60,842,590 downwards.
CTTAAACTCTTCACGATTTTAAGCACCTCTATCAAATCTCCTTGTTTGCTCTGTCCCAGGAAGGAAATCCCCCAGCTGCTCCAATCTAATCACAAAACTGTTGTCCTTTATTCTATTAAATGTCCCTATTCCCTCTCCATGGTCATCATGTCCTTCCTAAAGTCTGATGCCCAGAATTGGACACAATCCTTAAGCTGGGACTGAACGAGTGGTTTATATAGCTTACCATCGCTTCCTGACTTTCAGCCCCAGGGTTTTGTATGCTTAGTTAACTGCTTTGCTAACCTGTACTAACACTCCTAGTCTTAGGGTTTGCCTGTTCTTAGATGCCCTCCCCTTTAAATAGAAACTAGAAGCAGGAGGAGGCCATTCGGCCCTTCCAGCCTGCTCCGCCATTCATTTTGATCATGGCTGATCATCGAATTCAGTATCCTGATCCCCCTCCCTTCCTCCCATATCCCTTGATCCCTTTAGCCCCAAGAGCTATATCTAATTTATTCTTGAAATCGGACAATGTTTTGGCCTCAACTACATTCTGTGGTAGTGAATTCCACACATTCACCACCCTCTGGGTGAAGAAATTTCTCCTCCCCTCAGTTCTCCCCTTACCCTCAAACTCTGGACTCCTCCACCATCGAGAACAGACCTGTGCCCCATGGGACACATGCAGCCCAACAGGGTTCTGAGTGTGGCCCACAAGACATTGTGTTGACCACTGACCACACGCAGGGTTGCCTGTTTCCACTGGTTTCCATCTGGGTGGTTGTTTTTCCTAGGGGTACGACTAAAGTGATACGCACGTAAAGTAAGGCGAAGTGAAGTGTACATTGAGAGAGCTGCGCGCTCCCTCTGTGTCCAATCAAAGTGCAAATATTTCTTTTGCTTTTAACATTTGAAGTTGATAACAGTTCTATCAATATATGAATGGTTAAGCATTTTCTATAACTCATTGTGAAATATTCAGCGTGTATTAAATGTACTGAATCTTATTTATGGGACATGGTTAGTGAACAAGCTGGATTTCAATCTTACGGCCCATTGAGATGGAGGAGAGCCACTCACTTACTAATTTTGTTTATTGAGCGATAACTCCTCCCAAAACTAGATAGCGCTGTATATTTAAATAATGACCATTATTGTCCATTCCTTTACTGAAGTCATGGAGTTGTGCTGTGCTGCAGTTCCATGCATACACCCGGTACCTCAGACCAAGCACCGCTTGTCATGTGCCAAACTGGTTTAGATAGTGAGTGGCACTGGGCTATTTGGCAATGGGATGCATCATCACCAAACCCAAACCTGGCCTCTGCTGATGTCAACACTGGTACTTTTTTGATGGCAGCTGCAAAATGTGTTTAGAAACGCTTTTCCAAAGCCCTTTTCTGATGACAGGCTCTGTGAAGTAGTGTACGTTTCAGATCTCCCTGGTGGATGTCTCCATTTTCTCTCTTTCACAGGCTTTTATTTGTGTTTAGTCTCCGGGAATGTGGAGATGTTTCCACGGGGGCAGTGTGTGGGTCTTTTGTGTAAATGTTATGGCACTTGACTGGAGAAAATAGCCTCTGGAATTTTAAGAAAGTGTTAGTTGAATTCCTGAGAGTTTGTGGTGTAACAGGAGATTAAGCGATTCCTGTGCACTGACTGACTGACTGTGCAAAGGTCAATTCAATGTACGTTTCTCCTGAAAACGATGACTTGTGCTGCAGATGGGAGGGGTGGAATAGCTTAATGGACACAAACTGCCCTCATCTCGGGACCATACCTGAGTGGACACTTTTCATATGTATCTGTGTTGGAAGGCTATTTGACTGTTGGTGCATCGTAACTTTGTCTGTTCCTCACATTTTCTAGCATAATTGTTGTTTGCAATTGCGGGTGGCTGTTGCTGTTTTAACTCTTTCCTCTTCCACTTCTGTTAGCCTCCACCGACTGGGGGATTGAACCTGGAATTTTTCCGTCCTGTAAGACCTGAGGTTCAGCCATTCCATCCCCCGCGCACACACTCATCGACTCACCTGCTCACGGATCTGGAGGCTCTATGTAACCTCTTAAGTCTTGATTGTTGCAACTTGAGATCCATTCTAGAATGTTCCCTGTCTTCAGAAACTGTGAGGTGGAGGAGGGGGAGAATTTAAAAAGAAGTTCTCTTGACCCTCCCTCCCTCAGTGTGATTTTGGAAATAAACCTTACTCTCATCACTCTCTCTATGATGAGTGACAAGCTACTTGCACCTCTGACCTTCATGTGCTTTCCTGAAGTCCAGTTTCCCAACTTGAATCCCTGTCCCCCTTCCTTCCAACTGGTGGATTATCAATTATTTTCAGCAGGTAAACAGGCCATTCACTTTGATAGGTTTACGTTCCAAACAAGCCTTTCTTTGTCCCTACTTCATAACCTTTTTATTTATTTTCTCCTTCAGGTACTTAACTTCCCCTCAAGTGCATCACAGGCAGTGGCACAGTGGTTAGCACTGCTGCCTCACCGCGCCATGGACCTGGGTTCGATTCCCGGCTTGGGTCACTGTCTATGCAGAATCTGCACGTTCTGCCCGTGTCTGCGTGGGTTTCCTCCGGGTGCCCCGGTTTCCTCCCACAGTCCAAAGATGTGCGGGTTAGGTGGATTGGCCGTGTTAAATTGCCCCTTAGTGTCAGGAGGACTAGCTAGGGTAAGTGCATGGGATTATGGCGATAGGGCCTGGGTGGGATTGTGGTCAGTGCAGACCCGATGGGCCAAATGGCCTCCTTCTGCATTCTATGATTCTACTCGTTCTGATAGAAAATTTCCCCTTTCCGACACTCCCTGGGTTTAAAAAAAAATTTCTTTAATTCCCTGTTGGATTTATTAGTGACTGCCTTTCATTTATGAATGTTAAGATTGTCTGGTAAGTATATTTATTCTCGCTGTAACGCACTTTGTGAAGGGGCATCAGTCTTTTGAGGGGCGGCCTTGGTGATTCATTGGATTGGTTCCATTCAAGTCTAATTTCCCCAACTGATCAGGATCACCAGGTTGTGATCTCCAAGCTCTGCTCAAGCTTTACATTCTGCATCCAACAGGAGCTCCCGGAAAGAATACATTACCGCAAAATACGTGGAGCGGAAATATACAAAGAAAGGGATTTGCGAAGGTGGATTGAAGCTGTCAGAGGCCATTCGCAATAAAGACCTCCTGGCTCTGCTGCAGATGTACACGGAGGGCATGGATTTCACTGCAGCGCTCAGCTTGCCCGATGGACAGGTGACTCTTGTCATGGTGTCTTGTTGTTTTCCATCTCTGTCCCTGTTTCAACTTTCTGGATAGCTGGAGGAGGAGGGAAGGGGGGGCGGGGGGGGGAAGGGGGGGGAATAGTGGAGGAGGCAAATAGACAAGAATTCTCAGCGTCATTCATATATGTTTAATTCCCTTTATCTATTTGTCTGGTTCTCATCTACTCTTTGTTGGTGTCTCTACGAGTGTTCTTTCAAAACTTATTGCTCCCTCTCCAATCGGAGCTCCTTGGCTCAAGTTGCTCAGACGTGTGGAGCTGCCACTGTCCCTCACTTTCCATTTCTCCTACAATGCATGGGCCTACAAATCCCAATCACGGCATCCTCTGTCCGTCGCATGTTGATGTGCGTCACCTTCTCTTCCAGATGTTTTCCGTCTCCCTGGTGTCCTGCACTCTTGAGAAACCCGGGCATGAACCAAAGTGAACGAGGGACACAAGTAATTGAGGCCAAGTTAATGCTAACAGCATTATGTTTGTTGGCTTCTGTGCTGATCAAATTACTACGTTTAGAATGGAAGCCTTTATGGAGTATAAAGCAGTTTTTTCCTTTTTTGCTTATTAGGACCTTGGGGAAACACCATTGCACCTTGCTGTGCGGTTGGCAGACAGGACATCTCTGGCCTTGGTTGACTTTCTGATTCAGAATGGGTACGTATTACTTCTGATGCAGAATTGGGTGAGTGCAGATTGGGTCAGGAATTGGGTGAGAGTTTTTCACGTCAGGAATTTAAAAAAAAATTATTCATTCGTGGGACGTGGGTGTCGTTGGCTGGCCAGCATTTATTGCCCATCCTTAGTTGCCCTTGAGAAGGTGGTGGTGAGCTGCCTTCTTGCAGTCCATGTTCTGTGGGTTAATGTCAGGGAGGGAATTCCAGGATTTTGACCCAGCGACTGCGAAGGAATGGCGATTTATTTCCAAGTTAGGATGGTGAGTGGCTTGGAGGGGACCTTGCAGGTGATGGTGTTCCCAAGTATCTGCTGCCCTTGTCCTTTTAGATGGAAGTCGTTGTGAGTTGGGTTGGGAAGAGCAGGACCCCGAGGGTAGTAATCTCAGGATTGCTACCTGAGCCACATGCCAGTGAGGGCAGGAGTAGGATGCTTGGGCGGATGAACACGTGGCTGAGGAACTGGTGCAGGGGGCAGGGTTTCCAATTCTTGGATCATTGGGACCTCTTCTGGGGCAGGTGGGACCTGTACAAGAGAGACGGGTTACACCTAAACTACAAGGGGACCAATATACTTGCAGGGAGGTTTGCTAGTGTTATTGGGGAGCGTTTAAACTAGATTTGCAGGGGGATGGGAACCAGAGTGCCAGAGCAGATAGTGGAGCAGGGGTAAAAAGACAGGTTAGTTCAAGCAAAATCACAAATGGAAGGGTAGAGTGTGGTGGAAATAATCTTTTGAGGTGTGTCTATTTCAATGCCAGGAGTATTGTGGGGAAGGCAGATGAGCTGAAGGCGTGGATAGACACATGGAAATATGACATTATAGACATTAGTGAAACTTGGCTACAGGAGGGGCAGGACTGGCAGCTCAATGTTCCAGGGTTCCAATGTTTCAGGCGGGATAGAGGCAGAGGGATAAAAAGTGGTGGGGTGGCATTGTTGGTCAGGGAAAATGTTACAGCGGTACTCAGGCAGGATAGATTAGGGAGCTTGTCTACAGAGGCACTATGGGTGGAGCTGAGAAACAGGAAAGGTATGACCACATTAATGGGGTTGTATTATAGACCACCCAATAGTCAGCGAGAATTGGAGGAGCAAATCAGCGGAGATAGCTGACAACTGCAAGAAACACAAAGTTGTGATAGTAGGGGATTTTAATTTTCCACATATAGATTGGGACTCGCATACTGTTAAAGGTTTAGACGGGGTAGAGTTTGTAAAATGTGTTCAGGAGAATTTTCTACATCAGTATATCGAGGTGCCAACTAGAGAGGATGCGATATTGGATCTCCTATTGGGCAATGAGTTAGGGCAGGTGATGGATGTGAGTGTGAGGGAACACTTTGGATCCAGTGATCATAATGCCATTAGTTTCAACCTGATCATGGATAAGGATAGATCTGGTCCTCGGGTTGAAGTTCTGAACTGGAAAAAATTGATGAAATGAGAAGGGATCTGGGAAGTGTGGATTGGCACAGGCTGTTCTCTGGTAAGGATGTAAATGGAAAGTGGGAGGCCTTCAAAGGAGAAATTTTGAGAGTGCAGAGTTTGTATGTTCCGGTCAGGATTAAAGGCAAAGTAAATAGGAATGAGGAACCTTGGTTCTCGAGGGAGATTGTAACACTGATTAAGAGGAAGAGAGAGTTGTATGAAATGTACAGGCAGCAAGGAACAGATCAGATGCTTGAGGAGTATAAAAAGTGCAAGAAGCTACTTAAGAGGGAAATCAGGAGGGCTAAAAGAAAACATGAGGTTGCTTTGGCAAACAGAGCGAAGGAAAATCCAAACAGCTTCTACAGGTATGTTAGGAGCAAAAGGATAGTGAGGGATAAAATTGGTTCTCTTGAAGACCAGAGTGGTAGACTGTGTATGGAACCAAAAGAGATGGGGGAGATACTAAATGGTTTTTTTGCAACCGTATTTACTGAGGAAACGGGCATGGAGTCTACGGAAATAGGGCAAACTGGTAGGGAGGTCATGGAACCTTTACAGATTAAAGGGGAGGAGGTGCTCGCTGTCTTGAGGCAAATCAGAGTGGATAAATCCCTAGGACTGGACAGGGTATTCCCACGGACCTTGAGGGAAGCTAGTGTTGAACTTGCAGGGGCCCTGGCAGACATATTTAAAACGTCAGTATTCACGGGGGAGGTGCCGGATGATTGGAGGGTGGCTCATGTTGTTCCGTTGTTTAAAAAAGGTTCCAAAAGAAATCCGGGAAATTATAGGCCAGTAAGTTTGACGTCGGTGGTGGGCAAGTTATTGGAAGGTGTGATAAGGGATAGGACCTACAAATATTTGGATAGACAGGGACTTATTAGGGAGAGTCAACATGGCTTTGTGTGTGGTAGGTCATGTTTGACCAATCTATTAGAGTTTTTCGAGGAGGTTACCAGGAAAATGGATGAAGGGAAGGCGGTGGATGTTGTCTACCTGGATTTCAGCAAGGCCTTTAACAGGGTCCCTCATGGGAGGTTAGTTAGGAAGGTTCAGTCGCTAGGTATACATGGGGAGGTAGTAAATTGGATTAGACACTGGCTCAATGGAAGAAGCCAGAGAGTGGTTGTGGAGGATTGCTTCTCTGAGTGGAGGCCTGTGACTAGTGGTGTGCCGCAGGGATCGGTGTTGGGTCCATTGTTGTTTGTCATCTATATCAATGATCTGGATGATAATGTGGTAAATTGGATCAGCAAGTTTGCTGATGATATAAAGATTGGAGGTGTAGTGGACAGTGAGGAAGGTTTTCAAAGCTTGCAGAGGGATTTGGACCAACTAGAAAAATGGGCTGAAAAATGGCAAATGGAATTTAACGCAGACAAGTGTGAGATATTGCACTTTGGAAGGACAAACCAAAGAAGAACGTACAGGGTAAATGGTAGGACTCTGAAGAGTGCAGTTGAACAGAGGGATCTGGGAATACAGGTACAGAATTCCCTAAAAGTGACGTCACAGGTGGATCGGGTCGTAAAGAGTGCCTTTGGTACATTGGCCTTTATAAATCGGAGTATCGAGTATAAAAGTTGGAGTGTTATGGTAAGGTTATATAAGGCATTGGTGAGGCCGAATTTGGAGTATTGTGTACAGTTTTGGTAACCTAGTTATAGGAAGGATGTAAATAAGGTTGAAAGAGTGCAGAAAAGGTTCACTAGGATGTTGCCGGGACTTGAGAAGCTGAGTTACAGAGAGAGATTGAATAGGTTGGGACTTTATTCCCTGGAGCGTAGAAGATTGAGGGGAGATTTGATAGAGGTGTATAAGATTTTGGTGGGTATAGATAGAGTGAATGCAAGCAGGCTTTTTCCGCTGAGGCTGGGGGAGAAAAAAACCAGAGGGCATGGGTTAAGGGTGAAAGGAGAAAAGTTTAAAGGGAATATTAGGGGGGGCTTCTTCACGCAGAGAGTGGTGGGAGTGTGGAATGAGCTGCCGGATAAAGTGGTAAACTTTTAACATTTAAGAAAAACTTGGACGGGTTCACGGATGAGAGGGGTGTGGAGGGATATGGTCCAAGTGCAGGTCAGTGGGACTAGGCAAAAAATGGTTCGGCACAGACAAGAAGGGCCAAAAGGCCTGTTTCTGAGCTGTAATTTTCTATAGTTCTATGGGTGAGTGATGTTTCCCAGATGCTTGGGGTTCCATGCTCGGGAAGGATTTGTGTTTATTTTTGATATCAGGCAGAAGCATTAACCTCAAGCTCTTATCATAGAATCATAGAAACCCTACAGTGCAGAAAGAGGCCATTTGGCCCATCGAGTCTGCACCGACCACAATCCCACCCACACCCTACCCCCATATCCCTACATATTTTACCCGCTAATCCCTCTAACCTACGCATCTCAGAACACTAAGGGGCAATTTTAGCATGGCCAATCAACCTAACCCACACATCTTTGGACTGTGAGAGGAAACCGGAGCATCCGGAGTAAACCCACGCAGACACGAGCTGGGAATCGAACCCAAGTCCCTGGAGCTGTGAAGCAGCAGTGCTAATCACTGTGCTACCGTGCCGCCCCAAACACTAAGAGCTCCGTCCCTGGGTGGTCTCGAACTACGAACCTTTCTTCTGATGATTGACTATCCCAGGACCTGGAGCTGGACCTTGGTGTTCACACACATTGCTCCAAATCTGTGATGTCAGTGAAGCTACTCGGTCCCTGTGGTGTCCTGTTTCCAGAGCCCTGTCCTTGCCCTGTTTGATGTGCTCACGTGAGTGGGAAATTCTACCCCTGCCGAAGTTGATTGGAGTCTTCTCACTGCTGCCCTGATTTAAAGGAGCAACTTCACCATTGGTCTTTATGACCCAGCAACAGTGAAATTTGTCATGTCAGCTACGACTCTCACCAACTTTTACAGATACACCATAGAAAAGCATTCTTTCTGGCTGTATCACAGCTTGGTATGGCTCCTGCTCTGCCCAAGACCGCAAGGAACTACAAAAGGTCATTAATGTAGCCCAATCCATCACGCAAACCAGCCTCCCATCCATTGACTGTGTCTACACTTCCTGCTACCTCGGCAAAGCAGTCAGCATAATTAAGGACCCCACGCACCCCGGACATTCTCTCTTCCACCTTCCTTCGGGAAAAAGATACAAAAGTCTGAGGACACGTACCAACCGACTCAAGAACAGCTTCTTCCCTGCTGCTGTCAGACTTTTGAATGGACCTACCTCGCATTAAGTTGATCTTTCTCTACACCCGAGCTATGGCTGTAACACTACATTCTGCATTCTCTCATTTCCTTCTCTATGCTTTGTCTGTATACCGCGCAAGAAACAATACTTTTCACTGTATGTGAATACATGTGACCGATAATAAATCAAATTAAATTGTTTCCAAATCGGGACGGTTTAGGATTTGGAGCGGAGCCTTGAGAGGGTGATTTCCTCACGTAACTGCTGCCCTTGTCATGTAGGGATGGAGGTCATGGGTATGGGAGCTTCTGCCTCCAGAACTGTGGACCCATTCCATTTATACAAACCGCAAGTTTTGAAGGATTGCCAACAGTCAAGGCTTGCTCTAGAATCTCCAGGACTTGATCATTAATCTCCAGGACTCTGCTTAGAGCTATCCCAGAGAGAAAAATAATCATTGGAACATTTAAAAAAAAAAAAAATTCTTTGATTCAGTTACAAAATGGGAGAAAAGACATTTGACTGAGGGAGAAAAATCATCCAATTGCTCAACAATCAGTCTATTCACATTCTGACTGGGCCAATGGTATGAGTGAAGCTGGGGATGTGGCGGTTGAGGGGTGGATAGTTGCTCTTGGAGATCACAGCTAAACCTCCAAGTATGTCCCTCCAGAATTGGCAACCCTCAATCTGCCCGTAATGCAACCTGGGTAACATCCTGGCTGCATTACACTCTGCAATGTATTAAAAACAGCCCGCAGATTCTTTGATAAAGACAAAATTAAAAACACTGCCCCCCAAGGAAACATCCTTTCTGGGTTCACTTCGTCAAGACTATTCAGGATCTTAAATACTTCAATCAAGTCACCACTCATTCTTCTAAACTCCAGTGGAAACAAGCCCAGCCTGTCCCATATAGTAATATAAAAGCAAAATACTGCGGATGCTGGAATCTGAAACAAAAACAGAAAATTCTGGAAAATCTCAGCAAGTCTGACAGCGCCTGTGGAGAGAGAATAGAGCCAACACTTTGAGTCAGGGATCCACAGATGCGGTCAGATCTGTGAGATTTTCCAGCGTTTTCTGTTTTTGTGCCGGAGATTCTTTAGTTTAATCCTTTTATTCCTCACCCCTCCCTGTGTTAAACTGGTTTGTAATATTCCCGCAGAGGCGGCCTGGATGCAAAGACTGTCGAGGGAAACACTCCACTCCATTACTGCAGCCTGTACAACAAAACTGAGAGCCTGAAGCTGCTACTGAAGGGAAAAGCCAATATACAGATCGGTAAGATATAAACCTAGCACGGGATAGGTGGCCCTTTAACAGGCATTCCAATAATCCAGCACGGGATAGGTGGCCCTTTAACAGGCATTCCAATAACCTAGTACAGGATAGGTGCCCTTTAACAGGCATTCCAGTAACATGAGTCTCATTCTTCAGTCTTCACCCAGAGATTTCCCTCTCCCGCTCACTTTCCTCCCTTTTAAGTCGCTTCTTTAAAATTTGGCTTTTTAGCCAAATCTTCGGACACCTCCCCAAACATCTCCTTGTGCGATCTAGTGTCAAATTTATGGACGATGAATCCCAAGGCGCTTGATGGGAATTTTTAGTAATGGTGCTATGTATATAAAGTTTATTTATTAGTTACAAGTAGGCTTACATTAACACTGCAATGAAATTACTGTGAGATCCCCCTAGTTGCCACACTCCGGCACCTGTTCGGGTACACTGAGGGAGAATTTAGAATAGCCAGTCCACCTAACGTGCACATCTTTGGACTGTGAGAGGAAACAGGAGCACCCGGAGGAAACCCGTGCAGACTCCACAGTGACCCAAGCCGGGAATCGAATCCAGGTCCCAGGTGCTGTGAGGCAGCAGTGCTAACCACTGTGTCACCGAGCTACACATTGTTGTCTCTGTCTCCACCTCCTCCTTTGGCTTCAAGGTGTTACGTCTCTCCTATCCATGGTTCCAAGCTTCACAGCTCACTGGTCCATTGAGGGACGATCCTAATGCGGTTCCCATCTTTCTGTGTGAACGATGGATCTCTTTAATGGTGCAGATTGATTTTTGGGGCCCGCTGAACTCACTGGTGTAATAATGTTAACAGATCTTGTTTGAGAAGAGAAGTTGTGTTGTGTTGTGGCAGAGTTGGCACCCCATAACTGGACTCTTTATTCATTTTGTGATGGTGAGTCACAAACCCCTGGATGATTTAATGAAGGCCTGCTCTTCCCACGCCCCCTCCCCCCCGACAAAGACCCGAGGCCAGAATTGAACCCGTGTCCCTAGCACTGTGAGGCAGCAGGGCTAACCACTGTGCCACACTAAATACCATAAGTTCTCATTCTAAAGTTGCCCCGTGTTAAGTCATTTTGATTTAACACCTGTCAGCTAATGGGGTTGGTATTTGTGTTTAGCGCCGGGAGTTTTATTTTAATGTTTTGCACTGTCCTTGACATAGGGTCACATGACCTGATCAGCATCTTGGGGCTGCCCCTCCCATTGCCGGCTGACCTCTGTGACCCCGCAGCTCGAAACTGCTGTCGCTCCAAAGCTGCTCTTCCTGCCTCTCGTTCCTCATCCCCGGAGCTCTGGCTCACAGCGAGTGAGGAGGAAGTGGAGACCCCCGGGGAGGGGGAGGGGAGTGGGGGGGGGGGGGTTGGCCAGCAAGGAGGTGGGTGGCATGATTATGGTGAGCAGGAGAGGGACTGGTGAGGTTAAGTAGAAAGAGTTAGCATGTTTCTTGTATAGATTTAAAATTGATTTTATTTTAAATTATTTCATTTACATACATAGGAATTTAGCAATTACAGTATTTCACCTGAAGATGTTATGTTTCACTGTGGGGAAGCAGTGGAATAGTGCTGTTGTTGCTGGACTAGTAATCCAGGGTAAAAGCTCTGGGGCCCCGGGTTCGAATCCCACCCTGGCAGATGGTGAAATTTGAATTCAATAAAAAAAAAATCTGGAATTAAAAGTCTAATGACGACCAGGAAACAACAGTCAATTACTGTTTTTAAAAAACCCCCATCTGGTTCAATAATGTCCTTTAGGACAGGAACTCTGACCTGCATGTGACTCCAGACATACAGCAGTGTGGTCCATTTCTTAAATGCCCGCAGTGATGAATAATAAATGTTATCCCAGCTGGTGATGCCACATCTCATGACAGGATTTAAAAACAAATTATCTGAGGAGAGGGAACCTAACTATAGTTTTTCCATTAGTTGTAATGAGAAAATATGATTCACAAAGCGTTATTTAAAGTTGCACTTCACAGAAATGCAACTACAGCATTCAGTGAGGACTTCCTGTAGTTTCTGTCTATCTAACCTATTGAATTTTAAACGCCTCAATTAGGTCAACCCTTTAAACCTTGTAGTACACAAACCAAGGCCAGGACTTTACAGCCCCAAAACGGCCTGTCCCCTGTCGGCAGATGTCACTGAGGGGTGGGGTTTAAATTGCCGTTTCCTTCGCCTGGACCCTAATACCCCAGCAGGAGGGAGGGGGCCATAAAATCCTGGCCCAGTCCATGTAGCCTCCCGCCAGCTTTTTTTGTTCTGGTGTATCTGCGCTGCTCTGAGAGCCCGCCAGCGTTGGCTGTTGTATGTGAAGCAAACAAAGCAAGTAGGCGAGGACTGGAGTCTGTAGCTAAACTTGGGTAGAGATTGAAGACTTAAAACAGAGGAAATTTCTGTTGCCAGGCCAGCAGACTGAGGCAAATGCAGCCCAGAGAAACAGGAGGAGGCCATTCAGCCCCTTGAGCCTGTTCCATCATCCTATTAGTTTATGGCTGAAACTCCATCATTGTCCTTGACGACCCAACAGAAATCTACCCATCAGTCTTGAAAGCTTCAAATGATGCCCCCTCCATCCTTGAATATCGCCATGGGAAGCAAGTAGAATCACAGAACCCTACAGCACAGAAGGAAGTCATTCGGCCCATCGAGTCTGCACTGACCACAATCCCACCCAGGCCCTATCCCCATAACCCTGTGAATTTATCCTAGTTAGTCCCCCTGACACTAAGGGACAATTTAGCATGGCCAATCCACCTAACCCGCACATCTTTCTAAGATACAGGATGAGGGGTGTGGGGGGGGGCGGGGGGGGGGGGTAGAGCATCAGGAAACGGGATTCACTGAATGAATTACTCCTGCAAAGAGCCAGTGCGGTGGGGTTGAGGGATGACGTCTCTTGTGCTTTTATTGATTTCTGTCCTCCTGTGAACAATTACCTGGTAACTACCCTCAATGAGAAGTTCTATCCTGAGTGTCGGAAATCACGAGCACTGATGGATAACCCTCGCACTGTGATGTGCCCTGTTTCTGATGGTAACCCTGGGATTGTAGTTCTTAGAATTATAGAAATCCTACACTACAGAAAGAGGCCATTCGGTCTATCAAGCCTGCACTGACAACCATCCCACCCAGGCCCTAGCCCTGTAGCCCCATGTATTTACCCCGCTAATCCCCCTGACACGAAGGGGCAATTTAGCATGGCCAATCCACCTAATCTCCACATCTTTGGACTGTGGGAGGAAACCGGAGCACCCGGAGGAAACCCACGCAGACACGGGGAGAATGTACAAACTCCACCCAGACAGTCTCCCAAGGTCGGAATTGAACCCGGGTCTCTGATGTTGGGAGGCAGCAGTGCTAACCCACTGTGCCATCATGTTCTTGATTAACACTGGTGCCCACTTGTCCTGTTGAAGGTAATACGGCTGGAGAAACTGCCTTAGATATTGCAAAGAAGTTCAACCACGCCCGCTGCGAGGAACTGGTACAGTATTTTTTTTTTCCTCCCTTTTCATCTTGTATCATTTTCACCCGATGATTGTGTGTCTGAAGCAGATGTTGAACGGTTTCACAAACTCTTGGTTGCAGCTCGAGCAAGCGCAGGCTGGCAAGTTCAATCCTCCTGTTCATGTGGAGTACGAGTGGGTTGTGCAACAAGACTATGTTTATGACAGTGAGGAGGACTTGGAGGAAAAGGTAAGGTGACCCAGTGCTGAGTTCTCTTTCTGTCTCTGCCCCCTCATCCCTTTCACCTAGTGGTTGGTCTTAGAACCCAAAACTGAGGTACACTTGCTGAACCTCAGCCAGAGCATTCCGTTCAAGTCTGGGCAGCAGATCAGAGGGACTTCAGGACCTTGGCGATAGAGCGGGGGAGGTTTACTAGAATGGGGCCAGGCCTGGGATTTCGGCTAGGAGGACAGGATTGGAGGAGCTGAGATCGGCTCTCTCCAGCTGAGACAGTCAAGGGAAGATTTGTCAGATGTTGAAAATCATGAAAGTATTTGGATAGAGTGAAGAACGAGAAACTCATTTCAATAGCAGGAGGATCAGTAAACAGAGGGTACAGACTGGGGGCTATCGACAAAAGAACAGAAGTGACCTGAGAAAACTGACTGAGTTAGAATCATCATAAAATTATAGAATCCCTACAGTGCAGAAGGAGGCCATTCGGTCCATTGAGCCTGCACCAACAACAATCCCACCCAGGTCCTAACCCCACGTACTTACCCCACTCTTTAGTCCTGACACCTAAGGGACAATTTAGCATAGCCAATCCACCTAACCCGCACATCTTTGGAGCACCCAGAGGGAACCCACACAGACACCGGGAGAATGTGCAAACTCCATTTAGGGGAAGGGGAAACCCCAAATGGGTGGCACGGTAGCACAGTGGTTAGGACTGCTGCTTCACAGCTCCAGGGTCCAGGGTTCGATTCCCGGCTCGGGTCACTGTCTGTGTGGAGTTTGCACATTCTCCTCGTGTCTGCGTGGGTTTCCTCCGGGTGCTCCGGTTTCCTCCCACAGTCCAAAGATGTACGGGTTAGGTTGATTGGCCAGGTTAAAAATTGCCCCTTAGAGTCCTGAGATGCGTAGGTTAGAGGGATTAGCAGGTAAAATATGTGGGGGTAGGGCCTAGGTGGGATTGTGGTCGGTGCAGACTCGATGGGCTGAATGGCCTCCTTCTGCACTGTAGGGTTTCTATGATTTCCACACAGTCACCCAAGGAATTGAACCCAGTCCCTGGAACTGAGGCAGCAGTGCTAACCACTGTGTCACCGTGCTGCCCACAGTTGTTAAGATCTGGGATGCATTGCCTGGTATGGTGGTGGGAGCAGATTGGATAGTAACTTATCCAAAGGTTCTTGGATAAGTACTTGAAGGGGAAACATTTGCAGGTCTGTGGGGGAAGAATAGGGGAGTGGGAGAAAAATGGACAGCTCAGTCAAAGAGCCAGGACAGGCTTGATGTGTTGAATGGCTTCCTCCTAGGATGCATCATTCTGTGATATGTTCTGACTGTATATTAGGAGAGAGACTCTGTGGGTCTTTGGGCGGCACACTGAACCCAGACAAGGAAAATTCCCGATTTGCTTTCCCTTGTAATAAAAAAACAAAAAATGCTGGAAAATCTAAGCTGGTCTGGCAGCATCTGTGGAGAGAGAAACAGAGTTGGCGTTTCGAGGCTAATCTGATACTTCATAAGAACTGGGGAGAGATGCCCTTCTCCTGAGCTCCGGATGTTACAATTAACTTGGGTGTAGAAATACAAGCAATTTGTGAATAAATCGGGGAGAACATGACAATATGTCTTTAAATAAATTTCCTCCCCTGGGGAAGCTGACTTTCTCTACTCCCTCCTCATAACTAAAGCTTGATGTTTTCTTTCTGCACCCACTTCACTGGTGCTTAAAACGGCCACTCAAAATTAGATCTGGTATTGTAACTGGGAACAAAGTCCAGGCTGACACTCTCATCTTTGGACTGTGGGAGGAAACTGAAGCACCCGGAGGAAACCCACACAGACACTGGGAGAAACGTGCAGACACCGCACAGACAGTGACCGAGGCCAGAATCGAACCTGGGTTCCTGACGCTGTGAGGCAGCAGTGCTAGCCATTGTGCCACCCTGCCCTGCAAGTTCCCTGACTGCAACAATGATAACACTACAAAAGTGCTTCATTGGCCGTAATTTGTCCTGGGACATCCTAAAGTTGTAAAAGTCACAATAGAAATGTCTGTATTTCTTACGCAGTCCATGGACAGAATGCAGTTTTTCTCAACCCTTTATTTTAGTTGCAGCCTTGCCAATAGTTTTGGGTTAAATGAGCAGGTGCTGCCCTCGTGTGGCAAGTTACTGTCACAGCCCAATTACAGACAATAGGCTTGAGATAGTGATGAAGGATTGGTTTCAATGCTGTAGCTTGTTCCTCCATTGTTTTTTTTTCTCCCCTTTCTATACTTTCCCTTCCTTTCCAGGGTATTATAATCCAAGTAAAGCCCAGAATTGGAAAATCTCTTTTGCAATAATTGGTAGAGGGTTCTGAGAACGGAAATGTCTTGGATGCGGTTGGGGGTTGTGATGGTGATGAGGGGCAATTTTAAGGATTTCTGAATGACTTTAACGAGCTGATTGGCTTTCCTCTCTTCTATCTTGAAGATGCACAAGAAATGGAACCACCTTAGCTGAGACCTATGGGCTATGCATAGACTCGCAGTGGCCTGTGAGAAACTGGGTGTAGCATTGAACCAAAGTGTGCGGTGGGAGAAAGGAATGAAAAAGTTGATATTGTGATGGATAAAAATCCACTTCACCCTCTGGTCACTCTCTTACCTGAGTCAGACGGTTTGTAGGTTCAAATCCCATTCCAGGACGAGCATTATAACACAATCTTCAGTGTCACACTGAGGGAGAACTGCACTGTCAGAGGTACTGTCTTTCATGTGTGACTTTAATTCAAGACATTGACTGCATCATTCCATTTACAATGGTTCAAGTGCTTATTGAAGGTACATTTTTTAAAATTTCATTCATGGGGCATCAGCATTGCTGACTGACCAGCATTTTATTACCCATCCCTAGTTCCCTTGTTCAGAACCAGTTGAGAATCAACCACATTGCTGTGGCTCTGAAGTCATAGAATCATAGATTCCTACACTGCAGAAGAAAGCCATTCAGCCCATCGAGTCTGCACTGACCACAATCCCACCCAGACCCTAACCCCATGCATTTACCCTAGCTAATCCCTCTGACACTAAGGGGCAATTTAGCATGACCAATCCACCTAACCTGGACATCTTTGGACTGTGGGAGGAAACCGGAGGCACCCAGAGGAAACCCATGCAGACATGGGGAGAACGTGCAAACTCCACACAGACAGTGACCCAAGCTGGAAATCGAACCCAGGTCCCTGGCGCTGTGAAGCAGCAGTGCTAACCACTGTGCTGCCCCTGTCACATGTAGGCCAGACCAGGTAAGGATGGCAGATTTTCTTCCCCAAAACAAGATGGGGTTTTCCGACAATGGTTTCATGGTCCTCAGTGGATTCCTAATTCCAATTTTTAAAAAATTGAATTCAAATTTCACCATCTGTCGTGGGGAGATTCGAACCCGGGTCCCCAGGACATTAGCTGAGTTTCTGGACTAATAGTCAATCGATAATACCACCAGGCCATTGCCTCCCCTGACTACTAAACACTTCCCCCTCGGTCAAAAGCCTAAACTGTTTGTTCTGTTGGTGTTTGTGGGGTCTTCCTGATTGATTGCAAATTGACAAATCATTGCACCTTGAATAGAAATGTAATCCTTGTTTGCAAAGCACTTTGAAATGCAACAATGTACAAATATGAGTCTGTCTCTGGATTCGGCCAGGGCTATTTCCCATTAATCTCAGTTGTTACAGTTTCTGTTTTATTCTCTCTCCCACCCACCTCTTTCAGGTGAGCCCTTTACAAAAGTCATTCAAATCCATTGGTCAAATCTCCCCTTCAAACGCTTCCTTCACCTCGTCACCACTGTTGAACAACAGTCCCTCTGGTCTCAAGAAGGAAAGGTGGAATTTCATCAGCTCCAATATCGTGAATGAGACGTATGGGGCAGTGATTCTTCCCTCCAAGGTGCCTCCTCATTCTCCGCCCAGCAACACCGCGCCACCACCTCTGCCAGTTAAAACCTTCACCAGGAGTGAGTGTTCGAAGAAATGGTCAGGAACGTTGACTTGGCGGCGGGGGGGGGGTCGGTCGGTTGTCGGTGTTGGATAGGACACTGACTTTCTACTTTGGGGAGTTTGAATGACCTCCGGCTCCTCTGGCTCCTGGCTGCGAGGGAGCCAATGTGAAATTAGTTTGACTGTTCTCGATTATAATGGGCATTGAAACATAGAAAATAGGTGCAGGAGTAGGCCATTCAGCCCTTCATGGCTGATCATGCACTTTCAGTATCCCACTCCCGCTTTCTCTCTATATCCCTTGATCCCTTTAGCCACAAGGGCCACATCCAGCTCCCTCTTGAACATATCTAACAAACTGCCCCAATAGCTTTCTGTGGTAGCGAATTCCACAGGTTCACAATTCACTGAGTGAGCCTCTTCCCAACCTCTCTACATCTAACCCCATCCACAGAACTCCAGAGAGGAGGAAGTCGGGGCAGGAGTAGGCCATCTGATTCCTCCAGCCTGTTCCATTATTCGTGGATCATGGTCGATCAACCGCACTTTCCCACCCGATCCTCCAGCCCCTCGATTCCCTTAAATGTCCAAAAACCTATCAATCTTTGTCTTGAATATACTCTATACATGAGCTTCCACAGCCCTCTGGGGCAGAGAACTCCAAAGATTCACCTTCTGTTTATATCTCCCTTATGTACTTATCCAACTTTCCTTAAATACATTCATGCTAATCACAACCTTTACTCCCTCTGGTACTGAGATCCACATTCTCACCCATCTTTCGGTAAATGTTTCTCCTGATTTACTTGTTGGATTTATTAGTGATTTATTTATTAGTCACAAGTAAGGCTTACATTAACACCACAATGAAGTTACTGTGAAATTCTCCTAGTCGCCGCACTCCGGCGCCTGTTCGGGTCAATGTACCTAACCAGCACGTCTTTCAGACTGTGGAAGGAAACTGGAGCATCCAGAGGAAACCCACGGGGAGAATGTGCAAACTCTGCACAGACAGTGACGCAAGCCAGGAATCGAACCCAGGTTCTTGGCACTGTGAGACAGCAGTGCTAACCACAGTGCCACTGTCCACCTGTGTTGATTAGTATTATGTTGACATGTCATTAACATTTGGTGAGTTATAGACACATCTCCCCATGCTTAGTCTGTACAATGTTTTGGTGCAAAGGATTCATAAAATCACATGGAATTTCTCCCTGTAGCCGGATCCGTAGATGGACAGAACAAGAGATGCTCCACATCCCTCGGGAATGGTCCTGTACTCCCACCGTCCCCAAGCCATGGGGTCATACCTGTCAGAGCTCCAGGTAATCTGGACCTTTCATTTTAGTTTTTTTGCCCTGTGCTTGTCCAGGGTGATATCTACAGGGCCTGTGGAGTGGGTGAAACATTTTTGAGCTAATAAAATGCTTACAAGATCTGGAGTTGTGGTTTTTCTTCAAACTTTCTCTGCTCTTTCTAGGCTCTAGGCTGAGCCCACTCCAAGGCCCAGTGCTGGGCCTGGAAGTTAGGCTAGGCCAACTCCGAGGCCTGGTTGCTCAGCCCGAAGTTAGGCAAGGCCCATGCACTCCCTAGGCTCGATGTTAAAGCTGGTTGCTGGGAGTTTTGGGTTTAAAGAACACCCCTCCATCTGAAGTGGCCACCAATTTTATACTGCGGATGCAGAAATCTGAAATAAAAATTAGAAATGCTGGAAATACTCAGCAGGTCAGACAGCATTTGTGGGGGAAGAAGCAGAGTTGTGTCTGGATCAATGGCCTTCACTTTGACATGAAACATTAATTCTGGAGCAGAATGGAGGTTATTGACCCAGTCCTTCTAGTAATTCCTGGGTTTGACCTTTTCAAAACTGAAATTGACTGATTTAATTTTTGTTGGGTGCGGATATTGAAGGGGATCTGATCCTGATCCAAAGGAGTGAATTCAGGAAGCACCTTTTCCACGGGAAGGGTAATGGAAATCTGGAACTTGAGCTCCCAAAGGATGGCTTCTGATGGTCACATGGAGCTATTGAGACTTGAGATTGGTCAGTTTTGTTTTGTTAGGCAAGGGTTACAGAATAAAGATGGGTAAAAAGACGCAGAAGAACCATGATTTAACTGAATGGCAGAACAGGCTCGAGGGGCTGAATGGCCACCTTCTAATCCTATGTGTTTGGAAGATGTTTTGAACTGTACTCTCAGATTCCTTTGGGCTGTTTGGTCATTGGGTAAGAGAATCTGAATCTGCGAGAGGTACCAATGTCAATGTGTTTTTTCACCCAGGACGTCCGGATCTGCCTTGGAGACACTCTATCGGTGGATCGCCCGAGATCTCGAACTCTCAGACCAAGTCAAACTCTCAGAACAGACTGTCCCATTACTGGGGCACCCAGGCACCGGCTGAACTGCCAGACAACAGGAGGCAAGGGTCGCTGAGTGAACTACACCTTCAGAGCACGGAGCAGCACCATCCCCCCACTCACACAGGGACACTGCAGGAGCCGCCGCCACCAGTGAGGTAGGCACCCTCCCCCGCCACCCTCCCCGCTGTCAGACTGCAATAACTTTCTTCATCATACAAATGTCTTCTCAGCTACAGAATCTTAAACATGCACTAGAGTCACGCCATGGTGGCAAGTGTGTCTTGTGGGTTTTATGTTTAGTTGGAGTCATAGAGGTTTACAGCACAGAAACAGGCCCTTCGGCCCAACTTATCCATGCTGTCCTTTTTTTTTAACCACTAAGCTGGTCCCAATTGCCCACGTTTGGCCCATATCCCTCTATACCCATCCTACCCATGTAACTGTCTAAATGCTTTTTAAAAGGCAAAATTGTACCAACCTCTACTAACTCTGGCAGCTCATTCCAGACACTCACCACGCTCTGTGAAAAAACGCAGTGTTTAGTTGTATGCTAACATGCAAACAAGGAGCAGGAGGAGGCCATTCGGCCCCTCGAACCTGCTCCACCGTTTAATAAAATCATGGCTGATCTGATAGCAACCTCAAATCTGCACCCCGCCTACACCCGTTAATCTATCATCCCCTCGCTTAAGAAGAATCTATCCCACCTCTGCCTTAAAAATATTCAAAGACTCTGCTTCCACTGCCTTTTCAGGAAGAGATTTCCAAAGACTCATGACCCTTTGAGTGAAATAATTTTGCACTATCTCTTTTAAATGGGTAACCATGATGTGGAGTTGCCGGCGTTGTACTGGGGTAGACACAGTAAGTAGTCTCACAACACCAGGTTAAAGTCTAACAGGTTTATTTGGTAGCACGAGCTTTCGGAGCGCCACTCCTTTATCAGGTGAGTCTTGTTGGACTTTAACTTGGTGTTGTAGGACTACTTACTGTTAAATGGGTAGCCCCTTATTTTTAAACTGTGACCCATAGTTCTATATTCTCCCACAAGAGAAAACATTCTCTTCACATCTACCCTGATAAGACTCTTCAGGATCACACCCCGTGCTGGGGAATGTTCTTTTTCCTGTAGATTATGGGGGCTTTCTTCTTTATATGGACACGCCATAAACCGCCCACAATGGGTAGAATGCTGCTGATCATTTTGCCATCACCAAATCACAAAGCTGCCATTTCTGGAATGTCTGCTATACCGAGGCATCTACCGAGAGCCCAACATTCAACTAGTTTGGACCTCATTAAGGAGCAGTCATCAACGACTCTTCTGGGTTATGGACCTAAGTGGGGAATTGAGTGGAAGAGACTGAGGCATTATTAACTGGTATCTCTCTCTCTATGGAAGGAGGAATAAGGAGTCACTTCCATCCGTCACTCCCGCTCAGCGTGCATTATTCCGTGTAGCTGCTGACATGGGGGAGTGAGGATTAATGCAGCTTCTCACATTGTAAATGTGCCCATTTAAGCCGTGTTCCTGCACTCGGGGCCGCAGAACATTGTCGGTTGGGGATAGATGTCAGGAAACCGTGGGTTTGATGTCCTGCTACCTGCTTTTGATGGGTGACTTGTTTTCCAAATTGGGCTCTGGATGTTTCCTCGTGTTCCAAAATCCTTGTAATCTTGTCACTACCACCCAGGGAATGCCAGTAAAATGTAGAAATGGTCTTCCCGTCAGACAGCACGTTCTGTCCGGGCCAGCAGAAACCTGCCAAGTCACCAAAACGCAAAATTCATGCCAGGTTTCCTGTGCCCACATACGCACATTTTACATTTCTATAGCGCCTTTGAACTTGTCTGTGTAGAGCTCTGGGACACAGATGCAATATTTGATAACAAGCCACAAAAGGAGCTGTGAGGACAGATGACAACAAGCTTATTCAAAGAGCATTGTTCTTGAGCATCTTGAAGGGGAAGTGGTAAGAGATGTTTAGGGAGGGTATTATGATCTCAGTCGATATTATATCTGGAAGGGAAGATTCCAGAATGGAACCCTGGGCTCTAAAGACCATGGGTGTGATCTTACCGGCCGTTCACACCACGCTCCCGTTGCAAAGAGATGGAAGAATTTGGTGCCCAACCAAATCACCATTCACTGTGGCGGGATGGAAAAATCCTGAGAGCATGAATGGTGACAAAATTCATAATGCTAAAGTGCAAAGGGACTTGGGAGTCCTAGTCCAGGATTCTCTAAAGGTAAACTTGCAGGTTGAGTCCGTAATTAAGAAAGCAAATGTAATGTTGTCATTTATCTCAAGAGGCTTGGAATACAAAAGCAGGGATGTACTTCTGAGGCTTTATAAAGCACTGGTTAGGCCCCATTTGGAGTACTGTGAGCAATTTTGGGCCCCACACCTCAGGAAGGACATACTGGCACTGGAGCGGGTCCAGCGGAGATTCACACGGATGATCCCAGGAATGGTAGGCCTGACATACGATGAACGTCTGAGGATCGTGGGATTATATTCATTGGAGTTTAGGAGGTTGAGGGGAGATCTGATAGAAACTTACAAGATAATGAACGGCTTAGATAGGATGGACGTAGGGAAGTTGTTTCCATTAACAGGGGAGACTAGGACGCGGGGGCACAGCCTTAGAATAAAAGGGAGTCACTTTAGAACAGAGATGAGGAGAAATTTCTTCAGCCAGAGAGTGGTGGGTCTGTGGAATTCATTGCCACAGAGGGCTGTGGAGGCCGAGACGTTGAGCGTCTTCAAGACAGAAATTGATAAATTCTTGATTTCTCGAGGAATTAAGGGCTATGGGGAGAGAGCGGGTAAATGGAGTTGAAATCAACCATGATTGAATGGTGGAGTGGACTCGATGGGCCGAATGGCCTTACTTCCGCTCCTATGTCTTATGGTCTTATGGTCTTATGGCCGTAACATTCCAACCTGTAACTTTTTAAATAAAACTCAGAGCAATAGAGTCACAAGACTGCCAATTAATTTTAATGAAAAATATTATTAAATATGAAAAGTTGGATTATAATACTTCTTTACTCCCCCTTAGCTGAACAAATGCCCACAGATTTTAAGATTAACACAGATTACAAAGTACATCATAAGATGCAATGATTTTAGTAACACAAAGTCCCTTTTAAGCACACAGAATGACTGTGGTCAAATACATACATTCCATTCTCAATCCAAGTTAGTGTCTGTGAACTCCTCCTCCGAATCCCACCAAATGATGGTCACATGAGAGTTTCCAAACTCCACTGCAAAAAACATGCTTTAAAATCTTCTATCACAATAATGCTTTCCATCAGTGGTCTATTACAAAGTCCAGTGCAGGTTTTCCAAATGACTCTTATACACAATGCTTCCGCTCCCATTTTTAACACTGAATCCAGACTGTGTTTTACACCACCCCTTTGGGATTTCTTTGTATTGTCTGCTACACAAATTTTAATTCTCGATTTCTTTTGATTTGCCTCTGAAGTCAGCTTTCGCACTTTAAATCTAGTTACTGAAATTATCTCTTTAAATCAGAACGCTTTGTTTACTCTTCTGTGAATTCTGAACAATACCCTGGTCTCTGTTCTCCTGTCTTCAATTGTCTTAAGACATTCTGTCTGTCCCAATTCCCTGATCATTTTGACTGTAACTGGTTCCCTGGAAGCTTGCGTCTTTGCAGCTCCCTTGTCCTGTCTAACTATACACTAGATACATCGATGACATTTTCTTCCTTTGGACTCATGGTGAACAATCACTGAAACAACTCTATGATGACATCAACAAGTTCCATCCCACCATCAGGCTCACCATAGACTACTCTCCGGAATCGGTTGCATTCTTGGACACACGCATCTCCATTAAGGACGGTCACCTCAGCACCTCACTGTACCGCAAGCCCACGGATAACCTCACGATGCTCCACTTCTCCAGCTTCCACCCTAAACACGTTAAAGAAGCCATCCCCTACGGACAAGCCCTCCGTATACACAGGATCTGCTTGGATGAGGAGGATCGCAACAGACACCTCCAGACGCTGAAAGATGCCCTCATAAGAACAGGATATGGCGCTCGACTCATTGATCAACAGTTCCAACGCGCCACAGCGAAAAACCGCACCGACCTCCTCAGAAGACAAACACGGGACACAGTGGACAGAGTACCCTTCGTTGTCCAGTACTTCCCCGGAGCAGAGAAGCTACGGCATCTCCTCCGGAGCCTTCAACATGTCATTGATGAAGACGAACATCTCGCCAAGGCCATCCCCACACCCCCACTTCTTGCCTTCAAACAACCGCACAACCTCAAACAGACCATTGTCCGCAGCAAACTACCCAGCCTTCAGGAGAACAGTGACCATGACACCACACAACCCTGCCACAGCAACCTCTGCAAGACGTGCCGGATCATCGACACAGATGCCATCATCTCACGTGAGAACACCATCCACCAGGTACACGGTACATACTCTTGCAATTCGGCCAACGTTGTCTACCTGATACGCTGCAAGAAAGGATGTCCCGAGGCATGGTACATTGGGGAAACTATGCAGACGCTGCGACAACGGATGAATGAACACCGCTCGACAATCGCCAGGCAAGACTGTTCTCTTCCTGTTGGGGAGCACTTCAGCGGTCACGGGCATTCGGCCTCTGATATTCGGGTAAGCGTTCTCCAAGGCGGCCTTCGCGACACACGACAGCGCAGAGTCGCTGAGCAGAAACTGATAGCCAAGTTCCGCACACACGAGGACGGCCTCAACCGGGATATTGGGTTCATGTCACACTATTTGTAACTCCCACAGTTGCGTGGACCTGCAGAGTTTCACTGGCTGTCTTGTCTGGAGACAATACACATCTTTTTAGCCTGTCTTGATGCTCTCTCCACTCACATTGTTTTGTCTCTCAAAGACTTGATTAGTTGTAAGTATTCGCATTCCAACCATTATTCATGTAAATTGAGTCTGTGTCTTTATAAGCTCTGCTGTGAACAGAATTCCCACTCACCTGAAGAAGGGGCTTAGAGCTCCGAAAGCTTGTGTGGCTTTTGCTACCAAATAAACCTGTTGGACTTTAACCTGGTGTTGTTAAACTTCTTACTGTGTTCACCCCAGTCCAACGCCGGCATCTCCACATCATAGCTTCTCCTGGCAGCCTTGAAAGATGTTCTCTCCCCTATCTCCAACTGCCAACAAATTTAGCTAGAACAAAGGAAATCCCTTCCTTCTGGAAGGTGTTGCTAAGTAACCACTTCTATCTTATTTACTCTTCATACTGTAGCCCTCGCTAAGCACATAGAAACACAATTGAAATTGAACCAACCCCCGCATGTACAAACACCTTTGTCCAGCATGAATCTAACTATAAGTTTTACATTCCAGACACAAACATTAAATTAAACCCACTTAAACCATACCATATTTCTAATGTTTACCAATACAAATATAGATCCCTTAAAATTACCTTTTGGAAAACAAAGTTTTGGGTCAAGGCAGCTAAAGGCACAGCTGTAAGTGGTGGGAGAGGTTTACAATTGGGGATGGGCTGGAGGTCAGAATTAGAGGGGGAGTCTCTGAGATCTGAGGTTACTGAGAAGTGCGAGGTCATACAGGGAGCTGAACGCAAGGATGAGCATTTGAAAACATTGCCGGATCAGAAACCAATGTTAGGCAATGGGGTGATGGGTGAATGGGACTTTGTAAAGAACCGGTCTGTGCTGTGACCGCCAAGAATAAAACATTTCTTCTTAACTTGAGAAATAATTCATTGTTTTGCAGCCCTAAGCGTATGACATTCACCAGGAAACCCAGTGGAGAGGAGGGAGTCAAGAAGCCGAGAGGTAAGTGACAACCTGAACTCGGGGTGAAAGATCATACTCCGATCATCTCACCAAGAAGCGTCTTTTGTTCTGGATCTGTTCTTTAGACTTCTATTGAATTCATTATTTACAGGAACTCTATATCTTCCAGGATTGAGGGAGGGAACAGGAAGATGTTCTCAAATCCAACTGCATTAATGTCAGTATCTTGTGTCTTGCCCTTTATTTACAACGTGACAATGGAGGAAGAATGTCAGGCATTCATCGTCAGCCAGACAGTGACTCTCTGGCCCAGTTAACCCATATATGGACCTGCATCCATTTTCTTCCTGCCTGAAGCAGCGAGAGACAACTTAAAACAAATTGTAATAAGGCAGTTTAGGATCACGCTGATGGAGAGGAGGAGACCCCCTCTTGCCCATTATTATCAGACTCGACAGCCGGGTTAAGGCCAGGCTCGCTGAGTCAAGCAGTCTGCTGGGTCAAGTTTGTAAGTTAGCAGGTGATACTTTGTGTGATGTTTTAAATTGGATTCCTTTTTCAAAAGAAACGTAAGCTAGTTTTTGCCTCCTCCCCACCTCCACCATAATCAAAGAGGCTACGTTGCTAAGGATGGACCTTCGGAGATGCTTAAATTTCATTTGATCTCAGAGGCTGCGCAGTCAGACCTGGTTATTACTCGTCTGGGAAGTACCAGGGACAGTATCTCTTTTCAAAGCTATGGGGAAAGGGCAGGAGTTCAATAAATGGGATCGGTCTTTTTAGCGAGCTGGCACAAGCATGATGGGCTGAATAGTCTCCCTTCTGTGCTGTGTGCACGTGGAATACAGGGTACTTCAAGGGCGTGGATTCAAAAGTGGCTGAGTTGTAGGAGACAGAGGGTGATGACAGAAGGCTGCTTTAGTGACTGGAAGCCAGTGTCCAGTGATGTACCACAATGATCTATGTTGGGCCCCCTATTAGTCACCATTCATATAAATGACATTGATGACTATGTGAGGAGTAGGATTAGTAAGTTTGTGGATGACACAAAGATTGGCCGGGTGGTTAATAGGCTGAGTGTCTTGGGCTACAGGAAGATATAGACAAAATGGGCAGATATGTGGCAGGTGGAACTTAACCCTGAAAAGTGTGAGGTGATACACTTTGGAAGGAATAATTTGACATGAAAGTATTCAATAAATGGTAGGACACTAGGAAGTTCAGATTAACAAAAGGACCTCGGCGTGTTTGTCCATAGATCTCTGAATGTTACTGGAGTGGTGAAAAAGGCATATGGGACACTTGCCTTTATCAATCGACGCATAGATTACAAAAACAGGGAGGTCATGTTGGAGTTGTATAGAACTTTGGTGAGGCCACAGGGTGCAGTTCTGGTCGTCACATTATAGGATGGGTGTGATTGCATTGGAGGGGGTGCAGAGGAGATTCACCAGGATGCTGCCTGGGATGGAACATTTAAGTTACGAAGAGAGTTTTAATAGACTTGGTTTGTTTTTGTTGGAGCAGAGAAGACTGAGGGGGCGACCTGATCGAGGTGTACATAATTATGAGAGGCATGGACAGGGTGGATAAGGAGCAGCTGTTCCCTTTAGTTGAAGGGTCAGTCATGAGTGGACATAGGTTCAAGGTGAGGGGCAGGCGGTTTAGGGGGGATGAGGGAAAGCTTTTTTACCCAGAGGGCAGTGACGGTATTAAATGCGCTGCCTGGGAGGGTGGTGGATGCCTCACATCCTTCAAAAAGCACCTGGATGAGCACTTGGCACTTTCAAGGCAATGGGCCAAGTGCTGGTAAATGGGATTAGGTGGGAGTCCAGGTGTTTCTAATGTGGCGGTGCAGACTCGATGGGCCGAAGGGCCTCTTCTGTACTGTATGATTCTGTGATTCTAATGCTAGTGCCTTGTTTCCTATTTTCCAATGAAGGGGAATACCTCTCGCCAACGGATTCGAACTCAAGGAGTCGAGAAGATGTCTACATTGTTCCATCGAGTTCCAAACCAATCCCTGTACCACTGCCTAGGAAGTCTGTTGGGGTGAGTTGATGGTGACCTCTTTGGTGCAGTTTCACTGTAGTGGTTATTAGGCAAACAGGAGGCAAATCATAGAATATGCTGGCAAAGCCCAATACCATTAGTTTTATTGTCTGTGTGTGTGTGTGCTGGTGTTTTATTCCATATGCATTACTTATCAGGAGGTTTTGTGGCTCAGTAGGTGGCACCTCTGCCTCTGAGCCAGAAGCCCTGGGTTCAAGTCCCACCCAGGATTCGTTGCCCATTGGAAGCTATGTTCATGACGCGGTTCAGCAAGCTGATAACCAGCCTGCAAATCCTTGCAACACTTCCTCCCTCGCCCTTCCCAACCACCTCTGCCGCTCAGGATATGCTTTATGTTACATCAAGGGTGGCAAAGTGGCCTGATTCCAGCCTTGGATGGTTGTATAGAGTTTGAGTGTTCTCCCCGGGTCTACGTGGGTATCCTCCGGATGCTCCTCTTTCCTCCCACAGGCCAAAGATGTGCAGGTTAGGTGGATTGGCCTTAGTGTCTCAAGATGTGCAGTTTAAGGGGATTAGCAGGGTACATGCGTGGGGTTATGGGAATTGGGTGGTGGGTGGGCCTGAGTAAGATGCTCTGCTGAAGAGTCAGTGCAGACTCGATGGGCTGAATGGCCTCCTCTGCACTGTGAGGATTCTATGAATAGCCCAGAGGAAGTGGGTTAAAATCCCGCCATTTACAGTTTGAGAATTTGAGTTCAGTTGGGTGTAAAATAAATAAAAGTGGAAGTGAAAAGCCAGTGTCAAAAAAAGTGACCATGAAGCTGCCAGATTGTCTTAACCCAACTTGTTCATTTATGCCCAAATAGGGAAAGGAAACCTCAGTCATCCTGACCATGTCAGGATCTATATGTTGCTCACAACAATTTACTCAACTCATGGTTGTCCTCATAGAATCCTCACAATGCAGAAGAGGCCATTCAGCCCATCAAGTCTGCACTAAGTCTCCAGCAGAGCATCTTACTCAGGCCCACTCACCATCCTATTCCCATAACCCCACTGCTAATCCCCTTAAACTACACATCTTGGGACACTAAGGCCAATCCACTCCTCTGAAGTGTTTTTAAGAAGGCACTTTGTTGCATCAAACTATTTCTTGCAGTGGTTCAAGAAGTTAGCCTAACACCACTCGTTGAAGACAGCTAGCGGCTGGACAATAAATGTCAACCTTGCCAGCAGTACCCACAATCCCAACATGTAGTAATGACAAGGGAAACCTCTTGTGGACAGTACGGTGGAATACTGTGCATCTCGGGATGTGGCTTGGGTGCGCCATTTCAATGTGTGACCTCCCACAGGTGAAACTGAAACAGAAGAGAGTTAAGGCGATCCTGGACTGTATAGCGGACAATCCGGATGAACTGACTTTCAACAAGGGGGAGGTCATTGTCGTGACTGGGGAGGAAGACTCGTTTTGGTGGGTGAGTAACCTGCCTTTCCAAAAACCCTCCCTGCCTTTGAGCAAAATTTGCAGCCCCCACGTGCAGCTTGGGCAGAGGTCGTGTAGGTGAGCAAATGCCTTCAGTAAATTGGGGGAGGGAGGGTGGGGGGGGAGCTCTTCATCATACACCTTGCATTCCACACATCAAAAACCTGTGTTTTGATTGCTGGGGCGGCATGGTAGCACAGTGGTTAGCACTGCTGCTTCACGCCAGGGTCCCAGGTTCGATTCCCAGCTTGGGTCACTGTCTGTGTGGAGTTTGCACATTCTCCCTGTGTCTGCGTGGGTTTCCTCCGGGTGCTCCGGTTTCCTCCCACATTCTGAAAGACGTGCTGGTGAGGTGCATTGACCCGAACAGGTGCCGGACTGTGGCGACTAGGGGAATTTCACAGTAACTTCATTGCAGTGTTAATATAAGCCTTACTTGCGACAAATAAATAAACTTTGCTTTTATATCGGAGCGCTTCGCAGGGCTGTTATCAAAAAAATTGACAGTGAGCCATATAAGGAGATGTGAGATACAAAACTGACACATCCACAAGTTTAAAAAGTTTATTTATTTGTGTCACAAATAGGCTTATATTAAAGCTGCAATAAAGTCACTGTGAAAATCCCCTTGTCGCCACACTCCGGCACCTGTTCAGGTACACTGAGGGAGGATTTAGCATGGCCAATGCACCTAACCAGATGGGCCGAATAGCCGCCTCCTTCTGCACTGTCGGGTTCTAGTACAGGGTTCTGAGGCCAATTTTGGCACTCCCTACTGCCACCTCGTCTGAGGATGACTGGGAATGAACCTCGCACCTCTTAATCTGCAGTGTTGAATCAAACTATTCTATAGTTGTATAGGTTATTAATATCCTGGGGATCAGCATGGCAGTGATTCCCTTCATTAGGGAGTAATGGGTTGCTTGTTAGCAGTTGTGACTAATGTTAATTTCTCCAATCTGCTCAATTTTGTAGGTTGGACATATCGAAGGAGTCAAGTCGAGGGCAGGAGCCTTCCCAGTTGACTATGTTCATCTCTTGTCCGAATGACCATGTCACCACCTTCTCCAGTGGAAGGAATTTGAAACCAGTTGACTTTGCAAACTATTCAGGAGGCCTGTCTGAAAGCGTGGGTTTCCCTGGTCGGTCTTGGGAGGATGCTGGCTGCTGTTCCACAGGATGCCAGCTTGACTATTGGATTTCGGTCTTATTGCAAGATGCCCTTTGGGGAACTTCGAAGATCCTACTGCTATCGCTATCGTTGGGGAACCTTGATATTCCAACTTAAACTTGAATCAGACTTTGGAACTGTATGAGCGATGGGACAGGCCTCAACCTTCAGTGACCAACTTTTTAATAGTATTTAGCAGCCATTCCTTTTGTGTATTTCAATTTATAAAATTGCCTTGAGCTGATTAATTCTGGGTTGGCACATTGAACAGGGGCATTTGCTGTCTCACCTGAACAACATATTCCACGAGAGGTGTGCTGGGCACTAGGTTGAAGATTATGGTGGGAATGTAGAAGGTTTTAAGGGTGAGGACCCTGAAGGATGAACCTTGCTTTGCTGAGGACATTGATGTGTGTTTGTTAGTGTGTGGCCATGCAGCGAGATGGATCAGTAACCTGGAACTCCCCCCCTATAGCACATGGCAGCAATCAAAGGAAGTGGCCCGTCACCTTCTTCTCAATAGCAATTGGGGATGGACATTTCACAAAGGATCAAAATAGATAAATAAAAACCGGGGAAAATACAAAGCAAAGATTGAACGTTTGATGCACGTTCAATACAAAATGGGACTTGAATGTTATTAGAGGGGGGAATGAAGGGGCAGTGTCTAGCCGTGTATGGGCTGAACATTTATTGCACAAGTTAAATTGTAATATGTGGATTGAATGTGACATTGCACAGTATAAGAATAGGATGAAAAGGGACTTCCCTATAGGAAAACTGTAAATATATCAATTGAAGTTAAATGTTTAATACTGATGTCAAAGATCTCAATTACACTACAGAAGCCATGCAGAAGGTAAAGTTTTTTTGGGCAGTTCGTAGCTTCCCAGTAATGGAAGTAAAGTGCCAGAGAAGGAGATTGCCATGCAAGTGTACACACTCGCCATTTTAAAATCCTGCTTTTTAAACAGAATCCTTCCGATTGATTTCCCCACCTGCTGCACAAACTGGAACGTTTTGTTGGGAGAAGGAATCATTTGACTTTGGGAGAATTCCAGTGACACCTTTACAACCAGTAAGCTTTGTTTTTCGTTCATTGAAAGGACCTGCGTATGACTCGAGGAATCGCTGCAATGTCTTTTTTTTAATGATTTAGCCAGTTCAAATCGGCAATGTTTAAATAAATATTGTCAAAATACTGCCTTAAGTGGAGTTATGAATTGGTTTCTGGAAGGGGATGAATGGGGAAATGAATGGGGGAATGGGTGAGATATGGTCGGGGGGGAGAGGGTTGATGCAAAGAGAGACATCACCTATCTTCTCTCATTCTCAAATCCTCAATGTCTGCTCAGGTAACAGATCTCCCGTCCTGAATTTCAGCAAGTTATTGTTCTCAGGTCAAAGGCAAAATTTCCCCCAAGTGCGGTTTGTACAAACATTTTGTTATAATGGGCCCCCAGGTGAGGTTTACTAAATTTGTTAACCTGGGCTACTTGTTAATCCTCTATTTGTTACCATCCAGCTGGGAAACCCCCAAATTGTTATGTCCCAGATGAGGAAGGATGAACTGGCTCCCTTTCAACCCCATTGGCTGGTCACTACAAGAAATCACAATAGGATCCCTTTTCAATTATGCCTTTTCCCAGTCCCAATTTATGACCTAAACAGTCCTTGCCTCATAAAGAGTGGATGATTGAGCATTGTAGCCATTGCGATTTGAGATACCAGTCGTGCTGATTTCAGCAGGCGAGTAGTCTGTTTCGAGATTTCTGGTGTTCTGTGGCTTGGTGGAGAAGCTTCCCTGTTTCCCTTTTCAGCTGTGGTCTTTGCTAACTTAGTTTGCTTCAACAATCAGCAATATAGCTGCAAAAGCTTCTTGCAGGGGCGCTGTTACTGCTGACTGGTTTTTTGCTTCTGTGTCATACTCTCCTGACACTCCAGCAATGGTATACACACACACATTTCCCCCTCCCTTCTGGGGGGCAGAATCTGGATATTACTCGCAGCATATTTCTTGATGAAATGATATTCATCTCCCATTATCTCCACGGGAAATGGCAGTTGGTTTCTGATGCTTCAGAAATACCTTGTCTGGAAACAGGGTGGTTCCATAAATATCACCCACCAGCAATTCGGCCAGTGTCTGACTTTACATTCTCAGCCATCAGCCAAACACAGGCTTGTGTTTCCATTTTCTTTTAAAACACACAGGTCTTGCGTAAAGTTCCATATTTCCAGATGTAATTTGATGTTTTTCCTTCATTATAATATCAGTTTTTTGTATTGGGTACAGAAACAAGCAATGGAAACTTTCCCCCCTTCACATCCCTGCCCTGCCACATTGCAGCTAGTTTAGCTATTGGTCAATTGTCCTAAGGCAGCCCTGCTGCGAGGTGTTGTGACAGGAGTCTGACATTAGCTGTGTTGACACATGAAACAACTGCTTACGAAGGGGAGTGATCTTGTAAACAATCAGCAGAAGAAACTTTCACACGGGCATGTACAGAAATAAAATGAAATGTATCGTGTAGCTCAATGTAGAGAGTTCAGTGTCACAGGAAGGGAGGTGACGAGGACTGATGTAATGGATCAATAAGTTGTTAGCACAGTGCAAGTTAACTCCTTATTTATTTGGGGAAAAAAAAGTGTTTCCCTGGATAGGCTTATTTGCTAGTACTTGTTAGGGTGGTTAACACTGCTGCCTCACAGCGCCAGGGAGCCAGTTTCAATTCCGGCCTCGGGTCACTGTCTGTGTGGAGTTTGCACATTCTCCCTGTGTCTGCGTAGGTTTCCTCCGGGTGCTCAAGTTTCCTCCCACAGTCCAAAGATGTGCGGGTTAGGTTGATTGGCCATGGTAAATTGCCCCTTAGTGTTCAGGAGATTAGCAGGGTAAATACATGGGGTTATGGGGATAGGGTCTGGGTTGTTGGTACAGGCTCGATGGGCCAAATGGCCTCCTTCTGCACTGTAGTGATTGTATGATACTCCATTTCTGTATTCCATTCTGGTTTCTTGTGCATTCCCAATTTCCTGCATCCCACAACTGGTGGCCATGCCTTCAGCTGCCTAGGCCTTAAACTCTGGAATCCTCTCCCTTACCCCTCCTCATTTCTACTTCTCTCTGCTTTTTTAGACATTAATTAATACCCACCTCTTTGACCAAGCTTTTGGTCATCTTTCCTAATATCTCCCTAGGTGGCTTGGTGGTCAAATTCTGCTTGATAACTTCCCTGTGAAATGCCTTGTGTGTTTTTACTGTGTTACGCACATCAGTTTGCTGGGGAGGGGTGGGTGGAAGATGTGGGGAACCAACCACATAGAATTCTGCAGCATAACCTAAACGCTGGACTTTTAAGTAGGCCCAGGAGCAGCCTGGGGAGGTTTTTTGGAGGGTTTAAAAGCAGGCCGCACTTTTGAGCGGGCAGCGTCTGGAGCGGGCAGTGGAGTGAGCAGGGAGCAGAGTGTGAGCTGTAAGGGCTTTGGCTCACAGGGCTTCGGCGAAGGCGAGGAAGGTTATTTGTTTTTCTTCTGTTACACCCCCTTTTTTGTTTTATCTCCCAAAAACTAAAAAGGACATGGCTGGTATGAGTGGGAAGCCAGTATACTGCATTCGGTGTGGGATGTGGGAGTCCCTGGAGACAACTTGCCTCCCGGAAGTCCATATCTGTGCCAGATGCGTGGAACTGCAACTCCTGAAGGATCGTGTAAGGGAGCTGGAGCTGAGGCTCGATGAACTCAGTTTAGTTGGGGAAAATGAGAGATTAATAGATAAAAGTTATAGTCAGGTAGTGACACCAGGGTCTCGGAAGGAAGACACGTGGGTCACAGTTAGGAGGGGTAATAGTCAGAAGGGTGATGTGCCAGAAAGTACCCCAGTGGCAGTCTCCCATTAAAAAAAAGGGATGGGCAACAGATTGGGAGAAGGGAAAGGAGTGAGCAGTCTGTGGAGGGATCCCCTGTGGTTGTCCCCCTCCAAAATAGGTATATTGTTTTGGATTCTGTGGAGGGGGATGACCCTCCAGGGGTAAGCCACGAGGACCAGATCGCCTCCATGGAGACAGGCTCAGGGGTCCAGAAGGGAAAGAAGGGGTTTAGGAGAGCGATAGTTGTGGGAGACGCAATGGTTAGAGGCACGGACAGGCGGTTCTGTGGGAGTGAACGAGAATCCAGGATGGTAGTCTGCCTCCCTGGTGCTGGGGTACTGGATGTCTCCGAGAGGGTAGGAAGCATATTTAAAAAGGAAGGTAGTCAAACGGATGTGATTATACACATTGGTGAAAATGATGTAGGTAGGAAGAGCAGGGGGGTCATACGAGAGAAATTCAGGGAGTTGGGTGCTAGGCTAAAAAGTAAGGCCGCCAGGGTAGCAATCTCTGGACTGCTCCCGGTGTCTAGTGCAAGTGAGGCTCGGAACAGGGAGATTCTACAGTTGAACGCGTGGCTAAAGGACTGGTGCAAGAGGGAGGGTTTTAAATTCATAGATAACTGGGAAATCTTCAAGTCAGGATGGCAACTGTACAGAAAGGATGGGTTACACCTTAACTGGAAGGGAGCAAATATCCTGGCTGGGAGTTTTGCTAGAGTGTTTCGGCAGGATTTAAACTAGTGTGGCAGGGGGGTGGGGAACAAAACAGTAGGTCAGTAAATACTGAGGCTGGGGTTGAGCTGGGGGCCAGGGCAAGGCTAGCTAAGAAGAGGAGTACTCTGGAGGAGGATGACCTGAGTGGGCCTGGAGGTCTGAAGTGCATCTGCTTCAATGCGAGGAGCGCAACGGGTAAAACAGACGAACTTAGGGCCTTAATGCTTATGCGGAATTTGGATGTGGTTGCGGTGACGGAAACTTGGTTAAAAGAAGGACAGGACTGGCAGCTGAATATTCCGGGGTATAAGTGTTTTAGGAGAGACAGAGGAGGGGCTAAAAAAGGTGGGGGAGTAGCGATATTAGTTAAGGAGCATATTACCTCGGTGCAGAGGGTAGACAACTTAGAGGGGTCATGTACTGAGTCGCTGTGGGTGGAACTCAGAAACAGGAAGGGTGCAGTCACTATGCTGGGGGTGTACTACAGACCACCCAACAGCCCATGGGAAGTGGAGGAAAGGATATGTCAGGAGATTCTGGATAGGTGCAGAAAAAATAGGGTTGTTGTAGTGGGGGACTTTAATTTCCCTGGCACAGACTGGAAAGTGCTTAGAGCTGGGGGTCCGGACAGGGAGGAATTTGTAAAATGCGTACTGGAAGGTTCTTTGGAACAGTATGTAGATAGCCCGACTAGAGAGGGGGCTATACTGGACCTAGTTCTGGGAAATGAGCCCGGTCAGGTCGTCAAAATTTCGGTAGGGGAACATGTGGCAAATAGTGACCACAACTCTGTTAACTTTAGGATAGTAATGGACAAGGATGAGTGCTGTCCTACGGGCAGGGTGCTAAATTGGGGGAAGGCTAACTATAGCCGGATTAGGCAGGAATTGGTGGATGTTGATTGGAAGAGGATGTTCGAGGGTAAGTCCGCGTCTGGCATGTGGGAGTCTTTTAAGGAACTATTGATAAGGCTGCAGGATAGGCATGTGCCTGTAAAAAGGAAAGATAGGAAAGGTAGGATTCGAGAGCCGTGGATAACCAGGGAAATTGAGGATCTGATTAAAATGAAAACGGAGGCGTACGTTAAGTCCAGGCAACAGAAAACAGATGGAGCTCTGGAGGAATACAGAGAGAGTAGGAAAGAACTCAAACGGGGAGTTAGAAGGGCAAAAAGAGGTCACGAGATGTTCTTGGCAGGCAGGATTAAGGAGAATCCTAAGGCATTCTATTCATACGTTAGGAACAAAAGAGTTGTCAGGGAGAAAATCGGACCTCTCAGGGACAAAGGAGGGGAATTATGCTTGGGACCCAAGGGAATAGGGGAGATCCTAAATGAATACTTTGCATCGGTATTCACGAAGGAGAGGGGCGTGTTAACCGGGAGTGTCTCGGAGGGAGGTGTTGACCCGTTAGAGAAAATCTCCATTACAAGAGAGGAAGTGTTAGGTTTTTTAGGGAACATTAAAACTGACAAAGCCCCAGGGCCTGATGGCATCTATCCTCGACTGCTCAGGGAGACGAGAGATGAAATTGCTGGGCCTCTGACGGAAATCTTTGTTGCTTCTTTGGACACGGGTGAGGTCCCTGAGGATTGGAGGATAGCGAATGTGGTCCCGTTGTTTAAGAAGGGTAGCAGGGATAACCCAGGAAATTATAGGCCGGTGAGCTTGACGTCCGTGGTAGGGAAGTTGTTGGAGAGGATTCTTAGAGACAGGATGTATGTGCATTTAGAACGGAACAATCTCATTAGTGACAGACAGCATGGTTTTGTAAGAGGGAGGTCGTGCCTTACAAATTTGGTGGAGTTTTTTGAGGAAGTGACAAAAACGGTTGATGAAGGAAGGGCCGTGGATGTCGTCTATATGGATTTCAGTAAGGCATTTGACAAAGTCCCACATGGCAGGTTGGTTAAGAAGGTTAAGGCTCATGGGATACAAGGAGAAGTGGCTAGATGGGTGGAGAACTGGCTTGGCCATAGGAAACAGAGGGTAGTGGTCGAAGGGTCTTTTTCCGGCTGGAGGTCTGTGACCAGTGGTGTTCCGCAGGGCTCTGTACTGGGACCTCTGCTATTTGTGATATATATAAATGATTTGGAAGAAGGTGTAACTGGTGTAATCAGCAAGTTTGCGGATGACACGAAGATGGCTGGACTTGCGGATAGCGAAGAGCATTGTCGGGCAATACAGCAGGATATAGATAGGCTGGAAAATTGGGCGGAGAGGTGGCAGATGGAGTTTAATCCGGATAAATGCGAAGTGATGCATTTTGGAAGAAATAATGTAGGGAGGAGTTATGCAATAAATGGCAGAGTCATCAGGAGTATAGAAACACAGAGGGACCTAGGTGTGCAAGTCCACAAATCCTTGAAGGTGGCAACACAGGTGGAGAAGGTGGTGAAGAAGGCATATGGTATGCTTGCCTTTATAGGACGGGGCATAGAGTATAAAAGCTGGAGTCTGATGATGCAGCTGTATAGAACGCTGGTTAGGCCACATTTGGAGTACTGCGTCCAGTTCTGGTCACCGCACTACCAGAAGGACGTGGGGGCATTAGAGAGAGTGCAGAGAAGGTTTACCAGGATGTTGCCTGGTATGGAGGGTCTTAGCTATGAGGAGAGATTGGGTAAACTGGGGTTGTTCTCCCTGGAAAGACGGAGAATGAGGGGAGATCTAATAGAGGTGTACAGGATTATGAAGGGGATAGATAGGGTGAACGGTGGGAAGCTTTTTCCCAGATCAGAAGTGACGTTCACGAGGGGTCACGGGCTCAAGGTGAGAGGGGCGAAGTATAACTCGGATATCAGAGGGACGTTTTTTACACAGAGGGTGGTGGGGGCCTGGAATGCGCTGCCAAGTAGGGTGGTGGAGGCAGGCACGCTGACATCGTTTAAGACTTACCTGGATAGTCACATGAGCAGCCTGGGAATGGAGGGATACAAACGATTGTTCTAGTTGGACCAAGGAGCGGCACAGGCTTGGAGGGCCGAAGGGCCTGTTTCCTGGGCTGTACTGTTCTTTGTTCTTTGTTCTTAATAATTCTGAATCTAAATATAATTTATATTCCGTAAAATATTTACACTGTATTAAATGGTAAAATCCATCTCTCTTGTTCTCCTGTCTCAATAGGTGTATATATATCCCACATCATTATACTCGATACTGCTGGAGAATCCGCTAGTGGAATGAATATTGGTTCAAGTTTCCTGCCTTTCCTCCTCATAACGTCCGCATGTGAACTGGAGAGAATGTTGAACAGAATAGTGAACCATAAAACAAAAGAGGGAGGGAGATAAGGCAGGGCAATCATTCCTGCCAACGTCATGCAAGTTTCTGGGTTTCGTTCATAAAGTCATAGAGCAATACAGCATGGAAACAGGCCCTTCGGCCCAACTGGTCCATGCTGACCATGGTGTCCTCCCAGCTGGTCCTAATTGCCCACGTTTGGCCCATATCCCTCTAATCCTTTCCCATTCATGTACTTATCCAAATGCTTCTTAAATGTTGCTATTGAACCTGCCTCAACCACTTTCTCTGAGCTCAGTGACTTTCCTTACATATCCTCCTTCCCTCCCATCTCCCATTTAATTGTCTCTCGCACCTCTTTGAGCTCCACTGTTCCAAAATATTAAAATCGTCCACTTTTGATCAGAATGGTTGCCTCCCATTTCGGGTCAAACAAAATTTATTAAGTTCCCCTCATTGCTGATGAAACCTTTCGAAGTTGTAAGAATCTTTTTTTTCCCCTTTCCCCCATGGGCGACACAGTGACAGTGACCAGCACTCATCATTGCAATGTGGATGTAGCTGGCAATGGTGGCATTTATTGCCCATCGCTAGTTGCCCTCAAAGGTGCTGATGAGTATCACCTTCTTGATCTAAAAGTAAAGTTTATTTATTAGTCACTAGTAGGCTTACATTAACACTGAAATCATAGAAACCCTACAGCACAGAAAGAGGCCATTCGGCCCATCGAGTCTGCACCGACCACAATCCCACCCAGGCCCTACATTTTACCCACTAATCCCTCTAACCTACGCATCTCAGGACACTAAGGGCAATTTTAGCATGGCCAATCAACCTCACCTGCACATCTTTGGACTGTGGGAGGAAACCGGAGCACCCGGAGGAAACCCACGCAGACACGAGGAGAATGTGCAAACTCCACACAGACAGTGACCCAAGCCGGGAATCGAACCCAGGTTCCTGGAGCTGTGAAGCAGCAGTGCTAACCACTGTGCTACCGTGCCGCCCACTGCAATGAAGTCACTGTGAAAATCCCCTAGTCGCCACACTCCGCCTGTTCGGGTGCACTGAGGGAGAATTTAGCATGGCCAATGCACCTAACCAGCATGTCTTTCAGACTGTGGGAGGAAACCCACGCAGACACGGGGAGAACGTGCAGACTCTGCGCAGGTAGTGACCCAAGCCGGGAATCGAACTTGGGTCCCTGGTACTGTGAGGCAGCAGTGCAAACCACTGTGCTGCTGAAGTGGATGAAGGTGTTGCCATGTTGTAGTTAAGTAGGATGTTCTGGGGCTTGATGCAGTGGCAACGTTTCTGAGAATATCTCTGTAAGGAGATTTTGGAGAAAGTAGTTTGCAAGCAGCTGTGGAACAAGGGAAAATGCCACTTCAAACTGAGTTACTCCTTTAACTATTCCCCTCTTAATTCTGTTTTACTGATTGGCAACCAGTCTTTTTTCTACTGTACATTATATACATTGCATTTTGATTCTGTGGCATTATTTTGACCTGATTGTGTTCCAACGGTGAAACAGACCTGAAAGTGAAACCATTTGCTGCTCCCTATTGTAAAATGCTAATTAAATAATAGATGTACTCGGGAATTGAATGGGTGGATATGGCAATCATTTAGCTTGAAAGGGCTCCTTTCCTGTTTTATGTTGTGCTGGTCAGGTTCTATGAGTATTCTGAAGCAAACACATGGAAACACCCACCAAGTCACATGCCATCCTGACTTGGAACTACATTTGATTTGATTTATTATTGTCACATGTATTAACATACAGTGAAAAGTATTGTTCCTTGCGCTATACAGCCAAAGCATACCGTTCATAGAGAAGGAAAATGAGAGTGCAGAATGTAGTGTTACAGTCATAGCTAGGGTGTAGAGAAAGATCAACTTATTGCAAGGTAAGTCCATTCAAAAGTCTGACAGCAGCAGGGAAGAAGCTGATCTTGAGTTGGTTGATACGTGACCTCAAACTTTTGTATCTTTTCCCCGAAGGAAGAAGGTGGAAGAGAGAATGTCCGGGGTGCGTGGGGTCCTTAATTATGCTGGCTGCTTTGCCGAGGCAGTAGCAATTGTAGACAGAGTCAATGGATGGGAGGCTGGTTTGCGTGATGGATTGGGCTACATTCACGACCTTTTGTAGCTCCTTACGGTCTTGGGCAGAGCAGGAGCCTACCAAGCTGTGATACATCCAGAAAGAATGCTTTCTATGGTGCATCTGTAAAAGTTGGTGAGAGTCGTAGCTGACATGCCAAATTTCCTTAGTCTTCTGAGAAAGTAGAGGTGTTGATGGGCTTTCTTAACTATAGTGTCGGCATGGAGGGACCAGGACAGGTTGTTGGTGATCTGGACACCTAAAAACTTTAAGCTTTCGACCATTTCTACATTGCTGCTTGTTTAATGTCACTGTGGCAAAATCCTGGAACACCCTTCCTAATAGCACTGCAGTTGTACCTACACCTCAGAGACTGCCTCCTTTTAAGATAAAGGCTTCCCACCACCACCACCGTGGGGTAATATAGGGATGGACAATAAATGTTAACCTGGCCAGCAATGCTCACATCCCATGAATGAATGAATAAATTAGCAACTAGATGGGGCGGCACGGTGGCACAGTGGTTAGCACTGCTGCCTCACAGCACCAGGGACCCGTGTACAATTCCGGCCTCGGGTGACTGTGGGGTTTGCATGGGTTTCCTCCAGGTGCTCCGGTTTCCTCCCACAGTCCAAAGATGTGCAGGTTAGGTTAATTGGCCACGCTAAATTTCCCCTTAGTGGCAGGGGGATAAGCAGGGTACATATGTGGGGTTATGGGGATAGGGCTGGATGGGATTGTTGTCGGTGCAGGCTCAATGGGCTGAATGGCCTCCTTCTGCACTGTCGGGATTCTATCATTCTGTGGTATGAAAATGCTTACCTATACAAACAAGTTCCAAGTCCAAAATCTGTCCTCTTGATTACATTAGAGATCGGTGTTCCACTGTTACACCCTGAGCAAACCTCCTTTCACAATTAGAACATCTGTCTTTCTGCTGGCATCTCGCCTCATGGCTTTTGTGTAAAGTCTGCCCTGTGTGTTTTCTATTGAGCTCAATTCTTGAATGAATGGTTCAATGGGCCAAGCTCCAAAAGATTTGAGGAATGACTGCTCGGATCCAGAGCTTTTAAAGGAACCTTTAGCCATTGGTTGGCATGATGCCTCTTGACTGTTGGCATTCGACCAATCTCTGTGTCAGCAACAGTGGATTCCGAGGAAGGGCAGCCGTGTGATGCTTTCAATTTCTTGGTTTGTCAGTAATGTGCCACTGGCTAAATCCCATCACTGTGTGTATGTCAGTGTTTAATGTATCTGTGAGTTAGTGAGTCAAGGACAGTGCAAATTAAAATCATGTGTTTTGTGAGTATCAGAATTGTTCTGATGACAAACGAGAGAGGGGAGGGAACTGGATAGGAGGGACAGAGGGGAGGAAACTGGATAGGAGGGAGGGAGGTGGGGAACTGGATTGGAGGGAGGGGAACAAGATTGGAGGGGGGAGATTGGATTGAGGGAGGGGGACTTGATGTCACCAAAATCAAGGATTGCAAAGAAAGAAATGAATCAGAGAATCTTGCATTCAAGGAGGAGGAAGCCATTTGTCTCACTATCTCTATGCTTGCTCTTTCAAAGAGCTATATTATTAACCCCATTCCCTGTTTGATCCTTAGAGTCCTGCTGTGTTCTTTTCAAAGATATATACAATTCCTGTTTTGAAAGTTATCGATTTTTGCTCCTCCAACTTGCTGTGAAAATAAAATTCTTCACCCTCCCCCTGCCTGCCCCCGACCCTTTCTTTATATTTTGCTGATCATATCCTCCAGACATTCCAAAGGGCCTCATAACCAATAAATGATTTTGATGTGTAGTCACTGTTAATGAACACAAATACAGCAGCCAAATGTGTCACAAAATCCCACAAACAATAATGAGGTACGCAACCTACATTTGGTGGAGGGATAAGTATTAGCCACAACTCTCCTGCTTTTCTTCAAGTGATTCCAAGGGTTCCTTTTATGCCGATGATTTGATGTCTTTATCTGAAAGATGGCACCTCTGAAAGTTCAGTCGTGCCTCTACATCACTGAAGACTCAGCCTGAATTATGTCCCCCAAGTCTCTGAAGTAGGGCTGCTTTGAGTAAGATCACAACTATTGGCACAGTGTTTACCACTGCTGCCTCACAGCACCAGGCACCCAGGTTCAATTCCTCGGGTCAGTGTCTGTGTGGAATTTTCACAGTCTCCCTGTGTCTGCGTAGGTTTCCTCTGGGTGCTCCGGTTTCCCCCCTCAGTCCAAAGGTGTGCAGGTTAGATGGATTGGCCATGCTAAATTGCCCCTTAGTGTAAGGGGGACTAGCAGGGTAAATACATGAAGTTATGGGGATAGGGCCTAGGTGGGATTGTTGCCAGTGCAGGCTTGATAGGCCGAATGGCCTTCTGCACTGTAGGGATTCTATGATTGAGCCAACCTCAATGTTAGGGTTTTTTTATTTTAAAAAAAACCCTATCTCTCTAAGA
Organism: Mustelus asterias; assembly: GCF_964213995.1. NCBI lineage: Eukaryota > Metazoa > Chordata > Chondrichthyes > Carcharhiniformes > Triakidae > Mustelus > Mustelus asterias. The sequence continues at coordinate 60,799,833 of NC_135821.1, read as the reverse complement.
ATTCTGATTGGAGTGAGTGTTTTGTCTAAAAGAACACTAGCATTCTTTTTGAGTCACCCTGTGAGGCCTAGCTTCGTCAGCCCTGTCAACTCCACTCTCTTAGCTCTGTTCCTTGTCCGTGTAGCCTTCAGTATTTGGGAGTGTACCCCACAAGTGATTGTTTCGAAAACCAGAACCTTTGAGGTGATGGATCATTGGCATAAAATGTATAAACAGCTTGGAGGAATCATTTCCACATACAATGGATCATCTGTTTCTTTCTCTCATGGGATTATCTCCACTGCTCCCGCCAGGTTTTGGTAATCTGAGCGCTGTAATTTGTATCACTTTGCAGCTTCACACGAAGAGAAATCTAGAACTTTCTTTCCTCCCTCCGCCGCCTCACAAAAGCTATTGATACTGGGATCAATGAAAAATTTCAAAGTTGAGATAGATTGAATTTTTGTTGGGTGTTGAGGGTTAAGGAGCTAAGCAAGGTAAAATGGAATGAGAATGCAGAGGAGACATGACCTAATTAAAAAGTGGAACAAGCTTGAGGGTCTGAATGAGATACTGTTCCTATGATGCGAAATAGATTCAAGAAAACAACCAATATGGCAACACCATGTTGTTAATAATGAAGTTCAACCAGTTACCCACAGCAACGAGGTTGTAAGTACAGAAGATGGATATTATCCCTAATCCTTTGGGTGCTGAGAGATGATTTACCTGGTTGCAGAGCCTAGCATCAGGTGTTCGGGGCTGGGATAAAGCCACATAGGACTGAGAGTTATTAATTAATTTTACAGGATGTGGGCACCACTGGCTAGGCAGGGCATTTATTGCCCATCCGTCATTGCCCTTTAGAAGGTGGTGGTGCGCTGAGCCACTGCAATCTCTGAGATGTAAGAACACCCACAGTGCTGCTAAGGAAGGAAATCCAGGATTTTGACTCCGTGACAGTGAAGGAATTGGGATATATTTCCAAGTCAAGATGGTGAGTGAATTGGAGGGGATTTCATAGAATCATAAAATCCCGAAAGTGCAGAAGAGGCCATTCGACCCATTGAGTCTGCACCGACTCCCTGCCAGGTTATCTTACCCAGGCCTCTCTTCCGTTCTATCCCCATCTACATCTGTGAATGGAGAAGCGTCTAAAGCAGGAGTCTCCAAATGTAGACTGCACGTAATCCCTGACTTTCGACATTTCTCTGAGTCTCTGATTTCTGCATATTTCTTAACTACCTGTCATGGGAATGAGCATAGGGAGGGATGGAGGCCATTCAGCCCTTCTAGCCTATTCCACCTCACTGATCCTTTGTACTAGCATTTTGAGAATTTGAAAGATGCTGTTTTTAGTACAGTAGTAGTGCCACATCTAGGATTTCTTCACCAATCAGAATGCCAGGTCTGCTAATGTGTGCAAGCTAATGTGATTGGGATTTTAAAATGTATGTGTGGCCCCTGAGAGACACTCGTATGCAAGACACCCACAAAGATAAAAGTTTTGGACAGCTGTGACCCAGTTGAGCTGGTTTGAGCTCAATTCATTATGGCAGTAAAAAAAAGTAAAGCCCATTCTGGCGATGGCTTTTAAATTTCTGCCGAGAACAGGTGTGACATAAAAATATTGTTTTGTTTTACTGTTGATTTCAACAGATGGGCAGCATTTGGAGGTTGTAGCAATGTCCCCTCTGTGAGCTTATTGGAAACATCCCAGCCTAGCTGCTCCTGCAGATTGATGTACATCTGTTGGCAGTTTTCTTTTTATATGTGAGGAGTAATTGAGAAGAGATTACAGGAGATGTGTGCCTTTTATTTCAATCCAACTTGCTTCCATCTTTAGAAAATGCTGGAGAATCTCAGCAGGTCTGACAGCATCTGTGGAGAGAGAATAGAACCAAGGTTTCAAATCTGGATGACCCTTCATCGGAGCACCTCACAAAGCTCTGACAAAGGGTCAGCCTGACTCCAAATGTTGGCTCTATCCTCTCTCCACAGATGCTGTCAGACCTGCTGAGATTATCCAGCATTTTCTGTTTTTGTTTCAGATTCTAGCATCCGCAGTATTTTTGTCCTTTGCTTCCATCTTCTCCTGGAAGTGACTTATGCGAGGGTACAATTCTACGGGTATTGGCTATCCTTCAGTTTGATCGTCTTTCATAACTGGTGGTATGTTTCTTCCACTCTCTGGGGCAGTACAAGGAGGCAGGTCTACCTCAGCCCTAATGTGAATCAAACCCCCATTATTTGGATAATTCTGAATTAATGCTAATGTAGTCAGTGAACCCTTGTCAATGGGCAAATATCATGGAGGCCACTTCATCTGACAATTGGGCAGATGCTTACAAAGGAGGAAGTGAAAGAAATGTCAGCAATCTAATTAAATATTCCCTCACCATGCCTTCTCTGCAATGCCTTGGACTGAGAGGCAAGGATTTGCATTTAGATAGCCCCTTTTGTGACCACAGGACATCCCAAAGCATCTAATAGGAAATTAAATGCATTTTAAATTTTTGTTTCTTTTCTAATATAGGAAGTACAGCAGCCAATTTGTGCACAGCAAGATCTCACAAAGAGCAAGGTGATACATAGTGATACATAGGAGCAAAAGTAGTCCTTGAGGCTGCTCTACCATTCAATAAAATTGTGCAAAAACTTCTACATCAAGTCCGCCATTCCCATCTACCCTCATTTCTCTTAATTCCCTTGGTGCCCAAAGACTTCTCTATCCCTGTCTTGCATTTACTCATTGACTGAACGTCCAGAATGCTCTGGAATAGAGCATACCAATGCTTCACAATTCTCAAGATCTATAGTCTTAAATGGCTGGCCCTTATCCTGAGTCGATGATACCCCGGAAAGAAGTTTACTCTCTCCCCAAGGCAGGTTCTGAGGTAGGGGGTAGAGGTGAGGGGGAGGGGGGGGGGGGGGTGTGGGGGTGGTGAGGAGTGTAAAATTGAATGGACGGCATTTCTGCTGGGAACCCACCTGCCCAAACGCAGTTGCAATTTCATGCTTGCGTGGGCAGGGTTTTGGGCGGGAAAGCCACCTTTTCACCTATTAAGGCCCGTAAGTGACCACTTGACAGTCTTATCCTGCCCAGCCTCAATTCCTGGGTTGGTGGGTGTGGGTGGGGAGGGAAATAGGAAAAAAACTTTTTTCTATCTTGGGTGGGAATGAGGGTGGGGGAGCTGCCTTAATCAGAAAGCCCTTTAGAGTTGGGGCATCTTCCCTTCTGGGACTTTGGAGCTCCGGGCTCCGTCCACCCCACCCAGCCTAACCCCGTCACCACTATTGCTTCTCCTGACCCCAACTTCCTCTAGGGTGCCCCCACCCTCCTGCCCCTGGGCCTTACTTTTCCAATGGCCCAAGCAGAGAGCTGTAGTGGTCAGAGGCAGTACTGCCTGGCCGGGTTGGACTGCTGTTGGCCTGTCTGATTGGCTGTTTGCATTGGCGGGACTTCCTTCCAAGGGAAGATGGCAGTTCTGCCCATTGCCAATCAACGCTCGAGTGTCCGTTAAATGGTAGCAAGCTCCCAAGAGTTACTGGTCAGGTCTTGGCCAAATGGTGAGTGCCAATCACTTGTCATCCTTAAAATTCTACTCCTAAGTTTAGATTCTCCAACTGGATAAAGCAATCTCTCTGCATCTACACTATCAAGAGATTTATGTGTCTCCATGAGATCATGGTCCAAAGAAGTCCAAAGATGTGTGGGCTAGGTTGATTGGCCATTCTAAGTTGCCCCTTAGTGTCCCAGGATGCATAGGTTAGAGGGATTAGTGGGTAAAATATGTAGGGATATGGGGATAGGGCCTGGGTGGGATTGTGGTTGGTGCAGACACGATGGGCCAAATGGCCTCTTTCTGCACTGTAGGATTCTATGTCTCATCTGCCTAAACTCTGGAAAATATAGGCCTCTTCAACTTGATCTCTCCTCATCAGACAATGGTCTCATCCCAGGAATCAATACAGTGAACCTTGTGTTGCAGGCTTTCAGATGAGAATATTTCATCAATCGGTATACATTGATTGTATACTGATACATATAACACCAACTCTATCAGCCGATTGGCCTGGCAATACAACTTTTGGAAATCAAATCAAAACCAAGTCCTGATTAGTCATAGACTCGTTGCATGCAATCCCCATTCAATCATGACTGATTTAAAGATTTGACAACAAGTGAGTCCTAGTGGACGCCAATGTAAATAATATGCGGAGTAGGTCAACCAATAGGGAAATCTGATAACCTGGAGAAAGGACAGAAGAAAGAGTCACCAGGATGATTGAGCAGATGAAGAAAATTGATCATGAGGACAGAGAACATATATTGTGCATATTTTTGCTAGGAAAAGCAATGGTTGAGAAGTGACATAATGCTTTTTTTTAAAAGAGTTTAGATAATGCAGGCTGTTTCACCTCATCAAGAATAGTAGAACCAGAGGACATAGCCTGCGCTTGAAAGAACATAAATTTGAAATTAATCTGCAAAAACACTAGTGAGTGGTCAGTTTATGGAACAGGCTTCCTATGAAGCTGGTGGAATCAGTTAGTATTGGTTCATTCAACTGCATATTCCATTTTTTTCAGAGACTTTCATAACTCCAGCAATCGGCTGTAAAGGAACAGCGCTTTATTGCACAATACCAAGTAAAGCAAAAACCACAAGCCTGTGGTAAACACAAACAGGTTTCAGCCGGGACAATGGAATAATGGACCCACTCAGGGTCCTGCTTTATACAAGACTCGGTATTCGAGCTCCACCTGGTTAGCTAATTAATTAGGATCTCACATTCAACGAGTCCTACAAGAAGGTCAATCAGTGATTTCCCCGTGCAAGTCATGAGGGTTATCACACTAACATTGGGAATACAATGTGAGCAATTTGAGACAGAATGGGCGGGATTTTCCAGCCATGATTCCTGTGGTGGGTGGGACGGGGAAATTCCGCCCCATGTGGGACAAATGTAATGTTGTCATTTATCTCAAGAGGCTTGGAATACAAAAGCAGGGATGTACTTCTGAGGCTTTATAAAGCACTGGTTAGGCCCCATTTGGAGTACTGTGAGCAATTTTGGGCCCCACACCTCAGGAAGGACATACTGGCACTGGAGCGGGTCCAGCGGAGATTCACACGGATGATCCCAGGAATGGTAGGCCTGACATACGATGAACGTCTGAGGATCGTGGGATTATATTCATTGGAGTTTAGGAGGTTGAGGGGAGATCTGATAGAAACTTACAAGATAATGAACGGCTTAGATAGGATGGACGTAGGGAAGTTGTTTCCATTAACAGGGGAGACTAGGACGCGGGGGCACAGCCTTAGAATAAAAGGGAGTCACTTTAGAACAGAGATGAGGAGAAATTTCTTCAGCCAGAGAGTGGTGGGTCTGTGGAATTCATTGCCACAGAGGGCTGTGGAGGCCGAGACGTTGAGCGTCTTCAAGACAGAAATTGATAAATTCTTGATTTCTCGAGGAATTAAGGGCTATGGGGAGAGAGCGGGTAAATGGAGTTGAAATCAACCATGATTGAATGGTGGAGTGGACTCGATGGGCCGAATGGCCTTACTTCCGCTCCTATGTCTTATGGTCTTAAATGTAATGTGTTTGGGAGGAAGGGGTGATTTTTGGGCCTGTGGTTCCCAAAGCTCTTCACCAATGCAAAATTTCCCCAGCTCATGTCTGGTCTGTTGATACGATTGCGTGCAACCTACATATGACTACCAGAATGATCGAAGGTAAACTCGATGGACCTAGATCTTTATTATGAAGATGTTTCTATGTTTCTTTTAGCTTTCAGATCCAGAAGTTTTTGGTATCTGAGGAGAAAATTGCGTTAACTGTCAGGAAGTGTAGAAATGTTAGGGTTGAATCACTGAAATGCAACCCACCTGGAATATTGCGTGATGACCTGCTCGATTCTGCTCTGGAGATGTAATTCCTCCCATCATTATTTGTAATGTGGGTGCCGGAAATTGAACTTACCTGTTGAAATGTTTAATTGTGTGTTTGAGCGCTTCCCAAACCTCACCTGGCCGGGGCGTTCAGTCTGATCTGCAGAAGCTCATCAATTGCCTCAGCGCCCCTGGGAAAGAGGGGGGTACAATCAGCTGGGCGTTCCTATCCCATTTACAGATCACAAGGCTGCAAAAAATGCCAGTGTATGGATATTGGACAATAATACGATGGGATTTAGCTCTATCACCCACATTGGAATGAGTTTCTTCTCATTAAAGGCTCATACAAAATAATGGCGTAGTCACAAGGGGACTCTGATGCTTAGGGAGCTGGGGGAGGGTGGGTGTGGAACGGAATTGGAGGAGCTCTTGTTGCTATTTTTAACATGAATGGTAACCCCCCCCCCCACCTTTAGGGCTATCCCTGACTGGCCCCAGGATAACTGGATTAGTTTCAAATGTTCTGCATGGTAAGTGGAAGTAATTTAACCATAAGCACAGTGCACGTCGAGTGCTGGTTGTAAAACTGACAGGACCACATGGACACCATCTCGGATAGCAGCCCGTGAACCACCATGTGGCTCCTGTTAACTATTTTAAAATGTTTTCCAACGCCAGCTGGCCCCTTGAAGTTAGCAATACAATCGCCTGTAAATCCTGGCATTGCACTGAGGACGAAGCTAATCCTATGCTTGGGCTGTTGTAGGGAATAGGATGTTTATTGGCAAGGTTCATTCTAGCAGTTGAGGTACTTTGATTGTAATGGGAAGATTTTCCCCACTGCTACATTGGTTGTAAGTTAGAGGGGCGGGACCTAATGAGCTGGAACCTGGGTTGTAAGTTGGTTGGTAAAATAAGCACTTCATCAAAATGACGGGCAGGGAACGTGTTCTCACTTGTGTAAGAATGTGTGCTGCCTGCCATTAAAAGAAAGCATCCCTTGCTGCCCCTTCCTGTGCAAATCAGGGGCCTAATGTACATTTGATGTTCCCACTCCAAGATTGGCCTTGTCCTGAGGCAGCATAGGATGATGTGGAGATGACCACATAGGATGACCAGCCCTACAGCACGCCTGCAATACCAAAGATACATTATTATAGTGCTGCCCTCCAGGACACTGCTGCTCCTGTATCCCTGGCTTCCAGATCCTGAGCCCACAGGCAATTGCTAACCCTCAACCCCAACCTGGCCCTCCAACCAATCACCCTCAGCATAAATTGGAGTTATTTAATCTGTGCTCTCAAACCCCCTGGGGATATGGGGGTTTAAATATAAGTTTAAGTTTATTTATTAGTGTCAGAAGTAGGCTTACATTAACACTGCAATGAAGTTACGGGCACAGGCATTCAGCCTCTGATCTTCGGGTAAGTGTTCTCCAATGCGGCCTTCACGACACACGACAGCGCAGAGTCGCTGAGCAGAAACTGTTAGCCAATTTCCACACACATGAGGACGGCCTAAACCGGGATGTTGGATTTATGTCACATTATCAATAACCCCCACAGCTTACCTCCTGGTCTTGCTGGCTGTCCTGTCTGGAGACAATACACATCTCTTTAACCTGTGCTTAATGCTCCCTCCACTCACATTGTCTGTATCTTTAAGATCTGGTTGGTTGTAAAGATTCGCATTCTAATCAGTATTCTGGAACTTGATTTTTGTGTCTCTGTGCCCTGTTTGAGAGCACATTTCCAATCCATCTGACGAAGGAGCAGCGCTCTGAAAGCTAATGGTATTTGCTACCAAATAAACCTGTTGGACTTTAACTTGGTGTTGTTAAAACTCTTACTGTGTTCACCCCAGTCCAACGCCGGCATCTCCACATCATGGATATAAAAGGTCCCATGGTACTTTTTTCAAAGAACAAAGAAAATTACAGCACAGGAGCAGGCCCTTCAGCCCTCCAAGCCTCCACCGACCATTATACTTGACTGAACTAAAACTCCCTACCCTTCCGGGACCATATCCCTCGATTCCCATCCTATTCATGTATTTGTCAAGATGCCCCTTAAAAGTCACTATCGCATCTGCTTCCACTACCTCCCCCGACAGCGATCCAGGCACCCACCACCCTCTGTGTGAAAAACGTGCCTTGTACATCTCCTTTAAACCTTGCCCCTCGCAACTTAAACCTTTGCCCCCTAGTAATTGACTCTTCCACTCTGGGGAAAAAGCTTCTGACAATCCACTCTGTCCATGCCCCTCATAATCTTGTAGACTTAAATCAGAAGATCCAGGGAGTTGTCCCTTGAGGTCAGTTCGATACTGAACCCTCAATCAACATCACCTTAAAGAAACAGATTTTTAAAAAATACTTTTCCAATTCAATCAAATCAAGTCTAATTCAGAGTCTCAACAAGTTGAGATAGTTCCGATCCAGGCTGACAAGACAGGGCATGCAATCCTCTACCCTGTCTTGGGCCTGATCTGCATGAGCCAGGCTGATTGGAGTAGGCGGAGAATTCCTCCTCCAAGGCTTGATCTCATTTGCATCTTAGCCAAAAGGCCGAGATATCGCTTTTAAAAATTGCTTCATATGAAACATATGAAGCTTAAATGCAACCCAATGACCTCAACCAAGTGCAGCATCCGCATAACTACACTTGATCCTAGCCAAAAGGCCGAGAACCATAATCTGGTCATGTTCTTCGTTGCCCCACCTTGCTGTTGTACCAAATGGGCTGATGTGTTTCCTACATCACATCAGCGACCACACTTCAAACAGTACTGACTTACCAAAGAAGAGTCATGTTGGACTTTTCATGTTAACAACGGGTGGGATTTATCTCCCTCTCCATGGTGTGTTACGCGGCAGTGGGAAGCTGCACACTGCTTGCTGGTGGTGGGATCTTATGATCTCGCCGCTGTCAAGGGGGCTTCCCATTGAACACACCCCTTGCCACCTGGAAACTCGCATCAGGGGTGCGCTGTCGGGGATAAGATCCCGCCAGCATTAGCAAGATTTTGGCATCTGTTCCTCTCTCCACAGATGCTGACTTTCTGTTTTAATTTCAGTATTTAGCTTTTATCAAAAAGTACTTAATTTGGCTGGAAATAAGCCCTTTGGAATATCTTGAGTATGTGAGAGGCTTAAATCCTTTTTTATTGACCTGTTGTGCTTTTCTGCAACTCATTTTTAATTTCCAACGTATCAAATTTTTATGTTTGTTTTGTGTCAAGATCATTTATTAACATCACATGTTCCTTCAAGAACATTACACAACTGGTAATGCTAATGTTTCCACGCATTTAATTGCTTTTTGTTAAAGCGGCACTTTCTTCATAGAAGAGTTTGGCAAACTGTTTTCAGGATTAGCAAGGAGAAAAATCAGGTGATTTTTGTCACGGCGACGCAGATCATGAAGTCATGGTTAAACATAAATTGCATCAATGTCACTGGGAAATTTCTTGGCCTTCTATCACTTCACCTTCAGAAATACCCCTCCTGTCACAGGGACAACACAGTGCAATGGGACAGGAGATTCCCTCAAAGCTTGCTTGATGAAACTTTTTATTGCTCGTCTCGGAAGCTGAGATGGCTGAGAAAAAAACAAATTAAAAAAATGTGGGAATAAAAATAAACTGTTATCAGTAAAAGTGACCTTGAAGTTGTTAAAAATCCTGAACTGGTTCAGGAACTAATGTCACATTAGGAAAGGAGCCTGCCTGTCTTTACCACCCTAAACCAACATGTACCTCGATTCCCATACCAATGTGGCTGAGTCTTACATAGTGTCTTGAAAGACACTATATAAATTCAATTATTTCTTTTAAAAAAAACAAACTCTGAGTATATAAGCTGTGATTCCCCCAACCTCTATTTAATTCCTTCAAAATAGTCTCCTCCACTAAGGGCCTTTGCTATCCAGCTGGATTCTTGATAGTTAGATCAGAGTGCCATATAGATTTATTTATTATTGTCACAAACAGGTTTACATTAACACTGCAATGAAGTTAATGTGAAGATCCCCTAGTGACCACACTCCGGTGCCTGTTCGGGAACATTGAGGAAGAATTTAGCATAACCAAACCACCTAACCAGTGTCTTTCGGACTGTGGGAGGAAACTGCAGCACCCGGAGGAAACCTATGCAGACACAGGGAGAACGTGCAGACTCTGCACTGACAGCGATCCAAGCCAGGAATCGGCCCCGGGTCCCTGGCGCTGTGAGGCAGCAGTGCTAACCACTGTGCCACCATGCTGCCCCCAATAAAATAAGAAATCTCACAACACCAGGTTAAAATTCACCAGGTTTATTTGGAATCACGAGCTTTGGGGACGCTGCTCTTTCATCACGCCAGTCTCACCTGATGAAGGAGCAGCGCTCCGAAAGCTCGTGACTCCAGATAAACCTGTTGGACTTTAACCTGGTGTTGTGCAACATCTTACTGTGCCCGCCCCAATCCAACTCCGGCATCTCCGCATCATGGCCCCAGATAAAGTTAGAAGCAGCTCTGAAAACAGAAAATGCTGGAAAATTTCAGCAGATCTGCAGTGGAGAATAGAGTTCTCCCCACAGATGCTGCCAGACCTGCTGAGCTACTTTCCCCCATTATTTTTCTGGTTTCTATGCAAAGTTTTTCTGTTGTTGTTGTGTCCCTTTTAATGTTACTTCTGGGTGTAGAAATTCTTTCTGAACTTTGGAAGTTATTTTATTCCCCCCTCAAACCCCCACAAAAATCAGCGTTTACTTTTATTAAGAACTGAACTCCGCGGGGTGTCCTCTCTTTAAATTCTTGCCCCGGTTTAGCCCCAGCCTGGTTATTCTGGGCACAGCCTGTTATGTTGAAGTTTGACACCACCTGTTTTTTTTACTGTACACGCTAGGGGACTGATGTTGCAGCGAGTGTTGAGACACGCCTCTTCCTACCCGGGAGCTCACCATTAACTCGGGTGAAACTTTATTTTGAAAGAAAAAAAATGTTTTGTTCTGCTCACGTTCATTTATTGTAACTTAACTTTCTGCGGATCTGTGCAGGCGAGGACACCATGGGAAGGGAGGAAAACCTCATTAGAATCGCCAAAAAGCTGGATAAAATGATATCGAGGAAGAGTATGGTAAGGCTGATCGATTTCTTGTGGAAATCGACAAGAGAATGTTACATTTCAGCCTCGGGCGAGTTAGTTTCTCACGCCCTGGCAGCAGATCTGAAACTTTTTAAGTGTTAAAATAGACTCTGAGCGCCTTCGCTGCAACTTTTCCTTGTCTTGGTCCAGGGTGAAAGTCTACACAACTTTTCTAGACCGCCCTGGATCGATTTGTCGAGCATGTGGTTCGCTTCCAAGCGCAGACCAACTCCCGAGTTGCTCGGGAATGGGATCGCCCCGTGCCGTCTGGCGGGCTGCGCCCTCCGGGGGTTTAAGGCACAGCGTCGGCTTTCCGGACTCGGATTTTTATTTTTTGTAAGAAGGAAGGAGGTAAACGAAACCGAGAGTAGAGCAACGCGGCTTGCCAAGCGTACGGACGCCGCCTGGTGACCCGAGCAGGGATAGTTATTATTAGATTTAACCAGTTAATCCGACGAATGTTGTTCTCTTTCCAGGCCAACTACTCCCAATCTCTCCCTTCCCAATCCCATCCCCTCCACCCCCACTTCCGTTCCTCTTCACCCCACCCCAGCCCTGGGACTGTTGCAATGGGGAAGTGCATTCTGTCACTGAAACGGTCTGTTTATTTATTAGTGCCACAAGTATGCTTTGATTTATTATTGTCACATGCATTAGTATATAAGTGAAAAGTATTGCTTCTCACGCACTAACGATCATAGAAACCCTACAGTGCAGAAGGAGGCCATTCGGCCCATCAAGTCTGAACAGACAATAATCCCGACAACAATCCCTCCCACCGCAGGCCCTATCCCCACAACCCCTCACATTTACCCTGCTAATCCCCCTGACCTACACATCCCAGGACACTATGGGCAATTTAGCATGGTCAATCAACCTAACCCGCACATCTATATAGACAAAGCATACCGTTCATAGAGAAGGAAGGGAGAGTGCAGAATGTAGTGTTACAGTCATAACTAGGGTGTAGAGAAACATTACTGCAATGAAGTTACTGTGAAAATCCCCTAGTCACCACACACCGGTGCCTGTTTGGGTACACTGAAGGAAAATTTAGCATGGCCAGTGCACTTAACCAACATGTCTTTCAGACTGTGGGAGGAAACCGGAGCAACCGGAGGAAACCCACGCAGACACGGAGAGAATGTGCAGACTCCACACTGACAGTGACCCAAGCTGGGAATCGAATCCGGGTCCCTGGCGCTATGAGGCAGCAGTGTTAACTACTGTGCTGCAGTGCTGCCTAGTGGCTGGTGTTTCCAAGGGGAATTGGATAAATACAGGCCACTCACATGCTGAAGGAGCAACGTTCCGAAAGCTTGTGATTCCAAATAAACTTTGGACTTTAACCTGGTGTAGTGAGACTTCTTACTGTAAAGGAAAAATTGACAGAGCTGTGGGAGTGGAGGGGGAGGGGGAGGAGGGGGGGGGGGGTGGCGGTGTGGATAGCTCTTGTCAAGACCCAGCACACGATGGACTGAATGGCTTTCAAGATCATACAAGATTGAATAAAATTCAGAAAGAACTTGTACTCCTTGAATGGCTTGTACTGTATAATACTGAAATCCAAACTTCTTGCAAAGTGATGGGAAAGCAAGAGGGGCTGGAGACTGGGGGGGCGGGGGGGGGGTGGGTGGGTGGAAGGGGGGAGGAGGGGGAGAGGGACGGGGGGGGGGTGGGTGGGTGGAAGGGGGGAGGAGGGGGAGAGGGACAGGGGGAGGGGAAGAGCAAAGTTTGTGAGATTGTAAATTAATAAGAGACAAATGTTATTTGATGTACTATCCCCATTGTGTGTATGTTTCAACATCTTGTAGATCCCCAATGCTGAGAGCTAATGAACAACTGTGTTAATGAAAGAATGACTGAACCTTTCCAGAGTTTTCTAATAAAAAAGGAAGTTCTGTTTTTGTTTTTATCTAAATAGGATGGTGCTCTTGATCTGCTCCAGGAACTCCAAACTGTGAAGATGACTCTAAAGTTGCTACAGGTAACTTACTATAGAAACTGCCAACTGACTGTGCCCTATGTTCCTCTGGGAAGTGCCTTGGGCTGACGCTGCAACAATCCCCCAGTTAGTCTTGGTGCCTTGAGCTATGGAGAGGAAGATGAAGTAGTGACCTTGCTTCTGAATCTGATTCCAGTGCTGGGAAATGTATGGCCTTCGGGGAAGTGTTAGGGTATCAGAGCAGAAACCTTAAAGTACGTTATGAAGCCTGACTAGACCCAACAGTTTTTCTATTTTGGCTTTAGTGTAAGGGTAAGGTGCTTCACTCTAGGTGTGATTCTATTTACACACTGGGAAACTTTAATCAAAATAAACTTTATTTAACAATACACTTTAACTATAATAAATGAATTAGTTTAACTGTTACCCAATTGAAATACTTAAACATGACAAGATACAATTCATAACTGCTAACCTATCTCTATTAGATCCAATTCAAGCAATATTCCTCTTATAGACTTAAACTCCTCTTCAAAATCAGTTAACAACGCACAGGTTTACAGGCTGGTACTTGGGCTGCCAGTCCTCGAGCCTCCAGAGCACCTCTGGAGAGAGAGACAGAGAGAGAGAGAGAGGCCTATTTCCTCTAGCAGGTTCCAGAGAGAGAGAGTGAGACACCTCCTGCTTCTTTCAGAACCTGGCAGCATCAGCCAGCTTTTCCCTATAAGCAGATGATTCTGTCAGTCAATCGAATCAAAACCCTACTCTGAAACCCCAGGGAAAAAACCAAATAAACAAAAATGCATTATCTCAGATTAACACAAACACACCCCTAGCTAGAATCAGTCATTAGCCTGCATCCTCAGCATGTGAGCTGTCTGGTGCGCAAACAAACTGGCACTGTATAAAATAGAGCTAAACATATTCCCCACAAGAAACATGGTATAAATACATTTCTTAAAGGCACAGTATCATTACAGAAGGCAGGATCAGACCATTCTCTGTGAGCTTATTGGACTGAATATGCTCTCATATTGCCCCCCACCACCACCCCAGTGAGGAAACAGGAACAAATCATTGCCATTGCTCAATTGTATAGCCCCGATCACCATCACATTACATAAAATATACAGACAGACCATTTGGATCATATAGTAGCCTGTGCTTCTGTTTATACTGCACATGAGTCTTCTATTCCACCTTCCTTATCTCAATGTTTCAGCAAATATTTGTATTCCCTTTTTTCTCAAGTACTCATCTAGGTTCTTTTCTGAATGATATTGGGTATTGGAAAAGGGTTCATAGAATTATAGAATCCCTACAGTGCAGAAGGAGGCGATTCGGCCCATCGAGTCTGCATCAACCACAATCCCACCCGGGTCCTATCCCCACAACCACATGCATTTACCCTAGCTAGTCCCCCTGACACTAAGGGGCAATTTACCACAGCCAATCCACCTAACCCGCACATCTTTGGACAGTGGGAGGAAATCAGAGCACCCAGAGGAAACTCACGCAGACACTGGGAGAATGTGCAAACTCCACACAGTGACCCAAGCCGGGAATCGAACCCAGGTCCCTGGCGTTGTGAAGCAACAGTACTAACCACTGTGCCACCGATGACGTGTACTGATAGGCAGTGCACAACATTCGACTGAGAGTTGGATTCCTGGATTCTAATTAAAGAACGCACTCGACCAGAGTGACTTTCCAAAGTGTTTCGCAGCCAATCAGCTATTTTGAATTTATGTAATCATAGAATCATTGAAACTTACTGCAAGGAAGAAGGCCATTTGGCCCATTGCCAGCTGACAAGTAGCCATCCAGTTTGGAGTCACTGTTATAATGTATGGAAATCCCAGGTACATTCTCTTATGTAATGTACTTGGATAATAACACCATGGGGGGTAGCAGCACTACATCCAGGTTCCAGTTGTACGTTCCACTTTCCCGGACCCGTTCCAAAAATATTATTTACTCCACATTAACCTAACCAATGAAAAGTCAGGTTCATTTATCAAACCCAACTCAGCATGTTAGGCTGCGGTGAGTGAATGATCTGGGCCTAGGGAGGCAGGGAGTGTGTAGGGGGAAAAGCATGCATTTGGAGTATGCAATAATCATAGAATCATTGGATTTCTGCAGTGCAGAAGGAGGTTATTTGGCCCATTGAGTTTGCCCCGACTACAACTCCACCCAGGCCCTAACCCCATAACCCCATGTATTTACCCTGCTAATCTCCCTGACACTAAGGGGCAATTTTAGCATGGCCAATTAATCTAACCTGCACACCTTTAGATCTTTAATGTTCCAAACCATGAACTGTGTAAAGATGGAAATGATTAAATTGAGTTCTTGGACCAGGCCTTGTTCCATATTGCTAACATATGTTCAGATCCCACTTTGGAAGCTGCAATACTTTCAATTCCGCCAAAAACTGCTCGAATAAACACTCTTTATTTCTGAATATAATGTGTTTAAAATGAAAAAAGTGTGAGCTTTAGTCCACAATAAAAAAGAAGAAACTGTCCACAATTTAAATTAGTGAGCAATCTAGTCAACAGCCAATGGTAACTCTTGTAGGAAATGGGAAGATTCCCAATAGGTGCAGGGGCAGCTGCTCTTGTGAGGCAAAGGGTAAATGTAGTCGTCACTGGGGTAGTGCAAAACAATCTTTAACCTGAGCAGAGACGGGATGCAGATAAAGTGAAAATTGTAGTCTTTGGGCCTTCTCTGCTGCCACACTCCACTCCTGCTCCAAAGCAACTTCCAATTGCAAAGCATGAAGGGTTGATACAGGGCGGAAATGAATTGGCCGAGGTTAGTGTGGTGAGCAGTATGTTGCGAGCCAAAAGCTTGACAGACTTGGCCCAGTAAACCCTAAAGCCATGGCTGAAAGCAGTCCTTGTGCAGCTCAACGGAAATCATTCTCTACTCATGAAACCTGTACTCACAACATCAGGGCAGGGACCTGGGACAGTGTACACCTTGAAGAAGAGCACTTTGGGCTGTGCCGAGACGGCCTCCTGTTCTGATCTGATTTCCGATCACTCGCATGCCTGTCCCTCACAACAAGATATTTTCTGAGATGGCCTACATCTGTCTCAATGTAGTTATGGATGGGTAATGAATACAGCCCTCGGGTTGATGGCTAGATCTCAAGAACAGTTCCATAAGTATCCTCATGTTGGTGTTGCCATCCCTCCCAGGGATAACCTGAAGTTTTTCGGAATGGAAGATTCAATTGCTGAAAGCAAACCAAAGGAGAAGAATTATATAATATATATTTTCCTGATTTCTCTTTTAATACTTTTTCATTTATTAGTTAGAAACAGTTTTTGGAAATTGTGGGGCTAGAGAAGGCTGTTCCTCCAGATGGGAGGTGATGTGATGAAACCTTCAAGAATATGTCCTTCAAGAAGTTGGTAACCCTATCTTGTGTAAATGTTATAGTGCTGTTTGCACAGTGCACAAAACTACGTCCATTCAGTTTGTTGAACCTGGTGAGAACTTTGATTTTAATCTTCTTTGCTGGGATTGAATCTGCCGCTTACTGCAGTGTCAGTGAAATTCTGGTGCATTAACTGAAGAATGATTGAGTTGTCCCATTTGAGTTAGCCCTCCCTCTTTATCTTTGACCAGAGTACAAGAATCGGAATGTCCGTAAACGCGATGCGTAAACACAGCACAGATGAGGAAGTCATCACGCTAGCTAAAATTCTCATCAAAAACTGGAAGAAGCTTCTCGGTAAGGCAAAGCCATGTTCTGTGCAGGAACCCAACTGTTATAGAGATATTTTTCCTGCAAAAGCAAGCCATGCCTTGAAAGAAACAACAAATCCGTGTTTGGAATGTCAGTGACCACATTTCCCCAAGATGTTCGATAAATTACTTCATTTATTATTGATGAAGCATTAATCTTCGGTGTGAAAAACAATGTACACAGTAATGTACAGCAACCACACATCTAGTTATTTGACATTATTGTTTTGATAAGGAATATTATTGAGAATTCCCTAGTCGCTACACACCTTCACGTGTTCGGGTACACTGAGGGAGAATTTAGCATGGCTAATGCACCTAACTAGCATGTCTTTCAGACTGTGGGGGGAAACTGGAGCACCCAGAGGAAACCCACACAGACATGGGGAGAACGTGCAGATTCCACACACACAGTGACCCAAGCTGGGAATCGTACCCGGGTCACTGGCACTGTGAGGCAGCAGTGCTAACCCACTGTGCCCTGAATTGTAACTCTGAGTAATTGTGCACCTGCTCCCACGAGGTGTTACTCCCTCTTGTCACGATTCTTGGTCACAACCTTTCCACCAACATTTCGCAATGTCATCTGTCACACTGAGATTGCAAGCTGAGTGAACTACCTCGCTCTTGAATGCATTTCTGAAGCCTTTCCCTTGCAATCGTATTGCTAGTAACTACACATTAAAAAAATTATACTCATGAGCTGATTATAGGGAGCACCTCTAGTCTGTCTTTAATTTGCTTCTTTCGAATATAACTGGTTCGACTGATTACATGTGGATTCGCTGTAAACACCAAGAAGACATCAAAATGTATCTCGATGCTTTTTCTCTTCCAGCCTCAGAAATTCCTGTTCAGAAGACTGAGAAGGCAGCAGGGAAAGAGGGTGAGAAGAAAGACAAGTCACCAACAATGTCCCCAACACCCCAAAAACGTTCAAAAGCGAAATATGTGGAGAGGTAAAGTAATTGGGGACCATTCTGCATCGTATTGTCATGCTAAAGTAACAATGATGGGTACATCAGTGACACAAGGTCGTAGATTTAATATAATGGTCTAAAAGATCAGAGTGGAATTGAGAATTCTTTTCCACACAGTGGGTTCTTGTATCAGATTCTACAAGAACTTTCAAAAGGCAGCTTAATATGTACCTGCTGCTATAAGGTTCTGAGTGTCGTGAATATGCTCTTAAGTTAATGATTTCTCCAGATGCGTGGGCTAGAACACTAAAACAAAAATTATTTTCCTAACATTACGTGCTTTTAATGTAATTCACTGCAGAATGTGGCATTAAGTTGACTTTTGAAGCCTCCAAAAATTGTGCAGGGGGAGAGTGGTCAACTTGTACGCTGAGTATAAAATGTGTGGGTGGTTGTCATTCTGAAATGTGGGCAGGATGGGGGGATATTTGGTATTGGTATTGCATTGGTATTTCATATGAAGTCATTGTGGAATGGTTTATTGCATGAAGTTATTCTACAAATGTGCCTTTAATTACAATCAAAACATTTTAAGAGCCCTCAAATTCATTGTGTTTTCTCTGGCAAACATCCACCTATTCCAACTGGCACATTAGTGACTCTTGAATGGCTTGTTGAGACACACATCTAAAAGTTGAACTACGGATGTTAGCCCTCCCTCCCCGGTTTGACTGCAACGGGGGTGTTATTTCTTTACTGGTGCCTCTTGATTTAATTGGTCATATGGGATCTGAACATAACCCCCACATTAATATGCTCCATTCTTTGTGTAAGTCACCAGGATGCCCATTCCACACATTATTGACCCCCCCAATGTCACTCCATCCAACTATTGTCATGGACATGGACAAATACTCCTGCAGGGAACTTGATTTTCAGCCTGGAGTTGAAAATGAGCTTTAGTTTTGTTCAGTTGGCTTTGCAGTCTTGTACCATCGCGAATTAAGTCTTCTCACCTATTCTGGTTTTCAGTAGAACTGTTTTTGAATATTTCCACCCTGTAGTTTGATCGCTGGACACATCAAAATTCATGGATGTTTCACCCATGTTGCCAATGTGACTTCATGGATGCTTGTGTTTTTGCGGCTGCCTAATGTGAATCATTTAATTTTGGCATTGAGATCTTTAGATAGTCTCTGAGCGATTTTGGTATCCTGCTGCAACACTAGACATACAGAAGTAGCTCTGAAATCTTTGCTGGAGTTAGCCTTTGATTTAGCTCAGAGTCAGAGAGCTTTACAGCATAGAGAGAGACCTTTCAGCCCATCGTATGTGTGTCAGCCATCAAGCATCTATCTATTCTAATACTATTTTCCAGCATACCGTCCATAGCCATGTGTGCTGTGGCTTTTCAAATGCTCATCTAAATGCTTCTTAAATGTTGTGAGTCTCCTGCCTTTACCTCCCTTTCAGGCAGAGTTCCAGATTCCCACCACCCTCTGGGTAAAAATGTTTTTCCTCATTTACCCTCTAAATTTCCTGCCCCTGATCTTAAATCTAAGCCCCCAATTATTGTCCCCTCTACTAAGGGAAAATTTTCTTCCTATCTACATCCCTCATAATTTTTGTACACAATCTTCATTCTCAGGAGGTCCGCCTTCAGGTATCAGAAGATAGGCCACTGGGACACTCTTTCTTCAATAGTGGGTCAGTGATGTTGAGCACCTTTTCAATATGGCACCCGGACATGATGGCGGACTACACTACATCCAGTCCTGACCCACCAGTGAATATGGCATGAAACACTCGGGTGCATAATTAACGAGTTTGCCGGAAGATTGGTGTATTTTATCACTGCCCTCCTTATTGGGAAATGTACCACATTCCCACCCTGCCATGGACCATGGCTCAAAATGGGAGAATTCTGCCATGATCTTTGGGACTGGAAAAATGGGGCCATCTTATATATTGGGTTGACATGTATGTTGGAAGTTATGGTAATGCAACTGCTGTACTGCTATCTGTCCATGTAAGAAACAGCAGCAGGATTAGGGTACCCTGCCTCTTCAGCCTGCTTTGCCAATCAATAAAATCATGATTGAACTTCTACACTTTTTGTTTGAAAACCTTTTGTGAAGTCACACAAGACCTTTCACTACTGGTGTAAGTTGTTGCTCTAGCAGTCTGATCTTGTACCAGATGCAGAGCAATATGAGCCTGGAATGTCCTAACTATGTTAGGGTTGTGGGTTTTCAACAAAAAGAAAAAGATGTAGCTTGTATACATTGGCCGGAATTTTACCAGCATGCCCTCCCCGATTCTGGGGGCAGGCGAGGCACAGAGAACGCATTCTCCGTTGTCCTTGGGTGGGACCGTACAAAACTCGGGCGGACGTGCCAGTAAAATTCCACCCATAGATTCAAAATAACAACACCAGATTTACTGTAGGAGCTGCTGCCTGTACAGAGTAGAGAATGAAACTAAACAGGAACCTGTGAAACACCCGAATGACATTACCATCAAATAATGTGAGTGACTCTTGAAGTAATCATTCAATCACTTAAATATGTAACAGAGCTGGTAGTGCTGAATTACACCGTTGGCCCTACATTTTGTAACTGCTTTGGAGAAGTGGAGAGCTGGATGTGGAATTGATTTAAATTAATGGTGGGGAAAAAATCGTGAATTTTTGAAATGTGCACCAGATAGGCAAGGATCGTCAGAGTTGCAAGACGTCAGAAAATGAAACCTGTTCTATCTCCTTGAACATTTCTACTGTTCTTCTAAGTGGGAGTGGGGATCTCTTGGGATGGAGATGGCCTTCTGTCTTACCAATGCAACATTAAACTGAGACTCTCTGCAGTCTCAGGTGGACATGAAAGATCCAGTGGAGCAGTTTCAAAGAGGAACAGTGGTGTTCAAACCCAGGTCCTGTGCTAATGTCTATCCCTCTATCCACATTTAAAAGAAGACAATTATCTTTATAATTTGGCAATTTGTGGAAGCTTGCTGACTTTCCCACATTACAACAAGGGCTACAATTTTATTTATTCATTCATTCCTGGGCCAGCATTTATTACCCATTTGTAACTGCCCTCCATTTGAGAGGGCATTTGATGTTCATCCAACAGAAGGCAATCTTCAGTTGTCGGAAATAAAATGAAACAACACTTACTCCAACAGATAAATCAAAGAAATAGGTTTAATAAAGAAACTTCATTACTCCAACACTTGAGGTATCATCTTGGGCCATTCTAAGCTCCACAACAATTTCCAACAGGTTCTTATTTATACTGAGTCAGCTGGTCAGCTGATCATCACATCATTTTGTCATTGGTTACATAGTTTACTGGGTCAGCTGACCCTTACAGCTTGTTACCATTGATCACACTACAACAGATCCAATGTTATCACTGGTTACATTCTAACATTTGAGAGTCATTGCTGTGAATCTGGAGTCACATGTAGGCCAGACCGGGTAAGGACGGCAGATTTCCTTCCTTAAAGGACATTACTTCAAAACGAACTAATTGGCTGTAAAGTGCATCGAGACATCCTGAGGACGTGGATGGTTCTGTGTAAATGTAAAGCGGGATTTTACGGCCTCACTGGTCTCAAAATTGTAAAATCCTGCCCGAGGTCAACGGTCCTTTCCATGTCCCACCCCTTGCTCGCTCTTATTCCCGTGGCAGGAGGGGTGGTAAAATTCCAGCCATAGTCTTTCTTTTTTAACCACATCTTTTAAGTTTTATTTATTAGTATCACAGGTAGGCTTACATTAACACTGCAATGAAGTTATTGTGAAAATCCACTAATCGCCACACTCCGATGCCTGTTTGGGTACACTGAGGGAGAATTTAGCATGGTCAATGCACCTAACCAGCACGTTCTTTGGACTATGGGAGGAAACCAGAGCACCCGGAGGAAATCCACGCAGAAATGGGGAGAACATGCAAACTCTGCACAGGTAGTGACCCCAAGCCGGGAATCGAACCTGGATCGCTGGAGCTGTGAGACAGCAGTGCTAACCACATGTGCTAGATTATGAGGTGACTCTCCAGCTGTTGTTGCCATGCTTGTTCCGTGGCCTGGTTCTGCCTACTCTTTAACACTGTTGTTTGAGTGGCAAATGTTAGTTTTTAGTTTGTAATTCAAACATCCACAGATTATCTCTGGTGTTGTAATGTGACAGAGTTTGTTTGAATGGAGTTTTCTCACCAGTAGTTCTGATTTGATTTCTAGTCAAGATATGTTCAGCTCCAAGTTCTCGCCAACAGCCTCACCCATGTTCAGAAAGAACTCCACCGATGGACAACAGGACCGGCACAGGTGAGATCATGCTTGTTAGCCCTTTACTGTCCTGCAGATGAACTACCCCCATCCAGGTACAATTGGCATCCTATTACCACCTGAGATAGTTAGGAACAGAAGTAGACCATTCAGTCCATCGAGCCTGCTTCACCATTCGATACAATCATGGCTGATAAGACACTTCAATGCCTTTTACACCCATTTTCCCCGTAAGCCTCTACATTATCACTAATCAGAAATCTATCATAGAAACCATAGAAATCCTACAGTGCATCAGTCTGCACTGACAACAATCCCACCCAGGCCCTATCCACATAACAGTGTTTACTCTGTTAATCCCCTTAACACTAAGTGGCAATTTAGCATGGCCAATTAACCTAACCCACACTTCTTTGGACTGTGGGAGGAAACCAGAGCACCCGGAGGAAACCCATGCAGACACGGGGAGAATGTGCAAACTCCACACAGACAGTGACCCGAAGCCGGAATTGAACCCGGGATCTTGGCCCTGTGAGGCAGCAGTGCTGACCACTGTGCCACCATAGCTTCCACAACCCTCTGGGGTAGAAAGTTAATCTCCTCATAGTCATTCTCTTCAAAACATGAAACAGGCAGGAAAAGGAGTTGACCATTCAGCCATTCTTTTACAGCTTATTTATTAGTGTCACAAGTAGGCTTACATTAACACTGCAATGAAGTTACTGTGAAAAATTCTAGTCTTAAAGACTAACTGTTAAGCAACAATTTCCATAGTCAAATCCATGGACCATCTATGTCCCAACTCCATTTACCAGCCTTTGCTCCCTATCCATAGATGTTGTTGCTTCACAAAATCCTGTCAATCCCAGTCTTGAACATTTCTGTCGACCAACAGAATCTCCAGCTTTTTGGGAAGAGAAGCACTTCCTGACTCGGTTTCTGCTGCAGGAGAGGATGATCAGCAGCTGGCACTGGTTCCCAGGGAGAATGGTTGAATCGTGCACAGTGCCCATAATGAAGAAACAGTTAATGACTGGTTGCGATTGTGACATTAGTACAGATTTGCTGAAGGCAAATCCTGCTTGACTAACGATTTGAGTTCCTTGCTGGAGTCACCAGCAGAGCTGATAAGGTTAGTGTAGTTTATGTTGTGCCCATGGACTTCTGCAAAACATTTCAAAAGTTCCACATGTTAGTCTTGTTAGCAAAATGAAAGCCCATGGGATGAACGTGAATACAAAATTGACTAGGTGACAGAAAGCTGAGAGTATGGGTGAACGCTTATTTATCAGACTGAATGGAACCATACCGCAGAGGTCAGTATATGGATGGCATGGTGGCACAGTGGTTAGCACTGCTGCCTCACAGCGCCAGGGACCCAGATTTGATTCTTGGCTTGGGTCACTGTCTGTTTGCACGTTCTCCCCGTGTCTGCATGGGTTTCCTCCAGGTGCTCCGGTTTCCTCCCACAGATCAAAGATGTGCAGGTTAGGTGGATTGGCCATGCTAAATTGCCCCTTAGTGTCAGGGGGACTAGCTTGGGTAAATACATGGAATTATGGGGATAGGGCCTGGGTGGGATTGTGATCGGTGCAGACTCGATGGGCTGAATGGCCTATTCCTGCTTCTATTTTCAATGTCTATGTTTCTATGTCGGGACTTGGGTATACATGATGTAACTTCAAAGTTTTCCAATGGTATGAAACTCAGAATGAAGAGAATAGTAATACACCTCAGGAGGATGAAGGTGGACTGCTGAAATGGGCAGATGAAATTTAATGCAGAAAAGAATGAATTGTTTCCCTTTAGTAAGAAGTGTGAGGAGAGCTAGTGTAAATTTGTTCAGTTCTGGGCGCTGGAAAAGAGCTATTTGAGAGTGCATGTACTCGCATCTTAGAAGGTGACAGGATATATTGTTGGATAGCCTTGGCAACATAAATATATAACATACGGGGGCAGCACGGTGGCACAGTGGTTAGCACTGCTGCTTCAAAGCATCAGGGACCCGAGTTCAATTCCAGCCTTGGGTCACTGTCTGTGTGGAGTTTGCCCGTTCTCCCCGTGTCTGTGTGGGTTTCCTCCGGGTGCTCCAGTTTCCTCCCACAGTCTGAAAGACATGCTAGTTAGGTGCATTGGCCATGCTAAAAAAATTCTCCCTCAGTGTACCCGAACAGGCACTGGAGTGTGGCAACTGGGGGATTTTCACAATAACTTCATTGCAGTGTTAATGTAAGCCTACTTGTGGCACTAACAAATAAACTTCAAACATGATTGTGTAAGGGCTTCACCGGGTTGAGAGGTTGTTTCCATTGGCTGAGGAATGTAAAAGGCAGATTATGGGGAACAGTCTTAAATTGAGGACGATTATTCCGGGATGAGATGAGGAGATATTTCGTCTCTCAAGAGGTTGTGAATCTTTGGAATTCTCCATCCCAGAATATTGTGGATGCTCCATCACTGACTATATTCAAGGATGGGATAGATGGAGTTTTGGTCTCTCGGGAAATCAAGGTTGTGAATCTTTGGAATTCTCCATCCCAGAATATTGTGGATGCTCCATCACTGACTATATTCAAGGATGGGATAGATGGAGTTTTGGTCTCTCGGGAAATCAAGGTATATGGGGAGTTGAGCCCCAGATCAGCTGTAATCTCATTGAATAGCGAAGCATGCTTGGATGGGCCGGGTGGTCCTCCTGCACTGGTCACTTGGGTGGTTCACAGGAAGAATGGTTGAATCCTGCACATTGCACACAATGAAGAAACAGTTACTGGCTGAGATTGTGACCTTAACACAGATTTGCACGTGCAGTGTTCTTGGGTGTACGCAACCAAGGATATCATGTTAACCTGTAATGAAACACTGGTTAGGTCTCAGCTGGAGTATTGTGGCCAGGTCTGGACACTCATTACAGGAAGGATGTCAAGGCCTAAGGAGAGAAGCTTTACAAGCATGCCATTAGGGATGAGGGCCTTCAGTTATGTGGAGAGAAGCTGCATTCTTCTTGGAGCAGAGAAGGCGGCATGGTGACATAGTGATTAGCACTGCTGCCTCACAGTGCCAAGGATCCGGGTTCAATTCCAGGTGACTGTCTGTGTGGAGTTTGCACATTTTCCCCGTGTCTGCGTGGGTTTCCTCCTGATGCTCCAGTTTCCTCCCATAGTCCAAAGATGTGCAGGTTAGGTGGATTGGTCATGCTAAATTACCCCTTAGCGTCCCAAGATGTGTAGTTTAGATGGATTAGTCATGGTTATTGTGTGGGGCTAAGGAGATAGGGCAGTTTGAAAGGGTCTGGGTAAGATATTCTGTCAGAAAGTCGGTGCAGACTCGATTGGCCAAATGGCCTCTTCTGCACTGTAGGGATGAGATTTGACAGAGGTGTTCAAAATCCTGACTTATTTTGATAGAACAAATAAGAAGAAACTCTCCAATGGTAGGATTGGTAACCTGAGGGTACAGACTTAGGGTGAATGGAAAAAAGACAAGCGGCACACAAGGAAACATTACACCCCCGCCCCCCCCGGCACCCCGCGCCCCGCAAATATGTATACTCTTCTGATTAACCCAGACAAAGATGTCAGGGGGTGACAGCCCTTGGTCAGGTACTATAACTAAAACAAAACGTCAAAAGGGCACTTTATCTAACGAAACCGAAATGTCATTACCAGGGCGATGGTGTATCTCACCCCCCAATGCCCATTAGTCAGGGAAGGAGGAAACATTTCTTTCACAGGATTGTTATGATCTGGTATGTATTGCTTCAAAATGCTGGTGGAAACAGATTCAAAAGTAATTTTCTAAAAGGGAATTGGATAAATACCTGATGGACAGACTTTAGGGCAATGGGGAAACAGCAGGTGCAGTGGGACTAATTGAATAGCTCTGCCAAAGAGTTGTCACATGCATGATGGGTTGAATGGTCTCCTATGGTGGGGCACTTTCATGATTTTCAGACTTGTATCGTTCAAATAGCGCAAAAATGTTTTTATCAAGCTGTTCCTCTACTTACAAAGGGTTGTTTGATTGCAAAGTTGCTTCTTTCTTTGTGATGGGACAAGACAAAGCATTGAAGAATTTTTAATGAACTAAAACCAGTTGAACCTGTGGGTAAATTCATTGGTTTATACTCCCCACAATGAGATACTGAATGAGACAAAGATCTTTCTCCAACCATGCTCCTTTCATTCCATCTATCCAATTAAATATTGGGTATAAGAAGGAACAAATAAAGCTTATGAATGAATGTGTGTGAATGGGGAGTTAAAATGGTTCCTTTAAGTTTAACATTATTGTAAATATTGGAAGCTTCCATTTAACCGTGTTTTCTGACCAAGGAAGAATTATTTTTATAATTGACCCATTGGAGCAAGTTACACTTTAACCACGCAATTTGGGTGACATTTGGATGAAGAAGACCATTTACCTCATTTTAAGTTGCCTCCCCAAAACATGAATCCTCCCATTATCCCCTTACAGTACCTAGCTATTTCCAAAATAGCAATTACATCGACTAGAGTTACACTGTCATTAGATTCCAAAGAAAGTTTCTGATTTGAGGTATGTCCTATTGTACCGTGCAGGCAATATGAGTCAACATCATGCAAAAATTCATAAATACAAAGAAATTAAATTGCTGAACATGTGGGAGCTCTGTGTGTCCTATAATGGACAATGTGTACAAGTGGCTGCTTCCTAAGCTAAATTTAAGTTTTAAGTTTATTTGTCACAAGTAGGCTTACACTAACACTGCAATGAAGTTACTGTGAAAATCCTCAAGTTGCCTGGCACCTGTTCAGGTACATTGAGGGAGAATTGAGCATGGCCAATGCACCTAACCAGCATATCGTTTGGACTGTGGGAGAAAACCGGAGCACCCGGCGGAAACCCACGCAGACATGGGGAGAATGTGCAGATTCCGTACAGACAGTGACCCAAGGCGGGAATCAAACCCGGGCGCCTGGCGCTATGGAAGTGGATGTCTTCCCCATCCTAATATTTAACCTGGGCTTTTGGAAGAATACCGGAAAAAGATTAGCTTTGGCGTTACAGCACTGCTCTGAAGGGTACGCTGTTATTGATGCGCAAGCGGCAGTATAACTACTGCCCTATTTGTACTCCTTGAGAATTTTATGAAATGATTCTGATACTTTGCAGGAGAGACTCCTCAAGCTCGATGTCACCGATGACTCTCTCACCTACGTCCAGGAAGAACTCCACAGATGCCGAAGAGAGGTAGGACTAGCTGTATTTCGTTATGAAGGGGGAAAACTCCTTTTGAAGAGTCATCAGGCAAACTTCTATTTTCTTTTTACAAAGGAGTAGCAGAAAGATGCAACCCTTATCAAAAAGCACCAACATTTGAATTATGTATGACTTTTGTTGTGATGGCCGTGATGGCTTTTGTTTTTCCCTAATGCTGGCTAAGCAAAAAACAAATCAAAAGCTTTATTTTCATGATGTGGGATACTTTTAGACTATCGCAGAATGCTGTGTTTTAAAATATATAAAGTAATTGAAGTTGTGGGCAATTAAAAAGTTTTATTCCCTGTCGTATTGCTGAGGTGGAGTCTTTCTGTGATGAGTTCTCCATTTAAGTGACATTGACAGCTTGTTTCTTGACTTTGTTCACTGATTGTGACAATTCAACACTGTTTTGTTGCTGATGCATCTCAATGCTAACTTCTCCCAGCAGATGGCCTGTGCATGTGATTAGAAAATCCAGTGGTTAACATCTGGAAGAAAAATCTCCCCATTAGTTTAATGACTCATTTCCAAGATTTGTTTTGCATGTATGAATAGCTCCTACTCCTCTCACTGCCAAACACCCCCCCCCCCCCCCCCCGCCCCCCACCCCCCACCCCCCCAAACTGCCCCCCACCAGCCATCTATTCTGATGGCACTAACTTGCGTTTGGGTGAAAGGTTTTTACAGACAATTGTAACCCTTCTGGCTGTTCTGTAAATGCGAGCTTAGACAGTGAGTCTTAATGGTGACATTTGAACCTTGTTTGTTTATTTATTAGTGTCACAAGTAGGCTTATATTAACACTGCAATGAAGTTGCTACGAAAAATCCCCTAGTTGCCACACTCTGGCACCTGTTTGGGTACACTGAGGGAGCATTTAACATGGCCCATGCACCTGATTGGTACGTCTTTCAGACTGTGGGAGGAAACTGGAGCACCCAGAAGAAACCCACGCAGACACGGGAGAACGTGCAAACTCTGCATAGACGGTGACCCCAAGCCGGGAATCGAACCCGGATCCCTGGCGCTGTGAGGCAGCAGTGCTAACCTGATCTTGTCCTCATTTGATCTGTCAATAGAAGTCCTGGCCATTGACTTCTTGATTCCTAACCAAACGCCTCTAAGAAAGGAAGGAGATGTCTATTACATAGCACCTTGTTGGATCTCTTGGAACCATTCTAAAGTGCCTCATATCCAACAAGAGCTTGGGATATTACCTTTATTTGTGGTAACCTATCCCAGAATGCTTTGCGGGGAGTGTAAGGTATGACTGTCAGTGATGAGGAGAAGGAAGTGACATAGGCATAAAAGAATTACACAGCCAATGATGCCTCCAGTTTAAGCTGGCTGAAGTAAATAAATTGATTGTAAATTAAATCTGGAACTCTTCTGATACAGGTGGCGTTATTTCACATGCCTTAGACCCCCCCGCTTGAGCCTCCCAATGAGGAGTCATCAGGGGAGCCTAAGACAGCTATATTGTTATCATAGGAACAGGAGGAGACCATTCAGCCAGTCAAACCTGTTTTGCCAATCCAATTGGATCATGGCTGATCAAACTATTCAAATGATTAGTTATGAAAGTTTGGCAGTGGCTGACTCAAAAAAAAGCATTAATCATTGAGCATGATACACCAAAATAAATCCCCGCTGATAACTTAAAAAGTCAGTCGATCATGGACATTGGCACTTCAATGATAATTACTTGGATAAAATTAACACCTTTGTCAAGTTTGCAGGTTGTCAGTGACATATTGAGTTCATGGAGTTCACTGAGGTTCTGATCATTCTGATGTTGCTGTTCCCAAGTCACACACGGCTTTTTTTGGGGTGAATGAGAGGAGTTCCATAATTACTTTCTGGAAAGCAGTGAATCTTGCACGGTGATAATGTCGTGTGCTTGAGTGTGAGGAATGGTTAACACTGAAAAGGCCTAAAATCCATTTCCTTTCCATCTCAGGAGAGACTCATTCAGCAAATCACCACCAATCACTTTGGAACTGCCAAGGAAGCATTCAACAGATAAGAAAGGTGAAAGGTAACTGTTTGGTTCTATCCTATCAGCAGACTAGGAATAGAGATTGAAACCAGCATAAACAGGCTTATTTTCACTCACCTTGACTGCTCTCGTGAAGGTTTTGGCTCTTCCTCATGCGGTCATCTTACCGTTCTCAAGACTTAGTTGAGACAGTGTCAGAAGCTTGAGTGATTGTGGAAATCAGGCAGTGTTGAGATTTTTATTGAATTCAAATTTCACCATCTGCCAAGGTGGGATTCGAACCCAGGTCCCCAGACTCTCCGGATTACTAGTCCAGTGACAATAACACGACGTCACTGCCTCCCTAAAACACACGCTGCCTGCCAGCACAACTTTTACACAACTCCTAACCATTCATGAGATGAGGGCGTTGCTGTCTGGACCAGCATTTATTGCACATCCTTAATTGCCCTTGGGAGGGCATTTAAGAGTCAACCACATTGTTGTGGGTCTGAAGTCACATGTAGGCCAGACCAGATAAGGATGTCAGATTTCCTTCCCTAAAGGATATTAGTGAACCAGGTTGGTTTTTACGACAATCGACGATGGTTTCATTAGACTTTTAATTCCAGATTTTTATTGAATCCAAATTTCACCATCTGCTGTGGTCCCCAAAGCATTGCCCTGGGTCTCTGAATTTTTAGTCTAGTGACAATACCACTACGCCACTGCCTGCCCTCTTCCTAGCCGTATCCTAAGCTAATCCAATACAGACCAGAGACCACATGTTGGAGCTACTTCACCTTAAGGGGTAGTACCAAAGAACACAACATCTGGGAGGTAAGATCCCATTCATTTTCATTATATCATTGGAGAAAACAGGGGCTTAGTCATTGCCTGATGTGCTCTGTTCCATAAGGACTTCTCTGAGCAGAGAGCCTAGTGTCAACAAAACCTACCAGTACCAACTTAGTACTGAGAGCAGTGAGACCAAAGACCCAGCCACAATGTCACAAACCCACTCTTGTACTGATTTACATAGTCTTTAATGACATTGGAACCAGACACACACAATGAATAAAATAGATTCCCAGTCAAGATCATAGCTGTAAATTCCAGTGCTCACCTGTCTGTACTTGTTGCATATTACTGCTAACTCCCAGGCTTGAACTTGTGAACACAGGCAGAACTTGAATATTAACTCGTAATGCTAGGATAATGTAAGAAATGTTGTTTGTTTAAATCCACCTCAGTGAATGGCAAAAATTGTACTTTGGTGCATTTTTAGGAGGAGATGATGGCATAGTAGTGATGTCACTGGACTAATAATCCAGAGGCCCAAGCAAATGCTCTGGGGGCGTGGGTTCAATCCCACCACGTCAACTGGTGAAATTTAAATTCAATTAATAAATCATAAATCTGGAATTTTAAGCTAGTCTCATAATCGTAGAATCCCTACAGTGCAGAAGGAGACCATTGGGCCCACCGAGGCCGCACCATCAACAATCCCACCCAGGCCCTATCCCCATTACCCCACGTTTTTACCCTGTTAATTCCCATGACACTAAGGGGAAATTTAGCATGGCCAATCAACCTAACCTACATGTTTTTGGACTGTGGGAGGAAACCGGAGCACCTGAAGGAAACCTTCGCAGAAACAGGCAGAATGTGCAAATTCCACACAGATGGTGACCTGAGGCTGGAATTGAACCCAGGTCCCTGGCGCTGTGAGGCAGCAGTGCTAACCATTGTGCCACTGGGCTAGTGACCACAAAGCTATCATTGATTGTCATGAAGACCCTTCACTAACACTCGTTAGGGAAGGAGATCCGTTGTCCTCACCTGGTCTGGTCTACATGTGACTCTATGACTCTATTTCTCTGGAGCGTAGGAGGCTGAGGGGTGACCTTATAGAGGTCTATAAAATAATGAGGGGCATAGACAAGGTAGATAGTCAATATCTTTTCCCAAAGGTAGGGGAGTCTAAAACTAGAGGGCATAGGCTTAAGGTGAGAGGGGAGAGATACAAAAGTGTCCAGAGGGGCAATTATTTCACACAGAGGGTGGTGAGTGTCTGGAACAAGCTGCCAGAGGTAGTAGTAGAGGCGGGTACAATTTTATCTTTTAAGAAGCATTTAGATAGTTACATGGGTACGATGGGTATAGAGGGATATGGGCCAAATGCGGGCAATTGGGATTAGCTTTGGGGTTTTTTAAAAAAAGGGTGGTGTGGGCAAGTTGCGCCGAAGGGCCTGTTTCCATGCTGTAAACCTCTATGACTCAATGACTGTATTTCTATGACTCCATCCCATGGCAATATGATTGACCCTTAACTGCCCCCGGAAATGGCCTAGCAAGCCACTTAGTTCAAGGGCAATTAGAGATGGGCAACAAATGCTGGCTTTGCCAGTGGCACCCACATCCCATGTAAAGAATTAAAAATATATCTATTTCTGTTGTAAATCTTAAAGGGAAATGTCTATTCACTTTATTCCCGATTGAGACTGTAAAGGAACAATCCAGATAAATGCAGGGAGAATTATTAGAATGGTACCAGGACTGTGGACTTTCAGTTATGTGAAGTTTCCAGAGCAGCTGTGATTGTTCTCTTTGGAGCAGAGAAAATGAAGGAGAGATTTAATGAAGGGTTCAGAATCACAGAGAATTTTGAAAGAGTAAATACGGAGAAATTGTGTTCATTGGCAGAAGATGTGGTAATTAACGATGAGAGACAGATTTAAGACAGTTGGCAAAAGACTCAGAGGCAGGATAAGACATTTATTTTACTCAGTGAAATATTATGATCTGTTTGTGTGGAATTTTTACCATTCTCCCCGTGTCTGCGTGGGTTTCCATGCACAGTCCAAAGATGTGCGGGTTAGGCTGATTGGCCATGCTAAATTGCATTTTAGTGTCAGGGGGATTAGCAGGGTAAATACGTGAGGTTATGAGGATAGGACTTGGGTGGGAATGTTGACGGTGCAGGCTCGATGGGCTGAATGGCCTCTTCTGCACTGTAGGGATTCTATGAATTGAATCAATCTCCGTAATCTGTCTCTATTTTTCTCTGTTTGAAATATGTACCCAATGTTCCTTTACAAGATGCAGTGGTCACTGCCTCAACCATTTCCTGTGACACAGTATTCTTACGACCCTCTGAATAAAGAAATTTCTACTCACTCTTTGTGACAATTTAAAATTGAAAACTCCTAGTTACTGATTCCCTCACCACAAGAAAATAGTTCTGCCTAATTGTCATAATTATTTTCTAAAAATTCTATTTAACGTTCATTTCACCTCTTCCTGCTCCAGAAAAAGTTGTCCTGGGATCTTTGAATCCCTACTGTACAGAAGGAGGTCCATCGAGTCTGTACCCACCACAATCACACCCAGGCCCTATTCCTGTAACCCCACATATTTACCCTAGCTAATTCCCCTGACACTATCGTCAATTTAGCATGGCTAATCAATCTAACCCGCACATCTTTGGACTGTGGGAGGAAACCGGAGCACCCGGAGGAAACCCACGCAGAGAATGTCCAAACTCCACACAGGCAGTGACCTGAGGCCAGAATTGAACCCGGGTCCCTGGCGCTGTGAGGCAGCAGTGTTAACCACTGTGCCACCGTGAGTCCTTTGTTGTAGTTTCACATCTCTGGCATCTTGTGATTATAGTCTGTTTACTGGGTACAAAGAAACAGCTTTTAAACCTTTTATTCTGTGTTGCAGGAGGGATTCATTTAACAGCAAATCACCACCAGTTGCCTCCCCAGCTCGAAGAAGTTCAGCCGAGAACATGAAAGAAGAAAGGTTAGATGCATAGAAAAGCAAAATACTGAGGATGCTGTAAATCTGAAGTCAAAACGGAAAATGCTGAATAAACCCAGGAGGTCTGGCAGCAAACATGGAGAGAGGAACCAGAGTTAATGAGGGCATTAGCTATGAGGAGAGGTTGGAGAAACTTGGTTTGTTCTCATTGGAACGACGGATCTGATAGAAGTCTACAAGATTATGAGGGGCGTGGACAGAGTAGATTGTCAGAAGCTTTTTCCCACGGTGGAAGAGTCAATTACTAGGGGCCATAGGTTTAAGGTGCGAGGGACAAGGTTTAAAGGAGATATACAAGGCAAGCTTTTTACGCAGAGGGTGGTGGGTGCCTGGAACTCGCTGCCGGGGGAGGTAGAAGCAGATATGATAGTGACTTTTAAAGGGTGTCTTGATAAATACATGAATAAGATGGGAATGGAGGGATATGGTCCCTGGAATGGTAGGGGGTTTTAGCTCTGATGGACAGCATGGTTGGTGCAGGCTTGGAGGGCCAAAGGGCCTGTTCCTGTGCTGTAAGTTTCTTTGTTCTTTGTTTCGAATCTAAATTACCTTTGTAGAAGGGTCATTTAAATCCGAGATGTCAACTCTTATTTCTCTCCATAGATGCTGCCAGGCCTGCTAAGGTTAGGTACACACTGTGTATATATGTTTTAAAATTCAGAACTCAAGGCTAGGAAAGTAATGTGAGATGACAGGAAGGTTGAAAAATAAAATGGAACATGAAATGAATGGACTGTGATGGGAAGCTTTAGTTCTGAATGACTCAAAAAGGAAAGACTTGGGAGAAGTAAGGAGCTCCTTAATGTTCCAATCCTGGCAAAGAGTGAATTAGAGTGACAGACTGTGTAGGAGATCTTGCTTTCAAAATACTTGGGCTGTATTGAGTAACACTTATGATCTAACTTGCCTAGTTCAGTCAGTTCTTCATGTAATCATAACAAAAGAATGAATTTGATAGCCACAGTTGTTGGTAACCGTGCTACTTCCTAACTGCTTCCTGCCATTCTTCTTCTGAACTTGGCTGAACCTTGCCTTCGCATGTTTATGTTTTTAAAATGCCACCTCACTGTCTTCAGTCTCGTATCGATGTACAGTAGAATTTTACATTCCCCAGGAACAGGCTGACAGAGGGGGGTGTGGGTGATGAGGGGGTGTAAAGTCAACTGCCATGGCAGCAGTCGGATGACCATTCCTACCCATCTCCGCAGATAATTTACCAGGGATGAGGAAGGCACTGGGGCAACTGGCCACCCTTGAGCCAATTAAGGCCCTTCAGTGGTCGATTAATGGCCACTTAAGGGCCTCCACCTGCCACCGCTGGTCTTTTATCAGGGTGAGGGAGTCACCTGGTGGCCTTTTTACAAGTTTGGGGGGGAATGGGGGGGAAATGTCCTTCATGTTCAAGTACCCAGTGCCCAATGGATGGCCTCACAGCACTCTCTACCCCCACATCATCCTGCCTGTTTTCCAGCTCCCCAGTGTCCTTCCAAACCTGGTCCTCCCAGACTGGTGTCTCCCCCCACCACCCGCTCCACTTCCAATCTGATTCCATGCTGTGATGGATTGCACGCTGTTCCTGGAGCGGCCCCTGCTCACAGTGATGCTGCTGGGACAAGATGGTTGCTGGCATTTGATTGGCCATTGGACCTTGAAAGCAGGATTTCCCCCCAGATGAGGTGAAGGGGGTGTGGTTTTGAGTCAACGAATGCCCCGATGGCCATCAATTTGTTTTGAGGCGACGCAATCAAGCAGAGGCAAATTTGGCCGTGGCTTTTAAGCTGGTGGGTGGTGGATGTGTATAAAATGCAGCTCATAGAGGTCTGCTCTGCCGTTCAGTTTGGTCATGACTGATCTGTACATTAACCCCATTTCTCTGCCTTGGCTTCCCGAAACTTCACAATCATTATTGACAAAAATCTGGCAATCTTAGTTTTGAAATTGACATCATCCCAGCTCTCATTTTGAGGTTATGTCACCGTTTTTTAGACTTTCCCAATTCATAAAACAGTTTAAATCTATTTTCCCTTTAATCACTTTTGAGCACCTCAATTAGCTCATTACTTAAGCTTTTATACTCGAGGCTTCTCTTTTCTATCATCCTGTGTGCACAGCCTGAAGTGAAGGCCTATATTAAGGGGCGGCATGGTGGCACAGCGCCAGGGACCCGGGTTCGATTCCCGGCTTGGGCCACTGTCTGTGTGGAGTTTGCATGTTCTCCCCGTGTCTGCGTGGGTTTCCTCCGGGTGCTCCAGTTACCTCCCACAGTCCATAGATGTGGGGTTAGGTTGACTGGCCGCGCTAAATTGACCCTAGTTTCAGGGATTTAGCGGGGTAAATATGTGGGGTTACGGGAATAGGCCTGGGTGGGATTGGGGTCTGTGCAGACTCAATGGGCTGAAAGGCCTCCTTCTGCACTGTAGGGATTCTATGATATTAGATCACCCCTGCCAGGCACCAAGGTCAAAGACTTCCCAATATCATCTCCTTCTTAGGCAGTTCCTCAGGGTCTGCGATTACTTACTTCCACATGATTAATGATTTCTCAGGTGACTGATGATGAATGTAAAGTGTTTATTGATTACTGAGACAAAGTAACAATTTGCTTATCGTTGACAATCTTTGGGAAAACCAGTTTAGTGTCAGGACCATGTTCGCCATTTTATATCATAGCACTCCTCCCCCACCCCCTCTCACCAAATGTGTGCGAATACAGTTTGCATCAGAACCAATCATTTCAAAATAAGCACTTATTTTCATTTCCTAATTCCTTCCCTGGAAAAATGGCCAAAAATCATGAAATGCGATACTAAAGAAGAAACTACACTTCTTTATTGATAAGATTTTAGTCAATTTAGAATATCAAGGGACATGAAGATAATGGATTTAAGGTAGAAATCAGCCATGATCCAATGGCAGCGCAGGCTCGAGGGGCTGAATGGCCTCCTCCTGTTATTTCAAATGGCATTGGCAATGGAGAGCACGTGGAAGTTTCATTTGAAAGGTAAAATGGGAGTGAGATCAAGAACATTGATAGATGGAGATGAACTAGATGTCCTACTGGTTATCCATGGCATCATTGATATCCTTATAATTCTTCTTCCTTTTGAACACCAAGAGTTGGATGGAGGAGCCCATTACAAATAATTCTCTGAATCAGCTAATTGTGTTCCCGTTATCCCTTCCCACGCAAATCAATGTTGTAAGAAATAACTAACAAAGCGCCCCGATGTGCAAAGTCGATTTGAATGTAAAACCCATCGGTTATATTGCTTTGGAGAAAAGAATTGCCCAGTTCTAGATCAAAATTCCAACCTACAAGAATCTTTGCCAATATTTTATTAATATTAATATTTTCCTTGTTGGAGACACAGCAGCATTTGTAGCGTTAAATCCCCGCAGCAACAGTCCAGAATAAGATAGTGGGTAAAGCTCTTGGGAATTTAAGGGATACCTGCACTCTTGGAGTCTGGTACAGAATGGTACTTATACATGGTGCCGCCCAGCAACTATGGGGATTTGGCGGCAGGGGAGGAAATGTGGCGATGAGGTAAATGATCAGTCACAACCTTATTGAATGGTGGAACAGGCTCGAGGGGCCGAATGGCCTAATCCTCCTCCTGTTTCTTACTTCCCAAACAGTCTCCATGTTTTCTATTCAAATGACACCCCACAGGATGACTGCACCATGACCCTGATCCCAGCTGACAATTACTAATGAGTTATTTCCTTTAACTCCCGCCTGTTTGAAAAGCATCAGTGAAGGGAAGTTTTGTCGAGTTTGGATGGATCAGTGGGCTAGCAGAAGAGATGGCCTCAATTGTTGGCACCGAGTTCTCTCCTGCATGGCTTCTTAAATCAAGCAGATGGAAAATGCTGGTGGGCTTTTTAAATTCTTTCACGGGGCGTGCGTGTTGCTGACTAGGCCAGCATTCTTATGCTTGTTGATTTACTGGCCCCCTTGTCCCTTTGGGCTTCCCTATACACACCCTGTTGGTCACAGAGACGAAGACTTTTTTGGGATCCTTTATTACTGTAATCTGCATGTCCAGGTTTGAACTTTCAGAGATTTCCTTTTTTGACATATGGCACCTGTTTTTAACAGTGGAAGCGGCAGCAAAGGAAAGATGGAGTCGCCTTCCACTCCTACCAGCCCGACCTTCTCCACACCAACCGTTCTCCCTCCCTTCCTGTCAACTGGGGAATCCATCCGTGACAAATGCATTGAGATGTTGATAGCAGCTTTGAAGACTGATGGTAAGATGCTTTTGCAACATGTTTAAGTTGGTTTGGTTTATTACTGTTAACAGGTACAAGCAGCTGGCAGTGTGTCAGAGTGGGGGACAAGAATGGGAAAGTTCCAGGGCATCTTGGCCAAGGTGGGATTGAAGGGTGAAATGGAGCAGGACGTTTTTGCTGTGGAATTTGTTGAATATGTTCAAATTAAAATGATGGGTTTCCTTCACCATTTGACACTCAAGGATGTTATGATGGCCGCAGGGGATCGTCACTAGATCGCCTCATGGGTTATAAATTCACCCATTGAGCGAGCATAGGCTTACCCAATAGGAAAGGAGCAGCTGTGTTATCCTGGAGCAGGGGTCAAAGGTCTCTGGGCTTTGACTGCGCTGTGGCCGCAGAAACAGTGCTTTATTCACCATGTAAATAAAGGGTGTTGGTGATGAAAGACTGGCCTCGGCGAGATTATTACAAAGCAGTTCATTGATGAAAGAATAAAAGAAAGAATTTGTTAATGTGCTGCCGTTCAAGACGTTTCAAAGTGTTTTTATAGACATAGAAGTATAAGTGTTGTCGCAGCTGTAACGTAGGAGATGCGGAAGTCAATTTGCATACACCATAGCTCCACAACCAGTGACATGATAATGACCAGATACTGTGTTCCAGATAATGAAGTTGAATTTTTAAAATCCATTCACGGGATGTGGACTTTGTTGGCTAGACCAGCATTTATTGCCCATCCTTAATTTCCCTTGAGAAGGTGGTGGTGAGCTGCCTTCTTGAACTGCTGCAGTCCTTGTGGTGTGGGTACACCCACAGTGCTTTTTAAAAAATTGATTCATGGGACATGGGTGTCACTGGCTGACCAGCATTTATTGCCCATCCCTAGTTGCCTGAGGGCAGTTGAGAGTCAACCACATTGCTGTGGCTCTGGAGTCACATGTAGGCCAGACCAGGTAAGGATGGCAGATTTCCTTCCCTAAAGGACATTAGTGAACCAGATGGCTCTTAGGGAAGAAGTCCCAGGATTTTGACCCAGCGACAGTGAAGGAAAGGAAATATATTTCTAAGTCAGGATGGTGAGTGACTTGCAGGGAACCTCCAGGTGCTGGTGTTCCCAGGTATTTGCTCCTGTTGTCTTTGTCGATGGTAGTGGTTGTGGGTTTGAAAGGTGCTGTCCAAGGAGCCTTGGTTAGTTCTTACAGTGCATCTTGTAGATGGTGCACACTGCTGCTACTGTACATCGATGGAGTGATGTTTGTGGAAGGGGTGCCAATCAAGCAGGCTGCTTTAACCTGGATGGGGTTATTTGAGTATTGTTGGATCTTGGATGTTGGAGATATTGTTGAATGTTTTCCATCACATTCCTGATTTGTGCCTTGTAGATTGTGGAAAGGCTTTGGGAAGTCAGAAGGTGAGTTACTTGCCACAGGATTCCTAGTCTTTGACCTATTCTTTTAGCCACAGTATTTATGTGGCTGGTCCAGTTCAGTGTCTGGTTGATGATAACCGCCAGGATGTTCAGACTCCCTTATGAGTGTGGAATTAATTTCTCATTACTCGTGACTGTAAGGCGAGTTAGTTCCAAACTGCATTCTCAGACAAAACTACTTCAGTTCAATCTCCCAGCAACCCCAGGGTGTAGTGGGAAATTCAGTGATGGTGATGCCATTGAATGTCAAAGGGCGATGGTTAAATTCTCTTTTGTTGGAGATGGTTATTGCATGGCACTCTGAATGTTACTTGCCACTTGTCAGCCCAAGCCTAGATATTGTCATTTGGACATGGACATGAACTGTTTCAATATCTGAGGAGTCATGAGTTGTGCTGAACATTGTGCAACCCCTGTTTCTGACCTTATGATGGAACAAAAGTCATTGATGTAGCAGCTGAAGATGGTTGGGCCTCGGACACTATCCTGAGGAACTCCTGCAGTGATGTCCTAGAGTCGAGATGACTAACTTTCAGTAACCACGTCCATCTTCCTTTGTGCCAGGTATGACTCCAAACAGTGGAAGGTCTTCCTCTGATTCCGATTGATTCCAGTTTTTTGCTAGGGTTCCTTGATGTCCCACATAGTCAAATGCTGCCTTGATATCAAGGGTAGTCACTCTTGTCTCACCTCTGGAGTTCAGCACTTTTGTCCAGGTTTGAACCAAGGCTGTAATGAGGTCAGGAGCTGAGTGACCCTGGCAGAACTAAACTGAACATCATTGAGCAAGTTATTGCTGAGTAAGGGCCACTTGATTACACTGTTGATGACCCCTTCCATCACTTTACTGATCAAGAATAGACTGATGGGCAGTAATTGGTCGGGTTGGATTTGTCCTGCGTTTTGTGTCCAGGACATATCTGGACAATCTTTTACATTGCTGGGTGGATGTCAGTATTGTCAAATAGCTTGGCTAGGGGCACAACAAGTTCTGAAGCACAAGTCTTCAGGACTATTGCTAGAATATTGTCACGCCCTATAGCTTTTGAAGTATCCAGTACCTTCAGTCTTTTCTTGTCATCACGTGGAGTGAATCGAATTGGCTGAAGACTGGAATCTGTAATGCTGGGGAGCTCCAGAGGAGGCCGAGATGAATCATCCACTCTGCACTTCTGGCTGGAGATCATAGCCAGACATTTTGAGTCCAGATGAGCCTTTGTCAGAGCCAGGGCTGTGACGAAGGATCATCTATATTCAAAATGTTGCCTCTATTCTCTCCCCACAGATGCTGTCAGACCTGCTGAGATTTTCCAGCGTTTTCTGTTTTAGTCTCAGCCTGTCCAAACTATCCTCAGACAACCCGCTTATTCCAGATATCAATGTAGTAAACCTCCTCTGAACCACCTCCAATGCATTTACATCCTTCCTTAATAAGGAGACTAAAACTGCACACATGGGCAGAATTCTCCCATTTTGAGACTAAGTGCAGTGGCGGGCAGCTCTAGCAGCGCCTTTCCCGCTGGCCAGAATGGCGGAATCCCACGCCAGATTCTGCGCTTGGAACCTCATTAATTATGCACACACGAGTTCCCCTCCAAGTCACCTGGCAGACCGGCAGCTGATTCGCGCCACATTTCAACACGAGTCCAGCACACTCATATCCAGTCCACCTGTCCTCACTGGATTGTACAGGATGTCAGCAACCCAGTGGGAAAAGGCTAACAGTGTCAAGAGGAAGTCTGTTCCTTGATTCAGCCAACCTCCCCCGAGCCCATCACCTGCGAGGCACCCTGGACCCACTTGGACCTCTACCCACCACATCTGGAGTCTTCATCAATCCCCCTCTAATAAATAGTGTGGAATCCCTTTGAACCCTTGTTTGTGAGCTTTTCACACAGCCTTGTCAGTGCCCAGCCCCCTCCCTTTGGTCTTCTCTCTGTCTTCGATTGTTTATCTTCATCATCCACCTCCTTGCCCCTCTGTCTGCCATGGTGAGCCTACACCTTTCAATCTCCACCCTCTCCTTGCACAGCCCTTCCCCTTGTCTTTATCAGGCCACCCAATTGGTCTCTCCATGTACTCCACCGCAAAACTCCAGAACTTTGATGCAGTTGTCGAGTCCCACAGTACAGTGCTGTCTGGGTAGACACTGGTGTGTGGTACCAGGGGGACAGCGACCCCTGTACCCCCCAACCCCAAGCATAATACTCGTCAAGGATGGCAACACAAGAGGGTCCATGGATCTAGCAGCACGGTGCTGTCTATGAAAACCAGCTCTGTATGGAGATGCAGGGTGGGAACTGGTCTGCCCCGGTAGAATGGTGAACAGCGCATCAGGAGCAGTACAGCACTGTAATAGAAACTTGTTGCACTGACCACAAAGTCTCTGTGAACTGAGGGCCACCTTGTGCACATCACTCTTTAGCAATTGGGTTTCAGACCAATGTAATCTCACGCTGTCGTGGTGCAAGATTGAAAGGCATGATGGGATTCTGGCAGGCAGTTGTTTTAATGAGCATTCATGAGATGCAAATGAATGAAAATATCATTCACACCACCAGCCACTGGAAAACTGCCCACCATTAACCTGCCATTCAGAGAATTGCTATGTGATTTTACACTGGCGGGTGTCTGACTTTTCAGCTCCTGCTAGATTCTCCACTCCTGCCCATCACCAAACCCACCAGGGTGGGATGGGAGAATTCCGCCCAATATTTGAAACGTGGTCTTACCAATGCCCTGCAGAACTGAAGCAAAACATCCTTATTTTTATGTTCAATTCCTCTCTTATTAAAGGATAGCATTCCATTAGCCTTCTTAATCACTTGCTGTACCTGCATGCTAACCTTTTGTGGCTAGTGCATTAGAACACGTAGATCCCGCTACACCTTGGAATTTTTCAGTCATTCTCTATTTAAGTAATACTCAGTTTTTTTTGTCCTTGTCAAAGTGGACAATGTCACATTTTCCCATACTATCTGCCAGATTTTTGCCTACTCACTCAACCTATCTGTATCTGTCTGCAGCCTCCTATGTCTGCTTCACAACATACATTCCTACCTATCTTTGTGTCATCTGTACAGTTAGCGATCATGACTTTGCTCCCCTTATCTAACTCATTGAAAAAGACCCATTTATGCCTACTCTCTGTTGCCTGTTTGCTAATCAATTGTCAATTCGTGCTAATATGTTACCCCCTACATCATGAGCTTTTATTTTCTGCAATAACCTTTGATGTGGCACCTTATCAAATGCCTTCCGGAAATCCAAGTGCAATATGTCTACAGGATCTCCTTCATATCCACAGTGTATGTTACTCCTTCAAAGAACTCTTAATAAATTGGTTAAGCATCATTTCCCTCTCACAAACCACGCTGACTCTTCCCAACTACCTTAAGTTTCTCTAATTGTCCTGCTATAACTTCCTTAATGATTCCAACACCTTCTCTATGATGGACGTCAAGCTAACTGGCCTATAGGCTGAAATTTTACCGCCACGCCCATCGGAGCGGGCAAGGGGTGGTCAATGGAAAGGTCCGTTGACCTCGGGTGGGATTTTATGGTTTCAAGACGAACGAGGCCATAAAATCCCACCTATAGTTTCCTGTTTTTGCTCCCCCCGCACCCCACCTCCTTGAATAGAGTAGTTGTAGTTGCTACTTTCCAGTCTGATGGAACCTTTCCAGAATCAAGCGCGTTTCTACGGTTTCACTGATCCAGCACTATCTCTAATAATTGCTGAGATCCAGCGATGAATAGTAGGGAAGAATCCCCAATCCCCACCACACCTAACAGGAAGCACAAGATTAGAAATCAAGGATGTGCTGCCCAGAGTTTGTTTGTTTGTTTATTTATTGTTAGTGTCACAAGTAGGCTTACATTAACACTGCAACAAAGTTACTGTGAAAATCCCCACTCCGGTGCCTGTTCGGGCACACTGAGGGAGCACCTGGAGGAAACCTTCGCAGACACAGGGAGAACGTGCAGACTCTGCACAGACAGTGACCCAAGCTGGGAATTGAACCTAGGTTCCTGGCGCTGTGAGGCAGCAATGCTGACCACTGTGCCAGAGATGCTTCCTTGTGAGTGTCTATCCTTGCTGGGAATACGTGACTGTGGAATCACCCTATGCATTTCAACACCAGATGTTGGAATAATGTACTGATTCTTCTTTCCATAGATGATTACAAAGACTATGGTGTCAACTGTGACAAGATGGGTGCAGAAATCGAGGATTATATCCTTTATATTAATTAGCAGCGATACCCAGGTGCAAAGATGTCAGGAAGTCGAGGACAAAAAGGGAGTGAAAGGAAATGAGAAATTGTACATAATGCCTTTTACAACTTCACAACAACCCAAGCCCTTTACGGCTAATGTAGTATTTTTGAAGTGCAGTCTATCTGTTGTTACGAAGGAAACGCAAAGGTAATGACCACGTAACCTGTTTTTAGATGTTGGTTGACAGATAAATATTAATCCGGGTACCAGGAAGAATTTCCTTGTTCTTGTTCACAATAGTGTGATGGAGTCCTTGATGCCGACCTGTAGTAGATGGCCCTTGTTTTAATGTGCCATTTGAAAGATGGTACAACCACCAATAGTGCAGCACTCCCTCTGTATGGCACTGGGAGCGTCAACCTAGATTTTATTCCATGGAGATAGAGTTTTATCCCATGGAGTTAGGGTTTTATCCCATGGAGATGGGGTTTTATCCCATGGAGTTAGGGTTTTATCCCATGCAGTTAGGGTTTTATCCCATGGAGTTAGGGTTTTATCCCATGGAGTTAGGGTTTTATCCCATGGAGATGGGGTTTTATCCCATAGAGTTAGGGTTTAACATAGAACATAGAACAGTACAGCACAGAACAGGCCCTTCGGCCCACGATGTTGTGCCGAGCTTTATCTGAAACCAAGATCAAGCTATCCCACTCCCTATCATCCTGGTGTGCTCCATGTGCCTATCCAATAACCGCTTAAATGTTTCTAAAGTGTCTGACTCCACTATCACTGCAGGCAGTCCATTCCACACCCCA
The DNA here is from genome assembly GCF_964213995.1 of Mustelus asterias. Lineage (NCBI taxonomy): Eukaryota > Metazoa > Chordata > Chondrichthyes > Carcharhiniformes > Triakidae > Mustelus > Mustelus asterias. Next base: position 60,756,151 of record NC_135821.1, on the reverse strand, counting down.
ACCACTCTCTGCGTAAAGAACCTACCTCTGATATCCGTCCTGTATCTCCCACCACGAACCCTATAGTTATGCCCCCTTGTAATAGCTCCATCCACCCGAGGAAATAGTCTTTGAACGTTCACTCTATCTATCCCCTTCATCATTTTATACACCTCTATCAAGTCTCCCCTCAGCCTCCTCCGCTCCAGAGAGAAAAGCCCTAGCTCCCTCAACCTTTCCTCATATGACCTACCCTCCAAACCAGGCAGCATCCTGGTAAATCTCCTCTGCCCTCCTTCCAGCGCTTCCACATCCTTCCTATAGTGAGGTGACCAGAACTGCACACAATATTCCAAATGTGGTCTCACCAAGGTCCTGTACAGTTGCAGCATAACCCCACGGCTCTTAAACTCCAACCCCCTGTTAATAAAAGCTAACACACTACAGGCCTTCTTCACAGCTCTATCCACTTGAGTGGCAACCTTTAGAGATCTGTGGATATGGACCCCAAGATCTCTCTGTTCCTCCACAGTCTTCAGAACCCTACCTTTGACCCTGTAATCCACATTTAAATTTGTCCTACCAAAATGAATCACCTCACATTTATCCCATAGAGTTAGGGTTTTATCCCATGGAGTTAGGGGTTGAACCCACAATATCTGATTCAGTGGTGAGACTTTGCGGCACAGAATGCCAGCCAGTTGGCATAGCCTAGCTGCCAGGGCTGGTTCTTTCAACAGACAATTAGTCTTGTTCCCTTGCTCTTCTTCCATAATCCTATAAATCGCTCCTGTCTACTAGTTGCCAGGTTCCCTTTTGAATGGTAATGTTAAATTTACTTCCACCAAGCCTTTCAAGCAGTGCATTCCACTCTCCCAGCTTAAAGATTTTAAGAATTTCCTTTTGTGTCAGTTCTGTTCTTTTTGCCGTTATGTTTTTCTGAACCTTTTCACATATCTACCAGGAATTTCAGAAAACTGATATGAAATACAAAAACCGTGTCCGAAGCAGAATAAGTAACCTGAAGGACCCAAAGAACCCCAACCTGAGAAAGAACGTGTTGGCTGGCGCGATCGACCTGCTACATCTGGCGAGGATGACTGCAGAGGTGAGGTGGCTTCAAGGCTTTGCACATTCTCCCGTGTCTGCGTGGGTTTCCTCTGGGTGCTCTGGTTTCCTCCCACAGTCCAAATATGCGTGGGTTATGTGGATTGGCCACGGCAAATTGCCCCTTAATGTCAGGGCATTAGCAGGGTAAATACGGGGATAGAGCGTGGGTGGGATTGTTGTCGGTGCAGGCTCGATGGGTCAAATGGCCTCCTTCTGCACTGTAGGGATTATATGATTATTTCTGATTATAATGGGGACACCTTATGCAAGGTTCAACAGTGAAGAGATGGAAAAAAATGGTAGTGTGCCCTGTTGCAATACCAACTTGCAAAGTAAAGTTTATTTATTAGTCGAAGTGGGCTTACATTAACACTGCAATGAAGTTACTGTGAAAATCCCCTAGTCGCCACACTCCAGCGCCTTTTCGGGTACACTGAGGGAGAATTTAGCATGGCCAATGCACCAAACCAGCACGTCTTTCAGACTGTGGGAGGAAACCGGAGCACCCGGAGGAAACCTACACAGACATGGGGAGAACATGCAGACTCCGCACAGATAGTGACCCAAGCTGGGAATTGAACCTGTGCTGCGCTGTGAGGCAGCACTGTGCCACCGTGCACTCACTGTAGATGCTCGTTGACTAGGAACCCGCCACATGAGCAAGGCATGAAAGTGCCTGTGCTGCAAGTGGAATTGTTTCACGATGGGAGAGTCCATCTTTGAGAAGAGGACTGGAAAAGTACTTGCTCAATTGTACTTTATTGTGAAGCAAACACAGTCTAACATGGCTCTACTTGTATGTACTGAATTTTGGATCATATAGCAGAGGCCGCACTGTATTATGGCTTTCTTATAAGACGGTAACTTCCTCTGTTTTCTATGAACCTTTAATTTTCTGCAAAGACTTGGTGTTGAGCCCGAGTTTTGTTGACTTTGACTCCATGGGTTAGAAACTGGGTTTTGACTTCAATGGGCTTATCTGCACTGGAATCCAGCTGAGGTGAAGACCTGAACCAATTTGTCTTATTGCTAACATGAGTTATTAATGGATTTGTAACATTCTGTAAGGTTTAGTACCACTCGTGAGCCTTTCGTTCACCCATGTCTGCAGGAAATGGCCAGCGATGAGTTGAAGGAACTTCGCAATGTGATAACCAAGGAAGCAATCAGGGAACATCAAATGGCAAAGACAAGTGGAACTCATTCCAGTCTCTTTCAATGTGGGAAATGCAGGAAGAAAAATTGTACTTACAATCAGGTAATTGGATATTGATGCAATAAGATTCATACTAAAAGCCTTACTGTACTGTTTCCTAGATCTACATGAAACACATTTCTCCATGCTACACCACTGTGTAAACCTTGATATTACTTCACCAGCCATCATTGAAATTGATGCTTAACCTTTCATCAATTGGATGAGATCATCTTTTAGTCAGTTACATTTTACTTCATGGAGTACAATATTTGAGAGTCAGCTATGGAGGTCAATACATCCAATTAATGCTTTCCCTGAACTCCTGATCATTAAATCAAACCTGTATTATAGTTGTGCATTGATCAAAGGCTGATTTAATGCATCTTTTCTTTTAATTGTCTCCATAGGTTCAGACCCGGAGCGCTGATGAACCAATGACCACTTTTGTTCTGTGTAATGAATGTGGAAACCGATGGAAGGTTTGTTTTATCATTCTGTACCTTCGTTCTCCCCCCTTTCCTAACTCTCTAAACATCCTCCCACCCCTCAACTCTCTTCCCACTCCCCCATCCGAAGAAGTCACAGTGAGGTTAAGTCCCATTCTTCATGGGTAGTGGATTAGCCAGTCGAGTGAGTGTTGGCGCATTATTCAATCTCGAAGGCTACTGCATGTCTAATCTTTATTCACAAGTCCATATACATGCACTTCCCAGCAGGGGGAGAGGGGTTGGGCTCACTGAACAGCGACCATGGGTGGGAATTCTGGACACGAATTACCCCCTCTGACGTGGCTGGAGGCTCCCTCCTCTGTGTCCATGGCCCCCTCCCATCAGGTGGGATATTACAGTCTCGCTGAACTGAATAGAGATTTCAATCGCTCACCACATCCTCCAGGGAGAGATGCAGCGTGGCAGGCTGGTAAAAACCTGGCCCATGTTTCACACCTCGCCTCTTAAGGATGCTGCCTCAAGGTGGGTTATAATTCCATGGGTGCTAACAACTTTCTGTTATCCTGGTCAACTGACCACTTTTAGTGTGTGCCGACAAATACCTCCTTGGTGGATATTCCACAGGCCAGACCTAAATCTGTCTCGCTACTTTTTCCATATTCCCCAATCCGGGACACTGATGCCAATTGTTTGGTAGCTTATTACTGCCCCAGCTGGGGTCAATAAACACTGGCAATCAAATGCCATACTTCCCTAATCTGTAACACTATTGCTGGGGATAACAGAGACTGGAACATGTTACTGAGCCAAATTACAAGGAACTGATGATGTTGATTTGGGCAGCATGGTGGCACAGTGGTTAGCACTGCTGACTCACAGCTCCAGGGACCTGGGTTCGATTCCCGACTTGGGTCACCGTCTGTGTGGAGTTTGCACATTCTCCGTGTATTTGTGTAGATTTCCCCCAGGTGTTCCAGTTTCCTCCCACAGTCCAAAGATGTGTGGGTCAGGTTGATTAGACAAACTAAATTAACTCTTAGTGTCCTGAGGTGTGATAGGTTGGAGGGATTAGCAGGGTAAGTAAGCGGGGATAAGGCCTGGGTGGGATTGTTGCCGGCGGATGGGCTGAATGGCCTCCTTCTGCACTGTCGGGTTTCTATGATTCTATGATCTTGGCTTTGTTTTGGTAGGTTGATGTTAAACCCTAGTGGAACCCAGTTAAGCAAAGCACTAGTGTTCTTGAATAAGAGTTCAGTAAATATTAAGATTCTGAAGCAACTTTTCCTACTTTTCTCATTTCAGTTCTGCTGATTGGCTGCATGAACAGCATTGAGACATTCTTCGCTACAATTTAAATCACAATGTTTCGTGAGGAAAGAGTATAATTCAGCAAGGCCAGAGACTCTCGCTCTGCTTTTCTGACCTGTTCATCAAAGGATCAGAGAGCAATTTGATTCTTAACTCTTGAACTGAATGACATCTGCAACTTTTGCATGCTGTATTTTTCCTGCTGTGTAAATTGCATCCAAAAGAGATTCAGATTTCTACACTTGGTGATCGCTGTGAATTTAATCCAATTGCTTGCAAATTGCACGGAACCAAATTTTGTGGCATTCTTAAAATTTCGAGAGACGGTTTTCCTGTTGTTTATTTTGTTGCAGGAATATTAAGCTAGTTCTCAAAGGGTTGATTTTGTTGCAGGGGCTGAATTTTCCCATCTCGCTCACCACGGGAATCGTAACGGGTGGGACACGGACTATGCAAAGGTCCGTTAACCTTGGGTGGAATTTTCCGGTTTTGGGGCGCGCGTGGCTGGAAAATCCCACCCCATGGGTTTATAAGTGCCAGTCTTTTATTTCTCCCATTTCTCTTAATCCGATTTTTAAAATGTTTTATTTTTTTTAGTTTGAACTGAAGTAGTTTTGTCTGGGAATGCAATTGGGAACCAGCTCTCGTTACAATAATATATTATTTCCACACTTATATGAGCATATGAACATCGGGGGGGGAAGGGGGGGGGGGGGTCACCAGTGACCAGAAACTGAACTGAACTAGCCGTATAAATACTGTGGCCACAAGAGCAGGTCAGAGACTGGGTATTCTGTGGAGGGAAACGCACCTGGCTTCCCAAAACCTGATCTCCATATACAAGGCACGAGTCAGGAGTTTGATGGCATACACTCTGCTTTCCTGGATGCGCGCAGCTCCAAACGCTCAAGAAGCTCGACACCATCCAGGACAAAGCAGTCCACTTGATTGGCACCTCATCCACCATCTTAAACATTCACTCACTCCACCACCGATGCACAGTGGCAGCAGTGTGTACCATCTATAAGATGCACTGCAGCCATTCACCAAGGCTGCTTTGACAGAACCTTCCAAACCTGCAACCTCTACCACCTAGAAGGACAAGGGCAGTAAATGCTTAGAACATACCACCTGGAAGTTCCCTCCAAGTCACAAACCATCCTGACCTGGAAATATATCGCTGTTCCTTCACTGTCACTGGGTCAAAATCCTGGAACTCCTTAACAGAACTCTGGGTGTCCCATATGGACTGCAGCAGTTCAAGAAGGCATCTCACCACCACCTTCCCAAGGGGCAATTAGGGATGGGCAATAAATGCTGGCCTAGCCAGTGATGCCTACATTCTATAAATGAATAAAAACAATGTACTGCCTTTGTCCAAAAGCCCAGTCATTGCTACTACATCTTCAAAGGGACTGTCTGTTACTTTTTGTGTTGCTCTTTGTTAATTTGTTCTTTTAAGAAGTGCTCAACCCCCACTTTGGCTCCAACCCCTCCATAGTCCCCCACTTCTAATTTCTCCCTCTTAAAAAAAGTGATGGCTTTTTTGCCAAGTACAGTTCCATGAGATATGGGGGATGTCCTTTTAGATCTCACTGAAGCAGTCACCCTTCAGAAGTGAGTGCTGGGATGCTACTTGGTTGTGAGGGGGTCACAGCTTGCCTGATTCCTGCCCGATGACTGCACATGAACACCATTGAAATCAATGGATCAGAAAACCCGTGACAGTGGAAACAGGCTGCCATTCGCTACGAGTAGGGCTGCCAACTCTGGCTGGAGATCAGGGTTTAAAAACACACCCATTTTTTCATCCTCGATATCTGGAAATTGCCCACATGCCTGTCTCCAATTAACTGCCACACTCTCATTCATTGGACACTAACTTAACCAATCCTGTGGCAGTCTGCTTCCCATGGCTAGGTGGAATGCGAATGTTGGGCAGAATTTTCCCTTCCCACCCGGGGAATCGTAACCGGGGTTGGGGGGGGACGAACCATGCAAAGATTCGTTGACCTCGGGTGGGATTTTCCGGTCTGGGGGTGAGCGTGGCTGGAAAATCCCATCCATTGTCTTGCTTAAACGACTAGATGACTCCTCACTCTTGCCAGTTTTTATTTCTCCCATTTCTAATATATTTTATAACTAATAAACAAAAGTGCTTTCAGAAAATTTTTAAGGATCACGTTTTGTAGTGACTGGGATTTTTTTTTAATGTTGGTCGCAGTAGAATCCTGGACATTAATCTTTAATTCCTGAACATTCGTGGAGAGATAGCAATCCTAATTCTCATGTCTAAAACTGTATATATGGGGGCTATTTAATGCTCTTCCCCATTCCCCCCAGTCAGTGGCCGTTGGGGGGGGGGGGGGAAAAGGGGGGCATTTAATCAGGCAGGAGGGTAATAGGTGAGTCCTCTCCACCTTCTTGCCTCTATCCCGACTAAGTATGTGATGGTAAGGCCCATGATTGGCCTTCTTGTCCTGCCGCCATGAGGCCTTTAAGTGCATAATTAAATTTTAGGGCCTCATTCTGCTGTTACTAGTATTAAACAAGTGGCAGGCAGGCATTCGCCATGAGGGGAGCACAACAGGCAAACCTGTGCAGAGTTGCTTGGGAGATTTTGGGTTTGGGGGGTGTGGAGAGATGTCCCTGTCTGATTGAGGGACTTGGTACCAGGATCGGCGGAGGGGGCAGGGAGCCACTCACCCCACCACCATTCACTGTGGTCCTACCCAATGACCCTCCACCCACCATAACTAACCTGTGGATTGGGATCCAGCGATGAAACTAGGCTTCAGGTGGGTGTAGTAGTACTGGCAGCAGACAGAGCTGCCAGTCTCAAATTGTTCAGCAGCTCTGTGGGTGTGAGCTGTGCCTTAAAGCCTACGCAGGAGTGACGGCCCTAAAAGAGTCAACGCCGGACCCTTGCTAGCACTCCAGCCAGGGGATGAGACCCCACCACCTCCATTTAATACTGCCCTCTGAGTTTGTTTTCTAAGTGTATGTGAAGTATTTTCTTGTAGTTGGAAACCGTGTGTTTTTTTTTCCTTGTGCTCTTCGATAAAGCTCACTTGCTGTTTCAGTGAAAAATCGAATCTTCAGCTATGCTGTGTTTTCCCTCTTCAGACCAGTTTCAGATATTTGAATTCAATAACTCGAGTAGCTGGGTGATTGCGCTCAGCTTGCTTTAACAATGTGAGTGTCAACAAATTATTAAATTAAGCCTTTTTTCATTAAAATAGTATTTTCTTCCAGTTTTTTTTCTTATCCAGAGTGAGTTTCTGTGGCTGTGTGATATCCCCAGAACCCAATATTAGATCTATGGAAATACATAGAACTCCAAGCACAGACTAGTCCTTTTGTTATGCATGAACTTGCTCCCACTCTACTTCATCTATCAGCATTTTTTTTTGTGCCTTTTATTTATTGTGGGTTTATTTAGCATCCCCTTAAATGCATCTTTGATATTCACCCCAACTACTCCCTGCAGTAGTGAGTTCCACATTCCTAACTCTCACTATCAAGAATATCAATGAAGAATTCTCCATAGGCTGTGTAGGTAACTGTAGACAAACTTCTCCCCAGTATTGTCTCATTGATTCCTGGGATGAGAATGTTATCTAACCTAGTGAACTTTTGTTGCACCCAATCCTAGGGAAGTATATCTTTCCTCAGCTAAGGAGATCAAATTGTACAAAATTAACCACACTAGCAGAGTGTTTTTGCCCTTTATATAGGCCTTGTTTGGTACCAAATACTTCTTAGAATGCTTCCCACTACTTGCCTGTTGGGGTTCAACCATAATCATTTAAGAGGCAGTTGGATGTCATAACACAGTCTTTGCAAATGGATGAGTTGACAACAGCTTGTATTCAAATAGGGCCTAAGTCTAATAAAATTATTAGGACAGATAATTAAGGGCCTAAGCATTTAAAAAATGTTTTACTCCGATCCTTAAAGTTACAAAGCCAATGCTCATTGGACCGGGCAAATCCAAATCCATTCCTTGCTTGCTCCAAAAACCAAATCCAAATCCTAATTGAATCCCATTCATGGTCCTGACAAGAAAGACAAACAAAATTCAACCTGACAAGATAAGACATTGCATCTCATCTTGGGCTTGATCCTAGCCAAAAGGCCAAGCAAACAAGCAGTAGAAGGCATGGCCACTACTGGCAGTGATTAAAATTAGGGATGCACAAGAGGCCAGAATTTGAGGAGCATGGAGATCATGGAAGGCTGTTGGGTTGAGGACAGTGATCTAGAGGTGAGGATGTCAAGGGATTTGAAAACATGGATGAGAATTTGAAAATTGAGGTGTTGTTGCTATAATGGTCTTGGTTCATAGAATCCCTACAATGCAGGTGGCCGCCATTCGGCCCATCGAGTCTGCACCGACCACAATCCTATTCCCATAACGCCACATATCTCCCCTGCTAATCCCCTGACACTCAGGTCAATTTAGCATGCCCAGTCAACCTAACCCGCATATCTTTGGACTGTGGAAGGAAACCGGAGCACCCGGAGGAAACCCACACAGAAACAGGGAGAACATGCAAGCTCCACACAGACAGTGACCTGAGGCCAGAATTGAACTGTGAGGCAGCAGTGCACCACTGTACCACTTATGATTTTAAAAAGTAGTAAGTTAAATTTTAACACAGTAGGCATTGAATGATTACTGGTAGTCTTTTTAATGTTTTCTTCTGCTTTATTACATATACTTAAATCTTCAGTTTGCGACCATTAAATGACACAACCCAAGAGGTTGTACAGCCTTTGTATAACAAGGCAATAATTGTCTTTGAAATAAACCTTAATTATTTAGCTCAGGAATTAGCTCCAGTTAAGATTAAGTTGGGAATTTTGAGTTTTACTGATTTAAGGCAGGTTACAATTTGGAATTGGAACAAAAATAGCTGGGATACTGAAATTCCTTCTGAAGGGGGTAGTTTAATTTCTAATGGTGGCACATTAAATTGTTGACATGTCATGCTTAAAATAAAAGGATGGACATTGCTAAGACAGCAAATGGAGGAGAGGAGGCATCGACCAAGTGGTATTGTCACTGGACTAGTAATCCAGAGACCCAGGTTCAAATCCCACCATGGCAGATGGTGAAATTTGAAATTCAATAAGAAGTCTCACAACACCAGGTTAAAGTCTAACAGGTTTATTTAGTAGCACGAGCTTTCAGAGTGCTGCCCCTTCATCAGGCGAGTCAAGGGGCAGCACTCCGAAAGCTCATGCTACCAAATAAACCTGTTGGAGTTTAACCTGGTGTTGTGAGACTTCTTACTGTGCTTACCCCAGTCCAATGCTGGCATCTCCACATCTTTGAAATTCAATAACAACCGTTGTCAATTGTTGTAAAGACCCATGTGGTCTGCAAATGTTCTTTAGGGAAGGAAATCTGCCATCCTTACCTGGTCTGGCCTACATATGACTCCAGACCCACAGTAATGTGGTTCACTCCTAACTACCCCCTCAAGGGCGATTACGGATGGGCAATAAATGCTGTCCGAGCCATAAAAGAATAATTAAAATAAAGTGCATCTTAAGGAACGTGCTCATCAGAGGTGGAAACTTATTTGCTTTTGAAAATCTCAAGCATTGTAATGTAACAAGTCCTACTTATGTACTTAGGTTATGCTCATCAGAGAGAAGCAATCAAGATCACGAAGGATTTTGACAGTAATTAAGAAGAAACAGTTTGCAATGATATCTCGAAGACACACAATCCAGCAGTTGGATGGATGAGTGGCGTGGATCCGATTGGTGCCAACAGCATGAGGATTGATCCTTGTTCCATCTAGGGTGACCCATGGTGGAGATTGCACTTGGTGGAGATTGCACTGCTGTGGATCAGACCTACATTCAGGCAGAGAACCCAAGAAAAGCCAGTGTACATGTTAGGTCCTCAGCATATGCCAATAGGTACCAGCTTGTGGCCAACATTGCAATAATAGTTTACCCTGAAGCAGTCCCTTACAGCTGCACTCAGGAAAACCAGGATTATTTTCAGCTTAACTGATGGACCGCAACTCACAAGATAAGTTTTTAAGTGCTGCATCTGACCCTACATTTGAAGAATGCAAGCCTATTGGCCAGTACTCCCCATTCCTGTTGCCCATAATCATCACTGTGCCCTCCCATCACAACTTACCCAAGAGTAGCTGTCAGTGTCACACTGGCTCAATTCTCAATTTTCCATCATGGTTGAGTTATGTTCTTGTCTGTAATTCACTGCTTTGAGGTAAGTGAGGCTCATGGCCCAATATCGGGATGCATTGTGTCTGACCATTCAGGTGCAGTCATTGCTATCCTACTTCATTTGCATTTGGTGTCTGTTGACCTTACTTCTATAGCATTTTATCACAAATCTCAGAAAAGTCATGAAATCCCTACAGTGCAGAAGGAGGCCATTTGGCCCATCGAGCCTGCACTGACAACAATCCTATCCCAACCCTGACACAAAGGGGCAACTTAGTATGGCCAATCAACCTAATCTGCACATCTTTGGACTATGGGAGGAAACCGGAGCACCCGGAGTAAACCAACGCAGACACGGGGAGAACGTGCAACTCCACAGAGTGACCCAAGCCAGGAATCGAACCTGGGTCCCTGGCACTGTGAGGCAGCAGTACTAACCACTGTGCCACCGATGTTAAAGTCCTTCATATTACTCTCCAGAGTAATTGAGTATATGACTGTTATGTAGATAAATGCAGTAACCCATTGCACACAACAGATCCCAGAAGTTAGAAGGCTAACCAATTAAAACTTCCTGTTTTCATGGTGGTGGATAAGGGACAAATCCTGGTCCAGAAATTGGAAGGACCTCTTGTCCTCCCTCTTCATTTAACAATCTGGGTATTTTAACATCCATCTAAACCATTAGAACAGATGTTGGTTTAACATTTCACCCACAATTCTAACGCAGCACTCCCTCAAAGCAGCACTGGACTGTTAGCCCAGATCACACTACAGGGTAAGGTGACCCTGTGACTTTATAACTCTGGTGGTTAAAATTAAGTTAAGCTGATCAATCAGAAACCATCTGATTATAGGTTAATGTTGGATGCAAGTCCATTGAGTAAACTGGTAAAAGCTGACCACAATACTGGCCCTGAATATTGCTATGGTTAAACTTGAGAGATCATTGGGGCACAGTTCATGTTGGAACTCTTTCCTCCAAAAGTACTGTCCTTTTCCTCCCAGATTACACAATGCTGTTTGTCTCAGTGGGGGTAAAACTGCCCGACAGACAGAACTTGCATTTACATAGTTTATTTATTAGTGTCACAAGTAGGCTTACATTAACACTGCAGTGAAGTTACTGTGAAAATCCCGTAGTCGCCACACTCCGGCGCCTGTTCGGGTGCACTGAGGGGCAATTTAGCATAGCCAATTCACCTAATCAGCACATCTTTCGGACTGTGGGAGGAAACCCACAGAGACACGGGGAGAACATACCAACTCCATACAGACAGTGACCCAAGCCGGGAATCGAACCCGGGTCCCTAGCCCTGTGAGGCAGCAGTGCAACCACTGTGCCACCTGGTTGCTTGACAGACAGAACTTGCATGTATATAGAACCTTTCACAACCTTGGGGCTTTAGAGCCAATCAAGCACTTCTAATGTGCAGTCACTGTTGTAATGCAAGGTATGCAGCAGTTAGTGCACAGCAAGATCCCACAAACAACAATGTTAAGAAGTGAAGATCATTTGTTTGTGATGTTGATTGAGGGAAAAATACTGGCCAGGACACTGGGAAGGAGCTCTTGCTCCGATTCAGAATAGTGCCATAGAATCTTTTACATCCACCCGTGAGGGTAGAGGGAGGCCTTTGTTTAACACCTCATCCAAAAGACAGAACCTCTGTCAGTGCTGCACTGGGAAGTTAGATTAAATGTCCAAGTCTCTGGAGTAGGATTCTAATTAGTACCCCCAGCTATAATTAGGTGCCTAGTGGTCCAAAATTGCTTGAACTATAAAGCAAATCAGTTACAATGACCAGTCATCTCTAACACATTTTGTCAATTCTACAAAACAGTTTATTAAGACAATAATTTTAACAACATAGCTACCAGAAGTATTAAAGGGTCCATTCATAAATATTCAGGAAGCTTTGCAAGTCATGAGAGAGCTGATGAGATGAAAAGTGAAACTGCAAAACCTGAAATTAAAACATCCAAGTGAATGGGACATTGAAAGAGAAAGTTGGGTTATCATTCAGGGCATTACCTTCCACCAAGACTCAACTTTTCTCATCAGATTGGATTTACACTGAGGATGCCAACGTCCTTGTTCAAATCTGATGGGTACTAAGAGGAAGCCTCCAATCTCTTTAGTTTCCAGGTGTTTGTAGACCAATAAGTTATGGATAGAGCATGGAACACGACACAATGCTTGTCCATGTTAGATCAGTAAGGCAAGTGGTGGTCATTTTGGAGAGATGATGGCCCCATTTTGCTTCAGGTGTGTGAAGGATCCCCACAGGATGCCTGAGAGTTTGATTCTTCATAGATCTTTGTATCGCCTCGATTTTTGGTGTTGAGCGATTGTCACAGTTACGAGTCCAGGGCATTGCCCGAGGCAGTTACATTTTGCAGAAGGGATTTGTACATTGGTGAATTCAAGAATCTCGGGTAGGAGTCTCTGTGCATCAGTGCGTATATCTGCATCTGCGCTTCGTCAAACATGTCTGCTGTTGGCATTGCCATGTTCTTGTTGATTGTCTCTCGCACGCTTGCATCGATGCTAACCTAGATAAAAAAACTCAGCCATGAACTTGCACATTTTGTCAGGATGCAATCTTTTTTTAAGCAGGGGAGATGCTATCACTGACTCTCTTTTGAATATGATGTGGAGATGCCAGCATTGAGGGATAATAGACTTCAAGTGGACACAGACACGCAGGTAAAATGGTTGGAATCATGACAAATTAATTCAATGCCATGAAGTCTGAGGTGATACATTTATAGGTAGAATGAGGAAATAAATACATACTTAATGGTCCAAATTTGGAGTGAGTGTAGGAATTCAGAGACTTGGGAATGTTTGTTGCAAATGTCTAAAGAATGAGTGAGGTACCAAGTGAGCAAAAGCTTAAATGGAACTGTGGTTTGGGAGCACTTGGGGATGTATGGAGGAAGTTAAAATAATTAATTCTTTCTTACGTGTCCCCTCTTCATTTACAGGCCTCAGTTCACTTACACATCACTCACCTCCTTTGGAGACAGGATTGAGATATAATCCAGGTATATAGATTTTGCCATTTCCGCTATGGTGGCTTTGTGATCTTCCTGCTTCAGTTCCTCACAAGCGAGCCAGAAGAGAATGTTTTCGTCGCTGTGTTCGCTACGTAGGAATTCCATTAAAATGTTCTTGCCAGTTGGATGTTTCAGCAGCTGTTCAAAGGATTGGGACCAGGCAGTGACTTCTTCCGGGCTCAGGTTCCGGCTGTGGATCAAAGGGGGAAATTCCAGCTATCAGGAATGCATACTTTGCAGAGGTTCATGCTTTCACAGAATCCCTACAGTGCAGGGGGAGGCCATTCGGCCTATCAAGGCTGTACCAACTGAGTGTTTTACCCAGGCCCTCTCCCCAATGCCTATCCCCACACATTTACCATGGCTAATCCACCTAACCTACACATCTTTGTACTGTGGGAGGAAACCGGATCACCCAGAGGAAACCCACGCAGACACGGGGAGAACGTGCAAACGCCACACAGATAGTCACCCACTGCAGGAATGGAATCGGGGTCCCTGATGATGTGAGGCAGCAGTGCTAACCACTGTGCCACCGTGCTATTTAGTAAAGAAAACTTCCCCATCTTGTGAACAGGAAGTGGTAACATTCTCCAGGAAAAATGCTCACAATGGCAAAGAGTTTAAGTATCGTGGGATGTGAGTCAAACATTGCGAAACCTAAGAAGGAAGAAGGGCTATGGAGCAAACTGCTGAAAGTCTGACCTAAAGGCAGAACGTTCTGGCAACACTCAGTGAGTCAGGCAGTTTGTGGGGAAATATGAATGCAGGATTAACATTTGTCGTCAATCTCTCATTGAAATATTAACCCTACCTTCCTCTGTGCACACACTCCCTGATGTGCTGTGTGTTTCTAGAATTTTCTGAGTGAAAATCATTAGCCCCTGCACCCCTGAAAAAAAAAACAGTATTCATTGTTTTTTCATCTGCACTGAGGCAGATAGTATAATTGGGTTAGAAGGGCAATTAGATAAACTTTGGTACAGGAATGGCCTTTAAAGTCAGAAAGGGGTTTCGATAACATTAACTGGTGAAGCTTACTTCCAGCGGTCAGTGACTGGGTAACTAGCGATCATAAATCCAAAGATGTGCGGGTTAGGTTGATTGGCCAAACCAAATTGTCAGGGGGATTAGCAGGGTAAATGTGGGGAGTTACAGGAAAAAGGGCCTGGGGGGGGAGGGGGGGGGGGGGGGGGGGAGAAATTGTGGTCGGTATAGATTTGATAGGCTGAATGGCCTCCTTCTGTACTGTAGGGATTCTATGATTAAATTTCAGATTATCACAAGAACAGGGGGAAATTTTGGAGAAATGTTGTGTTTGTTGGATCATGGCAGCTCTTCCCACAAAGAGTTTTGGAAGCAGAAGCCAAAATAGCTTTTAAAAGGGAATTGGATAAATAGTTGTTAAAAAAAATGGGAACGGGGAAGGGCAGAGGATTGGGATTAAGTCAAACGCTCTTTCAGAGAGCTAGCACGGGCATGAAAGATTGAATGGTCTCTTTCTATGCTGCAAAATGCCATGATTCTAGAACAATTAGGGAAAGCCATTAGAAAGAAAAACACCATCTCGTGTAGTCTACTGGTCTTCTGTCCATCCCTAAATCATTATATTGTTACTCACTTGCTCTCAGATTACATGGTATGGCACAGGAGCAGGCCACTCAGCCCAACCAGTTCATGCTGTAGTCTCTTTTCATCTTTTCTTGTCTAAATCTATCAACATAACCTTCTATCCCCATCTAGCTTCCCCCAAATGCATTTATATGATTAATTTCAATCATTCTCTGTGGTCTCACCACTCTCAGGGTAAAATCAGTTTATTCTGAATTCCCTATTGGATTCCTTGTTGACTGTCTTCTATCGATGGCCTCTAGTTATACTCCCCCCCACAAGAGTAAGCGTTCTCTCCATATCCACATGATCAAAACTTTCAAAGGGAGGTAAGAAAGAGTTTATAACTTAAGGAAAGATCTTAAGTAAACTTGGGAAAGTTTAAGTTTTATTTGCCCCAAGAGTGGGGGCAACAGAGAGCATGAAAGATTTTTATACTTTGAAGACATTTCAGAGCGATGTTGCGAACAATGACCAGAACTATATGTGTCTTGGCTCAGCATGCACCCAACCCAGAAGTTCATAAAATCTTGCGAAAGGCCGTAGGGAGCATTTCACACGATTGTGTGTGGCCCATGTGTGACTTGGATACGAACCTACTGACAATTAAAGAGCCAATTAAAGCCATTAAAAGTCCAATCAGTGATTTTACACAACAGTGTGATTTTTAGCTCAACGCACAGGCAAAATGGGTGGGCATTCATTACGTTTTTTGAATTTACTCATCCAAGGGCAGGAGAAAAGGTCCCCAGAGCTGCAGCAGTTTCTCTGGGATAGAGAGTTCGTAGCTGTGGGAATGTAGAGGTTAGCGTGAGTTTCCTAATTATTGTTTCGCATTGGAGTTGTGGCTTCCATCATTTCAGGACTTCCCTGAAAGATTTGCCTGAGGATTGGAGGACAGTGTTCCATCATTTGCAAGACACTGGTGCTCTGCATCTTCTGTACTGGGGATAGGATACTTGCACAGGCTCAGCTGGTGCAGGGCCAGTAGGGAGCCCAAGCCAGGAGGAAATGCCAGGGATACCACTACCCAGCAGCTAGAGTATACAGGCAGGGTACTGATGATAGTGTGCCTTTAAGAAATGTATTTTAGTCATGTTTCAGTGATGAATATGTTTACTGGAGCCTTCCATTTTATTGGAGCCATGTTGTCTGGAACTCAAGCACGGTATTGTTACATCAGCAACATAATTGATGCAATGTTTGTTTTGATCTGAATTAATGCAGGATTCTGTTGTTTTGTGTTTTCCCCAGGGATAGTGCAGAGTGGGGCTTGATTTGATTGATTGATTGACAGGTAAGGTCATATGACTGGATACAGCTAAGCTTTCACAGAGAACTCGAGGCAGTGTGCTTTTGGGATTTTTAGAGAAAGGTTGCTTTCTCTGTATCTCTTGTTCTGTCTGAAGTGGAGACTAGAATCTACCAAGAAATAAACCTTTTGCACTGAGATTCACTGTCGGGGGGTGGCGGGGTGGAGCTTTTTCTGGAAATTGCTGTATGAGAATTAGAACACAGGTGTCTGTCTGGATCACACTCCAGAAGTGTCAAAAGGCTGAAAATCTAGTACCGATGTAAGCATCTTTGGTTTCTGTGCAAACTGGTTCTAAAAAAGGGATTCATGTCTGTGGGGGATATTGCTGAATTGGAACAACAGAGATAGCTAGCTGTTCAGAATTATACTTTGTCCTGTTTCTGTATTTTAATTGGTAAAGGTTATGCTAATTCTTTGTTATACAGGCAGTCCCTGGGTTACGAACGCCCGTACTTACGTACTGACCTCCGTAAAGCCTATTATTTAAAAAAATCAAGTTACATACAATGGTTCGTACTAATGAACGGGCGCGACGCTCAAAACACTATTATATTTAAGATGTTTTAGGTAAAATATATACTATACCCTAAGACAAACATTTGACTAATTGACGCTAGATGTGAACCGTACGTAACTGTTCCGACTTACATACAAATTCGACTTACAGACAGACTTGAAAACGGAACTCGTTCGTAACCCAAGGACTGCCTGTATTCTAACTGTATTCTTAAAATCAAGTTTGTTTTGATAATAGCTTCTGAGTGGGTCATTTGAATCATACATTGTGGGTGATTCTCCCAACATTCTGCGCTGCTCTAGCATTCTCAGTGCTGACAGATCAGCACGTGTGCAGTGGCCCGCTCAGCGCCATGCTGCCCACCTCTCGAATAGGCCCTGCCCACTGATATCTAACGGGATTCACACTAGGTCACTCTGTGATGCACAGAGTGTGGGAGTTACACCCTGGAAATCATGTTAAAAAAACCAAGGGAATTTACTCCAGTTTTTAATGCGAATTCGACACTTAGAACTTTTTCCAAGTGGTGTCCCTTCCTGCTGATGAGCATGCAGATCGTCTGTGACCACGGGACACAGATTCTGCAAGTCTGTGCCCGTATCCCAGGGAGATCACACATTTCAAACATCTTGCAGCATTCACAGCTACCCAGGCTGTTTGTGGTTCCTGCAATGATTGGATGGGTGGCTCCTGGGTGATGAGGGCTATTCTTTGATGAGGTGTCAGATGACCCCACTCTGTCACCCAAGAGCGGAGGCAGGGGAGAGATATAACAGAAGTCATGAACCCACAAGAATGTTCAAAATGCGTTTCCGATGCCTTGACCGACCTGGGCTATTATTGCAAGTTTGCCAGAGTGTGGCTGTGTTTTGCATCCGGCACAATCTAATTCTGACAAGGGGGGGGGGTTCAATGGAGGTTGAGGAGAGCGAGGCAGAACCACAGGCCAGGGAGGATGACTCCAGTGATTGGTACGAGGATGAGTCTGGGATCGCATAGGGTGAGGACTTTGAGGTGGATGATGGGAACATTCAGCAGGGCAAGGACGCGAGGGATGCATCGATCCTGTGAACCTTCAGCTAAACATCCACAACATGTAGCCCGACCCAATCCAATGGCAATGTCTCAATCCCAAACAAACTTTCCTTTAGAGACCAACCCAGAAATCCTGCACAAAGCCCACAGCTTACAAACCTCTGCAACATCTGGCCAGTGTACAAAGCATGCAGCCAATGCAACCCATTGAACTGAGTAAAATGCTTATGAAACTTAACATAAGAACAGCAAACCTAACAGAAACCTCAAAGTAGTAAATGCAAATTATGTCACCAGTTGTGTTTAAGGTGCATTAAACTTACTCCTGTGGGTGCTGAATCTTGGTGCCTCCCCCTCACTGGCAGAAATGTTGGAGGCAGCCTGCTGGCTTTCTGGTCCTGGCAGCCATGATGACTTGGTGGGCATCCTCTGGCAACCAGTGCGCAAGTTGTCTCCAACTGGGAAGGAGCATCCAGCCCCATGGCTGGGCACTCCTCAGTCAGCGATCACTGGCAGAGGGGTGGAGAGCTGCTGCCCTCATCCTGAGCACCCTGAGAGGAGACCAGAGAGATTATAGACAGCTCCTATACCAGCATGAGGTGTATTTGCACCTCCCTGCTCACCACTGATGGACAGATACCTGGCAGAGAGACTAGATGCCTTACCCATCAGTCACACAAGCAGTGACCTCTAGAGGTCACAGTGGTGTGCTGCCTTGCCAGGCAGCCACCCTAAGGGTGTTCCTGTAGCAGCCTTTCCACAAGAGTCGCCAATCTCTCAATGGAGGAGGCCATTTGCTCAGTGCTCAGGGTTAACTCAGGGTTCATGTTCCACATGGACTCCTGAATGGTGGACGCCATGGCACACAGTCCCTCGTAGATCTCTGCCAGATCTCCGCGTGCATCCCACTGGTCTGAACCATCGACCGCCTGATGGATGTCTCCAGAGGCTCGTCATCTGCTTCAGATTCAGCATGGTCCTGGTCTCCAGCAGTGCTCCCACTGACAACACCCTGGTACCTCAGCCACCTCCTCACGCGAGTGTGATGTGTTCTCACTGCTGTGCACTGTGGAGGTTTCCACCTAATGCCCACCAATGTGTGAGTATCCACGCTGGTGCCTGGTACTGAAAGACAGCGTGACACAGGTGCAGGAGCAATGTCCACGAGTGCCTGATGGGGGGTTCTCAGGGTCACCTACAGCTGGTGTGATTGGTTCCTCAGTGGAAGGGAGACACAGCATCAGTGAATTCAGTCATCATCGTCACTGTACAAGCCAGATGGCCCACTGAGACAATGGAGAGATGCTGCATGGTGACACCTGTATTGGAGCTTCAATGGGCACTCTGCCTGGGACAGCTCACTCTCTGATAAGAGGGGTCTGTGCACCCTCCCGTACCCACAGTACAGAGCTGGGACCTACAAACTTACCTTCATCCCAGACCCCCATCTGACTAGAAGTGTGGGAGCAAGCTGGCCGGTGGTACTCCAACCCAAGAATATATCTCTCACTCCTTGTAAGCACCAGCAGTTTGAGTAATCTCCCACCAGCTTGGTGGCCCTCTGCAGCATTGTGACTTGTCTTCTCCTGATAGGGGATAATAGAAAGCTTCATCAGGGTTCCATCTTCCTTGTGGACCATTCCTGATGCCCGCTCCCCAACATGGGCATTTAGCGGGCCATTTCACTCCGGCACATCTCCCTCCTCCAATGCACTGTGGCCTATTGCACTGACAGTCCAGCCTTGGCGGGGTAGGCTTCAGTGCCAGTTGGCACACAGACCCCTGAGCACCCAGGGAATGGACACCTGACTACACCTCTCAGCATAGGTCAATGCCATCTCTGCACTTAACCTTGCAAATCACAGAAGATCATTGAACCTTTGCTGGCACCGCAGCTGGTGTGGCACACACTGTCATGCCCACTGACCTCAGCAACTACCTCTGTCCATACCTTCTTGGTCCGGTGAGGAGGCCTTCTCTTTCCTTCCCTTGGCATCAGGATGCAGCACCTGGCACTAAACTCCTCCTCCAGCACAATAAGCCCTCAGGAATAAAACAGGGGGCATTTAGCCCACCTGAGTCCCATGGCCTTCTGGCACTGATAACATTCCTCGGATGAGTCGTGAGGCATCTCAGCCTGCCCCACAACTCCTGGCAGCCTTTGAGGAACTTCCTTCTCTCCATTTAAACCCACCTCTTGCCGGACACGCATTGGACCCAGTGCCTAACACCTCCCCAAACCCAACAGAGACGCGGTACATGCTGGGCAGGTCTTAATTGGCTGCCTGGCATAATATTAACAACATGATCTTGGGTAGGAGTGGGCTTCACATCTGCTCCTGCCAACTTTGGGCACACCCCAAATGCAAAATTCAGGCCAATGGTTTTAAAGATGAAAAAGAGGAGAAAGGTATTGAAGGAAAGGTTGGGAGCTGTGTTGAGGGCGATGGTCATGGACTCTGGCATGTGAAGAGAAGAGAGTCTGCCATTTTCAAAAAGCAGGATTTGTTCTAACGCTTTTTGGAATTCTCCACAGTGGAATGTGTGTGAGAGAAAAAGAGAGAAGCCCTGTGACATATCTTCCCTATAGCAACAGTGATAAGATGAGGAACACTTTACAGATTAAATATTTATAAGGACTGTTACCTAGAGGGGTGTTTATTTGTGACTAGACAGGGTAGACAGGAGGTATGTTCCCTCCGGTGGGGGGCGGGGGGGGGAGTGGAGTGTTCAGGGCCATGGGTCACAGTCTGAGGATTCAGGGTAGACCATTTAGGACAGAGATGAGGAGACATTTCTTCACCCAAAGAGTGGTGAACCTGTGGAATTCATTACCACAGGAAGTAGTTGATGCCAAAACATTGAATGATTCAAGAGGCAGCTGGATACAGCACTTGGGGCGAATGGGATCAAAGGTTATGGGAAAAAGCAGGATTAGGCTATTGAGTTGGACGATCAGCCATGATTGTGATGAATGGTGGAGCAGGCTCGAAGGGCCGAATGGCCTCCTCCTGCTCCTACTTCTGCGTTTCTATGTTTCAAATAAGAATTTGTTGGGGAAATGTTCTGCAAGACAAATATTAACTGTAGAAATGCAATCTTGTGTTTTTAAGTTTTCTTTTGTCAATAAAGGTTTCAATTGACTATTTAAAATCTCCCAAAGTATTATTGGAATTATTATTGGAATTTACAATTCCTGACTTCAATGCAGGTATCTTCTCATAGTAAAATACAAATTGAGAATCATTGGATAACTTGCCAAGTTTCGCTTTGGGATTGGGTTAGCACAATACTTACAATACTTACTTAGATTGTAACAATGTATAACCACGCAGTCTGGAATCATCCTATGTGTTCCAAATCTGATGCTGTATGTAGACTTAGTTCTAGAACTGTTTACCTGATTAAAGAGAATTTCATAACAGAACCAGCTCAGTCCAACTGCTCCATACTAATGTTTACGTTCCACATGAGCCTCTTCCTATCCCTTCTCAGCTGCAGAATCCTCTATTCCTTTCTATTTATGTAGTGGTGGTAGTAGTGGTAGTAGTAGAAACGGGTACAATTTTGTCTTTTAAAAAACATTTAGATAGTTACATGGGTACGATGGGTATAGAGGGATATGGGCCAAATGTGGGCAATTGGGATTAGCTTAGGGGTTTTAAAAAAAAGGGCAGCTTGGACAAGTTGGGCCAAAGGGCCTGTTTCCATGCTGTAAACCTCTATGACTACATATGGCACAGTGGCTAGCACTGCTGCCTCAGTGCCAGGGAATGGGGTTCGATTCCGGCCTTGGACGTCTGTCTGTGGTGGGATGCTCTTTCGGGGAATCAGTGCAGACTCGATGGCCTCTATCTGCACAATAGGCATTCTATGCTTTCTTCCTTGTGTACTTGTCCAGTTTCCCCTTAATGACCTAATACTATTTGTCTCAAATACTCCTTGTTTTAACAAGTTTCATTCCCTAAGTTTCTCCTGAATTCCTTACTGCATTTTATTTAGCGACTACCTCATATTTATGGCCCAAATTTTGATTTCCCCCAAAAGTGGAAACATCTCCACATCCCTGTGGAGTCACAGGTTTGAGACCTCAGCCGTTGGTCTTTCCTGATTGTTTATAAATTCTCAATACAAGTCGAGTAACTTGCTTTGGCTGACAATTCATTGCAGCTGTGTAATGTCACCTTTATTTAAAATTGAAGATGTTGGGCGGGATTTTCCGGCCATTCCCACATCAACAGTGACAACCCCACCCACCACCACCCCTCCCCCCCCCCCCCCCCCCCCCCAATCCCGAGCCACCCCCCCTGCCAAGGGGTGCCAGGTAGCAGAGGGTGTAAAAAAAACTGGAAACCCAGTTGACATTGGCAGACCATAGAACATAGAACATTACAACGCAGTACAGGCCCTTCGGCCCTCGATGTTGCGCCGACCAGTGGTACCAATCTAAAGCCCCTCTAATCTACACTATTCCAATATCATCCATATGTTTATCAAATAACCACTTGAACGCTCTCAACGTTGACAAGTCCACCACTGCTGCAGGCAGGGCATTCCACGCCCATACTACTCTCTGAGTAAAGAACCTACCTCTGACATCTGTCCTATATCTCTCACCCCTCAATTTAAAGCTATGGCCCCTCGTGCGAGCCAACACCATCCGAGGACCAGTCAGTGGCAGGCCATCTCTACAAAACAAACCATCTTTCTTCCACTCTTTTCTGGGGACTTCCTTATTTGGCCACATTTCCCATGCTATTCCACACCAGCCCCCCACCCCCTCTCCCTGCCCCCCCAACCCTCTCTCCCCCCAACACACTCCCTCTCTCCCCCCCCCCACACACTCCCTCTCTCCCCCCCCCACACACTCCCTCTCTCCCCCCCCCCACACACTCCCTCTCTCCCCCCCCCCACACACTCCCTCTCTCCCCCCCCCACACACTCCCTCTCTCCCCCCCCCACACACTCCCCCTCTCTCCCCCCCCACACACACTCCCTCTCTCCCCCCCCCCACACACTCCCTCTCTCCCCCCCCCACACACTCCCTCTCTCCCCCCCCCCACACACTCCCTCTCTCCCCCCCCCCACACACTCCCTCTCTCCCCCCCCCCCACACACTCCCTCTCTCCCCCCCCACACACTCCCTCTCTCCCCCCCCCCACACACTCTCTCTCCCCTCCCACACACTCCCTCTCTCCCCTCCCCAACACACTCCCTCTCTCCCCCCCCCACACACTCCCTCTCTCCCCCCCCCACACACTCCCTCTCTCCCCCCCCCCACACACTCCCTCTCTCCCCCCCCCCACACACTCCCTCTCTCCCCCCCCACACACTCCCTCTCTCCCCCCCCACACACTCCCTCTCTCCCCCCCCACACACTCCCTCTCTCCCCCCCCCACACACTCCCTCTCTCCCCCCCCCCACACACTCCCTCTCTCCCCCCCACAACACACTCCCTCTCTCCCCCCCCCACACACTCCCTCTCTCCCCCCCCACACACTCCCTCTCTCCCCCCCCACACACTCCCTCTCTCCCCCCCCCACACACTCCCTCTCTCCCCCCCCCACACACTCCCCTCTCTCCCCCCCCCACACACTCCCTCTCTCCCCCCCCCCACACACTCCCTCTCTCCCCCCCCCACACACTCCCTCTCTCCCCCCCCACACTCCCTCTCTCCCCCCCCCCACACACTCCCTCTCTCCCCCCCCCACACACTCCCTCTCTCCCCCCCCCACACACTCCCTCTCTCCCCCCCCACACACTCCCTCTCTCCCCCCCCACACACTCCACACTCCCTCTCTCCCCCCCACACACTCCCTCTCTCCCCCCCCCACACACACTCCCTCTCTCCCCCCCACACACACTCCCTCTCCCCCCACCCACACACACTC